>NW_006912924.1:0-600000 GCF_000585535.1 Cladophialophora psammophila CBS 110553
CTTAACTGTGGACACTTATTGTCTATATAAAGACCTTTACCCTCCCTAGGTAGATAGTTATCTACAAGTTCTTTAATAGTCACTTACCTACCTATAAAGTTTACGATCTATATGAGCCTTACTATCTATACATTAGATAGTTCTCTAAGTCCTTCCAACAATCTATATTAATATTATACTTATAATTCCTTATAAACGATAATTACGTAGATATTTTCTTTTAGAAGATCTCGTTAAACTCGCTTAGAAAGCTCTATAGACGCGGATTAATCTATATTAATTAAGATACGTTAGCTTTCGTAGATATATACGATTAGTCGAGTTCTACTTAGATAATATATATTACGCTAACGACGTTAAATAATTTAGTATTCGTAGAGCTTTTCTCTACTTAACTTTCTCGATGGCGACGACGGTTACGATTAGTTACGTTAAGATATATAGTTAAATCGTAAGTAGTTATAGTATATAATACTCGCTTAATTTATCTTATATCGTAATAATTAGCTTTACTTAGTCGATTACGAAGTTAGTTCATCGTAGCTAGTCGTATCCGAGAATAATTTTAAAATCTAAAAGATCGAAAATTTATACGATAATTCGAGATTTATACTATTTCATTCGTAGCGTAACTAAGATACTTTCGAATACTTTAGCGAATACTTCGTTCGCGACTTTAACTTAGTCTATATCGTTATTTCGTTTCTCGACTATAAGCGAAGCTTTATAAACGAATATATTCGAGATATATTATCGGTCGGCGCCGAAGTCGATTAGAATACGAATTCTATACGGTGTGCTCCGCTCTATAACTATTCTCTATATTAAGTATATCGATATTTATTTAAAGCGTATTATATTAATAACGAATATAAGATCGTATTATCGTAATTTCTCGTATTCGTTTAAAAGACTTAAAAGAATTTATTTTAAAATAATTTTCATTATTTCTAAACTACGTTTTTTTCCGAAAATACGATCTTAGAGAGTTTACGACTTCTAGAGCGAGATCGCGAAGAATCTCGATCGCGATTTCTTACGGAGCTTCGACTATTATTTCGTTCTTAAGTCGGCGTACTAAGACGTACGTCTACGCGAATATATAGTTCGACTAGACGAGCGATTCTTTTCGCTCCGTTATATATAGTTACGTACTTAGTACTCTACGGATTCATACTCGAAGTAAATATCGTTATCTTTATACTATACTCGTTATTCCTCGATATTTTTCATAAAATAAGTACTTAAGAAGAACTCTTATCGCGTATCTCTACGAGAGTTTCCGAATACGATATAAGCGTAGTGAGTAAATTCGAATCTTATTATATTACTACGTTTAATACGTTTCGCGATCTCGATTTAATAGTATCGATTAGTCTAAGCTACGTATACTTCTAAGAATAATACGTTATATTATAAGTTCTTAATTATTTTTAGTCGTAATTCTATATTAAGATTTATACGAAACTACTTCTTAATATTCTTATTAAACTTAAACGAAATAATTCGTAAGCTAATATAAACGAGTTTAGTAACGTATTAATGAACGTTCTAATTATTCTAAATTATTACGTTCTATTTATCTCTTAGACGTAATTATTTATTAGCGCTCTTAAAGATTCGTCGAAGTTAGTCGTAATAGATATTAAAGATAGTTAAGAAGTATCGATAAATTTTAAAGAGACGATATATCTTTTTCGTAAGATAAGAGAATAACTATACGATCTTTTCTCGTTTATCGGCTTATTATCTACGAACGTTATAAAAGTTAACTTAGTTTACGAGATTACGTAAGTAATCGTTAAGCTTACCGTTCGAGAGGTCTTCGTCGTACGATTTCGGCTTCTTTAGTTTAGATTCGTCGCCGCGGTGTACGCGTTAACCGACGTTATTCTATATTATTACGAAGTTTTCTAAAGCTATAGCTAAATAATTTATTTACGATTAACTATTAATCTAAGTCTAAGCTAAAGTTTATAGGATAGTAGTTTAGTTAGATTAAGTAGATTAAATATTATTACTTATAATTATAAATAGTTATAATCGTTCGTAACTATTCGAAGTATTTAATGATAAATAATTCTTTATATAAATATCTATTTCTTAATATTTTTCTTTTCTTATCTTAAATCTCGATCTTCGAACGCTAAGTATCGTAACGTTTCGTAAGTTTTCGTAAAAATTTTAGTTATCGTAACTATATATAGTTATCTTATTTCTCGGTCTATAGCGTTATCGTTTCTAATTAATCGACGATGTATCGGGTAATTCGTAACTAGATTCGATAGATATAAGCTTTTTTCTTTTTAGTTAGTCTCCGTTCTAATATATAGTTTCTTAATAATTAAAGTCGATTTTTTAACTTTTTTATTACTACTAAGTAAGCTTTTTATATATTTTTAATACGTTATAAGAGCTTACGAAGACGAAAGTTCTTCTCGAATTAATAGTAATCATCGATAATAACGTATCGAGAAGAAAAAAGAAATAGTTTCGAAGAACGACGATACTTCTATCTTCTCTTTAACTTAAGTTCTCGTACTATAGAGTTAAGAATCGTAAGAGTTCGTAATCTCGACTTTTTAAAGTTATAAAACGAAGTACTTCGCTTCTATAGAGTGTCGTTTAAAGAATTATAAATAGCGTAGCCTTAAGGCGGTTACCTCGAGGCTTCGCCGTCGTTCCCTTAAGTCCGTAACTAGTTGTAAGATTACGTACTAATGGAATAAGCGTTGCTACTGAACTGGGACGAGGCTACTAGCCATGGGCATCAACTCGTACGGCGGTGGGCATAGCCTCTTCCTAACACGCACCCTCAACCAAAGGGAGTTCTCTCTGTTGGTAACTTGATTGATTGATTGATTGTCCATTCTATAAATGATAGCCCCCCGAGAACTATGTAAGAAGAACCCTAGTCTAGTGTCGACGCCCCAGCCAATCATAAAGCTACCCACCACTTGAAACTTCTCCCATTACACTACTAACTGTGAAATGAAGTGTAAAAGTGTATTCGACTATTCTCAATCTATCTGGTCGGGGAGGCTGCTTTTATAGCTATAATTACTAGCGTCTTGGCGTATTTCACACCGCGATGACTATCACGTATCAGCTGAACTTGAGGCTATTCGCGTCAGGCGAAACCACCACGCTACTGATAGAGTCGGAATGACCTTCAAGTGGATACTGACTCTTCACCCTTCTATAAATGAGGAACCGGTTAAAAATTCTTCTAACGGGTCATCAGCACGGACATAAGCGTGTGCCTGGCCCAGCACTGCATTCGTCATGGCCATTGGACCAGGCTAATAAATTCCTTGCTGAATTAATACCTCTCCTTATTGAGGACATCTCATCCCTCAAGGAACACCGCAACCCTGTCCAGAACAATATTGCCTTCGTGTTCGAACCACTTTTGGATCATGAGACCCCAATTCTTACTAGGTGACACAGAGCATGAATAACGCCGAGCCGTCGAATGAATGTATGCACCGTAAACTGTGAGTGTCGACACTGTGCAGGTCCTTCGGCTTGGTTGCTTGACAACGGCAGAGGATCGGGACGAATTATGTTGCCAGGCCAAGTTTCAGTACTCGCGCGGCTATGCTGTGATAGGTCGGCGGTTGCACCTAGCTGTTTGCGCTTTCACTTTACCCAAAAAGGCACGGCTGAGTTTGAGATTTCGGAGCCATTGCTTTCCTGCGCGCTTCTAGGTTTCAGGAATAGTTTCACTGAGTGACCGATGTTCAAACCAGTCTGATTCGTATCGCATTGCGCCGGAACTTGCTAACATTCCAACATGGGATAATTCACCAGATTACGCTGCCGAGGTATGCAAATCACTTGGATTTCTTTTAAAGCTAAACTCAGTGAGCTTCTTGTGAACATTCTCATCCTCGTTCTCATTCTCAACCATTCATTATCGACCTGAGCGAGTATCCGAAGGAAACTGTCACTATACTCTCAGCGAGGCCGAGACGCCGATGGGCACCTGGCAACCACATTCAGGGGTTGATCACATCATCCCACATGTTGCTCGAAGCTGAAAGCTAACAAGACACTAGAACTCAACCCGAGAAGACGAAACCAACACCTCCACAAAATTCACCGAACATGGGAAGTCTTGCATCATGAGCGAACCAATACAGCAGAATCGTAGATACGATTCCATGGATTGCTCACACCTGGGGCCAGACGAGGTCCAAAAATCTCTACAGGAACTGTTCTGGGTTCTTGCAAACGCTCAAGACGATCAAATAAGCGACCTGTTCCTGAATATTCGCAATGGAGCGTCATTCAAGGAGATTCAATCGCATATTAGTGAAATCTGTGGAAGCATTACCAGTCCTAAGAGCAAGAATCAATGATAGCAGCAGAGATGAAGGCGCTCCCTTGCCTGGCGCTGTATCAAGGCTGAAGAGCAACATCCACCATTGGCAGTTCAAATGCAAAGTCCTTCATCCAAATCTCCATATCATCCGTACGTTTAACGACCAGTCCGGACGGGATACGCCGCAGACAAATCGATGTCAAATCCGCTTCTCGAATGATTTCTTCGGTGAACGTCTGACACGGGGTTCGTTGCTGGAGATGTGGTGCTTTTCTTTTAAGTATCTTCATGCACCTGGTTCCAGAGTACAATAGCTTTCTGCATTCACTGTCTTTCATGGTGTTTGCTCCCACAATCTCCTGCGATTCTGGTGTCCAAACTGCGGCCGCATGTGCTTCAATCGTGGATTGCGCAGCACAATACGTACTGTCCTCTAGATATTGTACATCTCGTTGGTATTTCCAGTAGTCTTCTTTTGCGAAGAAAGCGAAGCCCATGGGAGCCTATCTCATAAGTAGAGGTGCAGAAGTGCTCAAAGTAGCGGAAAGAGAACGGCCGAATCCTGGTGTGGAAAATGTTTGTCCAAGGTAGTCTGCAGTATTGCTCTCTCGCATAAATCCGACTGCAAGTCGAACATAGCATTATCCTCACGGCTTCCCAAATGTGTTCAATGACAGCCGCGCTCCCGGTTTTCGTAAGTGGCGGCCTTGCATATGAACCTTATGCCTGTTGTTCGTCTAGGAATACGCAGTCACATCCGAATTGTTAAGAGCGTGGTGATTAGCTGTATGTCTGAAAGATATCGTAATTTTGCACTCGCGCTTCATGGTTCTTGAAGTGCATTCTGTCCACGAAGGACGACGGCAGAAGCTTGACATTCAGAGTCCGGGCACGGGATATCATCATTTTCCTTTAAATTGTTTCAGTCGAGCTCGCCACCAGGCACTGATATCCTGAAATATTAAAGCCGCGTGGGCAAAAGCGAGTCTTGTCCTCTTTAACCCAACCCGCGTTCTGCAAGACCTCCAGCGACCCGAAAACAATCATGTATCCAACCAGGTTGAACTGATCCAGACTAATGTTCCTGCCACTGAAGTTCCCTTAGCCACGCCCGTGACTGCTGAAAAAATGGCCTTCTTGCGAGAAAAGCTGGAGGAAGAAACACAGTCTCTTGGGCAAGACTGCAAATTTCGTCTCCAAAAAGCATTCAACGCCGCAGAAAGACTATTTGCAATATTGGGCGAAGAGAACCGATTGCTGTTTGAGCAGAATAATGAGAAAGTCTCTCGAACGTCCATCAAATGCACGGTGGTCGGCAATGCCAAGATCATGAGTTACGACGACATAAGTTGAAGCACAACGGAGGCGTGAAGGCAGAGAAATAGCATCGCAGAAGCAGCCGCTGTGTAGTTGTCAAAGTCATCTATCAAAGAGATCAATTGCAAGAACGGAGACAGTAGTCACGGAGATGGACAAGGGACAGCGGGAAATTGAGGCTTTGGGATTGACGAATTTCTGTTCTATCTTACATTTTCCACGATGATTGACTCGTCTATTTGTCTTTAGGATTATCAGAGTAGACAGGTGTAGCTACAATACTATAATGAGAAATTCCCTATATTCTCACAGTCCGCGTCTGGTGCTTCACCAGTTGAATCGCTTGGTCAACGCAATTGTACGCTTTGCCCATAATGAAAGAATGTCTTCCTGCCACGTTCATAGAGACACATGTTCCGTTGAGAGTAAGTTAGTAACTACGTACTAAGAACCAGGCGGGCTATTCTCGAAAAGTTCGAGCCATTCCTCAGAAGCCACACGATCATGGTGGTCGTGGTCAAGCACTCTTTGGCGGATCTCCACAACATGTCTCAACATTTCCAAGGCTGTAGAATGCTGGCCGATCCTCCAGAAGATAATGGCCAGATTGTGCTGCGACGCCAATCGCGAGGGATGATCCTCAGCCAGCGTCTGCCCTTCAATCCGCACCACCTCCTCCAACAGTGTCACCGCCTTCTTCACCTGTCTATTCGCCTGATTTGCGATTGCCAGCGCGTGCTGCGAGGCCAGTCGCGAGGGATGATCCTCCGCCAGGGTCTGCCTGCTAATCCCCACCACCTCCTTTAGCAGTGTCACCGCTGGATTGCGATCAATGACAAGTTTACGCCGGATACCCACCAGTTATGCCGTCTAATCTTTGGATGCTGGTTCGTTAGCTGCCTTCCCTCCGTCACCTTCTTCGCACGCCTCCCCTTTTAGACCGACCCCTATGAACGCTGCACAATCTGGGCAAGTGAGTACGGCCACGAGAAGGTGGTGCAGACACTCCTCGATCGTGGAGCGGATTTCAATGCTCAAGGAGGGCTCTATGGCAATGCGCTCCAAGCAGCATCAGAGGGTGGTCACGAGAAGGTGGTGCAGCTGCTGCGTGACAAGAAGTTGTGAAATTAATTGTCTTAGTAAGTTCTACTACACCCTTGAAACACGAGAAGTCTCTGTAGTATTGATTTATAATGAAGGCTTCAAACTTTACTAGCCACACCCTCTCCTACATATAATAACGGCAAAGGACCAAGATCACGTGCAGGTTCCTTCTCGAGTCGACAAGGAGATAGGGTGTACCAATGCACGTGCTTGAGGCGAGTGAGAATCCTATGGCGGTTTTGGGGGCGTTTGCGACTGCCCTGTTACTACAGCTTTGCGTACTACCATACCTGGGCTGGTCCTCGGCTGTTTGTCGGTCAGGGACCGAAGTACCTGATAGCGGGTACTCGGTGGCACGAGATATTAACACTGGCCCTAGACGGCGGGGGCGATGGTTGAGAGATGTAACTAATCTTTAATTGGGAAACGCGCAGAGCGTAAAAGGCAAGTTGCGCCAGTGTCACTATGGTTGACCGAGATTCCATTATTCACGAGGTAGAAAAACAAATTTCGCTGGGGCATCGGGAAGACACTGAACGCACTATGGAAATGCTGTGGTCAAATTCTCCTTTGCATACAGTAACCGTTCTCCTTACAGCGAAAACGATCCCTAAAGAGGGCCCATTCCGGCTCTACCATGATCTGTGGTTCTAGCTTACCTCGTCGGACATAAATGTTTCTCGAGGGCCCCCTTTTAGGCTCTCACATTCCATTCACTTCCAGAGAAAACGGTACCGTATTGTACTTACGGACTTACTATTGGCTCCCAAATCGATAACCCTTTTGAGAGAAGGTAATGGCCTATTTCTGGTCCCCTCCGAAAGAGAGGATATCAGGGCCACGATAAATCTTTGATACCAGCGGGCGATCGCCGCCGTCGATGCGAAAGATATCTCCTAGGCTTACGTCGCACATAAGAGATGATGTCTTTAGTATCCGTAGCTCATCCGACTCTGTAAGCTTTTAAAAAGCGAGATAAAAGAGAAGAAAGTGTTAAAAAAAAGACTGATGAGCGAAGAGCGAACGAGAATTTCGAAAAACGTAAACGTAGTCTCCTTAAAAAATATAATGAGACTATTAAATTATATAACGTAGATCTATATATCGTTATTCGCCGGAAGAAAAAGTATACCGTATATTCGAGTTATTTCGTTTTCACTTAGTCTTCTTATTAAGAAGATATAGTGAGCTTTTACTCTTTATATTTTACGTTCTAATTAAATATATTGTAACAAGGCAAGGTGGCTGTGCTGTGATGGGCTGTGCTGGGCTGGTAGAGCGGTGACAGGGTGAAAAAGTTGTCTAGTCACATGTCAAACCTAAATGGGCTGGCAGAGAGGGAGTGCGGAACAGTTTACAATGCTGGCAGTGTGCCATTCATTACAGTTTGAGCAGAGTATCATGAATTCTATGGTTTTTGACGCCGTCTACCTAATTCCTGAGAGTGTTTTGTCAGTCCTGTCCTGTTCCTCGATGCTGCCGCTGTGCTAGGTGTTCGTAGCCCTAGCCGCTGCCCCTCTGGGTGGTGTTGGTGGTGTTGTTGTCAGTATCAACCAGAAACGCGTTCTCGATTCCCGATCTGCTGGACAGGCCTCTGTGCGTTGTTGCACATGCACGCCGAACCCTGAAGTGCTCTGTTACAGTACAAGCTCCTCTCTGGAGGCCGTGTCAAACGCTGCAGGTTCTGGCCCATGACTGCTCAAACAATTGTTCAGGCTGGCTATATAAGAACTCTGGATCAGACCCTTGAACTCGCTCATACAGTTGCGATGATAGAACGGGGGATGACAGGCGTCTTCGGCCACGAGCCAACGAGTCGGGAAAATGAGAAAGTCCGCGACGGTGGTCCCGGGATGGGTATTGGACGTCGCGGTTAAGATAAGTCCAAGTTCCAGAAGCTGGAAGTGCCCATTATGGGTCTCCAGTGCGAAGCCCCTGATCCAGTCAACATCCGTGCAAACGTCGAAAGGATTCCATCGGAGCTGACCGAAATGTAAATCAATGTTGTTTCCATGCTGTTGTCACAGGGCACAGCATCGAACGTGGCGTGAGATGCTGATGGAATAATGCAATAAACCCATGTCTGTTGATTCTCCCATCGTGGTGCGGCGAGTGATGTTCCTAAGCCCTTCTCAGCATATAAACCGTGGGGACTTTTTTGAGGTATGTTTTGTCCGATGAGCAACGCTCTTGGGATTGCCTCCGTTCTGGCCCAGAGAGTCAGCATTATTACATTCATTATCCCGGTTTGACACCACCCATCTACATTGGCAAGGAAACCAGTCTGAACGGATATATCTCTGGTATCTCGAAATTTGTGAAAGGCGTCATGATTCCCGATCAAGAGCCATCAGCAACGATGCTCGTGTGCCTTGGTCCAAAGTCAGAAGAAGGAAGATCCGGTTTTTTTTTTCGCTTTTGACCGAGCACACCACGAAAAGTCCACCCAGACCATCAGCCGGACTTGATATTGCGTCAATATTACTCATCCCCGAAGGCATTTAGCAAGATATGCGCTTTGGTTGGCCTGCTTTCGTCTAATTTCACCGGAACAAAGAGGTCGCAAAGAGCATCCGCCGGAAAACCCGGGTCTGGATTTCTTGATCGACTAATAGCACTTTTCTGAGTCGAAAGTCGCAACATCGTTAGATAGGATGGATGCAAGCTCGGCATTGCATCTTAAGAGTCAGTGTATATCAATACGAGTGTTCAGATATAGCATTCAACAACAAGAGTCATGGCGAATCATGACAGCTGGCTGGATATTCCCAAGGGTTCGCACTTTTCGCGGGCAAACATACCGTTCGGAATCATTACAACTTCATCTTCAGTCGAGAAGCACGCGGCAATCGCTATCGGAGACCATGTCCTGGACTTGCATGAGTTTGCGCGCCACCAGGGCTTCATGGAACTTCAAGACTTCCCTGCTACTCATATTGCAACCTTCTCGCAGCCCAGCCTGAACGATTTTGCCGCACTTGGTCAGGATGTCCACACCAAAGTGCGTAGGTACTTGCAAAATGTCTTTGCAAAGGAAACCCCCTTCCCTGGTGTTCTAAGAGACAATACCGAAACCCAACGCGCGAGTCTCTTTTGGAGAGATCAAGTCACACTACACCTACCCATGAAGATTGGAGGGTACACCGATTTCTTTGCCGGCAAGAACCACGCATACAACTGTGGGTGCATATTCAGGGACCCCAACAAGGCCCTGCAACCCAACTATCTCCATTTGCCTGTGGCCTACAACTCACGAGCCTCATCAGTCGTGCTTTCGGATACAGGTATACATCGGCCCCTGGGACAATTCTTGGACAACCCGTCTGCAACCGAGTCAAGCTTTGGACTCTGTCGTCGGCTTGACATTGAGCTCGAGTTGGGTGCGCTACTATGCAAGGGAAACCAGCTTGGGGAGCCCATCGACGTAAATGAGGCAGAAAAACACATCTTTGGCCTTGTTCTACTGAATGACTGGTCCGCTCGGGACATACAAGCCTGGGAGGCAGTTCCCTTGGGCCCTTTTAACGCCAAAACTTTCGCAACCACCATCAGTGCTTGGGTTGTGCTGAAAGACGCCCTGGACACGTTTCGTACTCCCGGAATGTTGAATGAGACGAAGCTGCACCCCTATCTGCGGGAAGCGCTCAAGGAGAATGTTTACGACATGAATTTAGAAGTTGAGTTGACAAGTAGGTCGAACCCCGTGCCCGGCCTTTTTGGTGGATTCAAATACTGACAAGCACTCCCTCAAGCAACTAATGGTGAAACGGCAACTTTATCACGCACAAATGGTCGCAATCTCGTGTACTCTTTCGCGCAGATGATTGCTCACCACACAATAGGAGGCTGCCCTCTGGAAGTGGGTGATCTCATCGGGTCAGGGACAATCAGCGGCGCAGAGCCCGGAACTCTAGGCTCCTTGCTCGAGGCTTCCCATGGAGGGAAATTGAGTTATGATGTATCTCCCACGATTAAGCGTACTTTCTTGGAGGATGGCGATCGTGTCACCATTCGAGGCTGGTGTGGGGGTGACCATTCGGAGATGGTAGGGTTTGGTGAGTGCTCAGGAACTATTCTACCAGCGCCCAAGCCGTTATGGTTGGACACCTGACAGACAGAATTTCAACCTAGAGCTCGCATCCTTAGTTATCATAAACGAGCTGAGAGTGCTAACGCATAAGCCAAAGAAATAACAGAGAGGTGTGATTATTGTCTCTTGCCCGCCCACCCGCCCCAATGTAGAGGAACCAAGGCTTGATGCCACCGGGTCAACCGGGATGCTTGCGGGTCTAGAAGCCTGAAGCGACGTCTGTGACGGACCTAATTGCCTAGGGTAATCCAGTTCAATCTTGGAAAAATGGAGCCTGTCTAAATCTAGAGAATATGTCCAGATATTCTGGCTGATCGAGTCTGAGCTATCACTTCCGACAGAGAACGCAGCATGTACAAACGCCTCAAAATAATATTCGACAGACTAATAAACTATCCATCGATGTGCTTTGTCGCGTTCTCGGTTTCCTCGAACCACTTCTCAAGACACGCGTCGTCTCGCACGCGAAACCCGATCTTAAATGCCTTTGGCTCAATGGACAGTCCCGATGGGTTGGCGTTGCACTCGAGGGGACCCGTCAAGATCGGTCTTTGGCCTGGGTCGGTGGCAGGCAGCACTTCGAATGCAAGAAGCATGCGTATAAATGTGACATACATCTCCCTGTACGCCAAATGCGATCCTGTACACATGCGCGAGCCCGCTCCGAAGGCAAAGTGTTCCGTCCCTGACCCTTCTGCAATGTCCAGGAATCGCTCGGGGCTGAATTCTTGGGGACACTTGAAACGATCAGGATCAAAGTCCGCCGCCCAAGCGTTCTTATTGACACAAATACATGTCAGCACACCATGAGAATTCTAGTAGCATTTTGATCACACGTACCATAAGGAATGTAGTACCAGCAGGAATGATCGCACCTTGCCACACGACGTCTTTGATGCTTAGGCGGGGCAGAGACATGGGGATGACGGTCCAAAAGCGGAGCACCTCTTTGCAAAAGGCTTTCACATACTCGCATTTTTCGTCCTCGAGGCACTTTGCCCAGGCCTTTCCTTGTCCATATACCTTGTGAACGTCGTCGAGGAGTCTTTTCTGAAGCAAGGCACCTTGGGGGCCTGAAAGAATGGCAATACCGAGTAAAAGACAAGCGGGCGTGGTGTCGAGGCCCCCTGCGATCATCGTCACACAGAGCGATTTTATTTCTGCTGTATCACATATATTAGCAGATGTATGAGATGAGAAACCTTGTGGCAACAGATTACTTACCATGGGTGAGCTTGCATTCGGGATCTTGCAGGACTTTGCCTGTGATACAGGAAACATGATGTCCCATTGCAATCCTGTCCTTGAGCTTCTGCAACAAGTATTCGAGATACACATCCCGCCGGCGCCGAAGATCTGATGCTTCGTTGGTTCTTCTGGAAAAAAACCTCAACAACGGTACAAAGTCCTGCCAGTTGTTGCTTGTGCTCCGGAGGGTGCTAATTCCGCGTTCCACAGTGATGATCTCTCGCAAGAGCTCGTTGTCAACGGAGCCATCGATGCGAAATCCATAGCCAAGAGTCAAGCTGAGGTTGAGAGCAAGTCGTTGAAACAACGGATAAGGGTCGAGATCCACCTGGGCTTCAGTGTTACCTAGTTGCTGCACCAGTTCTTTGATACTGACACAGGATTCCAAGTCAACAAGAGGCATGTAGCCGACAACAGACGGCCGATTCAATGCAGCCGCAGCAACTTTCCGTCGTCGCTTACAAGACTCGTCCCATGGGGAGGTTCCGATGGTGAAGCCTTGCGAAGATGAAAGAACGTTATGAAATGTGTGCAATGTAGGCCGAGATATCAGACTAGATTGGTTGTTGATCCAGAGTTGCTTGATCGACTCGAAGCTGTTTGCAACAACGAATCGCTGAGACTAGATTAATCACCGGCGCGATGTTCACCGTATGAGAGGACTTGCCTTATTTCCCAATCTGACCTGGAATACGGGCCCATACTTCTTTGACAACTCTGCTAAACGTCGTGGCTGCTCCGTACCTAGCTGGAGGAGGTTCCCCACTATTGGGAGGCCTGGAACAGAAGGAAGATGGTGAATAAAAGGTACATCTGTCCGATCAGACAGCCAGAGAACAAAAACAATAAGTGCGCCGCAAATGAACACCCAACTTGAGAATGTGGTCAAGCGGTCGGCTAATGGAAGCATCGCTCGGAATTTGCCTGCTGTCACCGGGAGCACCTCTGGAATCTTGTCATTCATAACTGGTAGAAATAAGCAACCTTGGCTCGTTACTCTTCCATAGGATATTGGCACCGCGAGGCTTTTGAAGAATCAAAGTTCAAGCACTGGACTGCACACCGGCAGGTCCGATAAAAGGATCTTGCGGACCAAACTGAACTATTTCGTGAAGCACCAGTGGATTGCCCTCGCATACACGGGATATCCGGCGGCATTGCCCCAAGGAATGCCAGTCAGGTGGTCCGGCAAGTCGTACCCTTGGGTCCGAACCTTTTCCGTTTGCTCCCATTAGTTCGCCCGTCTTTTCATAATCCAGGAATTATAAACCAACACCCTCGGTTATTATACACAGTGGTGGTTTCGGATAATTGGTCCGACTTGATCGATTGACTGACACCGAGAACCAATTAAGTTACGGGAATACAGTTATTCCGCTCCGGTATGAGGAGAAGTAAGTAACTAGCGAGCTAAGTACTGGGATTCTTTGCCCATCGTATATTTTACGCAAGTACCCCTTCATCGACTCTGGAAGCCTTCAATTCCGAAACAACTAACCGCACGTCTTAGGCGGAGTTGACCTATCTGATCCAAAGACTTTCCTAATGTGATTGTAACCATGTCAAACCCTTCGATCATCTTTATCCCTGGCTCTTACGTTCTATTGCCGGTCTATCAACCACTCTTTGATGCCGTCTCTGAGGCAGGCTACGAGATCAAAGGCATCCATCCGCCTACCGTCGGACTAAGCAGCCGACAAGGCAGAGAGAGCCCGGCACCTTCCATGTACGACGATGCGGCGGTGATTGCACAGGCAGCTGAGAAACTTGCCGACCAGGGCAAAGACGTGATTCTTATGGGCCACTCGTATGCTGGTATCCCGATGTCCCAAAGCACAAAGGGACTGGGAAAGGAGGAGAGGAGGGCGCAAGGAAAACCCGGAGGGATCGTCCAGCTCGCTTTCATATCCTGCCTTGTCCCTGCAATTGGAAGCTCTGCTGCTTCTCTATTGGGTAGGTTCCCGAACGAGAAAAGGCCCTTGGTGTCCATTGACGTGAGTGTTTTAGCCAATCGATGCCTGCCCCTCGTCTATGTCTGACCATGATCCCTAGGAAGATGGGTGGATGTTAATGGAGGATCCAGAGGCGACCGCTAGAATGATTTGTCAAGAGCTGCCTCCTAAGGAGGGCGAGGCTATTGTCACAGGCTTTGCAAAGCATTCTGCGCAGAGTTTCGGCAACCAGCTAACACACGCTGGATACAAGGACATTCCAGTCTCATACTTATTGTGTGAGGAAGACTTGGCGGGCCCTCCTGATTTTCAAAGAGAAATGATCGCTATGATTGCTGAAGCGAGTGGTCGGAAGGTTGATGTCACAAGTATCAAGGCGGGCCATTGCCCCAATTTGACCGCAAAGGATGAGACAATCGAATGGGTTCTGAATGTTGTTAGGAAGGCAGAAGAGAGCCGGCCAACTGTTTAAATACTAGCAGCTCTTTGCCGTAACAGATCGGGCAGGGAGACTCGGCTGTGGGCAGCGTGTCACCGAAGTCGAGGAGGACTTCGCTAGATGGGCGGGTAATACTGTAATTATTGCGCCAGAGGCAGGATGGGAGGTGTAACCGATTGCTAAGGGGGCTTAATTTAGCCTTGATTGTGTTGCTCAGGGACCTCTCAGTGGTGGTGTTGCCGTTTCTGCAAAGGATTTAAGCGGATTCGCTGTTGTACAAAATCTCTGGTTCGGTCGCTGTACAGACTCATTCCTAGTTCAGATTTTTGCTCAACGCCAAAGCTTGCTAAACCGTACCTTATAAAGAGCCAGAGAAACAGTGTTAGCATTCTTCATATGCAAGGTCATGCTAGATTTTCCAATGCGGCTTGTTGCAGCATGTTGGTTTAATAGTTTCTCGGCTTCGTCGGTATTAGTGGTAATAGGGCTGATCAGGGCTGATGCAGTAGCTTGGCACGAAATCATGTGACAGGCACCAGGTGCAGGTTTGCGAGGGCTTGGCACCCGAGATCCCGAGCTGCACGTCACTACCCCAGTACTGGGTACCTCGTATTGCTCGTACCAAGCCAAGGCAAGCCAAAGGTTGTACCCAGTACTGAGTACCAGGTTCTCGGTAGTGATTAGTTAACGGATCCCCAGCGGCTTCGTTTACAGACCTCCCCAAGGATGGCCTGAAGTTCTTATCGCATAATAAATAACTCTGCAACATCTCCACACTCAGTTCTAAGCCGACTTTAATGTTTATTCAGATCTAGACCTCATAGGATACTGCGTAATAAGCACAAAGGCGCGTATTTCGATTGATCTTCGCCTGGAACCCTGTGTCTAATGCCTGAAACCTGGTGAAGGGCTTTGCTGCGTAAGCGCCATATTTAACTCCATCCCCAAACTTTGTGCGCTGATGCTCCAAAGAGATTTTGCGAAGCGGGTGAAGAGATCCCACAATAAGGTGAGATCGGGATGTAAAACTTGCCAGGTCCGGCGCGTGAAATGGTGCGTTCCTTCTTAAAGTCCATTCCTCTGTAGTAAAACCCTCTTCTCAATCGGCTCTACTGATGCCGGCGCTCGCTGACGGACCCTCTCAGTGTTGAACGAAAACCACAGTTTCGACGCTGTGTTTCTGCGGCAAGAATCTGTGGCGGCTATGCAGATGACCCCAAACCTTGGATATTCGATCCATTGGTCGACCGTGCCAATCGTTACTGTGAAGATGAAATTTCGATTATTCAATTAGAAGGACCTGTGTCTAAGATTCCACCATTCACCAGCATGCTGGTTCCTCCATCCAAGACTCGGGAAGATCAAAATGCCCTGCAATACTGGCTGGCCATGACCAAAGATTAACCTGAGGGCGCAGGTAGTCCTGTTCACCCCGCCTTTGGGACTTACATTCCACAAGCAGCTTGGCACCATGATGCAGTTAGACACGGTCTGCTCTCTGCTGCGACAATTGCATACGTGCTTGAAGCCCGAGCTAAAAATATGAGCCCCGAAACTTAGTCAGTCTTGTCGAAACGGTCTATTGAAGACTGCATTACAGGGCTACCGCGTAAGGATGATTTGGATGTTACGCCAATGGCAGAAGTATGATCATTTTCAACAAGAACGGTTTGAAGCCAGCCCGATCGGCATCGGCCAGACGCCATTTTCTCTGGGCGCACAGTACCTACGGCAGTGGAGACGCGATTGTGCTGACTTCAGCCTGCCGTTGCTCATGACACAGCTGGCTCTTGGTCTCAAAACGACGCTGCTGTACGGAACCTACGGAGATTATCAAAAGATGCGTGACACCGCTATTGCTTGCCATATTCCAGTGGACTTAACTTGTTTCGACTGACTCGCTACTCTCAACCATATATCTAGATTCTTAACACAAAGAATGTAGCCGATGCCCCTGTACTCTTTGTCAGCTTGGCTGATCAAAGTACTTACTCTCAAAAGATTACTCGCGAACTCCTTATACAGTTTCATCCTAAAAGGTGAGCGAAGGCCGGTCGAACTTGAGATTGGACTGGGCCTTTAGCGGAGCCTCACTGAGCTCAGAAGACCCTTTGCGTGAAGAATTCTTCAGTGCCAAGCAGACGTGAGCGGAAAACTGCCATTTAAGGTAAGGTTTTGTCCAATATGGCCTCGATGGGATTCAAGCCGTCTGCCGCGTGTGAGTCGGGTGGCTTCAGGCTCGTTTCTACAAGTATACCAGCACGAGATACTTCATCACACAGACTGACACAGCAAGCAATTGGACCTCCACAAGCGAATAAATCCAACCCGAGTTGTGGAACTGGTATGAATCCTTTCCAATAGTTGTCTTGGACAAACCAGAGCCCGAACAGACAATCAGAGCCATACATTGGAACAACGGTAGCTGCACAGGATTCGATCAAGCATTCCACAAGAAAGTCCTCCGTATCTTTCTAGCTCCTAAGCGACAAACGCTCAAAGCTCAGAATGTGTCTTGATGTGCATAATTCGCATCACATTATGCCTCGCCCAAAAACTTCTGTACTTCTTTCCATAGACATAAACCAAAGGTGTTGTTGCTACCAGGCCCAGAGTCACCCCACCAAAGACAAAGAAGACATAAGCAGGGCCTCTTGTCGCCGTCCAGCTATTTACGAAGTAGCTAAAGCCATAGAAGAGGAAGTTTTTGAAAATAATCGCACTGACAAAGATCTCGCTGCTCATGTCCCGAAAAGCGTCCAAGGCATACCCCGCGGTGCCAATCGCGACAGCGACAATGCCGAAAATGGTGATTCCGTGCAGCACCGCCGTGGCATAATAGCTTGCCTGCTGTTGACAAAGGACACCGAAGCCCATCAACCCTGCGCCGGCGGCCAAGCCGCCTATAGTAGGGAGTAAGCGGAACTCCGGTTCGTAGATGCCGCCGTTTTTTGCGGAACACCACTTGGCCGTTGGATTGGCAATCGTGCCAAAGACGAGAAGACCAATGAGACCTCCAGTGAAAGGGCCCAGGAAGAGATATCCGACACCTGCGGCAGACAAGGAATACGGCGGAGAAGTGAATATCTGAGCAAGAACATACGCCTGTGCGACATAGGTTGCAACAACGTAGCCAGATATGACTACTACCCAGAGAACGAAAAGATTGGTGCAGACAGCAAAGGGAGCAATGACCAATTGAAGAAAATTATCGTCGCAATATTTTCCCGTGAAGACGGCGAGCTCTTGAAGGAAGGTCTTTTCTTGGCCAGGTCCATTGCTGGAAAAGACTCCTGTTGTCGTTCCCAACTTGTGGATCTCCTGGGATTCAATGTGAGACGCATGTCGCTTTTCGATTTCTGCAAGTTCTTCGAGGTTGTCACTGGCTAGCTCGTCGATGTCCAACCGGTGGTCGCGTCTAAATTGAGTCTCGGGGACGAACAAGAAGAGGAGGATGAATTGCAATCCTGTGAATAAGATACAGAGGTGAAAGAGGTATCGCCAGCCGAGATTCTCCGTAATCGGTCCGCAGATAGTAGGTGAGAAGTTTCCCGCGCTGGCCAGGAGGAATTGCACCGCCGACATGTAGCTCCCTCGTTCATGAACACAGTACAAATCGCCGACCATGGACACAACCAGACTCTCGTAAGCTGCAACAGAGAGTCCTTGAATGATTCGTGCCGCTAAAAGGGTTTCGTAGGAGGAAGAAACTGAACCGACAATCGACCCGACGATCCCAAAGAGCGCAGAACCCAGGAACACCGGACGTTTGCCCCATTTGCGAGAGCAAGCAGAGACAAGTGGTGCGGTTGCGCCGGCAACAAGCAGCATATAACCAGATATCAGGGTGATATCGCCAATCGGGCGATTAAATTCCACAGCGAGCACGACAAGGCCTGTGTTAAGTAGCGGACTAAATGTTGCTGCATATAGGCAGGTTCCGAAACAGACGATGACCAAGGCTCGGAGCTTTTTGAGAGGGCTCCAATTAAGCGGATCGTTGGGATCATCAGAAGGTTGTGGGACGAGAACAATGTGCTCGTCTTTGCCCTTTCCTCTTTTCAGGTGGGAGGTGACCGTTTCTGAGTGTGCAATTTGTTCATTAAGGATGACAGAAGCCGGCACATGTGGAAGTTTCGTGTCTTCAAGAATACCTAGGAAGCCCATTGTCGTTGTCTTCAAATATAGAACACGGTGGTTGTATTCAGTACCAATTTCTGCCTAATGGAGGCTCGAGGGAGGAATTCAAAGTATTTAAAAAGAGTTGCAATCAAATCCAGGAAAAGTGGGGTGGCGAAGGATAAGGAAGAAGTCGTCGCATTCGCGAGCTTCTCGCCACTACCAATTGAATCAAGTGGGAGTTCTCTTAAGTTTGCTAACTAGCAACCCACATACTCTATCGAGGATAGTTCGGCGGGTTGAGCGCATTCAACAACTACTAGCTACCACTCAAATTCCGACCCACCAATGGACAAAAGGAAGCTGTTCTTAAGTACTGATTGCCGAGAAGACCACTTCCCGACTCGTTATGTTGTTGTAACTGTAAGTTGCTATGTGGGTTACAGCGGAGGCGCAACTCTCCACTTCAGGAAGATTTTCTTGAGCAGAGCGAGGATAAGCAAATGCATCGGTCCGACAAGTTGGAGCACCGCGGAACGGATCAAATACCAATCATATTCGAATTGGGAAGGTTGAGGCCTCACTATCTGGTGGAAAGCACGTTTCACTGATACATCCAAACGTTACGGTAAATGCCGGATATAGTAGTTGCGGGGTGTTAAACAGTTGGTAAGGGTAGACCGACTCTCAACCTTGAGAGCAAATTCGAATTGTAAGCTTGAGCAGATGAGGGTGCATGGATTCACCCTGATACAATAGGCAACTGTAAAGAGGGTTGTTGATAAATAATCTCTCCCTTCCGCACCTACAGCGGGACAGCAACTACAATACATCCGCCTTTGCTCTTAGAGACTTTGGGGGGGTTTTTTTTTGAGTGAAGACTTTCCTCCATTTACTTGCTGGAGGCTGTGAAAACCCGGTCAGATATTTCTATCCCTTTCAATATGGACCATCCCACTCAGCTTCCAACTAGTGAAGTTGATGTAGTCATTGTGGGAGCTGGGCCCGCAGGACTCATGTCAAATCTTTGGCTGTCCACTTTCAAAGGCCTCAGCGTCCGCATCATCGACAAGCGGACGGCGACAGTTTACGCAGGGCAGGCTGACGGACTTGTTGGAAGAACACAGGAAGTGTTCAATTCGTTCGGATTCGAAGAGCGAGTGTTGAAAATCGCACAGCCCATGGCCGAGTTTTCCTTTTGGGAGCCCGATCGTAATGGTCAGATATTTCGAAGTTCTCGTACGGCTGACGGTCCGCCAAATATGTCACGCTTTCAAGGAGCAGTCTTACATCAAGGATATATCGAAAGGTTTTTGAAAGATGCCATAAAAGAGCGTGAAGGTCCGGATGTGGAGTATGGGATGCAACCAGATTTACTCCAAGTCGACGAGTCTATGGTCGAGGGTGATGATAGCCATCCCATCACTCTTCGAATTCGCCATCTTTCTGAGCAAGAGTCAGCTCCGTCGCAGTTCGGTCATACTATAGCCAATGGCTTATTTCGTTCCACCAATTTCTCTACTTCAGAAGAAGAGGATCAAGCGATAAATACGATCGCGAAAGCTGGAACTCAGGAGATTATCAAATGCAAATATCTCCTTGGTTGCGATGGTGCACACTCCTGGATTCGACGTCAGATTGGAGTTAACATGGAAGGGGACCAAACAGACTTTATATGGGGAGTCCTTGATATTCACCCCCTGACAGACTTCCCAGACATTCGAAGCAGATGCTCCATCCACTCGGCACGGAGTGGAAGCTTAATGGTGGTTCCCAGAGAAAACGAGCTTGTTCGTCTATATATTCAACTCGAAGATCTCGAACGCAATATGGACGGAAGAATTGACAGAAGCAAGATCACCCCCGAGGATATATTAAGAGCGGCGCAGAAAATCATAACTCCATACACGTTACAGTACGATTATTGTGACTGGTTCACTGCCTACCAGATTGGGCAACGAGTCAGTACTCGGTATACAAAATTCGACCGCGTCTTTATCCTGGGAGATGCCTGCCACACTCACTCCCCGAAAGCAGGTCAAGGAATGAATGTTTCGCTTATGGATGCATACAATCTAGGGTGGAAAATCGCTCAGGTCCTACAACACAAAGCACCTAGGTCAATCTTAGCAACTTACGAGGCTGAGAGACGACCAGTGGCCCAAGAGCTCATCGAGTTCGACCGTAAATGGTCCAGTCTCTTCAGCGGCAAGCTTGAACCAAATGACAATCAAGCGGAAGACGGCCTCCTTGAGGAATTTAAGCAAACCTTCGAGGATGCTAAGTTATTTGTGGCCGGAATCACCGTCACCTATGCGCCATCAGTTTTGGTGGACAAAACCAGTCATCAAAAGAATGATCATTCCACTAAGGTACTATCGAAAACGGACCTTGCGAAGGGCATACATTTAGGAATGCGAATTCCTTCTTACCGCGTTCTGAACCAGGCCGATGCTCGTTCATGGCATCTCCAGGATCGACTTCCGTCCAACGGCCAGTGGCGCTTACTAATTTTCGCGGGCAGCATGATCGATCTAGCTCAACGAGAACGAGTTTTGGCCTTCGCAGACTATTTATTGTCGCCTTTATCTATTTTGAACACCTATGCGTCTGAAGATATCCCTTTGTTCGATATTATCACCGTTCATTCTGGCCCCCGGACTGAAGTTGAACTATCACACTTTCCTCCGCCCCTGAGAAAAATGTCGGAATACAACAACGTATTTGTAGACGACCATTCCTACTTGGAGCCCTTCGGTGATGCTTACAAAAACTATGGAGTGGATTCGATCAGAGGATGTGTTGTTTTGATAAGACCCGACCAATACGTCTCATGGATAGGAGACCTTGAGGACACTGACAAACTGGAAACTTTTTGTCGAGGTTGTCTACGTCGTTTGCCATCTTCTTCTTCACTCTAAGATGGTCCATCAGCAGACCATATTCATGGCGGCTTTTCGTATCTAGTTTACTGTGACACCTCTAGGTATGTGTCAGAAAGGGTGGTTACTAGCTCCCGTAGTCTAGTCATATGCCTTGAGTCTTCGGAACACCTCCCCCGTCTATCCCTTGCCTTGGTCGCATAAAAGCCTGTTCGTAACACCAAGGTGGTGTTAGGAGGATCTTCAACGTTGTACTAGGTCGCCTTTTTCGCATTGTAACTATATCTAGAGAGGTTTTCTTCACGTATTCGCCCATGATAGAGAGTTGATTAGACGCCACACAGACGATACGTCCGTACTTATTGTGCAATTCCACAACGTCGTCATATATGCCCCTTTAGATACCGATTACTATGTTACAGACCCGAGAACTTGGCCAGGAAGAATCCCGGAAATCATGATAAAGGATGAAAGAAAACACGATAAGTAACCAAGGCCCGAGTAAGACAGGGAGAAGATTGTCGACTGCCCAAATGGTGATTGACTGGTGGCTCACAAGAGGCCAGCTAGCATAAATTTGGTTTGAAACTCTCGAAGAGCCATCATTGGGAGTGGGATCAAGTCTTCTAGCAAAATGCTGCCCACGTCCAGCCCAGGAGTAGGAATCGAAGGGAAACGTTCGAAGAATCTCCAGCGTTGAGAGATGCCTAAACCATCCGGCGTGTCGGGCGCTTCATGGGGAAGCGGACCTGGAAAATTCAGAGTTGTAAGCAGAGAACCAAAATGTGGAGATTGGTGAGAGAGAGTGGACCTGATAATGCTCTTACATAAAGAGGAGCTTGGTCATTCGCAGCCCCCGCCGAAGATTTCAAGTTTCAACCCCACAATTTCCGCGTTCTACAAGACACAAGGATTCCCGGAGCCGAGAACACGACAAAATCACCACTCGTGTCTAGGAGACGGAAGATGGAAAATCCGAAATATGCCTTTCATAACCCTGTACACAGTCTGATCGTGCCATGAATGCCCAAAACACCCAAAATCATGACAGATTCCCTGAGAGATGGATGTGGGGTGGTTTGATGTACTCTGCATTGGATTCATTGTCACAAAGGCCAGTCGACTGACTGAAAACCAACTCCACTTCCAACATTGATCTCTGCCCTAGGTGGGGGGTCAATGCAATATTTTCTGTCAACGGACACTCACAAAGACTCGATACTGGTTAACGCAAAAACCACCGTGGGCTATATGAAGTATCCCACTAGCATATCCTCCTCAATCTTACCGTCTCAGCCTTGCAACTCGGAGAGAAAATTAAGACGAACCATCGATCAATATCATCCAATAGTCGCCATGAACGTAACAGGAACGCTGATTCTCGGCTTTGTGGTCTTTTTTGTCGCACAGAGCTGGTTTCGCTCATTCCGCAAAAACGCATCATACAAGTTACCTCCGGTCGTCCCAGGGATCCCCATTTTTGGCAATACATTCCAGATACCTGCACTCCAGCAGGGGCCATGGGCTAAAAAGCTGGCAGATAAATATGGGGAGATGTAAGCAAGCAGCCTTGTCTCGGGCACAGGATTTTCGAGACGGGAAACAAAACTCACATCACTTGGACTGTTAGGTTCACCTGCCAATTCGGATCTCAGACTTGGGTATTCTTGAATTCGTCTCGGGTGGTTAATGACCTCATGGAGCGACGAGCGGCAATTTACTCGTCACGGCCGCCATTTCCCATGACACAAGGAATCATGTCGGGGAATTCCAGAATCGTGCTCATGCCCTACAATGAGGAATGGCGGACACTGCGTAAGATTATGCATCAAATCCTGACCTCTACAAAACTTTATATGCCGTTTGAAGACCTGGAGTCCAAGCAGCTGCTCTGGGACTATCTGGAAAAGCCGGACCGATGGTGGTCTGCTAACGGTCGATATGCGAACTCTGTCATTATGAGCGTTATTTTTGGGAGGAGATCTCTTCTCGACGATCCCGACGTCGTCGAGCTCTTTGAAACTTTGGAACTTTTTCTAGAAAACCAACAGCCCGGCGTCAATATCGTGGATGCGTTTCCCGTCCTAGATCGCTTGCCAAAGCGACTCCAATGGTGGAGACCTCGCGGTGAGAGAATCTTCGAAAAGACAAAGAAGTAAGTAGCCAAGCTCAGGCCCGAGGCTTCAACCAACGATAAAATATAGTCAGATTATTTGCTGACGAGCCTTTCGGTAGAGTCTATGCTAGAGAGGAAGAGAGACTCAGACGCAAGATGAAGGAAGGAAACCAAAAAGAATGTTTTGGCACCGCTTTCCTTCAGACGAAAGAGGTGGCTGGAATGAGCGAGACGCAGCGATTGTTCGTCTTTGGTACTTTGATGGAAGCTGGCAGTGACACTTCGAGAGTCACACTGGGTCAGATCATCGCAGGAGCAGCCACGTATCCCGACTGGGTAGAACGGGCCAGGGTACAATTAGACGCTGTCTGCGGGCATCACGCTGAGCGACTTCCTCAATGGGAGGACCGCGACCAGCTCCGTTACATCACCGCCGTGGTGAAGGAGGGTTTCCGCTGGCGCCCGAACATCGCCGAGATTGGAGCACCGACGATGCTCATCAAGGACGATGAGTATGAGGGATATAGGTTCCCAGCTGGAACAGTCTTCACTTGGAATGCATGGGCTATAGCACTTAGCCCGGACGAGTATGAAGACCCTGAGCGATTCTGGCCGGACCGGTTTCTAAATGACGATTTGGCTAGCCCTCTCAAAGGGCATTGGGCATTTGGACCTGGTGAGTTTGTCTTTACCACTCTAGAGCTTTTGTAGCCAGCATTTTGACTGACTAACCCCGTTTTTAGGCCGCAGAGTTTGTGCTGGATGGAAAGTCGGCGAGATGAACGTGTGGATCGCAATCGCCCGTCTGCTCTATTGCTTCGATTTTACCCAGGTTCCGGAGAAGCCAATTGATACCATGACCATACCACAGCTCACGAAACATACCGCACCTTTTGACGTCAAGGTTTCGTTGCGAAGCGAAGCTCATGCTGCTCTGATAAGACGTGATTGTGAAGAAGTGACCAGGATTCAGTACTAGAAATATCGGATTATCGTGTTCATGGAACAGGTTCATCATAGCATCGTCAACTGTCATTTTTGAGTTTTATTCCTATATCAAGGAAACACGAGGAGAGTCAGATGATGAAATTTCTCTCATCCACGCGCAGGCGTTCCAGGTCTTCATAAAAGAGACTTCAGACGGGGATGCTGCTTGGACATATTTGGCACAATGAATCTAAGCAGTCGCCGTCATACATCGCTGATGACCATGGCAAAAAACACCAACCCTCTTGCGTGGAACAGGTATGTATTTTAATGAGCTTCTCAATAAGAAACACAACATCTGTTGACAGGATTGGGCTAAATATCAGTCGGTAACGCCTGCAACCGCAATTGGTGTGACCTGTCCATTTGTGCCATCGGCAGAGGCATTCTGATAGTGCTGGGTAAAGTCGTATTTGATGACATTGATCGCAGACATCATTTCCTTCGCAAATACCTTGTCTGTCTCTGATCGCTTTGCGAGCTTTAGGAATTCGTTCGTCTCCATCACTGTGCCCGGATCCGAGTCGAACATTAGTCTGATATTGCTGCTCGAGATCGGATCTATAACCTCAGAATACTTCTGTCGTCGAACCTGCGAATATATATCGAGGATGCTGTCGTCTGCTTTTCCATGGTAGATGCCAACAAGGCAGTCAGATAGCCCTCCAACGTCGACAATGCCACCAGTCAAACCGAGACCTCCAAATGGGTTGCATACTGTCAATATAATAAGCACAACATTTCGGACACTTCAGAGCGGGAAATAACATACGATGAGCCGCATCGGCAGATAGAAGAAAACGCCCAACCCTCATGGCATGTGCTAGCCGCTGGTGCACCCGATAGGGGCTGAAGTTGACAATTTTGTACTGTTCTGGAGTCGGGTGTCCTGGAATCATTTCTTGCCATTTTGCTGGCTGTCTCGCTAGCAGCTCCTCTCGAGTAGCCACCTTCTCGCCATAAGTAACGCGCCACAACCCATCCGTTGATATGCGCGAGGCCATGTACCAATGAGTCGGGTCAATGATGAAATTGGCATCATCGTAGCCGAATTTGTGGAAATCATAGTATACCTGCCTCTCAGGGTCAAAAAGATCTTTTTGTCAGTGGAAAGCTCTTTTCACACTTACGTTTGTAGCAACAATTTGCTGGTCCCAAGTCTTACCCGGAAACTCCGAATCCCCAAATAGCGAACGTCGGATTTGGCTATTTGCGCCGTCACATCCCACGATATATGGCGCCGAGAACCTCTTCGTGCCCGACGGTGTATCAACATCCACCCACGCATTGTTTTCATCTTGCCCTATGGCAATGACCCTGTGATCCCAGCAGATAGTCACGTTCGGCTGCTGGACTAGGCGTTCGTAGAGTATCTGGCCCAGTTGGTTGAGTGGAAGGCAGATCATACGGTCCGGATCGTCTTCCTGGACGCGATGATCGAGTCCAGCTAGGAACGTGCCATCAAGTTTGCGCCAGCAGACAACGTTTGGGTGGAATCCTCGTTCGCGGATCGCGTCCAGCACGCCCGATCGTCGTAGCTCATAGACTGCTGGTGGGCCATAGTGAGTGGCTCGTGGTTGCTCATCTAAGCTGGTTGACTTCTCCAGAACTTGGACTGGTATCCCGGCTTGCGAAAGCAACAAAGACAACAACAATCCAGCAGGTCCTGCTCCAACGACTATGATCCATGGTATCGAAGACATGATGGATGAGTTTGGCAATTACCGACGATGGCCCGATGGTATATTTTTCACTAAGGCAAGGGGAACAAGTTTTCAGCTCTACCAGCGGGCGCGGATTTTTATCCAGGAGCAATTTCTCGGCTCGATATACTTTCGAATTGACAACTTGCCGATCACCACACCCTGCAGGGCCATAAAAAATGATTTCTGAGTGCCTTAGGAGCCTAGATCGCGTGTAGCAGTCCCGTTTGCATGGCCTCACCTAGTAATGGAACCGCGAATTCTACCCACATTCCAACCTCCACAATTTCCCTTTCAGGAACGCCACACCGAGGCAAAGCCTCAGCGAAAGTCTGATGCGTGAAGGAGAGCCAGAATCGCGATGCATCGAGTCTTGAGGAGACTGTCACAAAGGCTGCTTATTATTTGTGTTTTCAAGAGGAGAGCGTGGATTTTAAAAAGTCCTGTACAGCTGATATTATTTTATCTGAGAAAGGAATGCGAGCACTGCCTTCTGGCATGCTTCAGGCATTTCCACGTAGATCTCGTGACCCTTTCCACTTATGACTTCGAGTTGAGCTTGTTCAACGGATTGCTTGATTCCTCGTTGTTCTTCTAACTTGGTTGCCGCGCTATTTGCTGGAGCAAGAATGAGCATCGGGACCTTGATCTGTGAAAGGACTCCCCTCGAGTCCAGAGAAGATAAAAATTTGGCGTAACCGGCCAGCCCCTCAGCCGATGATACTCCAACCTGATCTATCCACCAGTCCACATAGTTTTTATCTTGGATTGAAACCGTACCTGGCACTTTGGACAATGCCTCTGCCCAGCCCCTCGAGCCGAGCTCACGGCAAGCCGTCGGCCAGTCTTTGTGGCCAAATGCAAATAACGATAGAGCCTGCGGGGGCAGAAACGTCGGAGAGGAGCAAATGATCAGAGATTTGACTCGTTCAGCATGCTTGCATGCGAAGAATTCACCGACCATGCCGCTGGTTGATTCTCCGAGGAAGTGAACCTGACGAATCCCAAGTTGGTCCAGTGTGTCCACTATCTCCTCACAGATCGTGTCAATAGAGTAATCGTAGGTCCGTTCATCTGGTGTACTAGAGTGTCCATGGCCACGAGCGTCACGTCTGATAACCCGATATTTTCTTGCAAGAACAGGCACCCAATGGTACCAGAAGGCGGCATGCCGAGCAAATCCGTGCTGGATTAGAATGGTTTCGCATGGCAGCCACGGGTCCGTGAAGTTGTCAATGATGAGATGAGTGGTTTGGCCATTTGGATGTGTTATAATCTTTCCAGGAATCGCCGCCTGCATGGTTGAGCTGCCGTCAAATTTTAAGGGGGACAACGGATGATGACGGGGTTAAAAGTCTGGGGCTGGCATGTGGAGAAGAGAAGATCCCCATTCTTGACACCCAGTCCATACTGGGAGCCTTGTCGTAGTGAGACACGCCTGTACTATCATGTAGTCCGTACTAGCTTCTTTTCTTGTCAGCATGAAAGAGCACCCCACAACCTCGTCCGATGCAGAGTGTCCCGACCTGACCGTCAATACCTCTGAACGGTTTCCATCATGGTTTACCAGTCTTTGCCTCTCTTCCTGGAGAAAGGTACATGGTTGGCGTTAATTCCTGGCCACACGCTGATCTGGCTTCAATTGTGAGAATATTAAGAAATACACATTTTCCTCATGTCAATAAGCTGTAGCAATCGCTAAGGTAGAACAGACTTCTTGTGTTCTCAAGAGCTGGCAATGGCAAGGTTCAAGCCAAGCCAAGGCTTACGTGGGCAACGTATCACTTTGCTTTGCGTCAAAACCGATATTGTTGGATTTGATGGTCAGTCTCATCACATCGCGGTTACGGGTGAAAGTTCAAGATCCAGGCGAGTGTTGACGTGGCAACCCATATTTGGCGTCCTTTCTGTCCGCCAGCTGACTCTCCCAATTTCCGTCACCTATCACCTCCACCCGCAAGAGCCCCTTTTTAACGAGACCATGGTCGTCAGAGACAGTTCCCTGCTAATGTAGCTCTCACCAGACTTTGTAGCTATGTAGAAAACCTTTGTCTTTCTGACCACTCGGCTGCTGCCTGCGTTGGAAGCTGACGAGGCTGCAGGCGGAAGGGGTCGTATCTAAGGCGGGCCCATGTCTGCCTCTTTTACCACTTTCCAATGATGACTTGATTAAGGCTAATGTATCATTCTCTCTCGTGACTTAGGACATGGATCAATGGCAACTACTGCGATTGTCCGGGGGTGTTGACGTCCTACTAGTAAAGGAATGGATTTCTCGAAGACAACAGAGACGTCTACCCAGCTCGTTTCCGTTACTTAACCTAGATAGGCTTGACAAATCCTGGCTGTAATATATCGGTCCATGGGTGAAAATGACCTTCAGCTCACGTCCTGGTCTGCCTCAATTTTTCCACGAGACCTTGCAACTACTGCAAACTGAATCGAGCAACAGAAGTGGGATGACTGTTGATTTAAGTGGCAATAAACAATGCATGAGATTTATTGTAGATGTGATATCAACGTCCTGCACGACTAAGTGAATGTCAGCCACATTTTCATCTTGCTTTTGGGCGACAAAATTTAATGCCCTCTCTTTCTGCTGCCTCGAACGACTTGCGTATGGTGGTTGCATGATTGGGTGACCTAACCGAAATGTCTGCTTTGAATGGTTTGGGGACACTGAGAAATCCTCTTATCATGGTCGTTTCAGGCTCGATGGGCTCCCCGTCCGCTCCCGTAGGTTTTCTAATATCAAACCCCCACAATGTCCGGACAACATTGATGAAGAGCGACTTCTCGGCCACATGGACTCCAGGGCAAACCCGACGACCAGCGCCATATGTAAAATGATCTCGCTCAAAAGGATCGTTTGCATTGATGTATTCTGCCGCCGATAGTGGTTTGTCGAGGTATCGTAAGGGCTCAAAGATTTCCGGGTCCTTGTAAAGCTCAGGATTCATATGGATGGCCCTAGGAAGAGGTAGTCAGTAAGTTGAACATACGTCCGGCGGGAGGGGGAAAGCGGGGGCCTTCATGTCACCCACCACCAATTTAGCATCACGACTGAGTTCTTAGGGATGAAGTAACCCTCGTACCAGTCATCCTCGCTGGTGTAGTGAGGCATTCCGAACTTGTTGACTGGCCTCCATCGAAGAGTTTCCTTGACCAATGCCCGGGTATAAGGAAGGCTGAGCTCGTCATCCCATGTCGGCATCCTGAGACCATCACTGCCAATAATTCGGTCGATCTCTTCCTGTGCCCTTCTCATTGCCTCTGGAAAGAGGATCATGGCAAGGACGAAATTGTTCAAAGTCGTGCTGGTGGTCTCTGATCCTGCTTCAACAAGCCCACCGCACATGTACGCTGCCTGCATATCATCAATACCATGTTTACGAGGATCACTCAGATAGTAGTCCTTGCAAAAGCATTCAGCTGCAGTGCCTTCATCGACAGATTTCTTGAGCGTCTGCCAAAGGTCCATGTACACCTTACTATCATGCGCAAAGACCTTCTCAGCTTGTGACCTCCAGTTACCGAAGAGCCATTGAGGCAGGTGGGCCAAGGAAGGGAAGCTATCCACAGCATGCGCTCCGGGGGCTGTCATCTCGGTCAGATTGTCGAGCACGGTATAAATCTCCTTTACCAGAGGATGTTCCCAGGTTGGAAGCCGATACCCATATGTAAGCAGCATAATTACAGAGGAGCTATACCGGCGATTGTGCTCGTAGAATCTTGCTGGTGTCTCGAGGAAATCGGACAAAAGTTGCTTCGACTCGAAATCCTGAATTGGCTGATACTTGACGGCGCTCGTAGCATTGAGCAACGCATGGCTCGATTTACGTAAATTTCGCCATCCAGAGCCATACGCCATGAACAACTGGCGTTTCCCTCCACTCGCAACATCTTGAGCAAAGGGTGCCGGCGAACGCGACGAATAGATATTCGATTTCTTGTCGAGGCAATCTTTGACGGCTTTGGGCGATGACAACCAAATGTAGTCGGTGCCTCCTATCTTGGTGTAGAAGATATCCCCAAACTGCTGATGCCACTGCCTTGCCTTGTGTCTAACGAGCTCCGAGTCTGCGAGGTCTAGAAGATTGCCGATGAATGGATATCCTTTGGGACCGGGTGGTAGGTGCTTTCTTCGACTGTCCTAAGGTTCACAGTCAGCCAGGAACAAATTTGGTGCGAGCCATGGCTCAAAGCACCTTCCATGTGGTGGGTGTGTTGTAGAGATACAGTCCGAGCAGACCTAGCGGAAAAAGCAGCAGTGAGAGCAAAGCCAGCTTGTAACATGATGCAGCGAGCTTGCTCAGCTGGACGAGAGAGGGTTGCGAGGTCATGTTTTGTTCATTCGACACATCCAATACAACAAGCAATTCTGTAGCTTATGATAATGACCTTTCCAGGCGCCGTAGTTATTGTGGTAATACCAAATGATTCTTCATCTCCCTAATGAGTATTTCCAGGTTCGAGCTGACCTAACAAGGGAAATGTGGAGGTGGCTGTCTTTCTCAGGTAGAGATCCTGAAAACCACAATTTCTACTTGCGGACCACCCCACCACTTTCTCAGAGGCACGCACTCATGAGACACATGGGATGACGGCTAATAGGGTGGAGGTGTGTCCTCTCAAATACGACCAGAAGAAGCCGACGTGGTTGAGTATACTCCTCCGCAGTAGCCATGACGACTTACCAAGTTGACCAGGAGCAATTGAAATCGTTGAAAGGCAAGACTATTCTGATAACAGGATGTGCTTCTGGAATTGGACGAGCAACAGCTGAGTTGGCGCACCGTGAGTTGTCTCTGATAGAGCCTCTGCCAAGTTACTGATGAGGAATCAAGGCAATGGTGCGAACCTGATCCTGGCCGATTGGAGTGAAGCCCCGTTGAGGGATCTTGCGGAAAAGCTAAATCACAACTCGTGAGCTCACTGCACAACGTATTGTCAAGTGAATGGGCTGACCTTTGTATCGTCAGCAATGTCATCTTCCAGAAAACGAATGTTGCACACTGGGACGATTTGATTCGGGTCTACCAACTTGGGTGGGAGAAGTTTGGAGCGATTGATGCTGTTATATCCAATGCGGGGGTCAACTCTGGCGAAGTCCACCTTCAACACGAAATCGATCCTATGACAAATTTGTTACGAGCTCCACCGCTGGATACTCTGGAAATCAATCTGATAGCTCACATTTACATGACCAAATGTGCAGCTTATTACTTCGGAAAGCAGGCAGGAAAGAAGTGCCAGATCGTCCTCACATCTTCCGCGGCAGCGTTCCTTGATACACCGCCTCTCTATTTGTATTCGACTGCCAAAGCCGGTGTGTTGGGCCTAATGCGCTCCCTGCGAACAGACTTGCCAAAATCCAACATCACCATCAATACTGTTGCTCCGTGGTTCACAGGTAAAGACACAGGCGCCCTGTCTCTCCCCAGGTGAAATTGAAATTGACACTAATCGGTTGATGACAGCCACCCCAATGGTTCCCAAGGCGCTCACTGATCTGTGGGAGAACCTGCCGGCCAACACCCCAGCTGGGATCGCGATTGCGCTGCTACTACCAATCATCCAACCTGAAATCAATGGCAAAACTTTTTTTGTTGCCGGCAACGAGATTGTGGAGCTCGAAGACTCTCTGGCTAAGAGTCAACCTCAATGGATGGGCGAAGAGCTCAGCAGAAATGTCGACGAGGGCCAGAGGCGGCTTCTGAACGCAGATCCTTTCGAATAAAACTCCCAGTTCTTCACAATCACAAGCATGGCGCATTCGCCGCACTCGCGCCGAGTTGCGGGGGGATGAAACTCTCCCCAGAGCCGTGCTTCCTAAGAAGAGGAAGAAGTCGCATTTTCGATCCTGTCTCTGTTGGTCGTTATACTATTCACGGGAGGCTACAACGGAGATGCCGATCCGAAGAGAGACACGTTTTGTGCCTCCTAGCTATGCACCCGCAATCTCGAAGCCTCGTAGGCTTTGGCAAGCTCTTGTAATACAAAGCCAATCCGTGGAGTGACTGAAGAGGCACGTCAGCTTCATGCGACCAATAATAGCGATAGGTATGGTGGATATCAGTGAGCTATGGTCAAGCTCGGAATCAGCCATGCTGAAGGGCTGAAAACAGCAACAAGCCAACAGCGCGAACAGGATAGGTTGGATATTATGGCATAAATCTTACCTCCCCAGACCCACGTATCGGTGAAAAATGGAGCCCAAAACCTTGTGACAGCTGCTGCTAAAGACTCGGTACTTGTAAATCGGATTTGAGCTTCTGTCATGAGGCGATGTACCATTTTTATAGTTTGTCTCTCCGAGTCATTGACAAAATCGTGGGAGAGCTCCGCTTGTTCAATTGCGTGGATCCAGCGTGTGACAAACAGAGCTGGGTATATTTTAGATTGCAGCTCGAGCTGGATTCCCTGTCCTGGGGTGGGAAAAAGACTCACCTGTGTCCCAACCCGCGATGGCATGATCCACCCACCACGTCAGTGCGGCGGTTTTGAGCGTCAACAACACTCCCGCCCGAGCAGGGACAAAAAGGCCTTCAACCGATCTTGCCACAGCCTTTGTGATTGATTCACTGCGAGGTTGGTCGATGGATAAGTATTTCGAGATGGCATCCACGATCTCACCACGTGTTTCCCTTAGCAGGATAAACCGGTCCAGAGTTGCAGTGAGCATACAAGCGCGACTGTACGCAACCCGGAGAACGGCCATGCAGTTAAAAAGCATGGGCCCGTCGTCGTCACTCCAAGTAACCTCATTAGCATTCTTTGCGCTCATGAGGAGATCTCTGCACCTATTCAGAGCGGCTTCGGTCTCCATGATATCTCCGGGGCCAGACAATATGGTATGGTTCCCATGATCTCCAGGCAATATTCCAAGGTTTTTAGCCGAGGAGATATACCAAATCTGCGTCGCAACTGCGTACATAGCAACAGCAGTTGCGAATGGGGACCATTTCCATGAGGTCTCTGGAATCTCTCTCGCAGTTTGGTCGTACATGAGCTTAGACATCGCCTCTCCCAGACTCAACGGTGTTCCTCGAGGTTGATTGTGATTCAGGAGAAGCCATTGCCTCTCTGAAGGCGCATCCCAGAGGTCTTGATCACCAGGCATTTCCAGAGTCGCAATTTGTGCAGCTGAAAATGCGGGGCAAAAACCGTAAGCGGTACTGAGCATATGGGATAAGATGATGATGCCGTAGAAGATCCTGATGCAATCGGTCAAAAAAGACCCTTAAATTTAGGCAAGAGAAACTAAACCTCTTGGATGACTCTCTTACGATCCAATCCTCCCATTTCGTGTCGTTGACACTCCGACGAACGCTCAGGGAAGTCAAGGCCAAGTGACAGTCCTGCGAAATGTTTAGTACAGACTATGTTTTTCACAGGGATCCTCACCGTCCATTGGGCCGACAATAATCCAAAAGCTCTCTTGATCAAGCCTGCGTTGCCATTCAGGGTGCCAAATACAGCAAGGAGAAATCGGGCTTGCATCATCCAGAGGGGCAGAGACTTTGGCTGAGACATCTCCTCGGATTGTGGGTTGAATGCTTCAATAACCACCAAAGACTCATTTATGGCCAGCCAAGCCGACATACTTCGATCGAACGCCTGTGACGCCTTGCGGTACATACTGATGGCTAATTTCCTTTCTAATCGGTACAATGCTCCAATCGCGCACATGATCAGAATCAGTGGACTTGATGTTTCCTCCACTGTTAGCGATGAAACATGAAGAATGGGCAGATGTATATGAAAGGCGTCAACATAGCTGCGCAAGCATTTTTCCAATGCCAACGCCTCTGGATGTTCATACTCCCACAACTCGTCTTGGCTCAACCTGGTTGTCAGATCCTTGTAAAGTGCCGTTCTTGTCTCTTCAGTGATTCTGAAGTGGGTTCTTTTGACCTGTTCAGGCTTTGTCACCTCTAGAAGACTAGATAGCGAGGATGTTGTCGAGGTAGGTGATGGGTCGGACAACTTAGTTGGATCCTCGACCAAATTTGATTTTAATGGCAAGTTATGAGCTTGCGAATGTGTCTGAGGCATCGTCGTCCCTAATGCTGACATTTTTGGTAGTGAAGTGTGCGAACCGAACAGTGCAATGTTACCAGCTAGGTCCTGACTGTGATAGACAAAATCTGTACGCTGCGACACCGAATTTCCTAGTTGGGGCAAATTTGAGACAGTCTCGAGATGTCCGAGCTCATTTTGAAGGCCTAAAAAGTCTGAAGCGTCATACGGAAGACCTAGGAACGGCTCAAAAAAATCGAGGTTCGCAAAAGTGATGTCTTGCGATAAGAGAGCTGTGTTGGCTGCAGGTTGATTTAGTGATCCTCCCTGCATAGGTGAGTTTCCCGGTTGCCGAACAGAAGGGGAGTTGTTTTGCTGGTTGTTGACGATCGCCGATACATCAGACAAAGCAGGTACATTAGTGTTTTCGCAGATTCCTTGATGACCCGAACAGAGTTCCTTGACGGAGTTACCGTCTGCGTCTGCCGTAGACGCTGCAAGAGCGAAGTGAGAGTGTTGGTTGCTGGCAGAAGAATATAAGTCGGCGGAGAAAAGCAGGGTGTCAGAAGATGGGGTGACATGTTCCAAACTGTCCTCATCTAGCAGGTTGTTGGATTCTGGTGATCTCGCCTCCATGGAGACCGGCACTGTGTCCTCTGGATCAGCTCCCTCCGAGTCATCATCCCTGGCCTGTTTGTTCTTTCCACCGTTACGTTTCGCGGCATGTACCGAGGTATACTCTGAGGAATGCAAAGTCCTCTCATGGCGAACAACAAGGTCTCTCCGGGAATAGCGCTTATGACAGTATCTGCAATGATATGGCTTCTCTCGGGTGTGAGCACGTTCGTGACGAAGACGGTGCTCACTTCGCTTGAAGGTCTTAGAGCATACTTTGCAGGCATGTTGTCGATCAGCCGAAGGTTGCTCATCAAATACGATAGTCCCTACCCTCCCCCCAGTCACTGGCGACATCTTTCTATCCGCCGTAATGTCAGTGGTCCCAGGAAGGCGAGCTTTGGTATCTGGGTGTGAAGAAGGGAAGATGTCGTGAAGATCATCGCAGTTGCATATGATGTAGGCTCCAGGGTCTGGCAGGTTTGGCCATTCTAACTCTGAACAACAATTGGTTGTGCAGATGGGACATGGACCTGGGGGCGATTACTGAGTGCCGAGAAAATGCTCTCTACCCCGCGCTCTTCGCTAAGTAGACAAGCAAATGAGATTTCCCTACAGTGTGATGGGTCAGGTTGGAAGTCTATTACTCTGTTCTGGGGTCACGGATGGAAGGGGGAGAAGAGCGCCGTGGCCGGGCTCCACCGATGGCTCCAGAATCGGCTTCTCTAGTCTAGCCAGGCTCAATGCCATGATTATTACTCCCGGTGAAGCTCATAAAAAAAAAAGTTTGGTATCCCTTAACCCCCACAATTTCCTTATTAGGAAATATGGGAGGGAAGTCCAGCCATCGCAGCCTTCTAGGAAGATTCAACAGGGCTGGATATTCGGGGCTTTAGAAGTGTCACACCAACATAGCTTCACTTGAAATTTAGCCTTTCACAATCAAGTATTGTTAGAGGCCATGGCAAAGATCGAGGTTCGACTTGATGTATTGGCAAAGTTGAAGGGGAAAACCGTCTTGATTACAGGTATTGGAACAGTGCGTAGTCTCCAGCGCGGATGAGGACTGATCTTCGCGGTCTAGGCGGATCAAATGGCATAGGAAGGCAGACCGTTTTGATGCTTCATGGTTCGATGATGGCCACCATCACCACCACTACCACCTATAATACGGCATGAATCAAGATCAGCATCGACTGACAGTTATACGGACAGGTCTCGGGGCAAATGTTGTCGTTGGAGATCTAGATGTCGCGAGGGGTGAATCCTTGGTCAAAGAGATCGGCGGGTGAGCCCTTGCTGGATGCATCCGGGCAATAGCCACATGAAGAGTCCGTGGCTGACGCGAGACCTAGGAACGGTATTTTTCAAAAGACTGATATCACCAACTGGGAGTCGCTTAGAGACCTTTTCGAGGCCGCAAAGTCAAATTACGGCTCAATTGATGTTGTCATGGCCAATGCTGGCGCGCCGGAAAGGCCCCCTTTCCTCTTCGACGAGTCTTTTGATGGGAATGGACTGTTGAAGGAGCCCGACCTCAGCATCATTGACGTCAATCTGAACGGAGTCATGAGAAGTACCTCATGCAGTAGATTCCTACCTGAGAGTAGAGCTGATCCAATTCCCGTAGCCGCCAAACTTGCCCTGCACTACTTTGCAAGAAACCCCCCTCCCGGAGGTGTGTTGGTTATTACTGGGTCTGCAGCATCGTACGTACGCCTCTGTGTCCACGAAGGATATACCCTGAACCAAACAAAGCTATTTCGCCTCGCCGCCTATCGTACGGTATTGTGCGGCAAAGCATGCGGTAAGGCCTCTATGTCTGAACCTTTCAACTCTTGTTGATTACCTCTCAAATGTAGCTGCTAGGTCTGATGCGCTCCACTGCGGCGATGACGAAGCTAGCGAACGTGCGGGTAAATCTGGTTGCCCCATGGATGACCGGTACGACATCTCTCTGTTAGATGAGCATGCCAGTGAGAGAGAGGACTGACCCCGGGACGAAGAAACCGAGTTTAGCTCAGAAGCAAGCGATATATGGGGCTCCATGCCCATAAACACGGCTCGAGAAGTCGCTGAGGCACTTTGTGTGGCTGCTGCGGACGACACTCTTCATGGTAAGCTTTCTATTACTCCATTCCTCATGCATTCATCGTGGCTCATACGACCAGGACGGGCTCTTTATGTCGCTAAGGAAATTGTCGATTTTGAGCTACCATTGTATAAGACCCAGGAGGACTGGATGACCCTGAAGCAGGCTGCGTGGTTTGAGCAAGGCAGAGAACGACTCGCACTTGGCATGAAGCTTCCGGGGGCCCATTATCTCAAGGATGCTGTGTAGGTCTAATTAACTGATAGAGGCGAGGAAATGGACGTTTAGAGCGGATTATCCTGACACGCCGACTTACTTGGCTAACCTGGCCCTTCATTCATCATGTGGAAATGGATTTCCTGATGAACCCTTCTGACATCGAAACAGAATCAAGAAAGACCCTCTTCGTTGGAAGCTACTTCGAAGGAGAAGCCGGAGCATGGTTCCGACCCTTGGTTGAAGGACAAACGCCCCAAGCTGGGGGTCACGGGCCTGCTCTGCCCACTAGCCCCCGCAAAGCTACCCCCTGCTCGCCTCCGGGTTATCCCTATCGAACTTTTTCTAGGCGGGGTTAGAGTACTGCCTAGGCACCAAAGGGGGTTGGCAGAGCACGCTATTAGCCAACTGAGTTTAGCGCCTCCCGCAAAAGTTTGGCAGCAATGGCTCGACTTGCCCGACTTCAACTGATTGCCTCATTTTCAACAACTCTGTTCTTCTTCCTCCTGAAATTTTCATGCATCGGCGTTGCCTTTGAGGACCCACGAGCTGTCGCATATGCAATCATGTCACAAGGAGAGATGGTTCCGCGCCGAGTCCAATTTTCTAGCTGCGATGAATGTCGCAGGGCGAGGGTTGCCTGTGATGCGGGTAGAGCCCGCCGGAACCGAGAGGACCACCATGAGCTTCTATCCTGCACGAGGTGCCTCAATCGGCAGCTCCCGTGTACTTTTGAGGTTTGCATGGTCCCTTGACTGCATTGGCCGCCTATGCATTGCTGACCGCAGCCTTATTTCCCAACAGTGGATGAAACCAAGTACAGGCAGCTCTGCAACTCACCGCAAAAGCCTGGAGGGAAGGCCCAAAAGGAGGCGTTCGAAGATACCGGCTCAAGAAACAGCTGTTTATGAAGAGAGCAACAGCGACATGACTGGCGACTCGCTCCCCAGTCTTGTTCAACAAAATTCCGAGAGTGCGACAACTGAACCGTCGAGAAGGTATGCTCTCAAACCACTACATCAAGTGCGTTCCTAAGGACTCAAGGACAAGCTACGAATGGGGCTGGTCGTCGGATCAACTATCACAGCCTTTACTCATACAACCTCATTTGACCCCTGAACCCATCAGCCCTGTTGAAAGCCAGTGGCTCCATACCATATACGAAGGGGCTTTTGAAACTATATTCGGTTCTTGGATGGGCCGCTACAGCAATCCTTTCGCGTACGTGTGACGCCATCGGTTAACAACCTCGGGGAATCGCTGACGACACTAGTTTTGGCGAACAGAGCCTATCGGATGTGATTAGTATACGCCGAGTTTGCAGCCAACTCGACCGACACATTGACGAAGAAGATGCTGTATCAGGCACAATATCCGAAGCTGGAGCTTCACCCGATCTGGCCAGACACGAGAAAGACGCACAGCTCAATCAGTTCCTTGACCATGCCATCCAATCTTTCGCCGCTCGCTGGCTACCTCTAACCCACCAAGTAATTTTGACAGGACTATCCCAGGCCAACGTCGTCTGTCGTCTTTGGCGGCGCGCTCATACAGACATGCTCAAAGTCATCAACAGGCCGTCCTATCGGTCCATGCTGACTTTACTTTTGTTTGCTCTGACGCCCATCCCAGTAGGCATTTCCGAAGACGAAGAACTCGAGGGAGTATCAGGACAAGTCTGTGTTCACGCTGCACTGCAGCAGATTCAAACGCTCCGTGCCCGTCAAAAGAGCCTTCAATTTAATGGGACACGCGTCAACCTCACCAACTCGAACCGCCCTATTGGAGCAAGTCCCGCCTCACTTGCCACCGCCAATTTCATTATCGCCGAGAGCACTGCTTATTGGGCTGCTCTTACATTCGACACATCGGCCTCCCTGACCTTGAATTGCCGGCCATTACTTTCTTCTGGACTTTTTGGGTTCGAATCTGAGCCATCATGGCGCATGGTACGGACTTGCATCGGGATTTTCCGCGAAACGACGAGAGACTGGAGCAATGCCGACGTCGACCTGACAGATGAGAAAGCAAACCAAGTTATAGCGGCTGGGGCAGCATGGAAGTTGTTGGTCTGGAAGCTAACTGCGAACCTGAAAGAATCTCTGAGAGACGGCCATGATGAGGCAGAGGTTCTTAGGGCATTCAACTCCGTGTCCAACACTATCGATCAGTTTAACATCACCTACCGTGATTTGCTTATCGCGTGTCAGAGGCGAATACAGTTCTTCAACCAAGAAACGAGACTCCGCTGGTGTAAGCGCTCCTCCCTCTTCTTCTCTATACCCGAGATCCCATGAAATCGTTCCTTAACCTGCCTATAGATGAACTCATGCTGCACTATAATCTTGCAATTCTGATGGTCACTGATATCGCGACTGCGACTCTACGCGAGGATCTCCTCTCCCTTTTCTCTGCGAAAAGAGTTGATGCAGAGACCTGGGTCATGAATTGCCTTGTCTTCGGCTTAAACAACAAATATACCTTGAAACTTCAGCCCGAGCCAGCTCTCTCTGATCCGGAGATCGCACCTAGTCAATCAGCAAGCTTGACCGTCCCATTGATTGCGATTGACCCATATCCCCACCACGTCGTCGCGGCAGTGAAGCTCATGCAACACGCCATAGACAGGGACTTTGGAGCGGACAAGATTAGCGCAGACGCTTACAATAACCTGCGTTCAACTCTCAAGCAAACATTGGAACAACTACCACAAGTTTCCAAATCGGTGCAGACAACCAGAGCTGAGTTTGAGAGAGCTGAATTTCCACCCCAGTCACTATATCCATGAAACCGGAAGCGGTCGCGTGAGGGATGCTTTCAATAACCGCTGAATCGCCTCGTCAAATTTCCGGACAAGTCACAACGATCGATTGGAGATGGATGCACTTTCCCCCCTCGATGATTGGTGAAGTCACACCACTCTCACGCTCATTGCCCTCAACTCCGTCTTGCTGCGACTGGTACAGGCTGACACGGGTCTAGAGTCTAGGCTTGCTCTGTTCAATTCAGAATGGGCGAGTGGGTCGATTGGGTGCTGTACTGACCACACATTGGCGTGGGCAAAGGGTCTGGAATTCTGGAATGTTTTCCTTGCTGGATCCAACCAGTAAATGTTCGCTGCACTATCATTTATCCGACTACGAAGCCATTTCCCCCAGCCTTTTCTCCTCCACATCTTGGTGTTCAGGGGGGCAAGGCAAAAATTGAAACCTCTGCAGTCCGTTGAGGAGCAGAAGGACCGGCTCTTTGTGATGTTGCATCCGGATCCGAGAACGACGGTTTCGGTAGCTTATTCCTGGATCCCGGACAAACAAGGCCACGTTGAGGTGCCAAATGTCGGGCGCTGGCCAATGAGACTCCATCGTCAGCAAAGGGGCTTCGGATCCGGAATCTGGGGTCCATTTTCCGCCACTGAGTGCTCTCTGCCAAGAGATTCGCTCCCTGGTAGGGTTACCTCCCCAGGCAAATCCCCCCCTACAAACACGCGGAGAAACGTGGAGTTGGCAGGGATCTTCGCTTCCGGCAGACTGGGCACATGTCAGAGGCTAACAGTCCACACCTGATTTGGCCAGCGTTGACGTATCTATATAGTTGATGCATTTTCCTCGAGATCAACACTTTCCCTGCCAGTCCTGCCCGTCAACACTCATCCAAGCTCTCTCAGGCTGCAACAGAATCCATAGCCCAAATATATCGATCATGGTTGAAACTCTCTCATCAACGCCCCCGAAAGGGGGTGAAGAGCATGTGGAGAAGCCATCCCTCAACGAGAAGGCCGCAGTTTATGAACATGCAGTATGTGACTGTAGACCTGGAATATGGGTTTGCTGCCGTTCTTTCTGACAGATTGTTGCTATTACAGAAATCCAAGCACCATGACCCCAACTGGACGGGCGAAGGGTTGGACACCTCGCATGTTGACCCCAAAAAGGTCCTGCGCAAAATGGATTTGCGCCTGATCCCCATGCTTGCAATCCTATACCTGCTCTCTTTCCTCGACCGAGGCAATATTGGCAACGCGAAAATCCAGGGCATGGAAACTGACTTGGATCTTTCTGGAAACGAATACAATATCTGCGCAACTGTTTTTGTAAGTTTCATCTCTGTTATGGTTGAATCACAAGTTAACGTCAATCGTCGCTAGTTCTTCACCTACTGTGCTTTTGAGATACCCTCGAACTTGTTATTGAAGCGTCTCAGGCCTTCCGTATGGTTACCATCTATCATGGTAGCATGGGGTATGTTTTTGGAGTATCGGCAGACGCAGATTGGAGCTGACGATAGTTAGGCACGGTCATGACCTTGATGGGTCTCGTGCAAAGTTACCACGGCCTTCTCATTGCTCGTATCTTCCTCGGTGTCACTGAAGCAGGACTTTACCCTGGTGTTGCCTACTATTTGACAATGTGTGAGTAACCATTTCAACTGTCGGTCCCTTGCCATGATTTTTTGGTTCCCTCCGAAGCTAACGTTGCCTTCGTCCAGGGTACTGCACCGAAGATCTTGCTTTCCGCCAGAGTCTCTTCTTCAGCGCTGCAAGCGTGGCCGGTGCCTTTTCAGGTTTACTTGCGTACGCCATCGCGAAGATGGACGGAGTCGCCGGACAAGCAGGCTGGAGATGGATATTCATCCTAGAGGGCATTGTGACTGTTGTCGTTGCCTGCGTTGCTTTCTTTCTCTTGTACGACTTCCCAGACACCGCAAGCTTCTTGAGTCCTGAGGAGAAGGCCTGGGTAGTTCACCGGCTGAAATACCAAGGAAGCAAGAAGAGCGGAAGAGTGGTTGCTGAGAGTGACCACTTTGACTGGAAATTTGTTGGCAAAGGCAAGTCCTTCCCCGTACATTTTGATTTTTTCTCAGTCACATGGAACCCATCGGTCGGGTTACCTTTTATCGTAAAATCCGGCTAACCATCCCAAAGCGCTCACTGATTGGCAACTATACCTGTCACTTTTTATGTACTGGGGAATCGTTTGTCCGCTTTACGGAATATCGTTCTTCCTTCCGACCATCATCAAGGAACTCGGCTACAAATCGACAACGGCACAGCTTCTGACAATTCCGATCTATATCTCAGCCGCAATCCTGGCCGTTATCGTCGGGTGGGCATCCGACAGAGCAACCAAGCGAGGCGCCTCACGCTGGCCCTATATTTTCCTCCCCATGTGCGCCATTCTGGTCGGTTTCATCATCGCCATTGCTGGCTCTGCCGCGGGAGATATCCCTGGCGTGGTGTATGCTGGTGTATTTATCGCCACATGCGGAATCTACCCTGCTTTCCCGGGCAACGTCACTTGGATCGCAAACAACCTGGCAGGGAGCTACAAACGAAGTGCTGGAATGGCTCTTCAAATCGGTCTCGGCAACCTCGGAGGAGCCATGGCAAGTAATTTCTATCGCAGCGTGGACGCACCGAAGTATTTGCTTGGCCACGGCCTGGAAATCATGTTTGTCGTCTTGGGTCTGGCGGCCGTCATCACACTGAGGATCTCATATGGAATGATCAACAAGAAGAGGGAGCGCAGTGGAGCAGCCGAAGGTTACACGGACGAACAGCTTGCAGATCTCGGCGACAAGAGCCCGTCGTTCAGATACACACTTTAAAGAGATTTGGAGACATGCGAAGCTGCAGATCATCGGATGATAGGTACAGATGGGACGCGTCTGTACAGAGCTCGCTCTCAATCGAGCCTATTTTCCCAGAGCGCGCTCTTCTGTTATTCTCAGGATTTTCTCGTTCATTTTGGGGAAAAGATTGTTATATGATCGAAAGTTTGTGGAAGGCAACTACTGATCAGCGGACGCCGTCTTTTTCACGTTGGAAGACGACCTTAATGTGGCCTGCGACGAGCATTTGGAAACGGCGAAGTTTTGCTTCATGAAATCGTAGAAAAAGCGTTGAAGAACAGTCAACAATGCAGTTTCCATTGCTGATTTCAAGTAAGTGGAGACTCAATCGCGCAAAGATGGATACATGAATGCTCCCGCTGCTTCGGCAGCCGTTCCCTACCATTCAACGACAATACCCCGGGCTTCGCCATTTGTGACTTCCAAAGCCAAAACGTCGAAGCTGATCAATTAGCTTTCATCTGGGATGTTCAATCAAACTTGGCCCTCAGCCACTCCGACTCGACATTGCCCGCCGTTTTGGCGGTTGGAGAGATCCGTTGCCGTGGCGAATTGCGGCAAAGGCACAAATCGAGTATTCTCCCCTTTTGCGCACAGCCTTGCCAACCACAGGGGTACCGCAAAACTTTAAGCACTTACTAATGGCTCTGTGCAACAGGCTCGGGATGGTGCTTGGCCGTTTTCCTCTAAATCAAGCAGTTTTGCAGATGCTGGTGAAGTAAACCGACACAAGCCCCTACTCCGCAGATCGCCGTGCTGTGGACAGCGTTGTTCTCTCGGCACTTTATCATGGCCAACAACCGCGAATTTCTCCGCCCCCTTTTAGTCTTTACCGAGTTGCGGGGGTACGAGACTTTCTATAACCGATATACCCCAACCCAAGATCTTAACGATTGATCAGATTATTTAAACAGATAGAGGCATAGCAAGAAGCTTAGTTCCTCTCCGGTTCCTTGGACGAAACTGTCAGTGAGGGGTGTCTTCATTGAAAGCATGGCTCAAGTCGATCTCAAGGGAAAAGGGGCGATAGTCACTGGGGGCGGCTCCGGTAAATACCGCTGCCGACTGACTGATGCACTACAGCGACGCTGACCGTCTATGCACCGACAGGCATTTGTTTGTCCTTCGTCCAACACTTGTATCGTGCCGGTTGCAACGTCCTTGTTTGTGATCTTGGTCTCCATCGCGAGGCATTGGCATGGCTTGACACGATTCCAAAGGACATCGCCGATCCGTCGTCCGGGCCACGGGTCGTCTTTTTCAAGACCGATGTGTCGGACTGGAAGCAGTTGGAACAGGCGTTTGAAGGCTATGCCAGGGAGTTTGGGGGCGTGCCGGATGTGCTGTGCCCCGGGGCCGGCGTCTACGAGCCCTCGTTCAACAACTTCTGGAACGACCGCGACGACAGCTACTACAAGATGCTGCGCATCAATCTAGAACACCCGCTCAAGATGTCGCGCATCGCCATCAGGAAATGGGTGCAGCGAGGCCAGCCCGGCATCATCGTGAACGTGTCCAGCACGGGAGCGCAGAAGCCGAGCATGCTTACGCCGTTGTACGGAGCAGCGAAACAGGGCGTTAGCAACTTCACAAGGGGCATGGCGCGGCTGCAGGACATGGAGAACATCCGCGTGGTTGCCGTCGCCCCGGGTCCCACCATGTCGCCTCTAATGTACGATCACCCAGAGGCGATGCGGTTCGTCGACCCCGAGAAGGACAAGTTGTCACACCCGGACGAGATTGGTCGAGGAATGATGGCCGTCGCTTTTGACCGGGAGAGGTTTCCCCCAGGGACCGTTCTCGAAGTCACCCATCCTGATCGTTGGAGGGAGGTCTTTCTGCTGAACGATCCAGGCCCTGGGCCGCACGCATTCACTAGCAGAAAAGAAGAAGGCATGGCAGATGTCTATGCAGCGCTTGACGCTGACAGAAAGAGTGCCGCCCAGTAGAGGACATTGTGGTACGGTATGTAGAGTGCAAGATTTCTCCAAGTTCAAATACCGAGTGGGTAAGTCTAGTCGACCCTTGGGTAGGAAACTTTCCTGCGGGAGCCCAACTAGCTACACTTAGGATGCTGGATGGAAGACTAGAGGAAGATTCATACAGATATAGGACAAGGCGCTGGAACGCAACTCGTATCACTTGTCTCTGAATGGTTCTCGACGACATCTATTGCCTATATATACTGCTTTATCGAATTATAAATCTCCCCTAATACGTTGGCGGAGGTCGATTGAAAAGCGAAGAACCTTTCTATTCCCCATTGACGCTGTTGATTCCCTTGTGAGCAAAAATGGGGGACGGAGATGCAAAAAAGACGCCTTCTTCTCGATGAAAGCTCAGCATCCAATCCCCTGGGCTGGCTTAGTAGTAGAGGAACATTGCCTCGGGATGCTCCAAGAACCAGGTATCATCACCACCTTGCATCTCCCTGGTGGAAAAACCATTGCCTAGGTAGGAGAAGCGGTTGTTGGTGTGGTAGGTGTACTCGTAGTCCTCGAACTTGGGCCGCTCGAGCGCGTGGAACCAATGAATCCGACTTCCCGGATGGATCGCAAGAACGGGCCCGTCCTCTGTCCCGTTCTTGAACCAGGATCGGCATTTCGCCGCCCAGGCTGTCCGGGGCATAAAGTGCTGGATGTGCGTGAGGAAGTCGTCACACGCCGACTGCTTTACGTCGTATGTCCGGATCCCCTCTATCTGGGCCTTAGTCAGTAGCTGCATAATGTACTTAGAGCATTGCTCCGTGATCGTGAAGACACTGCCATGAGAGATAGGAGCGTTCGGACCGAGGAAAACTAGCGATTTTGTTAGCCTTAAGCCTTCTTCTTGCTTTCATTTGGTGATAAAGGTCTTTACCGAAGTAGTTGGGGAACTTTGGAATAGCCATGGAAAGGTATGCGTATGGGATGTTCTTTGACCACACGTCGTTCAGACTTATGCCTTCTCGCCCGATGATGGGAAAACGGGGTTTGAAGGACACATCAAAGCCAGTCGCACAGATGATAGTGTCGAGTTCGATGTGTTCACCACTTGACATGTTTATGCCGTTGCTGTCAACGCTAACTATACTAGCATCGGTGATGACTCGAACGTTCTCCTTTGTGAAGCTCTCTAGGTAGCCCACGCCGGGCGTGATTCGACGGCACCCCACTGGGAAGTCGGGAATGATCTGCTTAGCAAATTTGCGGGCTCCTTCTGGACCAAGCAAAGAGACCATGCTGTTATATGCCATTTTTCGAACTTCGTCTGCTTTCTCGCTCCCGTTCACAAGCATTAGAAACTTACTATTGATCTCTCGTTCGACCTGCTTGCGGAATGCAAGATATGATTCGGGGTTGTTTCGGAAGTGCTCCTTCTGTTCTTCACTGAAACTATCCGGCATTGAACCTCCTCGCAGAGATGGATACCGAGACGCAGCGCCAGGAGTCACCCAGGTGGGCGACCGAATGATGTGGACAAGCTGCTTCACCTTGGGCTGTATCGCAGGCACGATTTGGATCCCAGTCGAGCCGTTTCCGATAACGGCGACCTTTAGATTGTCATAACTCCAATCTGCGGGCCAATTTGCGCTATGAACCAGTTTACCTTGAAAGTCGTGGAGACCAGGAATGGCCGGCCACCTCCAGTTGTTCAAAATGCCGCCAGCGTTAATGAGGTAGTTACACCAGTCGGTGAAGATTGTCTGGTTGGACATGTCTTCGATCTCGACATTCCAGATTGCTTTAGCTTCGTTCCAGGTAGCCCCGATCACACGATGATTCATATGCATATACTTGGCGAGGTCGTATTTGACGACGCAGTGTTCAAGATACTCCCTAATCTCGGCGGAAGGCGAAAACATTTCTGCCCAATTTGGGTTGGGCTCCCAAGCGAACTGATAGTTGTGAGAAGCTATCCAGGAGAGTCAGCCTTCTTGGTTTTGGACAATCGGATACAGCAGCAACTAACGAATGTCACACTTGCAACCAGGATATCGATTCTCGAACCAAGTTCCTCCAATTGCAGGGTTCTTTTCATAGATAATCAATGTCGAGTTCTGCATGTACTTCTGGAATTGGTACGCAAGGTTGATGCCGCTAGCCCCCGCACCGATACACATCACTCGAATTGGGCAAATAGTTCCGAGAGGCTCTTCGTTCACGGTGTAGTTGTCTGATATTGTCAGATGTGGAAGGTTTTCCTCAAAAGCTGACACAGAATCCCGGGCATCAACACAGGTTCCATTGTTGAGATCGTCTGCAAAGGAGTCGCGATCCTTGTCTACACCGTTCGACTTTGTTGTCTTTATTGAGATTTGGTTCGGTGAATATACAGGAACGATCACCTCAGGAGTCTCGACAGATGGCGCCATGGTGAGAATTTCTATAGGGTATCTTTGCGCAACCAGTTCTGAATATCTGTGCGCCGGTGCAGTTGACCCTTTAAAGGCGAGGGAAAGATGTTGTTCTCCAAAAGCATTTCTATCCGACCACCCCCCATGTGGGTCCCATGTCGCTATCATACCACATCCGGCTAAATCAGATGAAGAGCCATCGGCTGTTAAATAGCCACCGGGAAATTTTGTTGAAGCAAGCCGCCAACCTGATCCTCGATCCAGCATATCTGGATGCCGCAGACTCGGGCTGGAGGAACCCATAAGCGACAGAGAGCTGGGCGCAGAGGACCGGGGACTTGGGTGCCAAAGGTAACGCCCCGGCCGTTGGTAGCATGCCTTCGTTGTCTCCAAACACACCAAGAGCGGGGCATCCCTGTTCCAGTAGAGGAAACTGGTAAATCTACTTGGGTATAGACAAGCGCGCGAATCCACTGAAATGAATGGGCGATCTTTAAGAAAGCATCCCATGACTGAAATGAGGTGACTTCTAGACTTCACTTGTGATCCGCCGCCCTGCAAGTTGCAACTGCAACCAGTGCAACACTGAATACAGAGCTCGATGTCGTTTTACTGCTATTGTCAAGTACAGTGGCCTTTGAGCAAGGACCAGTACTTGCTGCAAGTTTCTTTGTCATGCTACCAATTTTCTGGATTCGTCCCAACGCAGATTGATAATTCCTCTGATTCGATCTCTCCGCTGAAATCGCATATCACACGTGAGTATTCCTCTCACACCTAGCGCGGCTGAGCTGAAGTAGGGAATGAAATATCATTCACAGCAAGTCCGAAATCCAAATCGTCGTACGGGTGATCGAACATGTTTTGAAGCTGTAAGCTGAGATCGTTCGTCCATTCTGCTTCCACAAAAATGGAAGGTGGGTTATGAGGAAAAAGTACCGAGAAGAGTTGGGTCGTATCAACTGTTGCATCCGGAAAAAATTCGCGATAATTGATGCCGTCCTCGATGTTTAACTCATTCAACTCCAGTGCCTGCGAAAGCTGGTTGCCCACTGTCTGGGATGCGGCAGCAGATGCGTCCGAGTTGAAACCGCTCAGCAGCCTTTCAAATCCCAATAAAAACATTCTGGCGGAATGCCAGAGCTTCGACATTTCCCTCAGGGCAATGAATAGAATGTCGATTTGCGCGTTCGCGACGTTCTTTAAGGATTCGATCTGACGCGCATGTAGCAGGGCAAGGATTGCGATACTGATGTACCAATTCCCAATGCCTGGAAGGAATGCAATCGATCCCCGAGCCAGGAGGTCTTCAAAGATACGTGCGACGCACGAAGCCGAAAGAACAGCTGCGCCATATGCTTTGGGAAGAGGTTGAGTCGAAGCACTCATGTAGAGAAGGGTGATGGCTGACAAATAAGGCAGATGAAGCTGGTGGACATCCCGGTCAAAGTCGGTAGTTGTCACTGTGCTAAAAGACAACCTTAAGCGTCGAGGCAGGGCATTCACCCATTTAATCAGCCTCTGTGCGAGCTCGAAGGTAGATCCGGTCTCATCATTTCGATTTCTCAAGTGCTTGGATAAATCTCCGATGATCTCGCAGACTCGAACCCAGTGTATAAAGACTTCAGCATTGTCCCGTCGATCATGGGGAAACTCATCCAAGCTCGGAAGTTTGACGTTGGTGTCCTCCGGATGGATGATGCAGGGGCGCCCTTGACACACCGACGTCAAGCGTTCTCTCGACCATGAGGGAATCAGCAGCGGAATTGACGAGAACATCAAGACTTACAAATAATGTCCACCATATGCAACGTCTCAGGGTTGTTGTTTCACCTAGTCTCATCATCTGCCCTGGAGTTGCCTCACGGTGAAGGCCAATCTCCTGGGCGAGACGGATCGCAAGGGATGTCCACCAGTATTGGCTATCCATGCTGACGACACTTGGGGGACCAGCGCTCCACCAGTAGGTGAGGATGATTGAGATAATCCTCGCCAATGGATTTCGCTCCGTGTTGCCATGGAATAATACCTTGAATCTCTCATAATGTACACGAGGGGGCTGATGGCTGAGTCTAGGGGGCCTGATTGTTGTTCCTAAGAGGCCCAGGGCTTGTTGTAGGAGCAAGGACCGTGCAAACGGAGACTGATCATCAATGAGGTCATCGCGATGCACGACCGGACACCACGTGTAGCAGAAAGCTACGAAAGTCTCGGCATAACTCTGACGCAAGATGGGAGACAATTCAGGGATTGGATGACTTGGGGTTATTAACGTGCTGATGACCTGATCAGAGTCATCGCGAGGGGGGTGGTTGAACATGGACATGAACCCAGACTGGCCTAAGTAGCTGCGCTCACGGTGGATTTCAGAGGATGGAGGAGGCCTTGGGGTGTTCTGTCCTGCATCACATGGCCCGCCGGCATTGTCACCTGTTGTGCTCGTGAAGGGTTGGCCTCCTCCAATCTGCACCACAGCATTGTCTCTAGAGACACTTTGAGACGGATTGGATGAGTTATAGCCGTCTTGATGTGACGGGCCTCCTGGAAAGGTGCTGTCAAGATCCAATGGTGGCAGGACCGTTGCGCTGGCATTCTGCCGTTGAGGAGCGCCCCTGCGTCTCGATTGTCGAGCTCTGCAGTTGCCTGAGCGATGTGCTTCGAAGAGCCATCAAACACATCCCACTTACATGCAAGAGGAGTTTGTCGCTCGACAGTTGCTACATTGGCTGTCGGCTGTAGACAAATTAAGGTCACATTTGATCTGGTAGAGGTCACCATTGATTAACTTCATCGCACTCGTATTGGCTCGACGGCGAATTCACCTTCTTCTGATGGCAACGCATACAGACCAGGTTAGCTCTCCTCTTGATCTGGCGGTTCGTTCGTGCGGTTATTTCAGCCATTCTGGGAGCCGATAAGCCTTGGGTAGGGGAGGACGAGGGAGATATTTGCCGGGGGTATAACCGGCAATGGCGTCTTTATATGGTCCATTCGAACTGGACTACCTCCGTGCGGCGACTTTGGCGGCGTTTTCGGTAGCACGGCGATTTTTAGACGAATTCTTCAATTGACCTGCATTGATGAAGACCAACGAGCCCGGGTTGTCGGCAGCTCGGCAGTGAATGTGGCAGTACCGGTCCCGGCTAACCTTCCAACTCAGACGACGAGGTAAGATAGTACGATTTCGGATAATTGATATCGCGGCTCAGCAGATATTCCAGGTCGGTGCGGAGGGTTTTCCGCAAGGCCGTTATGGTTAAATCGATGGGGATCAAGGCTATCAAGTACTACTCGGTATTAAAATAAATGTTCTATACCCACATTACCCACCAGCGTTTGAGAGATTATATCCAGCCAAAGCCGGCGACCATATGCCATTTCGTAAATTAACGAGGTATAAGCGTCAGGGCTCTGACATATCTGGAATGAACTTGATCACCCCTGTCTCTGACGCCGAAATTTTGTTGTGGCGCTTGATGATGCAAATTCTCTCTAGATCTCCGGCCAGACCTCCCTGTATGGACATCGCGTTGTCTTCGTCTGCGCTGAGCGGATGCTCCTTGAAGCGGCCGCCGGAGGGCTTGTAAGCGACGGGGAGTCTTCGTCCAGTCCGTCGGGCCTCGGGATGAGATGAGGGTCGTAGCCAGCCAGAGACCACCCATCCTGCGTGCGGGTCCATGACCGAAAGAATTTCGAACCTCTGCCCGGTAGGGTCTGTATATCTCCAGCCTCCGTCATCTCGTACCGAGAATGGAAGTCGAGTCCATACTTAAGTGCGTACGGAATTGTCAGGGCAAACTCGTCAAGGGGCAGTGGGCGGTAAATCAGCCTCCGAGATTCTGCAAGTCTGATGTAGTCTATCAGACCCTCGACAGTCTTTAATCGTGCATCGACACTGTGCATGTATTGTCTGATCTTGGCTTGGTGAGTCTGCAGTTCTGTATCAAGGAGTGTGATAAACTGGTATTCTGGACTTGCGTTACGAACTTCGGGGTCTTCCTCCAGGTAGAACTTTGAGTTCTTGACGTTGGCGATGAACTGATCTTCCAAGTCGTACTTCCCAGTAGTCTCGTTGTAAACAGTCGACATAGGAACGTATTGCATCAACACAGCTCTTCTCCAGGAATACACGGGGTTCCAGAAATCGAGCATCATCAAAGCATTGAAGACCTTTGGCGATAGCAGCGACGTAGGAGCCTTCCCAGGATTGCTTTTGATGTTCTGCATGATGAGCACACCCTGCGAATCCTCAAACGAAGGTTGGAGAATAGTGAACATCATGTCTTCAAGCTCTTCCCCCTGTACCTGTACGAACAGTGTCTGATCGAATGAGCTGGTCTGTTTTCCGCCTCCTAAAGTTCCTTCGGGCAGATGCAGCCCTTGGTGACCTGCAGGCACTTCGCGGACGTCTTGGATCACCGCTAAGCCCAGATTTTCGGAAGCTTGCATGTAGTCGGTTTTGCTAAACTCAAATTTGGGGATCTCAATGTCTTTCTAGACGCGGTCAGCTACCAGATGAAGAGGAGCAAGATAGATGACTCACAAGCAGGTCTGTTGCAGAATACTGACTAAACATCTCCCTGTTGTAGAAGTGATTTGCTGGTGCACGCCATTTTTGCCCTATCGTTTGTGCCACTGCGATATTGATGGTGGTATTGAGGAGAAGGTGCGCCATCCATCGTCTTACGTTTGATGGATTTGATCGAAGTCGATTTCCAGCGTCGAGAAAGTCTAGGGACTTGCGAGTAGTGTACCATTTGCTTATTCCCTTTTCGACAATAGATTCGAGACTTTCGGCGCTCTTCACGAGAGAAAAGACTGAGCCGGTACCTTGATCTGTGAGATACGGGGCCGTCTTGAACCGGTTTTTAAGTCTTTGTGGCATATTACTGACGAGGCTATGATTATCTGTATGCCAGTGAGGCCACGGTCTAATTCTGGGCTTTAGCATGGAATCTTCGCAAGACGGCAGCAGTCTTACTTGTGGAGCTCTTTCATCACAAGGGCTCCGTTGACATGACCATTGAATGGCCCGAGGTATGACATCTCATCGGTAAACGCATCTACCGACGCACCTTGGTAGATCCATCCGCTGGATCCTGGGGAAGAACTTCCCTCAACAATGCCTCGCTATAGTAAATTATGAAATCAGCCGGCATTCATAGAGTTTGGTGGTTCTTGCCTGGTAAAACCGAAACATCCTAGTGTCCCAGCTTGCTATCTGCAGGAATGCTCTTTTGGAGTCAAGAGCACTCGACCCGACAATACACAAAGTCCAAGAATCAGGGATTCTGTCGTCGAATGGCTTTTCACCTCCAGATGCGGCGAATGCCACGAACCGGAGTGCCTGATTCAGCCAGGTTGCGTTGTCTTGCGTGATGGGAAAGTCTCCCCCATCCGCTACACTGAACACAGACAGTGTATTCCTCGGTGGACTAGCTTGCGAACCCTCTGTTGATCACAGACATTAGAATTTGTTCCACTTGCAGAAGTGCATGTTGAGGAGCTTTATGGAATTACCCCATAGTCCCATCATGAGAGCGTCGAAAGAGAGCACATCACTATTCCGATCTTGTTGAAGCCATTTCCCAAAGAAATCTGTAAAATTTGTGTTCAGAAAAGCCGGATCGGCAAGCCGATCTATATCATCGCCCTCGTGGCGTGTAAATGTGCGATACCACAAGTTGGGTTGAGCCATATTAATGCTGTTAAACCGAGTAAAGCCCTCTTGATAAGAAGCAGACGAGGATCAATTGATGAGGTACAGGGCAAATTGTGTTGCTCACGGGCAATAGACCCTGGCGGGATGTCTCATAAAAGTGAACGGAAGAGTCGGAAGCTCAAAACGCGAGCGCAGTTGAGAAACCAGAACAACTCCTCCAAACCACAATCGTCAACAGCAGCTGTAGCTCAACCTGGCGTGTCAATGGATACGAACGGCGGCCGTGAAGACCGCGCCAAGGCTAGTAGTCTCCGATCAGTGAAGCAGCCTCAGCTTCGTCCTATATTGCATGACGAGTTGATTCCGTGCGTGGTATGCATCGAAGGGTCTGGCCAATGCACCTTGCTGGACATCTCGTCCAGACTCCCTCGGCTCGACCCCATGGTTCCGGAAGTTGCAATGTCATTGCAGCTGAGCACTCTCTACTGGAGTTGTTAGGATGGCCAGGGGAGCGCCCAGTGTTTCCTCCGGCATGAAAGTGGCTCCGCCGTGTTTCTGCCGTCGATAGCTGATCAGCTGCGGTGATGGCTTGCTCGTATACCACAACATTCTTTTTTTTGGTGGCATGGAGAGAACTTGATCGCTGATGGCTAAGAAAATGTTTGAACAAGCTGCAGCTTGCCTACGTCTTGGCTGTGGTCTGGAGCCTCACTTGCGGAGAGGCGGCCTTGGCGGGAGGTATCCCCGGAAGAACTGTGGTCGTCGGGCCGGGATCATGATTGGTGCCTACCAGGAAACTTCTTGGAACTCTGGCGGCCAGCTTCAGCTCATGCTCGGAGTCTACATCGAAATGAGTGCCTTGCACTTTCAGAACCCATCTTGGCGACTTGGCCGTCAGTGTTTCGTTGTGCAACAAGTCATCTGATGGCTGAAATGGCGCAAATACCTCGTGTTCATCCCCTCCTTTGTGCGGCTGAAAGACGCAGAGACTTGCAGGCTTTGAAGGACATTCCCGTTTGAAAACAGAAGGCGAGATTCATTCTGTAGTCCATTTTCACCTCGGGGTCGCCCTGACTCTGTTCACAACCTCTCGTCCCGTCAAACCCAGACCTTCGCGAACCATGGCTGGAATCCATGCTGAAACTCTACCAAGTTTCTCCCCTCCGGGAAATGTCGATGACTTAAGTCCACAAAATCGGACGGGGTGGTCGACTTCGATGTCGGACTGGATAGACCTTGAAATCCAGAGAGGTACAGGTAGTGGAAGCCCCTTGACTCAATTCTTCAATGGCACAGTCACAGCCTACAATCAGAACCAAGCTGGTGCCACAATCACTTGGACTGGCTTTCCAAACAAGGTTCGTCTGTTCTATATCTTGCAGCTGGTTCTTACCATCACAAAGATTGCCATAGCCGAAGGAGATGATGACGTGAGGCGATGGAGAGCAGCGGATGCGACCCGCGATGTACAAGACGAGTACCTAGAGTGGTCTCTTATTCGTAACAATGCCGGCAACATCGTTCGGGTGGTCTTTACTTGCGAAGGCCCAGAAGTACGGTCCCATAGCCATTCTGGCGACACCAGATGTTGACTAATTGGCAGTATTGGAATTTCTTCGTTGCTAAGGAGAGGGATGGTGCGGTCGAGACGATCAAGTCCCTGAATCAGCCGTTGCTTGATGATGTACCCAAGAGTAGCTTCTTTTGGCCCAATCAATCCGACCCCAGCAACGAGTCCAAATGGATCTACAACCCCAGAAATCAGTACAATAACTCAACGGCAAGTGGAACGATTACGCATCTTGTGCAGGGTGCCAATACACTGCGCGCCGAGATCAACATCGCGGCACAAGCAACGATTCTACGCAAGACGGCCTCAGGTAACCCAGTTACAAACTCGGACCGACTCATTCGCTGCTCAGGATTCGGTGACCCTGATCGAAACTCAGATCCCCGTGTGAGTGCTTCGGCAGTAACCTAAGGTGCGTTCTGAACTAACAGCTGTGTTTAGATTGGTTACGGTATCAACCAACTCGCATCTCAGGGCAACGCAGTTTCTCTCAAAGACCCGGTCGCAATATACATAACCGATCTGGATACGGGGACCTTGAAACTGGATCGTTACGGGGACACAAGCCGTCTGGAGGATATTCCCGAGGGGACATTCACGTTTCAAAGGGGAGACATTACCAAGCAGCAGGGGCTTCGTTTGCGTGTACAGATACCGGACGGGGAGAAAGCTCCGGATGGGAGACAGCTCACTGTCAGCGACATTTACGATACTAAGACCCAACGACACATTGACTTTGGAGCTCAAATTGCCGACTACATCAAAGTTGGAGTGCACGGCGTGGTCATCGGGGGAGTCCAGGTCGCACCAAGAGAATTCTGCCCACCGTTCGACACTGCCAATACTTCGTTCATGGATATGGTGCCTCAACTCAAGGCCGCGATCACAAAGCAAGCCTCACCTCACAATCGGGTTACAAACCTTAACATGCCACGGAAGATTGGAACGAAGGCAGATGCTGGGCATAAGTAGCGACTTCGACACTCAACCTTTTGAAACTTTAGGTGATTGATAGTGCTTCACAAAATTTTGACTGACTCTGGCATAAATTGTGCTTTCCCATTCTGAACCTAGCAGTTTTTGTCGCTCAACTATTGGCAGAATCGATGTGACTTGTTGAATCTTCACGACAAGCTCTTACACAGAGGTGGTGCCTTCTTCCACGAGTTCGGTCTCAGACCGTCTCACAATGCAAAATGTACAACCTTGCAGATAAAAGAAACCTTGCCTAGAACGGATATCCGCCCTCCGATTAGTATCTAGCATCATCTATCGAGTTATATACTCTGAATTTACCGCATGACCTTTCCTTCTGTTCAAGAACTTCGGTTCTGTTCGCCAAGCAATGTAGCTGGATGAGGCCAAGCTCAGCTGAACGTTCCGACTCAAGCTTTCAAAGCTACATTTGGCTACTCTCTTCGACACTTGGGTGACTGTAAGCTGTGTACGAGCATTGGCGTTCTGGGCTCGCTGCCGGCTTCCGTAGTGACCAAATGCAATCCGTTATTTATCCTTCCCCAGGCTTTCTCAACTTCCCATGACTACTCAGGTTGGGTTCAAAAGACCAACTCCACGGTCAGCTGAGTTGTAGTGTTTTCGACTTTCGAAACTGCCTTTGGAATCACTCGAATTCGTTCGCCGAGCCGACCCTATAAGAAGTCTAGGGATCGATTCTACTGGTAGGTTGGGATTGTATTCGTGTCGCTTTCTGGCGGGACTCGACAACGGTAAGACGGAGCCTAGGACCAGGCGAATATTTTGGTTGATATGCAGAGTACCGACAAGAGCTGACTTCGGCAAGAAAGTTGTGCGACAATTTCTTTATCTTCAGCTTTGGATTCCCATATTCAGCCCTAGAACTGCGATGGCGTTCACCGGCAACAAACGGGTCCTATATAAGCCTGCCAGCTCAACCAGCAGGCTTGACTTCTGATATTCGTTTCAATCTTCTGCTTGCCCTTCCACAGAGTCATCAAACATGGTAAGTGCAGAAGGTCCTCCGGTCTCGCTGATCGCTGGTCACAGCTCACCCATGAGCAGGCTTTCTTCGAGGAAAATTTCTCCGGACCAGAACATAACTTAACCGTAGAGCATCACGGACAACACACAAACTTCGTAGCTTCTTACGATACGTGGATTGGTCAGTTGTGGCAGCGTGAGTACGTCCATCCGGCAAGTTTGTTTGACGATTGGAGCTTACGAGCACTCTATTACAGATTTAACAACTTCCAAGCTGGTGTAAGATCCGTCCACGTGGGTCACCTCGACCAAGTTACTCATCCAAATGCTGCACTCAACAAATGGGTCTTCATTACCGCTATCATGATTACCAGAAATGAGACCAACCATCATGGTGGCGGTTGGAATCACAAGGCGGACTGCCAGCTAGAAGTCGTAGTTCTCAGCATGCAGGAGGGTGCTTCGGATCCACATGGGCGGCTGACAACGTTGAAAAATCGAGAGATTAACACGAACACCCTCAAAATCGCGAGCGGGAACTGGAACAAGTGGGTGACCGTCAATGGAATCAGGTAGCCGAGCTCTACCTAGCTAGAGAGATCTGGATTCTTAGCTCAGTGCTGGCCGAGCTCACTTCTCGGAGAGAATGGATCCGCGCAGCCAGCCGTGGCGTCAAGTTCGTCCAGCTTTCCAAGAATTACAACGTCCATGATCTTCAAAGAATGATTTCTATTGTGCGTTTACCCTTCTGATATATCTCTATGCTGGATGTAGTTTATGAGCGGCAAGATATATCTGCCTGCTGCATCTTTGTCGCCGGCGATCAAGTCCTTCGGAGATCTTGATGATCAATGCCTCCTCGAAAGAACTCAGTATTCACAGGCTGATAAAGTATGTCAGATGCTTGTTGGTGCATTGAATCAACCGCCACTAATATTTAGCGGTTTGACCGAGTCCTTAATCAAGAATGTCGAGATTTACTTGGTTGACGCAGATAGATTATCGAACAGTTGCCATTTATGTCGCAAAGGCGTCTTCATCACAATGAAACTGTCGACCTTCTATTCAACCTATTAATCCTATTGAGACTTCAGAATACGACAGTAATTCCCCGGCAAGGTACATTTGCAGAAGAGCTTGTGCGATATATCAAGGTTGCAAAGTCATTGTGTTAGACCCAGATTATCTGTTGCAGTGGTCAAGGCCTTGCAAGACACCGCCCCTGACGAGTCACATATGAGCCGCACGCACGTAATACTACCTCGGAGGTAGCGCAAAGTTGTTCAGGTTGGGCGCCTGATCGACATGTTGTGCCACGTCGTTGTTGCATTTAGGTTGTACACAACCACTCCCACCTCATTGATCATCGAAAGTTCGAGGGGCCGTAATGCTACTTATATGATAGCTTTTGCATTGTAGTGGCTACTTACGCCTCCTCATAGGGACCGGCTATCGGCCTGACCTCACATAATTGGGGTGGTATTGGTGAGCCTCGATGGATTGACCCAACTGCTAACTACTAAACGATTACCGAGACGATCTCCTCAAGCCTAATGGCCTCATTCACCATCCTCCTCAAAACCTATCCTCGGTGGCCTATATAAGCATACCTTTTGCAATGGCAAAATTCTTGGAGTTGGGAGGTAATGAACGAGTACAAAGATATGACCGACAATTTGCGCAATAATGCTTGCAGTTCCTACTTTGTTGCTTTTGGGGGCTTCACTCAGCTGGTGCCAATTCCCTCCCAGGCCAGAAAACACAACTATCCTGCAATCGAGATTCGATGAGGGCGTTTACCTCTCTTACAAAGAGGTAAGAATGTCGGAGCTCAATTCCGTTCGAAGATCCGACGTGCTGACATGAACAGCCTCACATCTGCGAGACAACACCCGGAGCCAAGTCGTATTCAGGTTATGTGCACCTCCCGGCAGGTGCTCTCGGTGACTTGGGAGAAAAGCAAGACTATCCAATTAATACCTTCTTCTGGTTCTTCGAGGCACGAAAGAATCCGCAAAATGCACCATTGGCAATCTGGCTCAGCGGAGGCCCGGTGAGCTCTTCGATGTATGGCTTGTTCGTTGAAAATGGTCCATGTCACGTCAATCCAGACTCAAATTCTACCACGTTGAATCCCTGGTCGTGGAACAACGAGGTGAACATGTTATATATCGATCAACCTCTCCAGATCGGTTTCTCCTACGACATTCTCCAAAACATCACATTGGATCTTCCAAGTGGAAACGTCTCACTCCTCAGTGACCAAGGCTCGATTCCAGAACAGAATATGACGACCATGATTGGAACATTCTCCAGCAAAAACAGCAACAACACGGCATTCGGAAGCCCGAGTGGCGCACGAGCTCTATGGCACTTCGCCCAGACATGGTTTCAAGAATTTCCCAGATATCGCCCAAAGGATAATCGAGTTTCTGTTGCCACAGAGTCTTATGGAGGCAGATATGGACCATTGTATGCTGCGTTCTTCGAGGAACAGAACCAGAAGATTCGAAATGGGACATGGACTGCTGGGGATACGTCGTACATTATCAACCTTGACACTCTGCTGATCATCAATGGTTGTATTGAACGGCAGGTCATGTGGCCTTCGTATCCGCACATTGCTTTCAACAACACCTACGGCATCAAGACTGTCAATGAAAGTATCTACAATCGGATGAACGCCGCTTACTATGGCGAGGATGGATGTCGAAACCGCATTAAACGATGTTACAACCTCTCCCGCGAGTATGATCCCACCCAGCGTGCTCTCAACTCCTCTGTCAATGCCATTTGCGCTGAATCAGAAGAGTACTGCACCAATAACCTTCGCGATGCGTGGGTGGAGATCTCGGGGCGGAGTTGGTGGGACTTTGCTACCTTCGACCCAGATCCCTTCCCGCCCAACTTCTACATAGGATACCTGAACCAGCCACATATCCAATCAGCTCTAGGTGTGCCACTGAATTTTACGCCTAGTAATGCTGTTGTGGGAGATGCCCCCGGACTGCCTGCTTATCAACCTGAGACAGCGTATCGCATCTTCCGTCGTGCGGTATTCGATCGCGATATCTCCACAGGGAAGATCAACACCGCCAAAAACGCGACATACAGCATGCCGCCGGACGGCCCAAGTGATACCTGGCATATCAAGAACCAGGATCCGCCCGACCCGAAGTGGGTTTGCTACACCCTGGATATGGAAGAGACATGCACAAAAGAACAGATTGAGAAACTCGTGAGTGGAGTTGAAGATTTCGACGTACAAGACTGGGTCCTGGTGGACAAGAACAACTCAAGTTTGTTTCCGGGAATTGCGACTTGATATCGTTTGCGGCATGTATATTTCACGACACTGCAAATCAATCTAGTAGATATGGCGCCCAAGTATGATTCCATCACTCATCCTTCGACATTATGAGTGTCAGGCAGAGCACCAACTTCCCTCGATTTGGATAGCTGTCACTTCCAAGACAGCACCGAAATTTGTGATCCACATGGTATATATAGCCATGGTAAAAGTGGCAAGAGAGAGCGCCTAGGCAACAGGTTACCCTTTAGATTACTATGGAATGAGGCTCATCGTTTAGGGCGGCAAATATACCGACTTTCGTGGGGTATTGTCTGCACTGCTAGCGTTCCTACATCCAAAATATGCTAATGGTATTGATCTCTCCGATATTTTCTCGAGGAGGACGACGATGCCCTCGTTTGGACCAGGGCATTGGTCGCTTTGCTCTGCGTCATGATCAGACTCAACTTCGGCTCAGATTGGTTATCCGCCATCATCACCTTTGCTCAGTCCTATTTTGGTGCCCGTGATCTCATTAGACACGCTCAATTTACGTGGGTGTATCACTTTGGACCAATGTGGAACCTTACACGGCTATCGACGAAGGACCATTTTGGGGATCTTAAAGGTCCAAATAGTCCACACCTCTTATCTCAATAATTTGACTCCAGGAAGCCCCGCCAAAATCTCCATCGAAGAGAGCTTGAAGTTCAACTTGGGGTCCGAATGAAGGATCCCAGAATGAGGTTCTATCGGACTCAGAACTATGATCTAGATTTACGTAAAATGAATAAGATTGATCTGTCCCTGTCAATATCTGTCTATCTATCCTTACAGCGAGTTCCTTTATTTATGTAGACGTTTGGCCTGTGTCAAGCCAGACCTATCTGAAAACTTTCCTGTCGCCGCCATCCTTGCAAACGTTGTTCTGTTACAGGCTACGCTGTTGATCAAACCGCTGTTGAGACTGTCCTGGTGTCCGATACCTCTCAGAGTGGCCTGTGTAGGCTAGACTGGTGCATTGGATGGCTGCGCCACCTCAACAGGGCCCAAATTGACATTTGCTTCTTTGAGCGTGTATTGATGTCTTATTCAACAGTGAAAGGGCAGTGGGTCTTGTATTATCAACGTAGTAGTATCTCCAGCACCGCCATCTGGATCATGCATGTGCCTCGAATACAGATAGGGCCAGTACCACCGAGATGAGGCGGGAGAAAAGCGATAAAATCAATTAATGCTGCTCAGCTGCAATGGCGACAGACAAAAGTTGTTCGTACCCAAGACACCGAAGGTTTGAAACGCCCCGTGGCCAGTGGCAGTGCTGCAAGCCAGATGCTGTCTGGGATTTAGAATTGGGCGATTGACGATCACTCCATCCACTGGTATTCTGTGGTAGAGCTGCGCTGTCACGTTTTCGCCCTCCCGATGCCCGGTGAGGCTTCGAAACCGGAGAGCATCTGCCGCAAGTAAGAAAAATGGGTGATATATCCAAACAACCTGGCCCGGTTTTATCATGTGGATACTAGACGCTCTCACAGATTTTGCACTGCTTCCTTGGCAGTCCGTATCAGGTCCCCGCCCTATATCTTCTGCGTACTTGCAAGCTAGCTAGTCTTCCTCTCTTCAATCTCGCCGTTTGCCTGTGACTGGTGGTTACTACTCAAGAATCCGAGTTTACAGGTCCAGGGCATGTAGCCACCGATATCCAGTGGGTCGATGGAAGCACTTTGGTGGACTTTCTTCGATCGCTCTGCCCCCCTCTCATGATGGCAGCTTACGGCTCAGTCTAACCACCTCGGCCCTTATTTTACTGCGGCGGTCATGCAAGATGTATGCGGCTTCAGCATTGAAAGGACGACCAGCCTTCACGATTATCTGTACTTGGACAGACTCCGGAAAGGGCTGAAGATATTTTCTTACAAGTGCCACGTACAAACCCTCATCGACAGCCACGACTCAAGCCATGCTAAGCAACCGTAGGTCCAAGAGCTCTTGATGCACTTTGACCTGAGATTGATCATTTTTCCTAGACCCGTTGTCCCTCTCCAAATCCTCAAAGAGACGAAACTCTCCTTGGACCTGCTATTTCCCTTCTGGGATAGCAGGACGGTGGCAATTCTGGCAAATGAGAAGCAGGATTTCCACGAGCATGGGCTTTTTGAGGCCGCTCGAACACTCACCTTGTCGGACTTTGACTATTGGACAGATCATCGTAACCTACAGCAGTTCTGGACATTCTGGATAGCTATGGTCATATTGGTCCTGACAGAGGTAGTGACAGGAACCACTATCATCCAAGCTTGGGCTTCTGTCAAAGCTCTGGGCAAGGAATCTGCCTTGACGATGGCACTTTATTACTATTCAACTAGGACCCACACTCCTGCACATGGGCACACAGCCCCTGGTGTCAGCGAGGTTCGAGTCGTTTCGTCTAGCAATGCAGCTGCGAGGCTCACAGCCCTGGGTGCGCTAAAGACATCTCCGCCGGTCTACGATGCTCAGCTTGCCGTCAACACGAGTTGCCTCACGACCAGCATTCCAGTCGTTCCCCCTTCAGCTCCCATTACCAGCGCATGAAGCTTACCCTCAGCAGCCTAGATATACGTAGCAATGTGCAACTGCAGTCGCATACCTGGATCTAGGTCCCGAGATAGTGGCCCAAGAATTCGGTCATATCACACCAGTCTTCAGGAGAAGCTGGTATAAACTACTAAGCTTTATCGGCACTCAAGATCATCTCGCCAATATCTCAGAGACATCAAGGGAAGTCTCAATGACAGCAAATATAAATTTCTAGTTGCTTCATCCTCCAAATCCTGCAACAGCAACCCCGACGGCTTCGAATATCTCCCGAAAAAGCCCACAGGCACCATCCAGAGACCCAGCCTGCACTATTCTTCTCAAATCTCCTGTCCCATCGCCGTAAACTCCCACCCCAGGGCCGAGTACCGCAACATTAGGCACTTGACTCCATCCTGGTCCGCCGTTCGGGGCTTTCGCAAATGCTGCCCACGCCGACTGCATACTCCGACTCAGTCGCGCCTCACCTTCTGTCGAATTCACTTGCGGATACGTACCAAAAACAATTTCGATCTCGGATCCATGGTACACCTTCAACCCAGGAAGTACTTGCGTGTTTGCAAAGGTTGCATTGAAGAAGTACCGCCACGTCGGGAACCCCACTGCTCTGGAATCATTTGCAACAATGGCCGCAGGACAATGGAACGCGTAATCTGTGAAGAAGTTGGCAATTGAATTGGGATTATCCGGAGGATATGCTGCAAGCACAGTCTGCACTGCTGGTAGTGGCACCCAGGTCTCAACAAACGCAGTCGTGTTCGTTTCCCCAATGGTCAGGACTGTTGCTTCGTTGCCGTTCGTTCCTAGAAGGATCGGGACACTGGCGATCGAGCGGCTGACTCGTGCTGCTTCTGAATACCGTAGCGACGTGACATTGTCGTTGACTGACGGCCACGGCAGCGCCAAACGCTCAATGGTAGATTTGAGGACTGCCGCTGGGAATGAGCGCAGACAGGTGAGGTTGCTTGAGTGAGATGTGGAATTCAAAGCCGCAGCCAGAGTCAGCCAGCTCGTTGGCGCATTTGTCGGGTTAATATTGAAAGATGCCTGACCGGATTGCATGATGGCAGCGCGGAATGGCGGGTTCGTTGGAAATGTCGTTACCAACGCGTCTACAGATCCAGCACCGGCTGATTCGCCGAAAATTGTCACTTTCTCCGGGTTACCATTGAAAGCTGCGATATTACGTTGGACCCAGGCAAGTCCAAAGCCTACTCGGTCAGCGCAAGGAGAGTGTCGGGTGGAAATACCCACGTTGATCAAGGAATCCAAGGTTTCGTTCGCCGACAGGCAGCTCGGGCGCGTTGGGAAAGCCAAACACTTGTAATGTCAGCCAAATTCGAGCCAAAGCTTCGTGTATCCTCACCATTTGTGCGATAATTCAAGCTGACAATGATGACATCCTGGTTTCCTGCAAAAGATGTACCGTCGTACTCGGGAAGTGAGTTGGCACCGTGCTCCTTAGAGCCCCCCTATCGCCGTGAGGTTGGTCCTTCAAGAAAAGATGCGACATACGTAGATCCAAACCATGACCGTCTTGGCCTTTGTCGTCGTCCTCGGCACCCAAACATTGACATTGAGGCAGTCCTCGCTCTCACCTGTAGGAGGTGGAGGAGTATTGCCCAAGTAAATGCTGAGGTTGCGGCTCGCTTCAGGGTAGTTGAATTGCTGAATGCACGCAGGACCAAATTTGGTAGCGTGAAATGGTGATGGCCATGGTGTCGGTGTCGCTGGCGGTGCGAAACGTGTCGGAGAGGCGGCAAAAGGGATTCCCAGGAACTTGTCGACGACGACCGAGTTAGCAAGAGATGTCGCCGTGCCGATCACCACTCCCGAATCGATTGTAGCGGTCGGAGCCGCCAAAGAGATCGGGTTGGCATTGCTGGCGCTGAAGAGAGCAGCAAGGAGAAGGTGGGAGAGCATTGCTGATAAGGCGAGAGGATCGGTAGGAGAAACTGGCATCTAGCCATGACAAGCCTTCCCAGCATCTTCTTTGAGCTCATCTCTTATTTACCGCTGCTCGGGTTCTTCAATTCCAGGTGTGGTTGTTCCATTCTTTCGGCTCGATCAATCTGTACGGCTATATAAACTGCCTGTTTGCGCGACTGCCATGTGCCTCGGACCCCGAACTTGAAGACCACATTGCCGAACGGATGAGGACAAGAATGCGCATCAGGACCTAGCACAAGTCGACTGGCACTCTATCAACAATGACTCGAGGTTTCGGGCTCCTGAAAAGCACAGAGTATACCTAGGTAATCCCCGGTGTCATATCACTGGGTTCGAGTCCCTCCGCTTTGCTGGTACCGAGCCTTGTAACTTTGTTACTATAATTACTTTATTTTATATAAGCCACACTAGCAGTACACTGGTGTAAATTGAGATATAGGTACATACCAATAATAGCCAATATTGGCATTTGGAAGGGGTATTGGGATGGGGTGGGTACGGGGTACTAACGGGTATTTAGTCAAACTCATGCAAAATACCGTCTTAGTACTTTCATGAAATTGCCGAACTGAAAAGTAACAGCGAGTGCCGCTGACATATGCGTGGGAGGCACAGGGGGTGCTAAATTAGGCCCCCTGCGATCGTTTAAGTTAAGCCTGTATATTACGATAGAAAGCCAGTATTGATAAAGATGGATTGACTTGATAATAGTGTCGTCAAATCCGCATCAATTTTTCATCGCCGTCTCTGACCAACTACAACAGCATGGCAACTATACAGAAGAAGACTGTCCTGATCACAGGCTGCAGCGCCGGCGGCATTGGCTGGGCTATGGCCAAGATCTTTCACGAGCGCGGTTTTCACGTCTTTGCTACCGTTCGCGATCGCTCTAAGGCCGCAGATCTCTCGGAGCTAAGCAACGTGGATGTACTCGAACTAGACGTCACCATAGCGGAGACCATCTCGCAGTGTAAGGACACGGTCGCGAAGCGCACGGGCGGAAAGCTCGACATCCTGGTCAACAACGCCGGGGTCGAGTCTGTCTGCCCGCTGCTGGAGGTAGACGTCGTGGAGGCGAAGAGGCAGTACGATGTCAACGTCTGGGGGCCGCTTGCGATGGTCCAGGCGTTTGCTCCCCTGCTTATCGAGGCTAAGGGCGTCGTCTCCAACCACAGCTCCGTTGACGCAGTCCTGTCCATGGTGTGGTCGGGTAAGTTAGCTCACTCTCTGAGCAGTTGGTGAAAGGCTAACCCAGCGGCCAGGCATCTACTCCAGTTCCAAGGCAGCCGAAGCACGTATGTCGGAAATCCTACGGCTCGAGCTGGAGCCGCTGGGGGTGCGCGTTGTAACTGCCATGTGCGGGTCCGCCAACACGCCCATTTTCGACAAGCCCGGCGGTCAGATGAAACTGCCCGAGACTTCGTATTATTACAACGTCCAGGACGCGGCGACTAAGGAGCGAATGGACCACAAGGGTAAGGCCATGAAAGTTGAAGTTCTCGCCGACAAGCTGGTCAAGGAGATTCTTGGCGGGGCCAAGGGGCCGGTCTGGCATGGAGCATTTGCTCCACTTGTGCGATTCGCAACCTGGGCGTTTCCCAGGTGGTATCTCGACAAGTTGGTCAACGCGGAACGGGGCTTGGACCAAGTCAAACGCCGCTAGGGATGAAGCAGGCGAGAAAGAGGACGCGCCGCTGTGACCGTGACTCGATCTCCGGTACGAAGTTGCTGGCTAATAAGGACGCAGAGCAGGCGACGCGTGTATCTGTACCGGGTAATCATACTCAGTGTTATTACATACCTCGTAGACTGTCCAGATGTGTGATTTGAGCGCTAAAAACATAACTGTCAGTCATATCGGCTAATATCATTTAGTACTGGGGATTAGAACTGCCAAGCCCCTAGCTCCATCTTAGAGTCTGTGTGGGGAGTAAAGTCACGTGGCTGTGCTCACACAGCTGCTCTAATTGGCGTCAGACTGCCAACATTGAATCGTCCAAGTCGTCTTCACGTCCAAGCGAACATCGACGCTGGTGACTCTATCTACCTTTACAATGATGATTCATAGATGATGTCCCGCTACGGTAGTGGTGGTGCCCGGTCTGCAGCAGCTTCGGCCTCACTCTTCCGGATTCAATCACCTTAAAACACCAATTTTGTGGAAGAAAATGGCTGCGACCGCCATTGGACCCCTCCGCTATGCAGCAAATGTCGTGGAGATGTACTCGACTAATGTGTTGCGAACCCCTCGGACAACAAGATTATGCCTACGGATGGCGACGCTAGAAAGAGCAAGGACGCGAGGCACAAGCTCACAAAAACCCCGGTACCATTCATCCATGGCAGCAAATGCCACTACAGCATCCTCCGTCTCCGCGTCCGAAGTCACTCACTTCTCCCGCCTCGCATCCTCATGGTGGGACCCTCACGGCCCTTCTCGCCTGCTCCATCTCATGAACCCTCTCCGCCACGAGTTTATCCGCTCGTGTTTGCAAAGGCCATCGTCGAACACGTACCCTCCCGACCCCGAGAACAGGAACGAGAACGAGAGAAGACATTCGTACCTAGACGTCGGCTGCGGCGGCGGTATCTTCGCTTCCTCGGCCGCTCGTCTCCCCACGACCTCGCGCGTAACAGCCATCGATCCCACAGAAAGTGTCATTCAGGTTGCAAAGGAGCATCGGCGCTCTGATCCAGCCCTCGCAGCTCCTGGCAAGCTAGACTATCTTAACTGCGCCATCGAAGACCTTCCCGTACCATCCTCCGACGGAGAAAAATACGATGTATTAACCGTGTTCGAAGTCCTCGAACATATTGACACGCCGTCTACCTTTCTCGAAACCGCAATCCCCCATCTCAAACCCGGCGGATGGCTCATTGGGTCGACAATCTCCCGTTCGCCCATCGCCTACCTCACGACAAAACTCATCGCCGAAGCACCCCTTATAGGTGTAGTTCCGAGGGGCACGCACGACTGGAACAAGTACATCAACCCGCCGGAGCTGAGGGGGTATTTTGAGTCTGGAACAGCGCCAGGACGGTGGGGAGAGTTCATTACGCAGGGAGTGGTCTACATCCCGGCCATCGGATGGCGATTTGTTCAGGGGAGTGAGGAGTTCGGGAACTACTTCTTCGGAGTGCAAAAGCTGGGATGAAAAAGAATGGAAGAGAGATAAATGAAGTGAAGACGTCTTCATTGACATGGGCATATCCGGCATCGATTGAAAGATGCACAATGCATGACGAATCACAGTCGTCTACCCACCCACCTGTATCAACACTACGCACACTCGAATCCATCGATCAATCGGCAGCTCAGAAGAATTTCCATTCACCCCCTCGCTGTCGTATGTATATACCATGTAATCAGCACCACGACCTCAAAATGCCAGCAGGCAAGCAAGCAAGCAAGCAGCAATGACCAAAGAAAAGCGAACCGCACCATACCATACCATACCATACCATACCATACCATACATGTACCACTACTACCAGCACCACTGCGACAACAACTACTTACCACATCTACGCACCACATCTACTCAACTGAATATAGGAACCCCAAGCCAAGGGAGGCAGGGAAGGAAACACGGTCTTAAAACATCTTCACCGCCAGTTTGACATGTGCACCTTTTTAATGAGGGGAAGAGGAAAGAAGAGGGATGTCAAATCCACTGGATCCAATACCATTGTCACATACATAGATTGGGGCCAATCATGGTCTCTCACAAAGAGCAATAGCCCAACATGTTTGACGCGAAAGCCGCCGCATCGAATACCTGTAAGCAGAGTTGAGGCGTATCAGCAAAGTGCTGAACGCAATCCATGTCATTGGGTCCGCACAGCGTAGCACGCCCAGACTTAATGCCTTCCTCGCCTTCACTTCTTCGATTTCCTCTTCCCCTTTCTCTTCCGCGCGGACCCCTTAGCCTTGGCCTTTTCTTCGCCGCCCTCTTCGCCATCGATCTCGGCATCACTATTACTGCCTTCAGTTTCGACGTGCGAGAATGTCGAAGTAGGCGGCACCGACGCCGACGCCGAGGGCACGAGGAGACCTTCGCCGAGCAGTTGGGCCTTACACTCGTCGAGGATCTTCTTCGCTTTCTCCTCGTCCCAGTCGTGGCTCCGGGAGCTGTCGCCGAAGATGTCGTCGTAGATGGATTGGACTTCCTCGGGTTGTTTGCCTTTGGAAGCGGAGGAGGACGTTGGGTGTGCGGTGGTGGTGGTTGTTGTTGCTGGTTGCTGGTTGTAAGAAGATTTTGATGCTTCAAGGCTGCGGCTTGGATTGTTTATCACACCTCTCCGTCCCTTTCCTCCATGCATCGTTCTCTTCGGGGCTGGAGCCGGTCCAGCTTCAATGACCGCGCCCTCCAGATCCTCCTTATCCAGCTCTCCTTTCTCCACCATCTCCTGCAACTTTCGCTGGGCGGAGATCTGCATCATGGCATCACGGTGCTCCTCTCTGAGTCCTTCCATTAACAAGTCCTTTGTAGCATTTTCTTCTTCCAATCTCTGGATCGTCTGCTTTAGCTTTTCCACTTGCGTCTCCTGGGAAGTCTCGTAGTGCTCGATCCTCTTCATGAGAGACTTTGTCAATGCCTTCTCCTCTTGGTATTTTTGGTTGATTGTTCTGGCCATCTCTTCAAACTTTGCACTTCTTTTTTCGAGTCGTGCTTTTTCCTTTTCAAGCTCTGGAACGAGACCCTTGGCGACGAGGTCATGTTCGTTTTCCAGACCAGACAGTCTCTCAGTAGCGAGACGACTTTCCTCCATGGCCCTTTCTGCTTTCTTGGTTGCTTCTGAGGCTTTGTCCACGGCTCTCTGGACAACTTCCTCAAAGTACACCCTCTGACTCTCCAGCTGGCTTGTAAGCAAGTGCGTATACTCCAGGGCGATATTGTCCATTTTAGCAACCTCGAGATCCTCCTCTCCGTGAAGAGCGGTCGGTTCCCGTCGTCTGCCTGGGAGTTCGACTAGCTTCTCGCCCGGTTTGGCTGCATCTTGGATGATTCGATGAACATAGCCGTCGCCAGCGTAGTCCCAGACTCGCTTACTCTCCAGATCCATGCTGAACGTATGCCCACTTTCTTCGAAATGTGCATAGGCATGTTTGCCTTCATACCTGCCGCAACCAATCTTGCCGCATATGAGACACTGCCATAGGCTTGTGTCCACGTGGCAGACTTCACACTCTAGTGGGCCATCGTATGGTTCATATTCCCCTGTAGATGTTTTGCTCTTGAATTTGTGTGAGGCCAATCGCGACGAGAAGTCGTCGTGAGTATACCGACAGACGGGACAACCGCCGCCAGACCATTTCTCCAGGCATGTACAATGAAACACGTGTTGGCAAGGTATAGTCAGAAGGCCAGTGGTTTCGTCCATGCGCTCCAGGCAAACGGGACAGGTGGGTAATTCGACTAGGGACGGGGTCCGAGGTGCCAGTGGTTTCGTAGTCGTAGAGGCTGGAATAAAAGGATCATTCGACATCCGAGGGTAGCTGGTCGTAGGGGAGCTCGGCCCACTGCTCTGGTTCACGGATGACGAAGTCTGGATCAATTCCACCGACTTGAGAAACACCACATGGCAGGTCTCTGGCTGCAGGGTTGTCAGGACACCTTCAGAGACAGCAGAAGTGGCGAGGAGGGGAACTCACCTCCATGCTGTTGAAAACCTTGCCATTCCACTCATGCTGCCACTCTCTTGCCTTCTTGCCGTGTCTAAACTTCATGAGAACCATGTAGCGGTTTGCTCTTGAGGTCCGCACCATCCTGAAATGGCTGACTTCGCTTCTCGTGTCCTCGCCCACCCAGGAGAGAAAGTCAGAAGGCGTCATATAAGATGGAACCGCCAGGATGCACAGTGTTGTACACTCCTCATCTTTGGGAGGAGGATGTGGCTTCCCTGAAGGGGGATTGCGCAGCCCGTCGCTCCAAAAATCACTTGATCTGTAAACCGAGTCTTTATAGAGTCCTGCCGTCTCTTCTGAATCTCTGTAAAGGTGCACAATTCCCCATCCTTCTGCGTTGTCGTGGCTTTCCAAGGGTTCATACCGTCCTTTCATATGGTGGCCCGATATCGCGCTTCCGATTCCTTTTCCAATTATGTTTTCCTTTGCGTCCGGACCCTCCCCATTCCCTCCGGAGTGGGCCGACATATCTGTGGTTTCGAGGATGATAGTGTCTAAACGGTGGTCCGTGGGATCGGAATGGCAGATGTTACAAGGGGTGTGTTCCGACTGCGCTACTTGCGGTGGATGGGCACGGCTGGGGAGGTCGTCTTTCTTGCGGTCGAACAGATGATCTCTCGGCTCTCGTCTTCCTCCAGAGTTTGTAAACGGCCTCAGGGCTCTGAAAAAGGGCGACAGCGTTGGAGGGTAGGAGTGGTCAGTTTGCTTCGCAGGCAGGGACGGATGTGGAAATAATTCTATAGCGACATGAAAGAAGTAATCAGGCATGTCGCGCAAATATAGGAACAAAGACCAAGGTGCAAATAGAGGTGGAAAGATACATGGAGAGAATCAAAGACAGAGGAACCTCAAAAGGCGAGGTCCATCGCGGCGGCGTTCACCTAGGCTTTAGAAGGTTGTTCGGTGGCAAACTGCCGGCCGTCATGTGCAGGCATTTTCTCGAGTCACGAATTCTACGAGGATGCGCACAAGCGGCAGAGATGAACAGGACAAGGTATTGTCACGAAGGAAAGTAGAATCATTGGAAGAAAACGAAACATTGAATGGAGTGAGAAGCAAAATATGTATTCTGCAGCTACTCCTCAGGTGCTTGGCATCGGAGGCCAGCCAGCTTGAAAGCAGCGTTCATCCCAACTGCAGCTCCATAATGAAACTGCTTGCAATACTGTATGCTGTCCACTGTTATGTCATAGAACCGTGTCAAAACGCCGCATGAGTCATTTCTGAGAAATCGCCCCCCCAGCTCGCCTCGTCGCCTACTGGCCGCCCCGCAACCGCAAGACCAAGTGCAGAGTGCTCTCCTTTTGGATGTTGTAGTCAGACAGCGTCCGGCCATCTTCCAACTGCTTGCCCGCAAAGATCAATCTCTGCTGGTCCGGCGGAATCCCCTCTTTGTCCTGGATCTTGCTCTTCACGTTGTCGATTGTGTCCGAGCTCTCTACCTCCAGCGTAATCGTCTTCCCCGTCAAAGTTTTCACAAAGATCTGCATGCCGCCGCGCAGTCTGAGCACTAGATGGAGCGTCGATTCCTTCTGGATGTTGTAGTCGGAGAGAGTTCGGCCATCCTCCAATTGCTTGCCCGCGAAGATCAGACGCTGTTGGTCCGGCGGAATGCCTTCCTTGTCCTGGATCTTGCTCTTGACGTTGTCGATTGTGTCGGACGACTCAACTTCGAGCGTGATCGTCTTTCCCGTCAAGGTTTTGACGAAAATCTGCATGCCGCCACGGAGACGGAGGACGAGGTGCAGGGTCGACTCCTTCTGGATGTTGTAGTCGCTCAGCGTCCGGCCATCCTCGAGCTGTTTGCCGGCGAAAATGAGGCGCTGCTGGTCGGGAGGAATGCCCTCCTTGTCCTGGATCTTGGACTTGACATTGTCGATGGTGTCGCTGGACTCGACCTCAAGAGTGATGGTCTTGCCAGTCAAAGTTTTCACGAAGATCTGCATGACAGAGGGTGGTAGAGATGGCGAGGATGATGTTGTATGATACTGAGATGATGCAAGATTGAGACGGCTGTTGGGCCAAGTGTTTGGGAGGGGGTGTAAGTGATAGGAGAGAAGAGAAGAAGGTGAGCAGAGTGAGAGAAGAGAGGTTTAAGTAGTAGAAAAGAGGCGGCAGGCGCAGGCAGTGACAGAGTGGCAAGCGCGAGTGGGGTGGCCCGCAGTGGCCGGACCAATCAGATGGAGAGCTAGGATCAATAGCATCAACCAGAAGGCAACCGAAGCCTCTCACCTGGACTAGAACCAGTCAAATCGTACTTGTACTGTACTTGTAGTCATTATTATTCATTCACCGAACACCGAACATGTCAGGAATGAGGACAAGAGGGAGATGGTCATATCAGCGCTGCTCGCCGCTTGGTTTTTTCTGTTGCCCACGTGAGCAACTACCATGACCAGACCAGACGGCAAGGAATGCGGATATCTCCTCCCGCTCTCTTATCCCCCACCTTGCTCGTTGCTCACTACAAGTACTCAATCTCTTGCAACCTTAATCTGTCATTGGTACATACGTCGTTATTCCACTAAAGAGGCGGACGAGGCATATCCAAGGCATTCCGCCTAGGTAGGGTGTTTTGGCTTCATGCCTTGACACGTCCCGGTTCGCTGATAAATCACCGAGTCGGTGCAGCCCACAGCGGCCTCGCCTGCGCCCTCAGGTTGTTGCCTCCCCCACAGAGTCAGCCTAGGGGGCTAGGGAGGCCCAATGACGTTGGTGGCCGACGCCCGCAGACACGCCATTCGCGACGTGAGTCAGCACTGGCACGATTGCTGCAACATGGCGTGATGTTCACATCGACCTTTACAATCTCACCTTGTTTGAGGATGCGCTGATGACCCTGGAGGCAAGAGATTAAGGAGGCCCATCATTGCCGGAAACAATTCCCGAACGGAAGAACTTTTTTGCAGTCTGGACTCTCTGAGCTGCAATATCGCACGACTCCCCATTTCTTTGCCTCCTTGCGGTCGAACCATTAATTTTTCATCGTCTTTTGGGTACTTGCTGATGCGCCAGGTTGGAATGCTCGTATGTGTTTGATGCACAATTTCCCGTCAACTCTCCATCTTTCTCTCTATAAATGAGTTTGGTCGCATGTATGGGGTTCTCTTTGGCGCAGCATGGGCCAAATCATAGGTCTAAGGTGGGTAAGACAGCCAAATCGCAAATGGTCTTGTTGCGAAGAATGGTGAGTCTAGGAGAGAGTAAATGAACTCTTCAATTTTGGAATACCTGAGTTGCTCCAACAACAGTCCAGCAGCATCAATGAGGTACAAGGCCCATGTGCGAAACCGCGTGCATGTCGCGGGTGAAGAGCTGGAAGTATCAACTGTAGACAAGAGCACTTTCTTCCATACGAAAGGGATTACAGACTACAGGAGAACAGGTTGCATCGTTGGAAATTTGGTCTCGAGGTTTTCGTAACGACCCGAGAGCCTCCACGATGACTGATACCACCAAAGCTTGGACCCAGCGTATAACAAATTCCATTCTTGCAACATTCCTCGATATTCTAGTCCTCATCGCCGGGTTGCCCGGGTGCTCGGAAAATGTTGTTTACTTTCCTCATGTGTCGTACAATTTGGTCCCATCCCTGCCATCCCCTGGACGAAACTCGAGCGTTCGCAATGTCTGCCGATATTGATCATGTCCCTGACAAGCTCTCCTGACTGCATGATTCAAGCCGAAGACAAAACTTTGAAGATGCTGTTTCCAACTGTTGCCGATGAAGGCAACTCCTTTGACGACTTCTTCGACGAAGAGATGTACAGGCTTGACGGCAGTGATGAGGAAAATAAAGCTCACCCAGACCAAATCGAAACTCTTTTCGCCGACGCCTTTAACCATGACGAATACAGACTTCCATCACTTGATGCCTCAGCGGCGAAGATCGATCACTCACCTCCTCAACCGTGGCGCAAGGGTATCTGGTGTTTGAAGCAAAGACAACAACCTCCAAGGCTTGCGGTGGAGAAGACGCGGCGACAAGAGACAAAGAGGACAGAGCCAATTCAAACAATGAATCCCATGAATCACAACTTCCATCTGGCGCAAGGTCCCGTGTCACCACTGGAGATCAGCTCGCTCAGTCGAACAAAGAGATTCGTCACCTCGCCCGCTGTTGGGGGTTTGGATCCAACGACGTACGTCCGGCCTCCCTTCTCTCGCGAAACCACCTTATCACCGAGCCCGATGTATGCCCAACTCCCTGTATCGCCATGCGCCGGTCATGGCAACATGAGCAACTGGCAGCAGGACTTTCAAAACTTTCACCTGCGCATGCCGTACGAACGTCCGTTGCTGCCTCCATCCATTTCAAACAAGCAGACTGAGCAAAGCCGTTTGGCCCGCGACATGAACGCCGCTATAATGAGCCGGAACCAGGGCATAACCAGTCAAGGACGTGGGTACTTTGACGAGTACAGCTCAAACCACGCAGAGACCAGTGCCATAGATCCCGTGCTGCTTAGCCCCCGGTACGAGACGCCACAACACAACCACCAGGCCTGCGGCGCTGAATCATTCCTTTTGCGCGATAGTCATGCTGCGCATGGCCTAAACGCGTTGCCGTCTCCGATCAGCACAAGCCTGCCGTCATCGGGTAGCTCGACTGAATCCCAGAGCGCCAGGACGCATACCTCCAATACAAACCTTAGCATGCACTCAAAAGCCATCTTTTCGCCCCCCACAGCGACTGCTCATCCTCCGCTGCCGACATTGGCACCGGCAGAGACTTACCCTGCATTGGTTGCTCCCACTCCGAAACGCGTGCCCCATCCGATTCTGCATCAGCCGAACGACAACTCATTGACCGGACTTGGAATCCAGTATCCGGAGCTGGAACAGATGAATCAAGCCGTCCTCTACAAGCCACAGGGATACCTCCCGCAAGCTCCTGCTCCCATTGGCGTTGCATTGCCTTACCCTCCTGCGACAATGGCACCAAACCCAATGTATTCCTATCCGCCTCTCCCACCACCTCCGTCTCATGTCTTTCCGGACCTCTCCCTCTTCACCACGCCTCGGAAACAACGGCGGTCACCTTCCCGATCGCTGTCGCCGTCAGTGTCACCTACCAACATCAGTCCCCGACGCAACCCTGCGCGTTCGCCGACCCGCAGTGTAACCGACTACAGCCAAAGTCGACGGAAGTCGATCCACAAATCAGGGCCTATTAAGGATAGCACTGCACAAGATCCTATGCCAGCGCCACGGACGAGGTCGTCATCTCGACCTCCCCGGACACCAAAGGCTCCCAAGACACCTACCGGCGGAGGAGCGGTGCTTGATTTCGTGAATTTCACGCCCAAGGATTCTGCCAAGTTGTTGAGCGATGTTGCACCAAGCGGGAGTTCCAAGACCAGGGCTCGAAGAGAGCAGGAAGCGAAAGAAAAGAGGAAGAAGCTAAGCGAGGCAGCATTGAAGGCTGTCAAAGTCGCGGGAGGAGATGTGGCTGCGTTTGAGAAGGCGATTTTCACGTAGCAGATGTAATGGGTGCCTACAAACCAAAGGTGCTGTCAGCGCTTCTGTGAGGGTTTGAAGTGTTTTATCCTTTTTGAGAACGAATCTGCCGATTGTCTGCTTAGCGTTGTCCGGATACTTGAATTCATGCTACCAACGAAGATCGCAGGGGGAGGGAGATAGCTGACCGTGGAGCTGGGAATGGGAAAGGTTATACTGTAATACTCGAGGTTGTTGACGGCTTTTGGCAGGGTGACACCATTGGTGCCAGTGATACCGGCAATTTCCAGACCTGGAGATTCGGCAGTGTTTGTACCACACTGAAACTACCACATCGAACTTCTTTTCCAATGCCATAATAATGTGTCATGTCGAGCATGTGTACAGGGTATCTTGTACTCTGCCCGTGTAGTGTACGTGCTCGTGTTCTCAGAACCCTGCCCTCTGCAAGGGTCTTTCCCTTCATGTTTCAAGTTTCAGTCGCGGAGAGAAGTCGCGTTGACAATCTTCACCGATCACTAGTAGCGATGACGCGTCGCGGATTCCATGGGTGTTCGAGGGGAGTCGCTACGGATGGCACAGGGAGGAGACCGAAACACGGCGTTTGATGAAGAGAGGATTTGGTTGAAGTGAAAGAGAAGAGGGAAGATGGAATGAGGACTGCGCGAGGACTGCGCCCACACAGTTAAGATGCGCCAGACGTGCTGCTCTGACTAAGCCGGCACCCAAACACCCTCAAACACCACCAAGCACCACCCACATCTCGCTCCAGGGACAGGGGCCAAAAGGAACCAACCAGCAGCACTAGTCGCTTGCTTCGTCTATTTTCCTTTGTGACAACCCAGAGGGACCCCTGGCAACCCTGGCACTCATCCACTTACGGTCAGACATCTCACATCCAAGGTGCCTGAGGCTGAAAAAGGTGCAGAGACATAACACCTCTCCTTTTCTCATCCCTTTGCCATGTTTACTACCGCCATCCATCATCATGACCGTCATGATGGACAGAGCGAATCGTGCTCTCCATCGATTCGCCTCTTTTCGACTTCCCCCCGATGTTAAAGAGCGTGCTATGAAAGATACCGGCTGGGCCGATGTAGGTGGCATTAGTAAAACCTCAAAAGGGCAACAAAACATCGTTGACACACGAGAGCCAGGGTCTCCGAGGCATTGCAGCAGTATTCGTGGTTTCGTCCCATGTTGTTATATGTTATGCAAGAGCTCTTGTTCCACCCTGTTGTGCCTTTTCCAGCGATGAGCCATATCTTTTTCAACGACCCATTTTTCGCCTCGTGGCCAGCGGCCATTCATGGGTGGCCATCTTTTTCATCCTAATGGGCTTCGTCAACGCCTTGAAGCCCATCCAACTCGCCAGAACCGATCAAGTCGACAAGGCCCTGCAGAAACTCGCCTCGTCATCGTTCAGCAGGATCTTTCGGCTCGTCCTCCCGGCGACCACTGCCACCATTATCTCTTGGTTCCTTTGCAATCTGGACCTGTATTCCATATCGGCACAGAGTAATGCATACTGGTTGTATACGAACACTCCAGAACCCAGTTCCAGTTGGCTCGAAGCACTCTTGGACCTGTTTCACGGCCTGCGAGCGACATGGACCTACGGCGACGAAAACATATATGATCAACCGCAATGGGCTCTTGTGTACCTCCTCCAAGGTAGTGTCATGATCATCAGCGCTTTGTCGCTTGTAGTGACCATGACGCCTACCTGGCGCACCGTCACCTTGATTTTCCTGGCATATTGGTCTCTGAATTGGAGCCGCATGATTGGAGATCGTAAGTTGACCGTTTACTCACCCCCCCCCCAGGGTGCACAGACTAACCGTCAACAGCCTGGGCTGGTCTCTGCTGCTTTGTGGGCATTGCCCTTAGTGAACTCAGCCTCTCGGATATCCCCAAATTTCTAGCTCCTTACTCACCTTACATTTCGCCACCCATCACCTTGGTCTCTCTCGTCTTCATGTCATACCCAGGTTCCTACGCCGAGGCAGCATCCTGGTCCACATGGCTTCGCGACTTCGCGACGCAGTACTTTCCTACCGAAGCCACCGCCGCCATTGAACGGATGTACGGCTCTCTGGGTGGGATTCTTCTTATTGTTGGTATCCTCATATCTCCTCACGCCCGTTGGACGTTGAGCCGCCCACTTCTTCTGTGGCTCGGGAAAATTAGCTTTGCAATCTATCTCATTCACGGCATGTTCTTAAGGACAGTCTTCGCATGGGCGCTACACCTGGGCCATTCGAAGCAGATAATGACCGAACACACTCCAAGTGGCGAAGAGTACAATGTCGAGCGATACCCGTTGCCAGGGTATTTCCAACGCGCTGTTGCGACTGTCATCATGGGTGCTTGTGTCGGTGTGGCAAGTCACTTCTGGAACTTGAAATTGGAGCCGCTGTTCGCAAAAATCACTGCCAGGCTCGAAGGAATTGTCACCGGAAATGTCGAGCCAGAGCCTAAGTCCAATGGGAACACCATTCTCCCGTTGCGCAAGGACTGAACGTCGTGTTAAAGACTAGTGCAAAACCGAGGCTCTATCGGCTGGGGTGCCGCGTTGTCAGACTGACGGGCTTCGTAGGTTTTTTGGATTTGACATTTGGCCCAAAGACCCCCGACTCCGCTTAACCTCGACGGAGAATGCGCCGTGTCCGCGGCTGATGGCGATGACACTTGATGCGCTCAGGAAGATTCAGATCACGGCAAAGATCATGCTGACACCAAGTCGTGTTACAATCACCTGTCCGACGACCTTTACAACCTCACCTGTGGGCGCCAATGACTGTTGCCGAAATACCTTGCTGGTCATGTCGATGATGGATCTAAGGTGTCTGGGGAGATTCGTGTGATACTTTCAATGCTGAAAGGCCAGACAAAAAGTCTCAACAGAAAACGAGAAGGGAAAAAAAGAGGTTGATCCTGAGCTCCAGAATTACGAGCAAAAATATATGTGCCAGGGATACAGGATACAATGCTGTTATCATTTGCAGTCAGATACACCATCTATGTATGGTTTAAACCAACGGGGTATTCGATAGACGCTGGACGGTCTGGCACGGGGTGGGAAAAGCTTTTTCTGGTTTCATTACTGTTGGTTTGGGCATCGTTTTCTACTAGGTCGGTACGAAAAAGTCGGCACATCCAGCTGCACAAGGCTGAAGTACGAAGGCACGGATCCATGGTGTACACCCATCGCCCCGGAACCGATTCTTGATTTGGATTTTTTCATTTCCTCATAGTGCGTTTCGGCGTCCGTTCGTGGGCAGAAGATGAGGAGGCATCACCTATTCACAGTAGTGGTTACTGCTACTCCTACGAGGCTATGCAGGATTTGTTCCTCCCTACATATGTACATGTATACCACCTACACAGCTCCGAACTCGGCTTTGCATGCTACTCGCAATCAGCTGGTCCCCGTGAACTGCCGAGATGGAGAATCAATAGGGTATGTCCAGATCGCTCCGTCCGGTGTGGATGTTGGTATTATAATCTCGGACGAAAGAACAGGTTCGTCCAACGCCCCCACCACCCCCACCGCGCAACCCCCGACTTGTCTCTTTCTACCCGCACTTCAATGTTTACAAGATACGATGTGTTGACCACATTCCCGACGTCACACGGAGCCCCCAATCGGCTATCAACGAGAATTCCGCACACGCCTTGGGGAGCATGGCCATAGCCTTGCCCATACATTCGTGATCCACATAACTAAAGCAAGCTATTGATATTGTTATAGCCATAGCCATAGCCATAGCCGTAGGCGTAGCCGTAACCCGCTCCCAACCACGGCTTAGTGGTCGAGTATCGGACTATTGTATTCATAGCCTGCGTGCCTGGTGCATCCGCGTGGTTTTCGGTTGAGGACGGGCAGGCAAGTGGACGTATGTACTCTCGGGCGGATACGTAGGAGACAAGTCTATCTAACGCGGTCTGGTTTCCTGGATGCGGAAAGGTACATACATACCTACTTGAAACAGACTCGGTATCTACCTCCCCTTGCAGTGCCAGTGCCAGCGCAAGTGGGCTTGACAACAAAACTTCTCTCGTCCTCAACAACATAAACACACACGCCTCCAAAATTGCTCGTGACGAAGCAGAACCGAAAAGAACACTAACCGTCCTTCCTCTTCGGTTCATGTCCCTGGACCCCCTGGATCTCGCAATGCCGGCAACAAAGATATCGGCCCTGTGCAGCAGCCACGCCTCACTCGACGAGGGCGACCGTGTAGGGCCACAATCCTTCAACGGCCCAGCAGCAGCAATGGAACAACAGAGCACCCTTGGAGTCCTGAAGATCCCATCGTACGCCTCGCTCCCGCCCGTCGCTGGGATGCCGCACGGCTGCACATGGGGCCTATGGGACGCGCTCCGCAAAGCCGGCATCAGCGCCACACCCAACGGCGGCGACGGTAATGGCCACAAAAATCAGGAGAAGGAGAAAGACGGCCTCGGTACACTCAACCTCCTGACGCCGGCCGTGATCCTGGCCGCGAAAGCGGAGATCCAGCACGGCATCAGCGTCGCGATAAACTGGTCGCTGGAAAATTGCTCGACGCCGCATTCCGGCCGGCGCCCGCCGCGGCACAAGATCATGACCCTGGCCGAGGCCCAGGGCGGGAGCGAGTGGATTGGCCACGACGACGAGGTGTGGATGAACACGCAGAGCGGGAGTCAGTGGGACGGGTTTCGTAAGTCGTCGGTCATTCATCCATCCATGCGCTGCCCTTTCCTTTCACCCCACCCTGGCTCTTTGTAGTGGAAACGAAAATATAATATTCAAGGTTTGAGATTGCTGCTCACCAAGGATTGCCTCTGGTCAAAAAAAGGACACTGGGCGCACCAGCCGACGGCGTTGTATTACAACGGTGTGACGCACAAGGAGATCACAGACTCGAATGCTCCAGTCAGAAACGGGATCGATGGTAAGTTTGTGGAACCCGCCACAATCTCCCCCGTCTTTCCCCTTCCCTTTCCTCCCTTCCGGCTACCGAACGTCAGGTTGATGGGATCTCAAGAGTGGTCAAGCCGAGGCGGCATCGTCGGCCGGGGCATCCTGCTCGACTACCTTTCCTGGGCTGCACACCAAGGCATTGAATACTCGCCGATCGAGCGCCACGCCATCTCGGAGAAGGACCTCGAGGCCGTCGCGGCGTGGCAGGGTACCAGGCTCCGCCAGGGCGACATCCTGCTGATTCGATCCGGGTTCGTGACCTGGTACAAGGAGGCCAATGCAGAGGAGAGGCGTCGTGGGACGGTGGATGGATCGACCTGGGCTGGTGTCGAGGGCACCAGGGACTCGGTCGAGTGGTTCTGGGATCGCCATTTCGCGGCTGTAGGCGGCGATGCGAACGTGTTCGAGGCGTGGCCGGCCAAGGAGGAACGATGGCGTAAGTTTTTCCCTTCAGACAAGACAGCAATCGGGGGGTGCCGACCGACCAGTACTAACAGAACTCCTTTGCCCTTTTTGGCAGGCCTCCACGACAACCTGATCGCCCTGTTCGGAATGCCGGTCGGGGAAATGTTCGATCTGGACGAGCTTGCAGAGACCTGCAAGAGGCTGAACAAATGGAGTTTCCTCTTCACCAGTGCACCCTTGAATTTTCCGGGCGGCGTGGCAAGTCCTCCAAACGCGATATGCATCCTGTAATAGATCGGCGCCCAAGAAAGCCTGCAACGCTAATACCCTTTGGCTCAACTCTCGAGTTTTTAAAATTCGTACTCCAAGTCGGCCCATGCTCCGTCGTCGAGTATGGTACCCCAGTCTGCTGGATAACTGACCGGCATTGCAAGGTTCGATGCTTCGGGGAAGAGGTATCGGCCCGCCGAGTGGTTCGGCATCGTGTAGATCTGCGCGAGGCTGGGGTCTTGTCCATATTGAGATTTGCCGCTTAGCAATGGTGGCTGCTGCTGCTGCTGGTCCATCATGTGGCTTTGTTGTTGTGCTGCCGTTGGACTTATGCCTTCATTATTGAGTTGTTCGTGGCTCTTCATCTGAACGGGTGATGCGTTGACAGGCTCGTTGGGGAGCAGCTCGTCCCCGTTTCGAATTCTCCGGACGATCTTTGCGAAGAGACGGAAGATCCAGCCGCTGACCGGCCATGTGCTCTGCAACTCGCGCAAGGCGATCATCGCCAGTCTTACCTTGACGACACCAAGCTGTTCCAGGATCGACTGGCCAGAACAGATGTCGACGGCTTGCATCCCCATGGCGGCGAAAAGAGCTGGAACGATGTGAATTGGGCAGTGTAGAATATGAGACTGTGAGAGAAGTTCTTCGACAATGCGGACCATGCGATTCGCTGCATCCATGGCAAGAAAATGCGCAGTCTTCATCGAAGGCGGAGACAGGTTCTGCGGTGAAATGGACCGGTGGGTGACGATCTCAAACCAACTGTCAACGCAGGCATCAGTTTAAGGGTGATAGAACAGTGTCATAAGAAACATTTACCTGTGTGCAATGTGCAGCATGCTTGTCCAAAGGCAGGTACTGGTGTACTCGATCCGCAGTTCGAGCGGGAGCCCCGACTTCCACTGCTCGAGCGCATGAGAGCAAGACTGAAACATGTCGGCATTATCCGAGGTTGTGGCATTGAAAGCGGTAAAGGATCTTTCCACGATGCTCTCAGCAATTGTCGAAAGCTCGACCAATGCAATAACGTAAAGCCCGTCGACGCGTTCAGGAGTGCCAAAGATATCCGGCCTTGAGACTGGAGGTTCGTCGAAATCGGCGATATCAAGGGGTTCCACGTCGCAATCTCTTCGTCGAATATGAACCGGTCGACCAAGTGCCGTGGCAGCATGTTTGTCTTCGGCGAAGAGTGACCACCAGATCTTCTTCCACAGGCATCGATCTTTTTGCTTCATGTCTGAATGTTGTGTTGATCGATGCATGCCCAGCGTCAGTGCCAGGCTAATTGCTATGCCCAGCCAGTGCCATGTGTCCTTTTGGTCGGTTGGTCCGTTCCACCAAAAGCTGATGAGGAAGACAGCTTGGACGATAGTGACCTTGTTCGGTTCATGGTCGTTGTCGTAAAGAGCCTTTGCTCGCTGGAAGAATGTCTTCCGAGCGTGATATCTCGATTCAAACCCAGCATCCAGGAGGACAGACAGCTCGCAATGCCCCGACGCCATGAACAAGACACTCTGTAGTAGGAGATACGATGCTGGGTTTTTGAGATCAACGTATTGAGCAGCAAAGTCTTCGCGATCAATAACAGGATAATGAGGATGGACGTATTCGAAATAGGTCTGGAACAGCTGGTAGCAAGCATGGACGGACGGTATGGTAAAGCATCCTTGATGCTGAAGAAACGACGTCAAGACATTGTCCTCTTCCTCCTCCATAGGACTGGCCGTTCGATTCTTGGGGTTGAATCGGACTACGTAGTGCCTTTTCCGTGTAGACCGAGCAGAATCAGGATTAGTCTGGCGCAACAGATGCGTCAAGTTGAAGGTCTCTCCCATGTACATGACATGGACCACGCCTCCTTTGACATCCGGCAGCATGCCCGCGTTGGTCGCCTTGTCAAGGACTTGAGCATAGAGTGTTTCTTGAGATTCTTGTCCCAAATCAGGTTTGTCAGGGACACACGTCGAGGTGGATGCTGTGCGAGGGCGGCTATCCTGCGGCTTCTTTGGCAGGTTCCTCACACCTTTGAGAGGATCGTAAACATTGCCATGCCCAAAGATGGTCTCCGTTGGGGAGGAGGCTTGTGCAATGCTCGACAGGTCGCGTTGAATAGCAGAAGGAGAGGTCGACACCTTCCTCTTCTTGCCTCTTTTGCTCTCAATGAGCATGCAGCTGCGGCCGGCGACCTCGCAGTTGGAACACGGCGTCCCCTTTGCTGCGGCATTGCATTTCACGCGCCTTGAATGACACCAGGTACAGGCGACGGCCGAGCGCTGTCGAGGTCGGCCTCGCTGCGTCGAGGATGTCTGGTGCGGTTGATCCATTATTGGTGGAGTCATCTTCGGCAGTCTCAAAAGCGGTGGACGAGCGAGAAAAGGTCATAGGCTATGGCCCCGGAAATTGGCCAGATGCAGGTCTTTTTGAATGATTGCGGGCGACAAACGGTCGGGGTAATGCTGCGCGGAATCGACACCGAGAATTCCCTAAGGCTACGGAGTAGACCGAGGGTGGTTTGATGCTCATTCTTCTGTCAAACCCAAGGCGGCGTAGATATCGTGATAGCCCTCGGGAATGGCTGTGTGCAGGACAGCTTGTGTATACCCCTCTCACATGTCAAAGAAAGACATGTCAAACTCATCTCGCTCGTTCTGTCTGCAAATTAATGCCCCATCCCTCTCTTTTCTGGCCACTCTCCGTCTGGGGCCCTTCGCCTCTGCTTATGTGCGTGGCTCTTCAGAAAAACTCACCTCGACTTCTGATTTAGGAGAATCCCCAGCGACCCCGACACCTACCGGCCATGCCGTGTTCCCGCAGAAAACCAACAGCAGGACATTGCTAGCGACATTCCTTCAGGCATTATGTCGGCAATGATTTTCGAGGTGAAAGTTGGAGAAAGATGGAGAGAAGATCGACGGTGACAAAACCCTCCCCTGTAGCTCGCCTGGCGCCTTTGGTGCCAAGGTTCCTGTGCCTCTCCAATAGATGATCCCGGCCAACATATCTCACACATCGCAATGCGCGGAACGCCAGTATTGATCACTTGTAGAGCAATTCCTTGTGGCCCCCTGCGATGACGTATCAAAACAGCCGATACTTCAAGGAAATTTATCCAAAGGCAGCTCGTCCAGAGGAATCTTTGCACAAAACGCCATTCATCTAATGGTGCTTCCCGCACCGAGGGTTTTCGCTGCGACAGGAATGAGGCGAAAGTGTCATCTTCTGGCTGGATAACCGAGTAAGCCCGGTATAGCCTAAGGACCCAGGGGTAGTGGGCGTAATACCTCTAACTGAAAAGTCCTCCACGACAATATTGATGGACGCGTAGGGGCCCGCAGTAATGGAAAGATGTATATCAATACGTGGAGACCCCACAGTCCAGGTGTCGGATCAGCCATCTCCTGCAGACTCGCTTCTCTTCTGTCGGTACCTGCGACAAGATGGCTAGAACATACACCCTCTACAATTTACGGATCATCTTGGTCTTGACCTTGGGAAGTCTCACCTTTGGGTACGGCTTTTCGGTCATCTCCAACACCATAGGGCAGCCTGGGTTCATCCAATACTTCAACCTCAAAGCCAACTCCGACTACACCAACGCAATCACCGGCACCATCAATGGCTTATACTGCGCAGGAGCACTGTTTGGGGCGCTTCATGTGGGCTGGATGTGTGAGGCCCGCGGCAGAAAAGAGACCATGTACTTGGCGTCGGCCGTCAATGTGGTGGGCGGAGCCCTCGAAACCGGTTCCATCGACATGGCCATGTTTCTCGTTTCCCGGTTCATTTCAGGCTGGGGTATAGGCATGATGGTGGTCTTGATCCCCATTTACCAAGCCGAAATCTGTCTGTCCCCCCCCCCCCCCCCTTCTGGACGTCTGGCTGCAATTAGGATCATGTTGGCTAACGATGGATATCAGCGCCCCCCAACGCTCGAGGCTTTCTTGTCGGCCAACACGGAACTTGGATCGTCTTGGGATACGCCATTGCCGGGTGGGTTGGCGCGGGAACGTACTACTCGTCGAATCTGTCCTTCCAGTGGCGATTCCCAATTGCCCTGTCGATTATACCGCCGCTTGCATTAGCGATATGTGCCCCGTGGATTCCAGAATCCCCTCGTTGGCGTAAGTCACATTGTTTGAGCAAAAGTCCGCTCGCTTTCCAAAACACTCACAGTGGTCAGTACTCACCAGAGACCGACGCGAGGAGGCCTGGAAGATTGTCAAACGCTTGCATGGTGGCACCGCCGAAGACGAAGCGAGTCTCCAGTACGCCCGCGAAGAATTCTACCAAATGACTGAACAGGTTCGAGTGGACGCCGCCGCGTGGAAACAGGGAGGGTGGCGCGGTATGTTCACAAACAAGACCTACCGGAAGCGCTTCTGGATGGGCTTCTTCATTCAGTATGCTGCTCAATCGACAGGCGCTCAGGTGATTTACGGTAAGCACACTTGGTACACCGACACACTGCGTCAGCCAGCCCCCAAATTGACTCTTTGTTCGTTTTTATCAGTATATATCGTCTCCTTGTACCAGAATCTTGGACTCACTGGCGGAGTTCCGTTGATTTTGGGGGCAGCGTATGTCACGGTCGCAACCATCTCCAACTTCGTCGGGGCCCTGCTCCTGGATAGAGTAGGACGAAAACCACTTCTGCGTAAGTCAAACTCTCCGTTTCCGTTCGGGCTCCCCTCCTCCTGTGTGACGCCGGGATGAAGAGAGGCTAAAAAGGCGATTGTCGCTTAAATATAGTGGCCGGGCTCACCGGATGCATGCTCTCGGTGTGCCTAGAGACGGCTATGATAGCCGAGTACGCTGGTACCACCAACAAAGCCGGACTTTCGATGGGGGTGTTCTTCTCGTTCTGCTTCATCAGCTTCTATGGAGGCGGCATCGACGTGGTTGGCTATGTTTATTGCTGTAAGTGGTATTCATTTCCGATTTCCCTCACCTTCCATGCATGAACGTGCCGCCTGTCCCCAGCAATAGAAACGTGGTGGAACAGTCCTTGAACGGAGAGGGGCCGTGTCGGTCCTGGCTAGCATACCAACATGCTGGTCCGTCGGGCACCCTCTAAGCCATGTAAGACTGTGCCGGTGCCCGCATGCACCCTTTGTCATTTCTCCACGAGTCGTATCGCAATGCAGAAGTTGCACCCCGGATTGCGCGCTGACATGCATATTTTCGGGTGCATGAAGCGGAGATCTTCCCGACCACAATCCGATCTCAGGGCGTAGCCTGGTCTCTCGCTGGAACATTCCTCTCGACCTTGGTGTACGTCGAGGCTGCGCCGACGGCCTTGGCAAACATCAAGTGGAAGTACTACATCGTTTTCATCTGCCTGACCTTTGTCAACATTTGGATTTTTTACTTTTGGTGTCCCGAGGTAAGAAGGAGCCACTCTTTCACTCCCGGGTCCCGATATCTGCTGATAAATTCCGCCTAGACTCGAGGCAAGTCGCTGGAAGAGATCAATGCCCTGTTCGGCGACGAAGTGGTGGTACATTTTGCGGATGCGACAGAAAAGCAACGGCATGAATTGACCGCCAAGGTATTGGCACAAGACGAAAAGCATGAGTTTGCCTCAGAACGCGGGGAAGGCGTCGAGGGCGCGAGCACAACTACAGCGTTGAAAGTCTAAAATGGAAAAAGGACGGGTGTGGTGGTACAAGTGGCTTTGGGGGGGGGGGGGGGGGGGAGGGAGAGAGGTAAAGAGAGTCCGATGACGATGATGGGATGACGATGATGGAGGAAGGAGATTTCCCGATTAAAGCGGTAGGTATCCGGTAGCCCGGACAACTTGTAAGAGGGAGAGTCTCTCTGCATAGTAGAAGTACGTAGCATCGGGTACTCGTACTCGGTAGGTAGATACCTACAGTAGCACCTCCAGGCATACCGAGTATCACCAGCATCGGATGATGATGAAGCGAGAACGGACAATCGCACTCTTGGAATCTGGATCTCCCCGTTGTGGTGTGTGATTCATGCGTATCTTATCGGGATGTGGTCACGCGTGACGTACAGTACTGTAGCTAAGAGTCCGAAGCACCAGGATGAGCAAGATGAACAAGATGGAGGGACAGGGGGAGCGGAAGCCTGAGGAAGAGCAAGAAGAGGCAGGCGAGGCACCGCGCTACGCTGGGTCACGATGCTGGCAAGGCCGTGGCTGGGGCCGTTGACAAGGGGGAGAGCATGATTTGCTGAGAGCGAGCAGTGCCTTGTGGCTTGCATTAGACTACGGATATTAATATCCTCGCTAAGACAGGCTAACAGACACTAGTGCTTGAGCCCCGATAGCAGCCGCCAACCACAGCACCCATTCTCAAAGTGGATCTTGTATCTCAGCACTGCCATTGGCCTGTATTCCGTAGCCACCCCGGTCTCCACTGCGCAGGTACCTTTAATCCAATTTCCCGGGGGGCTAAACCTGCTATAGCCCAGATTTGCCCTGCCTCTCCTGTACAGGGTCACTGTACAAGGGGCTTGAAGGGGCTAAACTGAGACATTGCGCCATGCAGGTCCCATGGCTGCCCATGTCAATCAAACAAAACTCTATCTGTCGAAAAACAATACTGCCCAAAGAAATGCCCCAGTCACCAGCGCTCGAGGAAGAGGGCATCGTGTCACCAACCCACCCAGGACCCAGGCACTAGTACCGACGGCAACCTCCACCACCCAGGCGTCACCATCAAGGAGTGTCTCATGTAAAAGAACCTACCCAGTACGCCATCACCAACCTCGCCCTTTTTTTTACCTCCCCTCTTCAGCCTGGGTCTGCTCGAGCTGTCCTGCTCCCCTCCTGCTCTCTCCACCCGTCCAGCTACTCTACTGCTACCGAGTACATACTCTCGTTCTCAACCCTACAATCTAAGCTTGGAACTATCCATCATTCTTCAATTCCCTGGATTTTCGTGGTGGAAAGCCCGCCGTCGTTTGCTTGACGAAGTACCCGAGTACCGCACAGTTCGCTTCCATACCTATGCTCTGAGATTGCGGGATCGACTCGACTCTTAATTTAGTAGCTGTACATTTCGCCCCAGGCTGCCACCTACGCCTTGTTTGATCAATTGAACCGCCATTCAAAGGGGAGCCCGACGCCACCAAACTCGATAGCCACAGACCCTGCCGTGGATTCATTATTTTCTCGAGGACATTGTTTATTGTTGTAGCCCGGAGAGACCACCGTCACCCTGAATACCGATACCCCTTTCAACGGCCGACGCCGTTGCTCTTTTTGTTCTGGTTTTTTTTTTTTTTTTTTTTTTCACCTTCTGCATCGGTTCAACTGGTTGAACGCGGATGATTCTTGCGATACAGAAGCAACATCAACATCCAGCATCGCTTCCAACAACGGCAGCAACGATGGCGTCTTCTCCAGTCCCAGACATGTCATCCATGCTTTTGAACCTTCCACCAGAGGTCAGGAATCTCATCTATAAATTCGCCTTCGAACAACCGAAACCGCTGAGGTTGAGGTGTCCCTCTCAACGACGACTCCGCCCATCGCGGCCCGCCAAAGACGACCCTCGTGGATTCTTGGACACCTGCCACCTGATCCGTTCAGAGGCCATCACGCTGTTTTATAGTCTCAATGCGTTGATATTCCGCTTGTCGGCAGACGCTCTGGCTTTCATGTCCGACCCGGATATTCATCCTTTGATCAAATCTTCATTGACACACATAGCGGTCGACTTTGGCGACAGCACCGACGCCGACGCAATCCTCAAGGACCACATTAATCTCGTCGATACCTGTGTCGGCAGTCTACCCAGTCTGAAGGCTCTGGAGACCCGCTTCTACGCCCGAACTTTGGACGCTTGCTCATCTTCGCATTTTCGGACCTTGGCGCTCGCCTTTGACGGTCTCGACGCCGACATGAATGCACCTCCTTCCCCTCGCTCACCTCGGTCGCCCCGGTCACCGCGATCGCCCCGCGGTTCTCCCAGAAGCTCTATCTCTAGCGGCTGCCCCTCGCCTACCTCAACACCGTCAAGCTTGTGCTCGTCTCCCTGTTGGGAGCCGGAACCGGAACCGGAACCAGACATGTCAGCCATTCAAGCTGAAGTCCTGGAACAATACTGTTTCACGTCTTCCGCGGCAATAGCATTCGCCAATGCGAAGCTGAAGTTCTCTGTTGCAGCCTCGTCCGAGAACTACCCCGGCCTCAAGCATGACAAGCTCATCTGCTACAATCTTCGTATCGGTGCGGATGGGATCGCCAATGCCTTGGGCCCTGCCAAGGAGGCTGTCCAGCAGCGAATCAGCCGTGTCGGCATGTTACCCCGACAGCTTAGCGAGATGTATGACACTGCTGCAGATGGCGGGTTCCACCAACGAGTGCGGTCAACAATCGCAAACTGCGCAAGGATCGACATTGGCGTTTCCTGATCGAAGGCGGCTGCATTTGTTGCAAGATTCTCCTTTCACTCTTGCCTTGGTATCGCTGCAAACTTTTCACATATTGCTTGTCGCTCAGCTTTCCAGCATTCATGGCAATTGAAGATTCCAAATTATTGTGCATTTTCAGGATTGGTTGTCATGGCCAGGGTGCCTGAATCTCTTTCATCTGCTTTCCTTGGCGAGGAAGAAAAGGGGCGACGTTAAAGAGGGGACGGTGGAAATTGACTTGACGAATTGGACGGAGATCTTGTGCGGCTTCCCTTTTAATGCTTATTCTTCCACATGCAGATACCCTTGTTCTATGCTCTTACAACCGCATGTAATTATTGCTTATGAGATGACGAAATGAGACATGATTATGAATCCTGAAACTTGGCTTCCTGTTTTCATCATCACCAAGGATGGAGCTTGTCCAGATAAACCCGGAAAAGAATTCCTCACCTGACAAGTTGGTCGAATCATATTCATGCTCCGGCCAATGTTCGTGTCTCCTTCACCGCCACAGATCTGTTACCGAGTTTGCTCTTGTGGTCCTTGACCGAAACGAGGGAAGCAAACACCCGCTGCCTCGAATTTGAAAAGTCTGGTTCGTGTCACCCACAGGCGCCATACGAGACCGGAAAGACGTAAGCTGCGGGATCTGGGGAAAGTACTCCTCAGGACTTGTGGTTTTCTCACGTTGCGGCTCTTCAGCGACCACTGTGGCGGAAGTCCGTCTTCAAAGCTTTTCAGACAAGTACCACCCACAATGGTGTCATGACAGATCCATGCGACATACCCTGAAGGTCTTGATCTAAGGACATAAATGAACGCGGCCGCCGTCTAAGCGTTCGACTTGCCCATCCTCCACATCGACTCCAGCAAAATATCGAATTCAGTGAGCCAAACTAGAAACCTCGGCTTTCCCACCATAGACCGTCTCCTGAAGTCGCAGTAGAAACTTTCGCCGACAACATCAAACTCAACATGTGCGAGACCATCCGAATCCACCATCACTGTCCAAATGCAGGCTGCAAAGGCTCAATGATCACCAAGGACAATCTTTGCAAGCATGCGAAGAAGAACAAGCCATGCAAGAGTCACCGGCATCGCACCGTGGCAGGACAGACCAAAGATTGTGCTTCCCATCGCCGTCAAAAATACGAAGGCCAAAGTGGAAGAGGAAACCCAAGCTGGTGGGATGAAGTTTGAACCAGAAGATGTCTGGAGCGGCCTCGGGGTCAGCAGAAGACTTTGACGTCGATGCGAATGTTGTGCCGCAGGGTTATATTGCGAATTCAGGCTTTGCGAAGGACTTATCACTGCCTGTCGACGATTGAGGCGCACCACGTTTGTCGGGAATTCTGCTCTTTGCCGAATATCGGAAGCTTGGATGCTTGTACCTCAGAAAGGTTCAAGCGGACTAGAGCGGGAGTAAAGAAGCTGCTGCCAGTTTGCAGGCAATTGAAGCCCCAATATAGCGCTTTCACCGCTTGAAGTGCAGAACTTTTCGGAGCCGCGACCAGGCAGCTTCCACCTCTTCCGGAACGTCGACGTGAACAATGAAACCCTTTCCCTTTGGCCCATATCCATCGGTGTCGTCCCGTAACCGGGGGATTTCCCCCATCAATAGGTCGAAGAAACGATGGCTCTCCCAAAGACCGGACGAGTCGATATCTGCTGTCGAGAGACTGTCGTCTGCCCTAATGCGCAGCTTTCCTTTTTCATCAAGAGAGACCATAGGTACGAAGGTGGGACAGGCCAGAAACTCAAGTGTAGGCTCCACATCTTGGTAAGTGCGCTGAAAAGCAGCCAGTGTGCGCAGTGACATTGTAGGATCCTGCACCACGACACAAGACATGGGTAGAGGAACAGAATGCAGCTCGAGAACGCGGCGTGTCTCGATGGCATTGGCTCCGCAATTCGTAGAGTTGGCTTCAATAATGCATTTCATCTGGCCCGACTTGATTCGTTTGACAAGGTTGGGATAGAATTCAGTGAGAATCAGCTCATAGACGGCAGCCTCTGAGAGCCCGTCGATATTGTCTGCCAGGTGACAGTATTCGCTATGATCCTTGATGGCTTCGTAGAGAAATCGGGTCGAATGTCCAATTCCGCCGCAAATGACCAGGGTTTTTGTGAGGTCTGGGCGCGCCTCCAGAGCTGAGAAGACATTGTGGGCAATGGGCAGGATGGCGTTGCCACAGAAGACAACAACATCAACACTAGAACAAGTGTAGAGCGACGAGACCTGCAAGTGGGAGAGATAGCGCGAGAGTGTGTTGATGTCCGCCACGTCTGCTTGAGAGAGAAACACCATGTCGCACAGCCCGCAAGGATCGACCGTAGTGCAGCAAACAATTGTCATGCAACAATACTCGGCGAGGCCCGTTCTCTTGCCTGAAAATACCCATTGGCATGGGAGCGGACGAAAGACTTCAAAGATGGATTACCCATCGCACGTGATTCCCAGGAATGCCAAGACCTTGGCGCGGCGATCATTTCTTCAGTCCATTGCCGCCAGACGCTCCTTCAAGCTTCGCGCATGTCCAGGCAATATTATGGCACCTCTTATCTCAATCTGTTCAAAGAATAGAATTGAATTTCTCTGCGGGACAGGGTCCTCGTCGCAGGGACTTGCACGATGCCAGCTAGGTATCCTTGCTTTATGCCCGTATCTCATAACAGATGCTCCGCCGCTCACCTACAGGTATTGTTACTCGATCCACGCACATTCCGCGTCTTGGCGATGGAGGGACAGACGGGGTTGATGAACACGCAATGTAACACTGTCCTGCACCACCAAGAGACCCGGGTGGAAGCCAAGCCAGTCCGCAAGGCTTGGGGAGTTCTTGGGACCGCCTCAAAGCTTGGTGTTCGTGACAGCCGATGCTTGGTTAGGAAGCTCGTCATTTGCCTCAATCGCAGCCAAGCTCATATTTCCAGAACAGATGCTAACAAGATCTCCATACTGCTGCTCCAACTCATGCATCAGGAAGGTGACAGCTTTAAGCAACTGGTGCTCCAAAGATCCTTCCACCATACAGAATCGCTCTTAATCCCAATTTAGTCACAGGTCAGGTGTTGCCGCCACTGTCAATCGACGTCTCTATGGCATGTTTAATGTAACCATATTCCTTGTTGCGCGACCAGATTTCTCGGTCTCCCTCTGTGACGAGGGCGTCGGCCGTATGCAACATGGCTCAGTGCTCGGGTAGATGCGGTAGGAAACTCTGAGCGGGGGAATGATAAGAACGGATCGATCAGTTGTCAAGCAGTAAGAGAAAAATATCTTATTTAGCCCAACTATCTCGCACCTGAGAGCTGAAGAGCACAACCCCCATTTTCATCAAGGAGGAACTATGGGAAAGTTCAACCTATTGGCCGTGGCAACAGCAATAGTTGTTTTGCCATTTGCTTTATGCATCACACCAGAGTTAGTCCAACTGGGGTGTCCAACCAGCTGAAATTGACTAACACTTCACACAGGCAAATGCTCGCTGCGCCGCGGCGCGGTGAATTGGTTCCAAATCCCTCTGGTGTAGGTGAATTCTGAGGTTGGTAACACAGGACTAATGCTTGTCCGACAGAAAGTAGGTGTATTTAGTGCAACCAGCTACTCATGGGAGACCCACGAGGCAGAGACGGTATGGCAGCTAATGAATCTGACAACTGGAGAAACCTCCCTGTTCTACAAAGGTTCCGACATCTCGGAGATTGTCTGGGTTGGACAGACCGATACAAGCATTCTCTACATTAACGGTACCAACGAAGAAGATAACGGTGGCATCAGCCTGTATGCTGGTGACGTAAATGCCATTGATGAAGCGTGTGTCAATCTTCATGAGAGACCAGAACCAGGTTAACATTCATAGGTATCTGGTCGCATCACTCCCAGCTCCATATTCTGGACTGAAGGCAGTTGCAACCTCCTCCGGGAATGTAAACTTCCTCTTGAATTGTCTAGCATGGCCAAATGGGACAGCTTATAACGAGGCGTTGATTGGGGAACCGCTGAGCACAGCCAGAATCTACACCAGCATCTATGTCCGCCATTGGGACGCTTGGCTTTCTGAAAGGAGATACGCCGTCTTCGCCGGTACTCTGACCGGAGGCGACAGGTACGCTCTGCGTGGAGGCTTGAAGAACCTCGTGACAGGCCTTTCCAACGTTACTCGTGCCGAGAGTCCAGTTCAGCCATTCGGTGATTCTGGCGATTACGATATCACCCCCGACGGATCCATGGTTGCTTTCTTGACCAAAAACATCGATCTGCCCTTGTCAAATTACACATCATCTCAGATTTATCTCGTTCCTCACAATGGCACTTCTCCAGCTGTACCGATAAATGCCTTTTCTGGGGCAACAACCCCCCCAAATAGTAAAGGCGCTTCGGCAAAGCCGCTGTTTTCTCCAGATGGTAGGAAGATTGCATTCTTCCAGATGGATGGCATCTCGTACGAGTCTGACAGGAACAAAATATATGTCGCAAATGTCAATACTAGGAACTTCAACATCACCAACCTAGCAGCGAACTGGGATAGCACTCCTGACCAACTCAGATGGTCTGCTGACGGAGCCTCTCTCTTCGTCGCCGCACCTGACCTGGGTCACGGGCGTTTATTCCAAGTGCCACTTACTACTGGAGCGGGTTTCAAGCCCACCAACATCACAAACGCCGGCGTCGTGGCATCATTCTATGTGTTGCCCAACGGTAATCTGCTGATATCGGATTCCAAGATTTGGTCTTCCCGTGACTTCTACATTATTGGCCCTAAGGGAAGGCTTGTTGCCAATCTCCTCCGGGCGAACCAGGTTGACCCTGAGCTCGCAGGCCTAGGTCCGGAAGATGTGTCCGAATTCTACACCATGGGCAGCTTCACCCGAGTGCAGAGCTGGATAATCTATCCCGAGGGATTCGATCGTACCAAGAAATACCCGTTGGCGTTCATCGTCCACGGTGGCCCCCAAGGTGGACACTATAACTCTTGGAGCACCCGATGGAATTTCAAGGTGTGGGCGGATCAAGGCTATGTTGTTGTGGCACCGAATCCAACCGGAAGCACTGGCTGGGGTATGGCTTTCCAGGATGCCATCCAAGGCAACTGGGGGAGTTACCCGTATGAGGATCTGGTTGCCGTGTGGGACCATGTTAATAGCACATTCGACTATATCGACACCAAGAACGGGATCGAAGCCGGGGCCTCGTATGGCGGCTACATGACAAATTGGATCCAAGGTCATGATCTGGGCAGAAGATTCAAGGCACTTGTCACACATGATGGCATGGTAAACTCGGCTGCTTCCTACTCAACTGAGGAACTTTGGTTTATGCAACACGATGTGGGTTTACCGCCGTCTCCAAAGACTGAGGCTAATTCTCGAACAGATGAACGGCACTCTTTGGACCAACCGACACGAATATGATGAGTGGAATCCAATCAACTACGTCGACAAATGGGCTACGCCACACTTCGTGGTGCACAATGAGCTGGATTATAGATTGCCCATCGCGGAAGGAATCACACTCTTCAACTTGTTGCAAGAGAGAGGTGTCCCGAGCAAGTTTTTGAGCTTCCCGGATGAAAACCATTGGTTAGTGGCCCAATTCTGAGAAATTAGCATGTCTCGCTCACAATTCGCCCAAGGGTCCTCAACAGGGAGAACAGTCTTGTTTGGCACAAGGAGATTTTTGCATGGATCAACCACTATTCAGGCATTAGCAAATCCGCCGAGTGAGTGGCATCACTGAATCGTCCAGCTCAGTGGAGGGCAGGAGGGGCCGATTACTATCAGGTCGTCTCGAGTAGTTCTTGGAGAGCCAATGAATCAACATCAGGAGAATGGAAAAGTATTCAGCATATTAGCAGCCAAGTTCCCGCCACAGACGAACCCTGAAATGGCGTCATTTGGGGATCTTTGCTCTAACAGCCTTTGCTTGCAAGCACAGGAAAGTGGCCACAATGGCCTTGATGGAAAAGCCTTTATTGAGTAGTTCCTGTCGATCTGAAAGAGACAAGCAGAGAGAGTCTTCGAGACTCGCGAAGGGAAGAAGTTCCTCCACCTTAGTCCCGGAATGGCTTAGCGGAAGAGTCATGTGACAACTGCTATTTTATCGCTCTTCGGTTCTTCTCCTTTTTCTCTTTGTTCTCGTCTTCCAGTATTGGCGTTTTCGCAAAATCAATTGACTTGAAGGTATATCGACCATTCACTGGTTTGTCGCCACACTCCTCAGTCCTATGTTCTTGTCACTGTATGACCGATGGCCGGACTTCCTCTTTTTGGAGCTGCATGGCCCACTGGAGACTCGGCCCACCGCAAGAAATGATGATATGCCAATGCTCAACCAAGCCACTTTTCCTTGGGCTATTGGACGCACAATGTCTGGCTCCTTAGATCAGTAGGAACTCGAAAGAAATAAAACTCTTCACCACCATCTTATCTTGATTAGATGAACAGCATTATCAAAAATTCTATGTACATATGTTCGCACCCTGGTCGCTGGGTCACCGACTCCTTCATCCCTTTCTTCTTAAACGCCAAATCCACAGCGGATTCGCATGCTTCAACCAGAAGCTCGACCGCAGAATCTGCTTTCCAAAATCGCTATCACTGTGGGTTGTCCAGCCGTCATGCCCTTCTTGTCTTGAGGAGAGCGCCCCACGGATGGGTGGATGTCTTGGTAAGTTACCTTGGAGCACTCTAATACCCTCTATCGACCAGCTTGATGGAAGGCTTGGATGCTGATCATGCTGTTGTACTGTTTCTATGCCTTGATTGAGTTTACTTGGTTGTATTTGCGCTCAAAGGATGGGTCTGACCGGCGCTCACAAGCTGAAAGCTCCTCTTGCACTCTGTTAAGTTTTTCTTCTTCACTCTTCGGCCATAGCCTACACTACCTTGGTTTTGGTATTCCCCCCTACTTGTTATTCCTCCCGAGGAATCTCTACAATGTCGCTCTCAAGACAGAGCCAAACGTCTGCTCGAGGTACGCCCTCGAACAACTGCACACCCACGGCAAGGAGATAACCGTTGACGAAGAGAAGAACGAAGCTGCTCAAGACACCCTCAGGTCGGAGTCTGGAGAAGATGAGCACCAGAAGATTCCGAATGCCGCATGGGGAAGGCACGGGAAATGTTGGATGTCGACGGGTATCGCCCTCATGTGGACCTTTTTTGAGCCCGACCACGCCACAATCTACAACTATCAAAATTACCCAGCCTCCGACTTTGAATAGAATAGATTGCACTTTTGGGACTCTTGATGACAGTCGGGACAATCATCGGTGCGGTCCTCAAGCCGCCTCTTGCGAAGATATCGGACGTTATCGGACGGGCCAAGACATATATTGGCGTGATTGCTATGTCGTTTCGTACATTCTTTGTGCGTCCGCCAGGGAATTCGGTCAATATATAGGAGGCTACATCATCAATAATGTTGATCAGACTGGGATGCAGATCCTCAACCAGATCATTGTGGCAGACATTACATCTTCCAGATGGCGGGGTCTCGCCAACGGGCTAGTCAGCCTGCCCTTTATGATCATCCCGTGGTGTTCGGCATTTATCGTCGACAGCGTGCTCGCCAACATTGGTTGGCGTTGGGGGATAGGCATGTTCGCCATTATCATGCCGGCCTGCTCTCTCAGCGTCATCGGCCCTCTGGTCTGGTTCCAGCGTCGATTGGAGCGAGCCGGGGGGTGCGTGCGGACGAAGCCTTCAATCCGTGGATTCGGTTCCCAGATCGATTTTAGCGGGATGCTTCTGCTGCCGATAGCGCTTGCCGGAAACGCCAAAAGTCGCTGGAGTACACCGTGGGTTCCGACTTTGATTGCGAAGGAAGTCGCGTGCCTGGCTTTGTTGATATATTACGAGTCTCAAACAGCGACAAAGCCGGCCATGCCACCACGCTTGTTCAAGAGTATGCTTGGGCAACAGTAGTTCGCGAACTTGCGCCACGCGATACCACGTTCCTGGCATGCACGGCGGGATATGTGCAAGTTTTGACAGGTTCGGGCACGGGGTTGCTCATGTACCGTTCGAAACGATACAAGTGGCTGTTGCTGGTTGGGATCGTCATTCGACTTATCGGGTACGTATTCATGATACGCCTTCGAGGTGCAGACAACACTATGGCTGAAATTGTTGCTATGCAAGTCATCTAGGCCGCAGGCAGCGGAGCGGTTGGCACGGTCGTAATTGTCGTCGCACAGATCGTGGTTTCGAGGGCGGGATTGGCGCATTCCACGGCCCTGGAGCTTTTGTGCATCTATCTTGGTAACAGCGCAGGCTCGGCAGTTGCTGGCACTATTTACACCAGCCTCTTCAAGGAGCAGCTACGCCTCTGGATGGGTTTGGGTGCACCACAGGCAGCGATCAACAGTGTATATGACTCTATTACAGCTGTGGTCCCTCGGCCGGGAACAAGCAACAGCAACGCCATCAACCACGCCTATTCCGATATCCTGAGATTCATGACCATCGCAGCCTTGGTCGCATCCGCAATCCCGATGGTGATGATCTGGTTTCTGCCCAACCCTGAACTGAACGACAAACACAACCTGGCTGGTACTTTAGCAGAGACTGGCGAACCAGACACTCAACCTGATCTGGCTGACGAGACTCGGCCGCGCAAGTGGAAGCGAAGAATGCGTTGGTGACGGGACTTGGAGTTTCAGATGGGGAGGCAGAGTCCGTAGTCGTTGCATTTGGCTAGTCCGGCTCATGCTCTGTCGGTTATATTGTTGTGAATCGCAGATATTCCCTGAAGATAAGAAAAGAAACAGAAAAGTGCATATCTCGGGAGGGGGAGAAATAAGCAAATAAATGTCCATAGATTTCTACCTATTTAGTTGGTCACCACTAAGTGTATACCACCCATCAATCAAGTCCTTTTGTTACTACTCCGTAGGCATGTAACTACCGAGCCGTGTAGACACAGGGCGCCTAAATTCTACGATTTTCCTCAGACACCTTGATGTCGAGACTTCACCGATTGCAATCACTCACTCTCCCTTCAATGATAGTTTACAGTAAGTTGATGTTAAGGTAATGGCCGAGGTCGGCCTAGTAGCCTCATTGTTGGGCATCTCAACTTTCGGCATTCAATTGACAAGAACCCTCTACAACTTTGGCTCAACAGCTTCATCTGCCAGAGAGCAGACAGATTACATCGCTCGCCATGTCACACTCTACTCGGACGTACTCGACTTACTCGCTCAACGAATCGACGATGACGAACCAATTCACTCCCGCAAGGCTATAGACCTAGTTTATGACATTTATGATCAGTCCTGTGATCTGTTCAACAATATTAGAGATCTCCTGCCAGATAGGGCCGACAAGATAAGTTTTATGCAGAAGATTAAGTGGAACTTCAAGAAAACGAAGGTCGATCTACTCGTCTCTGAGATTGAGTACCTAAAAAGTACCGTTAATCTCCTGGTCAGCGTAGTACTGTATGCTGGCAGGAAGATACGAACGCGCGACCGCAAAAAAACAGTCGAAGAAAGCAGAAAAGGAGGCAAAGGCCCAATTTGCAAGAGCGCAGAATGCCATTGTGGAGCAAGTTAATGCGACCGCTATAAAAGAAAATCTCCAGGCCAAGATCGAGGAAGATGACCAAAATCCAGTCGAGAAGACAGCCGACACAAATGGCGACTGGAAGTCTGTGGCTGTCATCAAACATGCACCACATATTGCATAATTGATCAACAAAAATGCCATGGTTCGATTCAGGCAGTCGTTGGGACAGGCTAGGAATTTATCAGAGGAGCGAGGCCTAGTGATGTCAAACTCTATCGGCTTGGTGAAAGATCTACTCGACCAATGGACAAACTTAGCAGAAGACCGCACCGCGGCCACCACAGACGAAGCCGAGCCCTCAAAAACGCGAAGAGCAAACCAGCAGACACCGAAGGAAAGCAGTAACACCAAGAACAGGGCTGCAGAAGATGCACAAGACGTCTGGAGAAATAACTACTTTCAGTCACAAAAACGAGTGGGAGAGTTAGAAGCTGAACTGTCAAAGATGAAGACTGCTGAGACGAAGTTGGCATCTGGAAGGCCAGCTCCAGGAGACCATGATGAATATGAGACGAGAGGGTCTCCTCGAAAACCGTCTACTAAGATGTCTGCTACACCTACGAAAGGCTCGAATCGGAAGGATGGCGAGTCACAAGAACAAGGCTTCAGAGGATTACCTGACGGTGGTAATGGCCGCGGCACACGAACCTACCATTGCTCTACTGGTGGAGGACCATTCGGCTTCTCAGATCCAAATGCCGGCCGTTCCAGCAGCGGCTTTATTCCCCTTAAGCCAGAGATAAGAGAGGAGAGTCCACCAAGAACTAGGAACTATCCCGCAGCAACCTCGGCTAAATATCAGATTGGTGATCCGTATTCGGACCCTGAGGCTGATGATTATGAACGTACTTTCCGAGTCACAGGGTTCTATGATGGTTACGATAATCGTCGCTATCTTCGTAGGACAGAATCATTGCCGGAGCTCGGTACGAGACGCTATCATCCCAGCCCGGAGCCCACTAGCAGAGAAGTTCCTGATGGATCGGTGCTGCGCGAGAAGAATGTCGAGCATCCTCCGGCTGACACAAGGAAATCTGCTCGCGCTGCAACTCTGAGGCAAAATTCCATCGCAACGACGCAAAAAACCGAATCAGGTCGATTTGAGGACCGACCTTCACCACAATCACTACGCGATACTCCACCCAGTCGCGCTGCACTCAGTTACTGGCCTATCCATGTAGAATCGCCTCGACATTCTATGCGACCCAAGGAAACACTCGAACGTTCTCGGGCTGACGCAAAGAAATCTTCCCGCAGTGCTGCTTCCATGCAGGATCCTCCTGACTTGGACGCGGTAGTAGACCGGCGCCGACACAAGCAGACAAAGAGATCAGGGCACAGCTCTCACCCGAAATGAGTTTTGAGCTACGAGAACGGCCTGGCGCCGACCGAATGGACGCAATTCGTGCGTTCGTGACCTTTTTAAGACAGCTACATACAAAGTGCATGCAGTGTGAGCAATGCGAGGGATTAATTAGATGCCGCGAAAAGGGAAATACAACGCGCCCGCCCCACGCCTCTAGGGCCGCGTTAAGACACCCCCGTCCTCAAGTACCCTTACACCCGCGCAACTCCCCTCATCCGGCTTCTTTAGCTATGAGCAGCGACGAGCTGGTTAGTGGTAGGGGTACCGAGAACGCAGAAGTACCTCGTGCCTAGACTGGATTCAAAACCAGAGTTGGCCAAAGTCGGTTTTTTCCTGCCCGCGGTGACACTCGTTTTCGGCCACCACTTTATTATCCCTGTCATTATCTTTACCTGTTGTGTAGGTACTGTACCGAGTACGGAGCACGTGTGCCTTCTCTGGATGACGGGGACGGATGCCTCCTGGCTACCACTAGCCCGAGGGCTCGCTGCCTACCTAGGTCGCTATGAAGATATGTTAGTGAGTCGCATTTTACTCGTGCAAGGACCGCCATTGATGAGGATGGAGATGAGGATGAAGAAGACGATGATAGGCGCGCAAATTCGACAGGCTTCTGATCATCCACCCAACCCACTCTGGGCGCTGCATGAAAACCATAGGTACGAGCGTGACGGAAGGACCTATTTTGCGCGTCGCCGTGGCTTTTACCTTTCTCTGCGCCCCCTTCCCGAATTTTAAACTTTTCCTTTCCTCCAGCCTCAGCAACTTGTTTGGTTCCTACCGCTGGAGGTGCGTAATATTAGTTGGGTTGTTGGTTGTCGAATCCAGTCAGGGGGTGGGTGTGCCGTCTCGCCTAACCGCAGGCACAGGGTGAACCTAGCCCGCTAACTAACTACCCAGTACCGACTAGCGCTGATCTGACACCCTGATCCGGGGCCACGAATGGTAGATGGGCGTCCGTGGGCGGTCGGTTCCAGAGATTATATTAAACAACTTCAAAGGGGTGACCCTGATTCTCTTTTCTCCGCGCTGTGTTTTCTTCGTCCCAACGAACTTCGTATGCCGCGCTGGACTGGCCTAGGCTGGACTGGAACTGGGACTGAAACTGGAACTGGAACTGCTTGCTAAGTGACACAACACATTTTTTTCTCTCTGCTTGTTTTGGAGGAAGCAAGTCTGGTGGAAAAAAGGAACCGCCCACCTCCAGAATTCATCCACGTGCGAAATCGTTGCTTTCAGGATCAGGAAAAGAAAAGGAGGGGAAAGGGAAACATGATGGACACCTTGGTGCTCGCCAAAGTCCTTGGATTGGCCTCATCTGGCGTATTTGCAGGTTCTTAGACTCCTCCCCCTCCTCCCTCCTCCCTTCCCCCCTTTCCCATTTCGCCTCTTTTTCTGGGCGTCTGGGTGTACGGAGGTACATTCATTGTTCGTTCGGGCTAGATGAAGGCTGATCCTTCTCGCGTGGTCTCAATTTAGGATACACCTGGGCGCTGTCCCACGCTGCTGTGCCGGCGATACTGTTCGCTCCAGACGCATTGGCCGTTCGAGAATGGCGCTATCAGTACCTCATGGGGTTCCATGTCCGTGATTGATTGTCCCTTGCCCTTGTTACATTGGTTCAATCAGAGTTGAAGGTTTCTCTTCTGACGTGCGGCCTGGCAATATACACAGATCTCTAGGCCCATGTGTGTCATCAATGGCTTGTCCTTTGGGTACCTGGCATATCATGGTAAGGTTCTTTCTCGCCCGCCAGAATCCAGCATGGCCCTCTCTCCCTCTTCCCCTGCTTCAAACCCCCAAGCCCTCGTTTCGCCCTCTGAAATTGCTGATCCGGACGAACCGTTTAATAGCCCCCGAAGGATCCCTTCTTCGCTATCTCTACATCCTGGCTGCAACCGCAAGTGCCTCGGGCGTGCCCTACGCACTCACCTTTCTGCGTCGGACCAATGGTGCTCTGTCCCGAAAGGCGGACCGTCTCGCAGGTCCAGGCGGCGGAGAGATGGCGCTGACTTACGCCTTCAACGAGAAACGGAGCATCGACAGAGATAGGAAGATGAGCACCGAGGAGGCGATCAAGCGGTGGCAATGGCACAACTATGTGAGGACTTGGGTTTTGGTCTTGGGTACGGTCGCTGGGGCACTGGCCGTGGCGATGGACTGATGGGCATCGTTGAGGGAAGAGTTGTTTCTTCAGTGGCCTTGTTAGGATGAGCGTTGACAGTCGGCCCTGTGATTGTATCTTCAAACCGTCCTGGGGGTGAGCGATATCCTGTTTCATTGACACCTCATATATCTGCCGATTAGCGAAGAAGGGTATTGGAGTACTGACAGCGAGATATGAGCGATGAGGAGATAAGTTGTGATGAGCGTTATATGGTCGAGCTTGGACTACCTTGTGGGATCCGAACAGTAGCGGATGGATGTAGCACAGTGACGCTGCAGTGCGACACAAGGATCCACCGCCCGAGTCAGGTCCCTATCCCAGATTCATTTGCTTTTTTATCAAGTCGAAATCTGGCTGTCGCACCTGTGCACGAGAGAAAAGCATCGCCATATCGCCTGACCGAAGTCGTCAGCCCGGTCAGATGCCGCAGTTGAAGGCGTAGCATCATCACGGAGATGGCAAAGTGGAATTAATACAACTTGCTTTGTGCGTCTGGGCAGACTTCAAGTTTCCTGCACCATGAACTTTGACAAATTCCGCAGCGTTCAACCCGTTACAAGACACATCTGGATTGATCTGGTAGAGACAAGCGTGTAACCCTGAAAAATGAAATGATCATGGTTAAATAGATTATCTCCTCTTGTTTCAAACATCAGGTCTTTGGCATAAGTCCTCTTGGGTCCCATTTCCAGTGCCCGTTGCGACTGCAGCACAATTTCGACCCTCTCTCGGGCCGTGATTTCCTACATAACATCCATCCCTGGGAAGCGAGATAGTCTCTGTTTTATATTTTATCGGCAGTAGAGCCTATAGATGCTAAAGATGGTGTATTCCGAGTTGGATGCGCCATGGCGGAGATTTTACATCGCGCAAAAGATCGGTCAGTCGAGAAGGGCTGCCGAGCAGCGGTCCTATCGAATGACTGTGGACAGACTAGCGCAAGAAAGAACACCATGATTACAGAAAGATACTGTAAACGTTGATGCCTTAAGGTCATTTTGGCTGCATGATAATTTCATGACTCGTACCAAGCACGTGGTAGCCGAGATTGAGCCACGGCCGATAGTATGCAAAGGCACCGGTCTTTAATTTAGTCCAGGATCAACATCAATCGTGACCGCAGTGAAAGGACGGGGACCCTTGGGAAGCATAGAATGCATTGGTTGAACACATGAAACCTACATACGGATTTTGGGCATAAGTTTTTGCGGCATCTTTTTGCCGGAAGGTGCTGGTATTGTGCGCGTTCGTGTGAATCCAGAGGAGGTTAAGAGTGTGAATGTCTTGCTATAAAGAAATTTCGTCAAAACCAGACTTAGCTAAACAATGAGGAAACCCATCCAACAAGCTTTCGCCCTGGTGTGGTCACGAACTCGAGAACCTGCACTGTAACATTTCCAGTATAGGCATACCAGTTGCCCACCGCATCAATAGCATTCGCCAGGCCATTAGCAACTGGATTGTTGTCCTTTCTCAATGTGCCAGACACATAATCGAAGCCTGCCCTGTAAAGCTGATTCACACCTTGCTGTGCCGCTCCTGCTGGATTCGTGGCATAAGCTAGATACATTTTGATGAAGTTGGCGTTGGCTGAGTAGTCGAGGTTGGGCTCCGTTAGTATGTCTCCTCCAGGGGTCCAGTATAGGTCACCCTTCAAGAAGTCTGAGTCGACCATGAAGAATGGCGGACCATGCATTACCCTGAGCTTGGAATTGCGCGCGAATCTATCCAAGCCCCATCGACCATCGCCATTTTCGTAAATCACGAGATTGCCATCGTCTTGGAAAGACAGCCTCTTATTGTCCGCCTGAGCCATGTTCGTCATAGAGGCCCACCTGGCATCCGCGCCATTTTTGGCGTATACAACAAGGTTGCCGTCCGTTTGAATGAATATTTTCACTGCTTCTTTGGTGCTGGGAAAGTCGGCAACTGCAGGACCATTCCCTTTCCACGAGGGATTTTCTGAGGTAGCGTAGACGTTCTCCTTCCAGTTTTTGGAGATAATTCTTGCTGTGTCGCCATATCTGATGAAATCGAGAATGATAAGGCCAAGGTGGTTCTTTTCAGGATCCACTTGACTATTGTCGCTAGAGAGATACTGACGAAGCCGCCAATTTACATTGGCGGCATATGCAATTGGAGGATTTTCTCCCTTCTGTACCCCAGTGTCCGCCAGATTGCTGATGTAAAGGATGCCGTCGGAAGATGGCTGGCTCCTTGCATGGTTCATGTTGAGAAGGGCTCTATTCCACCGACTTTCAAATGGGATTCCAGCCTCTGCTGGATTATCCGTTTGTAGCCATGGGGCTGCTGCTTTGTCCCCGGCTGATTTTGAGCCATAAAAGCCCATACAGTCTATCCCGATTTCATCTTTGCCTTCTGAGTCAAAGCGACGAAGGAGGATGGCTTTGCCCCGAGCTGTCTTGAGATTCGGCCACGTCTTTTGCTTATACCAGTCGTTTCTCTCCCATGTATTCCAGACAAAGTCGCGGAGGCTTTGGTCATGAGAGCTTTTGGGATCGTCCCACTTGATGCTCACAAGCACTGTTTCACTCGAGTGAGCACGAAGAAATTCTCTTATTTCTCCGAGCACATCAGACAAATGGCCGGACAATGTGATGTATCCGTGAACCATGGAAAGGCTGGGATCGCCTACCCGCAGGTCAAGGTACCGGACACCGAGCTCTAGCTGACGGGTAACACTGTGAAACTGACAGACGGCCAAGAGTTGCATAAGTTCTGGCGTGTTCTCTTTGGTAGCATGGCTATCATGGGTGCCGGGCAGAGTAAGTCGTGTGATGCTATAGTCATCCGGTATGTACTTCATCCACTCGCTAAACTCCTTTTTAGCCCTATCGTGATCGCCCTTGGGCATTTTGAAAGATATTCGAGAAGAGAGGTTGTTTTTCTGGACGGAAGCGCTCTCAACGATAACACTCCAGCCAGAAGAATGCCTGTCTCAGTTGATGTGCTGATATCTCCCAGAGGGACCAAGAATTATATTCGTCAGGCGAAGGTAGCTGAGACTGCCCATTTCTTGGATGAGAGTCTTGTTTTTGCCTAGATTTGCTTGGTATAGCGCTTGGGTAGCTAAGGCCGCCACAAAATCGTTTATCTGTCGAGCTGACTATCGGAGCCGTTCAAACTAACCGCAAGTATCCAATTTTGGACGGAAATCAGAGATCTAATAGCTAGTGTGATCGAGAAAGACGAAAGGCTGAAGGAGAGGTGCATGAGCTGAATTGCACAAGCGAGAATACGATACGTTGAGTGGTCCATTCCTGGGTCCTTTAAGGGGTCCATCAGGGCCTAGACTTGGATCCGCACTGCTCACCCTACCACTTGGAGGGCAGAAATGCGGCGGACGGGAAGCTCATCTTGAAAGTCCCTACACAATCTGAACGACTGTCTGCACAATACCCGAGAAAGCTGCATTCCAATGTCAATAATAGGCATGAGACTAAATCAAGGTCTACCAAAGACGTTTGAAGCTGAGCTTCATGTGCATTGGCTGTTTCAAGATGCTCGAGATGTGCGGCTTCAGCGACACAAGTTGAGACGAGGTGACCACGGCGCTTTCCATGACAAATGATAAGGCGGACGTGAGAGAGAGATAGCGCCTAGCCGCATGGGAACGAAGACAGGGCGAGCTGAAAAAAAAAAGAGACTCGAGACAAAAACGGGGACCTCGCACAAAGCCTACTTTGTTTTGAGACACAAGTTACTCAAGGGTGTAACGTGAGCTGTGAGCAAACAGTTTGAGCCGTGGCTGAGATGGACTGAGCTCGTTATAAGCTAAGTTAATTCAGCGTGGGCATGCTTGACTGAAGCCTAAGCAACTTTGATCGTACCTGATTTTGTCTTCGAGTAGCGTGAAGAGGGTCTGAATTTGAGCCCAAACTGCTGCTCAACAGAGGTGAGAAAATCCCAAGACTCGCAGGTCCCATTTTCGGCCGGCGAGCCCAACGTAGCCCCTTTTAGCCGTCCAGGGTCAATATCAAGCCGTGTCCTACCATTCACATCATGCCATTTGCTGGCCACCTATTCATCCAGTTTGATCTCTTGCTAGATTTTGTACTGTTTGCAACTTCATGGGAACCGAGACGCTGTAGATGAGACCAGCGTTAATGTCTTGTATCGAACATCGGACCGCAAGATATGTTGTTGTTGGATGGCCGCATTTTTGTATCAAGATCGGTATAAGTAACATTCACTTGTGGCATGAACAATCTGACAGTCACGTATATCAATCAAGGGCGGTGGGATGAGGCGGTAGACCTATTCACGCAGGTGTTGGGGGGCTCGCAAGACCAAGCTCGGGGCGGACCATCCTTCGACGCTGATCAACATGACGAACCTTGTATTCACGTGGAAAGGACAAGGTCACAAGGATGCAGCTATTACCTTGGTGAGTGTGTTCGTGTAGGTGGCAGGATCAAGACTCTGTGAATGCGTGCCTCTGTTTACAATTACTTCTAGAGAAGTCTTGGATGGTCCGTAATTAGAGAACCTAGATATGACCAAAGCAACATGAGCGGAAGCCATTAGAGTGTAGTTCCAAAGATCGTCATCACGTGCCGACTCTACTGATGTTGATACCTGAGATGCGAGACACGAGTGTTCCATGTGGCCAAATGGCATATCAGGGCCGCTGCACGCTCTATGCGAGTCATACGATTTGCAGCAGTCACCTGTAATTATTGATATCTTTCTAACGCTAGTATCAAGCGGTTCTTCCTTTGATATCACATAAATTGTACCCAAAGTTTGCCCTGAGAAAGGGCGATTCGGCCCAGTGACAGTGGGATGGGTTAAGCGCCTCCAAAATGAGTATATATCTTAACCTGTACTGCAGTGTGGCGGCACGGATTTAGGTATTCATAAGTCAAATGAACAGAAACAAGCGTCTCAGATTGTACAAAACTGCATTTTTGGGTATTAGCGCTGGGATGTAGAGAACTGACGTTGAAAATGGTGAGGAGGCTTTCGTTCCCAGGGCCTTTCGCTTATGTACCAAGCATGGATTTTAGTATCATGATAGTATGCTACTATCTCTTGAAACAAGGAATTAATCGGTGCATCCTAGTGCATGCCGCTACCTCCATCGGTATTATTGCAAACTGTGTTTTAGGTGCGTGTCCAGCTACTAAATCTTCAGGTGCAAAATTAACGAACCTTCATGAAATACGTTGATATATTCTCATGGAGCACTGGAACAGCTCTATTGCAGCGTATTTATGGCTCCCAATGCTTTCGGGGCAAGTCTGACTGAACGGCTATCTCTTCACCGTTGGGCCATATCGAATTCGGTGAGGATATCACAATTAGAGGAAACTGGCTGGAGGGCTTGGGGCCCCCGATTTGGACTTATTACCGAATCTAGTTCTTCGAGCGCGATTCCTATTCCATCCGGATAGTCTCATACTGTATTTGTAATGCGAGGTGGATTCCTCGTTTCGATTGATCGCACCACAAAATCGTCGGTCTGGACATTCTCTCAATATCTGTGGTAGAGGTTATACCGGGAGTTGGACCGTAAGAAACAGATTAATTGTTTTGTTTCTTTACTTTTATACACTCATATTTAGTGAGGACTTTCACCAAGAGCACCTGCCATGGCTTGCTCCTAGACTCCGGTGGAGGAAAAGAAAGAGAGAACAAATACGAAAGAAAAAACAAACTTCAACCGTAGCTAGCGCCGGTTGCAGCGCGAGCACCCTGTTTGCTCCTGCTGAGTGAGCTTAGGTATTAGCCGAGCACGTCGTAATAGGTTTGAGGGAGATAGTTTTTTTTTTTTTTTTTTTTTTTTTTTTTTACTAGAAGAGAAAAAGTAAATGTGCGCCAGAAAAAGAAATAGAGAGGGAGCTGGAGGCTTACTTTTTCAAACGAGGACATTCTTCAGATTCAATACTCCCACGCCCCCTTTCTCTCCGAGTCACCGTATTGCCGTTTTGTTTTCTCCTTTTCCTGCAACGAACTGGCTACTGTTCTTTCCTGTTTTAACGTTCCCGACGATAAACAAGAGCCGTTTGACGAAGATGTAGGGGGAATAGGGGGCAGAAGGATGTGGTTTCAACGCGTTAGCCGTCCCCTCTCACTCTCGGACTCGCCGACATCGGGTTTATTTCATGGTCTCTTCCAGTCTTGCAATTGGGCTTTGGACTTGCACTGCTGCGTGTCCGAACTTAGAACCAGTGCTAGATATTGATTATCCTTTATACAGAAACCACGGCCACGGCAATATGACCTCTTGCGGGTTAATATGATCAACAAACCAAAGACCGTTGACCCACAACCTAGTCCTAAGGAGAGGAATGCGGTCGTCTGCGTGCCCACTTGTAACCACTTGCAGTGATACATACTTATCAAGGGGTCGACTTCGAGATCCAGACGACCTGCCTCCTGCAGGCTCACAGCTGGTAAATATCTGCGAGCGTGTGGGATGGCGTGTGGTTGCAACGAAAACCGCCCAGATTTGATCATGGCCTGCGAGCCGAGCGAGGATGAGCGGTCGGCCGGCTTCCACCGCCTCGGCGACTGCCTCAGCCATACTCTCAAATATGTCCCGCAGGCCCGCTGTCTTCATATTGCTAGGCATTGTACCTTCCAGGTATTTCCTAATGTTATCAGCTAATTGACGATACGAACCATGTAGCTGTTTGGCGAATTGACGGAGGATGTCTTGATGCCATTGTGCTCCCTTTCCTGACGACACAAGACATCTCGGCATGAAAATCTTGCATCTTGTCCAGAAATAACCAGTCGTCTTGATTCCTTCTTCGGACAGCACAACATCACTCAGTCGGCAACGTTTCATAAAGGTTAACTTCCTATCGTCTCTTGGCGGATCAAACCCTTGGAAAGACTGTCTTTTGAGAAAGTCAACGACGGTGCATGGGAAATCTTTATTCGTGTCATTGCGAAGAATTTCGCCATTGAGGACGAATAAAGCAAGAATTGCCAGACTCAAACTACGCAACCCGGCCTTGTTGAGGCTCTCGACATCTAACCGTGTTGCGTATCCACAGCAGTTCGCAACGATTGCCAAAGTATCTGACGGTATCTCAGCTGAACGACGAGAGATATCTGCCAAGATTCTTGTAGACATTGCCCGACCGTCGCTATAGTCGCCGACTATCCATCCATACTTCTGTAGCATATTGTATTTCTTTGCTCGTCTCAATACCAATCCGCATCGCCATTTCTCCCTTGTCGAAGTCCAGATTCTTTGGCGGTAACAGGCAATACAGAACAGAGTAACCTGTTGGCGGAAACGAGCAGCGTTGATGGAAAGCTCCCCATTGATATTGCCGAATATCTGTCTCCCATATGCTTTTCTCAATCCAAGCGTGTGGGGAATCAAAAGACGCATGCGGTCCATAGCACAGTATTCCTCCTGAAAAATCCAGCGGCGATCCCACCAAGGATCACACATGATTCTGAAAAGGACATCTAGCATGTCTCGGGCTTGCTCAACGTTGACCTCAGCAGCAAGCTTGGGGCCATGTAATGACCACTGCTGGATAACAAGTTCTCCATTCAGCAGCTCGAGCAAGCAATTGATTTCTCGTTGATACCGCACAGGAGTTGACAACACACCAACAGGATATTGACTGCGGCGGTAAATCATGTCCATAGACTGCATGGCAGCAATTTTTGCCTTTTCGTCTTTCTGATTGATACATTCTTGATCAATCCAAAATGCTGGTATATTGCCAGAGACGGTGTACCTGATTACACGATCAAGAATAACATCTCGTACTTCAGAGATCTTAGGTCTGCCGGAATGTTCTGGCATGATGCGATATCCTCCAGCCGTATCACTTTCATATGGAGACGGTTTCCACGCATACGAGACTGCAGCGAACTTGCCATCATCTTCTGGCAAAGTGACTTTGAATAAGGTTCGATCAGGACTTTTGAGAGCTTGCTGCGTTGGTGCCGACAAACATTGCAACGACCGCACCTGCGTGAAATCTCGTGGACAGTTTGTTTGGTACTTCTGGATTCCGAGCAGCTCACACACCAATGATGTTGGTCGTGAAGCGCGAAGCTCGTCAAGATCGCGACCTATGTCGTCATTCATGTCAGCAGAAAGCGTGATTCCAACCTCAAAACGTTAAGAAGGTTCCGTGTGGACTCGTCAAGTATCGATAGGAAAATCAAAACTGTGCATGCTTATGTTACTTGGAGCTTTCAAGGGCCCAGAAAGCTAAATAGGCGAAGTGGTGCCGCGTATTCATTCAACGGTCAGGTGTGTTGCACGGCTCCCAAGCTCCGAAGGAGACAAAAAGTCGCTCGCCAGCTGGCACCTATGTTGCAATATAAATTTCTTGATGCATTGGAGGGTAGAAATCCACGATGAGGCTATTACAATGAGGCTCGCACACTGGGTCGCCATCAGCGAATCAAGTCTTCATATGCCGGCTTTTGCTTTACCAGGCTTAGCAGACTCTACTAGCGGCTGTTGCCTAGTTTCCAGCCTTGCTGCTCTTCCGAGTTCAAGCTCCGAACTAAAGGTCCTGCAAATCGGAAGATGTTCCCCGAAATGGATGAGGGTAACACATTTCAACCAATATGACCGCCCCTGCCGACTCCGGTTCTCGTCTCGGTGCCAAAATACGAGCCCTTGTACAATCTTCGACAAAGTGCTTCGAAATTGGCTTCGCCCCGACATCCAACAATGGATGCACAGATGAAACATAGTAGAAAGTGGAAAAAGGCGGGGTGCTTGTGGATAGCATGAGAGCGTAGCCGGGGGCCACTGACCATTATTCGAATACGCGTTTGCTCCGCAGACTTACCTCTCTTTTACGAAATACGCCGTACCCGGCTTTGTTATTTTTAGTTCATTTTCGTATCCCTAGCTCAGCCCCGGCTACAGACATACTTTGATCGAGAACAAAATGGACTTCGAAAAAGACACGCGACAACTAGTTGGCAGACTCAAAACCTTCATTCTCGCAGAGCAATGGATAAGGGGACTAAGTTAGACGTGATTATAGTAAGTCCACCAAGAGAGAGGGGGTGCCGATATATAGGTATCTTGCGTCCATATGTTCCGCAGAACCATGAGGAATGGCCCGTTAATACCACGGATATAGGTAGGAGGCTCGATTGCGGGCCTCTGTGCGGGCGTCGCATTGAAAACGCTTCCTCAGATCCGATCGATCACCGTCTTAGAACGAAGCAACTCAGGCCAGTTGCTAGACCAAGGGGCGGGAATTCGAGTCGGCGACGAAGTTTCAGAATTCCTTGAGAAATATGCTGGGGTATTGATGAGCAACTATGGGATTCCTCTCAACTCCTACAACATTCTGGATACCAAGGGTGCAATACTCAGAAAGAGACCGGTTTTTCGCAATTGTGCGACAACATGGATTCAGCTATTCCGCGTCCTGATGTTGGCGTTCAACGAAGAAAGCTGCGAGAAGTCAGCCATCTGCAGATACCGCTATGCAATGTACAAAACATCATTGACCTCGGCGAACAGGGCGAGGTTTGTGTCACAAATGATGAAGGCCAAAGCGAGACACTAGTGGCAGATTTGATCATCGGTGCTGATGGCACTTCATCGACGGTCCATAGCATCGTGCTTCCACAGACGAAGCGAACGTACGCTGGATACGTACTCGTGCGTGGCCTTGTGCCAACTGAAGAGCTTTCGGACGATGCAATCAGAGTCATGGACTTTTCTGCAACATTGTGCTGGAACCGTAACTCTCAAATGCTATCATATACCGTTCCGGCACGCAAAGATGGTCCGCCCAACTCCCACAATTTTCTGAATTGGGGTTGGTACGTGAAGAAGACGGAGGAAGAATTGAATGAACTGATGACGGACGGCGACGGCCAAAGACATCACTACACTCTACCACAAGGAGGCATGCGAGCGCACCTGGCTGACGAGATCAGAATGACGGCGCAAGATGAGCTCTCACCTCAGTTTGCAGAGGCTGTAGAGAAAACTAAGTTGCCGTTCGTTCAAGTCGTCACAGATTCTGGGGCACCAAGTAATGTGTTCTCAGATGGCAAGATCCTTCTCGTCGGGGATGCGGCCGGAGGTCAAAGACCGCATGCAGGTTCAGCTGTCACTATGGCCTGTTTCCACGCACACCTTCTCAGGCTGCTTCTGCAGGGCCTAATGTCCCTTGACGAATGGAGTCGGGAAACACAGTTCGTCTCTTCCGCATTAGTAAAGGCTGGTCAAGAGCTAGGGTCGATTTGCCTCTCGACGGACCTCGACCCAAGCGAGAAGGCGAAGTCATTTCTTGGAGGTTCGTTAGCCGCGCAGAAATTGCTAACTGAGAAGTGGATGCAGTTTTGGAAGGAGAATAAATGAGCATGAATTCTCTTATTGACGGTTGCGATTGGCATTTCGCATATGAAACATGTTGAAAGCAAAGTTGGGCGACTAATGTAGTAGAGATTCAGTGGCTCCTTATAAATATCCTTAGAATAATCTGTAAATAAGCTCATTGCTCCACATATATCTCTGGCTTCGTGAACTATGGGCTCGCTCCCGATATTTTGCCCTGGTGGCTTTGGCTACAAGCAAGCTCATGTCAGGCGTCCGAATCATACAAGATAATGAGAAGGCGAGCTTTGCGGTACCTACAGATATAGTGTAACAAGGCAAACTGGCTGTGCTGTGCTGGGCTGGTAGAGCGGTGGCAGGGAGGAAAAGTTGTCTAGTCACATGTCAAACCTAAATGGGCTGGCAGAGAAGGGGGTGCGGAACAGTTTACAGTGCTGGCAGTGTGCCATTCATTACAGTTTGAGCAGAGTATCATGAATTCTATGGCTTTTTGGCGCCGTCTACCTAATTCCTGAGTGTTTTCATCAGTCCTGTCCTGTTCCTCGATACTGTCGCTGTGCTAGGTGTTCGTAGCCCTAGCCGCTGCCCCTCTGGGTGGTGTTGGTGGTGGAGTCTTGTCAGTATCAACCAGAAACGCGTTCTCGATTCCCGATCTGCTGGACAGGCCTCTGTGCGTTGTTGCACGTGCACGCCGAACCCTGAAGTGCTCTGTTACAATAGTACTGATTCGAAGGGGTGTGTTCGCATCGCCTCTGAGATGTGAAGACAATCATCTGAGCAGCCACATCTGAGAGCAGCCACATTGAGGGATCTGATGAGGAGGAGATAGAGATCATCCGGGGAATTGCCCAAGCACTAGAAGTATCTTCAAGTCACTCTATGTAGCAAAAGCTATTGCTGCGCTCTGCATAGAGCAAAACCGCACCACGATCATCGACTCTACTATCGAAGAACTCCCGGGTCGCAGTCTCAAGTGTACATTTACCATCCATACATCCGGCAACGAGACCTGGTGCGAGGCTGCCATCGGAAGCGAGTATTTTGTCTCTTTCCTTGGTACTCCTATAAGCACAGAGCAGTCCAACATTTCTTCAACGCGGAAAATCGTTGGGAAAAGCGTCGCTCTTCTAACTTTGCGTCACGTATCCCTATCGGACGGGGAAAAGGTCACTTTCAAACTTGCTGCACAGTTTGCTGTCACAGATGCGCTCCGTCCTAAAGCTCCTTGCTCTACCCAAGCAAGGATTAAGAACCTGGATGATCCCAGGTGACAACGCCAGAACTGCTATAGTAGTGGGTATCCCAGCCTTCAATATCATTGCCGGAGTTCTCCCTTCGGAGAAAGCTGATCGGATCCATTGGCTACAAGGCTCTGCCGATAAACGCAATGGGAAGGCGGGAAGAGCAATGGTGGCTATGGCGATGAGTTCTTTGAGCGTCATCTGCTCAAGTCTGATACTGAGGACGGTTGTTTCCTATCATTGGGTCTAAAGAAGCCAGGAAAACAAAGCACAGATAAAGTCTGGCCAGGCTTTTTGGTTCAGTCAACACGGTATGGTAAAGGCAAATCTGCAACAGATTTCGACCGTCAAGCCCATTGCTCAGTATGCAGTTGTCCTTATCTGATGGTAAAGAAAGGAGCTAGAAATATCTCCAACTCCATGCCGACAATGGAGCAAATACCAGGTGGGTATTACCCCTCGCCTGAGCTGTTTTTTTTATTTTCAGTTCCAACGATCGATTGTGACAGCATCATGCTAAGTATCTGCCTGTAAATACTGACCCGCAGATGCTTTTTCCTCAATATTCTTGGAATGCGGCTCCCTTGTAGCTGCATGAAATATTCGGCAAGTCGCTTAATCACGACTGTCCTGCATTTTCTTGGACATGCGCTACCGCGTCTGGCACATTAGATGTAAGTTTTCTACCACTGACTTTGCCCTCCATCATCAAATCCAGGGCTTTTTGCGCCTGGCCCAACCCACCATCAATCCACTGTGGCCTTGTAGGTACAATGATGCCCGTCTGCAGCCCTCTCGGCACCAGTTCGGTGTAGAACCATGCTCTGAATTTTTGGTGCTCCGGCTTGTCAAGTGCTAAGCTGTAAGGCGCGAACCTGAGCTGCACATCAGCGGTAAGGGCTTGTCCGGACTGAGCAGCGAGTAATACGTTCCACCACCAATCGAATGTAAGTATTCGGCGAGCAGATCGGTTACGGGTGGAAGGCCGATGGCATCAAAGATGGCTTCATATGGACCGTGAGATCGAATGTTGCTCAACACATGTTCGCTAGGCTGGGAGTGGTCGACGACGATTGACGGACCTAGAGACTGCACAAAGTCTTTATTCTTCGGCGACGATGTCGTAGTGACCTTGTATCCAGCTGCAGTAGCATAGCTCGTAGCAAGTCCACCGGCCGAGCTAGAACCACCGTATATTAAGATTTTTTTGCCGTTCAACCTTCGCCTTGCTTGTAAGCGATGGACGGTCAAGACCCATGTAGATTGACAGGGCAGCTGCGACAGCAGCAAGATTAAGAATGGATGTTGCACCGCTTTCGAGAGCGACCCCGTCGGCGAGTTTGGAAGTCGAAGTCTGTGATGCGAGAGCGTACTGCTGGTATGCTCCAAAACGAGGATCGGCAGCCTTGGGCCCATCGCGGATAGTCGCGACTCTATCGCCTGGCTTGAAATCGGCCACGTCGGGTCCAACGCTCTCGACTATTCCAGCGAAGGACATACCGAGGATGTTGGGATATGTAATAGGAATAAGAGCCAACCTGAATGGTTAGCTGTGCCCGCTTACTGGAGAAGAGATGATCTCACTTTTGTATTTTCGCCTCAAGTGGAGAGAAGCCAATGACCTTGACTTTGACCAGCAATTCGCCTGGGCCAGGAGTTGGAGTTGGAGCTACGTCAACCACTAGGTTGGCATGCTGCTCTTTTGATCCAGGCTGCTTGGTGGCTCATTTTGTAATTAAGGATATACTGAATGCTCTTTATGAATGGTGCTGCTGTGCTTTTTCGGTTGAAAAGACCCTTCCGCCAGGGTAGAGAGAGAAGTCTTATAGAAAATTAGATGGTCTGTTGTGAGTAGTGCCCTCGTAAGGCAGACCGCCATCGAGGTGCGACTACATCGCAAAACATGTTTAAAGCACGATATATTTGTCATCGCCGGATTCGAAAGTCACCGAGGCCCGAGTGGCGATTGATTGTTTGATAAGTACATCTTCCCAGTATGATAGTAGTTGAAATTCTATGGCGTATTGAGCGAAGGTGTGCATCAAAAGTGTTGGCAGTACGCCAACACTTCCTATATGCAATTAAGAATTTGATGTGACCATTAAGGTGTTATCTCCGGGTAGCGGCCTAAAATGGCCATGCCTAAAGAGGCTAGCCATGAGATACCACTTCTTATTGGCCAGTTCTTGGTCATGTCCCAGCTTCCCTGTGTGAATTTCGAGACCGCTAAGTTCTGCTGATATCATTGTGAAGGCTTGGGTTGTTTTTACGGACCTTCGCAATTGCGCCTTCACCGCTAGATACCCTCGCGTAATAATCGCACTACATTTTTTGATCCACAGATCTCCAACCTTGACCACAGCCAATCTAGCATTCGCTACTCTTAACTACCCGATGAAAATTGACATTGTCATGGCATTCGAGCAAGAGCTACAACACAATACATGCAATGGCCTTTGTTACTGTAAATATAGATGAATGAGATGCATTTTTGTCAAACTGGCGTATCTTGGTGTAGTCCGGGAAGTCCTGTGGCTTCGCGGCAACTGATTCTGCAGCCATTTTCCAACAGTTCCTGCGCAGATTTTACTTTTGGAGAGGCTGAAGCAGAGTGTCAAAGGACAAATACCGGTAGGGATTTCTTGCACTTACCAGTTTTCAGCCTTAAGGAATACAACCTAACTAACGTGCATCCCTACATACCGACGAGTATCTGGGCGAAGAATCCAAGCGAAATACCTCGAGCAAAGACAAGCCCCGCTCAGAAATCTCTATACAATGCGAGCTTTTAGAACCTGAGCAGGACCCTCTTTTGTATCTATATCTACAGCAACAGCTCAGGTCTCTCGTTGCTCTTGTTCCATCGAGCATCCATTACATTAGGGAGTCCAACAAAGGGTCGCATCAGTCATGCAGTTGGCAAATTAACTGATGCATCGCTTGCAATCCGGGCCTAAGTCAACTAAGAAATCGAGACAGCTAATCGAAGAGCAGGAGAGTAAAATCACGAGCCGAGAAATGCCGATTATTGTACTTTGCCCTTTTTAGATCAAGCCAGCGCTTATCTGGGGGTGGCTTAGGCCGCGATGGCCTGGTGGGATTCAGGTGGAGAGTAATAAGTATGGCTCTCCGGCAGAGACAAGAGAGCTTAACAGAGATTTTTGAGCATTGCAAAACCTTTAAAAATCCAAAACCACTCGTAGAGCTCGCTGATAAAAGCCAGTCATCGAGTATAAGTGCATCAGCACCTCCAGTAAAACCAATGTCTCTTCGCGGCCGATTGCCGAGTTCAGTTGTTCAGTAACACCTGAACCACTCTCGAATTTATTGTGTCCAAGCCTGCTATAATTGAACTGAAGGAGCGAGGTGTTGAAGTGGGGCTATGAAAACTCAATGGAAATCGGAACCGAACGTCACTCACTCTGTATAAGGCCGACTTGGACGAGGAGAAATCGGTTTTCATGGTAATTGAAGGCTCTAATTGTATTTTTGATGTCACTAACTGCAGGTGGTCGCATGCGATTACTGCATTGATTTCTAATGCTCGTTAGACTAGGAAAATGCATCCAAGGATATTAGTCAACCAAGGCAAGAACATTGTCGGAGCCTTCAAAGGCCACTAATAGAGACAGATTTATCTGATCTTCTCTTGTCGACGTCGACGAGAGTAAGTGTCTTCCGAGAGGAGATTATCCAAAACCATTCTGATCGAATCGCAGCTACCGGCGGTAGGATTTGCACTATCCACCACTTTGACAGCAAAGCAAAAATCGAACACACCAGATTGGTTAGTGTTCTCGGATCATGCTTTATGCCGGCCATGCTGGGGTCGGCCATTCCCGAGCGCATCTAAGAAGGTGGATTAATCTCATCGAAGACAAGACCTGCGTGCTGGCTTCAACAGGATGGCAATGGAGAATATGCGCTGAACCTCCCGTTCACTCCCAACACCAAGGTCCCTCTGCTCGACCCTGGCAACGGAATCGGGATATTGGTCGCAGCAATCTTGCTTGATCCACAAGAGACCTTGAACAGGCAGATCAATGGTTGGAGTGGCTATTTCCTGGTTAGCCGGCTGTCGGAGGACTTCGAAGCGGCTACTACACAGAAGGTTCAGCTGAACACTCTGCCAATGGATACGTGGGCATCATTAGGTGAATTGAAGGGAAACTTCCAGCTCGTCATTCCTCCAGCATACTATATTTGTGAGCTAGCGGACGCGGTTGATAAGAGATTGAACCTGGTGGCCCAGTCTGGATTACGGAAGCTACTCAGCTGGAAGGACTATGCCGCCGAGCAGTTCAAGGCTTGAAGACAAAAGTCATATGAAAGTAGTGTTTGCTTCTCAGAGTATTCATCTAAAGTATAATTAAGGCTTTGTTCGAGGTTGATATGCCCGTGTGGTTTCCGACATTGCCGGCCCCTTTAACTTCCTCCAAGGTAAAGGGCACCCGCGGAGTGGCTTATGAAAACGTGCTTATCAAGCGGGAAATAGAGACTGAAATCGTACGTATCTTGTTGAAATGGCACGAAATCCAACGACAATCCGAAGTTTGGCAAGACAATTAACGCCAATTACAACAGTAGTATTTCCACAGTTGTGAAAATCGATGAATTTTGAGGGCTCTAATCTCCTTAACGCCACCAGGGCAACTACCTGGCGTATATATCGAGCTACACTGAATAAGGGGTGAGATAGGATACAACATGCTCATCTAGAGGTAGTGGAACCACAGAATAAGTAGATAGGAATGAGCGGATTCAAGCGACATAACCCTCAGCGAAAAGTAGCGGCTAATGAAACCAAAATACTAGCACGATATTTCTTTGAAGCTGAGATGGTGAACACCGGTCGCGCCAGTCGAGCCTGCGATCCATGTAAGGCGAGGCACACTAAGGTAGCGATCCGACCTTTAAATTAGGCTCTTGCTGACGCGCAGTTGTTGAAAGTGTGACGAACGGCGTCCGGTGAGTAGCTTCATTCGGTACCTAAGCACAGGCGCTACTTACATTTCAACAGCAGTGCTCTCGCTGCGAAAGAGCTGGTCGAGAATGCACAGGATACAAGAACGACTTCGATATCAATCTCCGAAATGAGACCCACGTCGTGGCCCGGCGTGTGCGTGCTCGCGAGGTTCACTTTCAGAACCTCCAGAATTCATTGTCCACTCCCTATGAACAACAAGCAGGAGCATTGTTCCCTGAAAACTTTGTTCTGGATCCTCCCGACGCAAGACACTCCAAAGGCTTTCTCATCAGCCTGCTGCCCTTGTTACGAACCGCAAAATCGAACTCTCTCCTTTCGGGTGCTGTTGATGCGGTGGGGTTATGCTTCCTCGCAACAAATATGGTGAACAAATCGATTGCTTTGCGAGCGGCACGGAGTTATCTTCGCTCTTTGATCCGTTTGCAGACGACGCTGTATCACGATGTCGATTGTATTTCCACCGAGACGATGATATCAGTGTATTTAATGGGATTTTACGAGGTATATGTTCCTCAAAGGGCATTGGCCTTCCCTCGATGTTCCTCCGGGCTAAACTCAAGACCTCAGATGATGAAGCCTCCGCAAAAGACCGTTCACCCTTGGTTAGCTCATCTCCAGGGTCTCACCTCAATTATAAAGGCACGTAACAAAAAGGCCGGCCTCTGCTTTCCTGGCATCGGTTTCTTCATTGCGCTAGACGGCGCTCATGATAGATCAGCTTGGGCTATAAATCACAACACCCCTGTCGATGGATGGTTTACTGACAATTCAGATCACAATGGAAGAATTCTTTACAGTGAGTTTGTTACGGAACATGCACTGAAACCTAAGACGGTTGCGAATGGCCAATCTATAAGCGCCTCACTTGACGATCTGATTCTGCGAACACAGCCCATCCTGCAGGTGGCGCCATCATTGTTCGAGAGCTCTCACCCTGGGGCAAAGGAAAATGTCGAACATCTCCTTGCGGCAGCGCGTTCACAACTATCAAGCTTCAGAGATTGGCCATCAAGAATACCTGATTACTGGCAACCCAAAACAATCCATCATCAGATCGAAGAACCTGAAGTTTCTGAGCTGGGGATTTTTCCCGGCAGGGTTGACGTTTATCAAAGCTGTCCGTGGTTCGCATATCTCAACGCAGAAACTGGACTGGCCGGGACATAGTGTATGTAGCTGCTGCGTGGAATACATATCGCACAACACTTTTGTGGCTATGCGACGTGATTGCACAATGTGGTGAATACCTAGAGACTGACACCATGCCATTTCGAGAGACCGAGGAATATCAGGCGCTGCGGACGATGCTAGGAAGACAGGCGAAGACATATGCTCGTCAGTCGCCTACCACATCAACAACGACTGGGTGAACCGCATCGCAACCGCGAGCTTTCGTTCGTCTCCAAAAGCTTTAGGCGGCCTTTTGATGATCTGGCCGCTCTATGGGGGAAGCATTCTGTCAATTGTGCCAGATATATATCGCGCCTGGATGACGCAGAAACTTCGATCAATTGGCATTTCGATGGGACTGGCGCAGGCCATCGTACTCGCCGACACAGTAGATTCGCGGAGAAGCACGGACCCTTTCAAACCGCTTATCATTGCTCAGGGCCATGTATTTATATGGAGCGCGAGCATGTTCTAAAGTGCTTGAAAGGCCCCAGTCTACTTGATAAAGCAATGAAGGATCAGATCGTGCAAAACTATGCCAGAACTAGTAATTACCCCTTTCTTCGACCGCATTCAAGTTCTCGTGCGACCTTAGATGATCCTGGGGGGGGGGTCGGTCAGGAGTGATCACGCAAAGCAGGTGCACGCGTGACCACGTGACAAGCCTCCGTAGGAACTGCGTGATCCTCGTATTAATGAGTTAATGATGCCGACTCCGCCCCCTTTCAGTTCCCAATTTTAATTTAGGGACGGCAGCTAAAATAGGTTACAAAAACCTGCTCACGAATCTTGGAATCTTGCTCTCTCAACCTCATTCATCCCCCTCGACATCCCTGCCCAGCCACATTATAAAAGAGAATGAACAAAAAATCTGCTCAACCTCCTCAGCCCCGACGTACGTTTGACCTCCGACAATGTAACACATCCTGGGCGCCTCCACCATCGCGAGAGGGGCAAATAAGATGAGATCGAAGCTAGGAATGTGCGATATCTTGCTCATGCTGTTACTTTTGTTCTTGAGGAGGCTGGATGCGCAAGTTGGAATTGAATTGGGGCTCTCCAGTCTATGCTTCTTCGTGCTGGATACGGCGGGAGTTTTTGGATTTTTTGATTGATTGGAGATTGTTGAGCAGATATTCCCTTCGTAGACAATTGTAACAGTTTCTCCGCCCACATCGCCCGAGGGGTATATGACCATGCCATTCCCTTTCTTTTTGGGTAGCCATTGTCCGGACATTCTCATCACCATCTTCGCCTGTCATACTGTACAATAACTCATAACACATCACATTCAACCAATTTTGACCTGGGACAGAGCCAAATCATGTGCGGCGACTCCCATCTCCCCCCAGCTCCAGAGTCCGGCGACCTGATCGCCATAATCCACCCGAATCCACAATCATCGTTTCGAGGGAGACTGAGATTGTCAAATCACGCGCCAGGAGCAACCTCAACCACTCTCCAATGTGCGAGCAAGGAGCCAAATGAGTGTGGACTGAATTCGGTCTTGAATGTGAGAATCCAGTACGTATAACGCCGTCGCTCACCTTTGTTACGGCCCCATTCCGGTTCCTGACGACGCCCCATAGCAAATATGGGCAACCACTTTCAAGATCTTCATATTCCGGTGCCGATTCAGATGAGGAGAATGAATTCGACCCCTCAAATCCCGTGCTGTATTCGTTCTTTGTTGGCACAGACGGCGGTTCAAGAACCAGTGATTTGAGGCTCAATCTTAGTGTTGGCGCGGATGGCGTCGTTGGACGGACAGTATCGATTTTTGATGGTCGGAGGAAAAAGGTTCTTGGAGAAGGAGTTATTGGATGGAGCTGAGTTCTAGGGGAAAAAAAACATTGTTATGAATTTGCTGCTTTTGCGCTGCCCACCCCAAGGGGCCATCGGGTGTTCGGTTAATGTGGACATTGATTCTTGGCATCGTGTGTGAGCCGCCGGGTTTCCAGCTCTAAAGTAGATACCCCATCCATCCGCTGTTGTTCATGTATATATCAAACATGTCCAATTCTTCTGTGCTGAAGTTGAACTGATCCCAATTGGTGTTGCCGTAACTCGCAGCGTCATACGCCGCGTTCAAGTTTGAGCCAAATTTGTCGACATTCGACCAAGCTCCTCCTGGAAGCAGAGCCGGTGTAAACGGCCGTGTCGGCTGCAGATTCACAGCATTCCCAGGGTATTCCATCTGCTTTGCGGAAGCGAGGATGGAAGCGGTATCTTGCCGCAGGATGCTGGACGCCCGTTGACGTCGCGACTGGTCATCGTGGCCTTGTTCATCATCCGAGAGCTGTCCTGTTCTATGCATATGCCAGATTTTGAGCTTCATGAATACGAATCCGAAGGCCTCTGCACAGGGATTTGAGCCGCCGGCTGACACTTCACCTAGTCTGTTGAGAATAGCATCCAGGTAGTATCCGGTCTTCAGATCAGGTACAAAGACCGAGCCGAATCTGGAGTCCGGCGAGTTGAATATCCAGTGCAGTTTGACCAATACCACAACGGCGTATGCATTCCAGACAATGTAGAGATTGCTCAGATTTCGAGCACACTCAACCTCAAGTGAGAGGTAGGTGTCCAGCACTTGGTGGCTACTCGCTAGGAGAGTCGATAAAGCCTGGACGTGACCAGAGGTTATGAAGTCGGGCGCTCTGCGTTGCTCTAGCTGAGGCAGTGGTCGGAAATCGTCTACGTTGTGGTCGTAGTGGATCGCGATCTCGTGGATATACAGGTTGAGGCATGCTGATTGGTGACGCACAAGTCCTTTACACAAAATCAGTCCATTTTCTCTGATAAAAACCAAACTCAACGAAGCCTACGTTGATCCACAGCGGCATCGACAGTCTTCTCCCATTGCTGCAATTGTCTTTGAAAACACTTCAACTGATACTGCACTCTCGGCTCCGTAAAGTTGAGATCGGCACCGGGGTCGTCCATGTTGAAAGCTGCTGATACTTCCTCGGCAAGACGGGCTAGTTCCACGGTGGCACACAGCCATCTGTCGCTTGGAGCTGCATGAGGGCTGGTTCTGAGTGTCTCCAGGCATTCTTCAATGCGTGGACTAAACCTTAGGAGGGTCGGAAGTCGAAGGATAGTGGTGACGCTGTGATTTCGGAACAATCAGCCCAATCCTCGTCATAAAGTTAAACAATGACCTACTTTATATTGGCCTGATAACAGGCCAACCATGTGCGACAGAGTTCAACTTCTTCAGCGGGACTTCTTTTTAGCTTTGACCTCTTGCCTATTCCTAATTCCAGAGACATAGAAATCGCTGATTGGATGTTTTGATTAAAGGCAAGATCCCTCGCCGTCCGCGGCCGTACGTAATACTGAGAATTCAGCAGCATCGCCTGAATCATATCCAGTGATTTGTCGCCATGGAAGAGGACACGTTCTGCTATCTGTCGGTTGATCTCAATGGTAAGCGCTGGCTGAGCGGATGGTTGAACTACAGGGCTTGCAACTGCCAAAATGGTTAGAAAGGTGATAGGCCGGGTCCTTCGAAGTTCCTGGAGGTCTGTGTCGGGGGAAAAGACGACGTATGGGCAAGACGAGCACATGTCCTTGGCCCAGTGATTGAACATTGCTGTCGCAGTCTCGATGCTTAGATCACCTCGATCAATGACATCCACGTAGTCGTCCTTGGCAACACCTTCGACATTGACCGGACCGCAACCTCTGCTAAATTCAGGTTGAGTAGGTTGTGGAACTACCCTGTCAATGAGACTTCGCTGATAGGTGTCTAGACTGGTATTGGAGGTGTCATCAGTCTTGGGTGGTTCCGAGCTTCCAGTTGTAGGAGCATCTTTGGGAGGCGATTCATCCTCGGGCCTACTCCCGTCTGTTGACTGTTGTTTGGCTAACAAAGCGTCCGTCAACGCATTGATCTTCTTCTCCAATTCGGCAACCTTGTGGACCGTTTTCTGTCGTTTCCGCGGAGGACCAGGCATTACGCACTGACGATTGACTTTGGCGCATGCTTTACAGGCCTCTTGGCCGTCGACCGGAAGACATCTGATCTTCATGTTTCGGCAGGCGATACACGCACGTGATCTCTTCTGCCGTTTGGGCTTTTCGTTGCCTGAGCCGTCATCTTCTTCCTGGCTTTCTGGAGACTGGCTGTGGCTGTTCGAGTCTTGGAGCTGAGCATCTTGGAGAATGGCCCGTGTTTCGGGGGAATGGTTTTGCTTGAAGGGCAACAGGGTCTCCACAGGAAGTGGTCTCTCTGGCGCCATGATGTGCGAAGGATTTTCGATGCCTGGTCCGGGGAGCGTCATACGAGACCCGCCCAGCACGTTCCCCGTGATGACAAACTCGATTCCTGGCTAGGCAGACATGGTTCGGAAGAGAGTCCAAGCAGCCCTCAATGCACAACTCTCACTTGGACGGCAGACGCAGATAGAAACTTGGGATAGGAGCACAAAGGATATCAATGACAGTAATCGGTACGGCATAATTAGAAATCAGAAGGAGAGAGTTGGCACCTTCGTGGACCGGATAAAGTTTTGGGACTCGCTGTTAAGCAGCCCGCTCGGAGCCGGCGGGACTCTGCGTCCGACGAGGCTGTCAGCCAATCAAAACACCCGGCAGGAATGATGAGTCATTGATCATATGGAGCCTTGTCTTTCCCACGTGACCAAGTACATATATATATATATATACATGTCCACAAAGCCTTCGTCGAGTACATATTGAACTCAGCTTAAAAATAGTGACATCGCGGATATCTTGTCTCCTCGGGACCCTTTGGTACAAGTAGAAGCACAATCTAACTACCGTACAAATAATGGCTGTTTGTGGTGGAAGAAATGTCGAAGCACCAACGTCAAGCCACGGCTGAAGTTAGTGTACTTCCTACAGGCCAGGAACATTGCAGATAAGCTGGCTCAGAGCCCTTCAAACAGCAAGCCGACCAGGAGAGAGCAACCGTTTTATATCCTCCGAGCCGTGCCAATGGCCGATCTGTTGACATGAACAGGCAACCTTACCGCCATACATGAGCAGATGCTCGCTTGAATTGCCCCTGACTGAACCACGGAAAATCATTTCAACATGTTCCCCTTGAAACCTTGGTTCTGCATATAGCACGATATCATTGACGTCGGCCGATGGTCGTCTCATGTGGCTCTCATGTGGCATGAGCGATCCAGCCGCTCCTGGCATGTTCGTTGCATTCGATCGGGCACTCTCTCAGCTTAGGATTTCAGTGCATCGAAGACCATATCAAGGGGTCGTCTCTCATCAGTAGCGAAAAGCCATTCTGCTGCAAATGCCAAACCAGTGGATTCTCCGGATAGTCTTGTCGTGCATGTGCATTATCGTGGCATTTCCGTTGACACCTGGACACGGAATGTCCAAGGTCCTTCTCCTTTGTTCGAGATGTGACTCGTTCTTTGGGGCAATGCCGACGAACCTCATATGCCCTGTCCATCATCACGCCCCCATAGCTTCACTGTTCTGTCGTGGCCACCGCTGGCGATCCATTTGGCGTCGTTGGTGACATCGACACTGAGGACATTGCCCGAATGCCCACTAAGCTGCTTCACAAACGACCAATCATCTGCTGAATAGATGTTGACATTCTTGTCAAACCCACTCGTCACAAAGAATGTGCCGGCTTTTCGAGGACTGTGCTCCTGTCTGACACCACTGCTCTCTACTAGGGATGACTTGTCACCGTCGAGGCCTTTGAACCATCTCAGGTCAGAAACGTTGCCATTGTGAGCACCAATTCCTCCCACATTGCGCACCTGACGAAGATCCCAGCATTTGACCCATCCGTCACCAGAGCCTGAAAGGATGCGATATCCATCGATGCCCCAGTCCAATCCGAAAATCTCACGGATGTGACCTTCCAAGATCATGACCGTGCGTCCTGACCTCAGATCCCAGATTCTCCCTATGCTATCAAATCCCCCGCTTGCCAGCAATGATCCGTCTGTGTTGAAGCTGACAGCAAACACTTGCCTGGAATGTCCCTCTTGCAAAAGGAGTTCTGTTGTCGTTTCCACGTCCCATAACCGCCAGGTTGTGTCAAATGACGCTGATGCAAGATATTTTCCCGAAGGATGGAACTCGACCCTACAAACACGATCGGTATGTCCCTGCAGAGTGCCGATAGGTGTGTCCTTGTTCAGCGACCAGAGATGTATGTCACTTGCCCCGCCTTGCCCGCCAGCACCGCTTGCAAGATTCAGAGAATCTGGAGACACATTGGAATCTTGTAATGTTGCGCCAGGATACCAGGCGATTCCGCCAACAATACCTGTATGGCCTCTGAGGGTCACCTTTTCATCCAGGCTCGGGACATCAAGTAATTTGATGCCACCGCCCCAGTTGCCAGCCGCAATGATTTCGCCATTTGGGGCAAATCGAGTGATGCTGATGGGTCGCTCTCCGGCAATCTGTGTTCCAAACAGTTCAAATCCTTGCAACCTCTCTTTGATTTCCTTGCGGTGCTTGATGTGTGTGCGCAGCGGGATTGTAGAGTCTTCTCTCTGCCTTTGGATGCGCGCCTTTGCCCTTGGGAGTGAGTACCTAGCTATCGCTCTTCTCGCTTCAAGTAATTCAGGTAGACCCTCGGTGTAGAACTCTTCCTCTTGATCAGCGTTTTCTTCTGCTTCATGCATCTGTACGTCGACAACAGCTCCATCTGGACTCCCGGCCTCCTCTTGATCCAACAAGAGCTCCCGCAAGCGATCTCGCCTGTCGGCGCGGTCTTCTCCAAAAAGTGTTATAGGCTGCCCAAGTTCTCGCAAACGTGACCTGACTTTCCCATCATCGGTAGGTACCACCAACATAGCCAATCTTCGTTTCCGGTCGAACTGGGCAAGGATAGCAGATGCTTTTTCGGGTGCGACACCGCCGGCACCAGTAGGAAGGTCATAGTTTCGGTCGACAGCTGGCAGGAGTGTGAGTCAGGATATGCGACAGTGCTAAAGATATAATACTTACGGATGCTTGCTAGATCCATCCCCATCTCGGTATCCTGCGTCTCAGCCATTTCCGTCAGTCTTGCTTCCCTTTCCCTTATGATTCATCGCGAGAGCAGGTTCAGCCTTGGAGGCAAATGTAAATAAAGAGACACAGAATAATATGCTTTGCGGAGGAGTATCTTACCTGACGCTCCTCCTCCACGTACGCCTTTCGCGCTGGGTGCATCATCTTGGTGGCTCAACACTGGCAGATAGAATTCAGATTACAGGCAAATGCGGAGAGTCTTTGGGAGCTACCAATCCTCCCAGAAGCAGTGAGTTTTCTAAAATTGAAGTTGTACCTGGAGGGAACAAAACTGCGCATCAGCTTGCTCAGGCTCAACCCTCTTTGAGAACAGCATGACGCCGCTTTGTTGTCGTGAGATTATGTAATAGCGCCTTCACTACGGCAGATCATTTCAACCCAGATGTGACTTTTCAGGCAGCGAGCCAAGTTGAAACGGGCAAACGGGTACCCAGTAAACTGATTTTTTATCGCACATGCCCTTCATTTACAATAAGTGCATCGTTTACCTTTGAGCGTGGTGGTCCATTGTCATCTATCTCATACTATTGGCTATGTTTGATATCGAGATTACTTCGCCGTTATTGAGCACTTTTGGCCTTCATATCCTGAGTCAAACCGTGCCACTTACTTTCGAATGCAGCTTGCACCACAGGTCAGTCAAGCTAGTGAATGAGTATGCGAACATCGTTGTATTGGATGTCAGAGGAGAAGTTGCAAGTGTAGGCGCTTCTAATGTTGACGCATTGTCCCTGGCACACCCCTATTTGAACCCCACTTCTACAGCCTTGTGTGCAGGCATTTCACTCAGCCTCGAATGTTAGGGGACTTTAAAGAATCGGTGGTATTCACATAAGCCTTTCAATAATACCAGTCCGATTATCCTGGCGCTGTAACGAATGGGCCCCATTAACTCATAGCAGTCAGATCCTCGTCCCACGGCAAATTAGTTGGGTGTTTCCCCCCTTCAATACTTTGTTTACCCCGCGTGGGCTAGCCACATCCGAGGTTCAGCTTTTCAACAACCGATTCGAGCCTAGGAAGTTCAAAAGGCCGCAAATAAACAACTTCTGCTATCAGGTGTGCAAGACGCGTTCCCAATTCGTATTTCCAGCTTGAGGAGCTATCTTTGCGGCACTTGTAATGCCATGGCGTCCCAACGTCTCTCCGCCGTCCTCTCCCATCTACCTCCTACCTCTAGTGCGGTAGACAATATGTATGGATCGAATTGATGTTCATTTGATGTCTCTCAGTCTAATTTCGGGACATGACTAGCGCCCAGCAAACTCCCGACGATGTAGTGATCACTCTCGCGATCAGGACGCCAATGTGCAAAGCCAAGAGAGGTGGTTTCAAGGACACAACCCTCGATGGCCTGGTCTTCAAAATTCTAGAGCAGGTCCGACTAAGGAGCAATGTCGACCCACGTCTCGTCGACGATGTCTGCCTTGGAAATGTAAGGGGACTTTCCGTCACGGCGAATGTCCGGCGATTGATCTCGTACAGGTTCGCGACGGCAAAGCTGCGTATTATGTCCGTGCAGCTTCGCTCGCTGCAGGCTTTCCAAACACATCTGCCGCCTCGAGTGTGGCGCGGTTTTGCTCCTCAGGTTTGACGGCGACGCAATTTATCGCGAATGAGATTAAGACCGGCACCATTGAGATCGGCGTCGCAGTAGGCGCCGAGACGCTGAGCGAAGGGAACGAGCGCCTGAGTCGACCCTTCATCGACGAGATCTTAAACGGTAGCGAGGACGCGAAGGACTGCATGCTACCGATGGGTAAGCACGTCGAAGATATATTCCGAGCGCATACAGGGCTTATTCTGACATTTATAACCTTTCCCCTTTAAAAACAGGTGCAACATCTGAGAACGTAGCCAGGGAATTCAATGTCAGTCGGCAACGGCAAGACGAGTACGCCGTGGAGTCGTACCGGCGCGCTGAGCTCGCGCAGAAGAGCGGCTGGTTCGATGATGAGATTGCCCCCATTACGGTCAAGAAGGATGGCAAAGACATGACTGTCACGCGAGATGAAATACGATGGGGGACGACATACGACGGAATAAAGAACCTTCGCCCTGCCTTTCCAGAGTACGGAAACACGACACATGCCGGCAATGCTAGTCAAGTTACGGACGGTGAGTCGAGAAGGAGAGAAAGCTTCCGAGAGAGGAGGGACGCAGACTGATGCTTCGTACTTGTCTACAGGAGCTGGGGCTTTGCTTCTCATGAAGCGCTCAAAGGCCTTGGAACTAAACCAGCCCATTCTTGCAAAGTATGTTGGCACAGCGCTTGCCGGCCTCCCGCCGCGTATCATGGGCATTGGCCCGGTCTTCGCCATCCCCAAATTGCTTGCCAGGTATAATCTATCCCTTGAAAAGGACGTTGACGTGGTGGAGATCAACGAAGCGTTCGCCTCCATGGCGGTCTACTGCCGCGATTATCTTAACCTCGACTGGACGAAGATGAATCCGAGAGGCGGTGCTATTGCGTGAGTCTCCCCTTCTGTCCAACATGCTCTTTTGTTAGAAGTCTCCATCAATGCTAGTTGAAACTAATGAATTCATGTAGGCTCGGTCGTAAGTACTCCCATAAGCCTGCACCAGTTCGACGAGGGTACTCCTAGAGGCCAGAGTTCCCCTCCATTTCTCCTAATATTGCTTTTTTGATGACTAACAAATATGAAACAAAGATCCCTTTGGGTGCACCGGAATTCGACAGATAGTGACGGGTCTCAGTGAATGCAGAAGGAGAAAACGACGGGTTTTGCTTACGAGTATGTGCCTAGGTACAGGCATGGGCATGGCGGGCCTGTTTGTGAACGAGCAGATTTAGACCTTGGTCACGGGATACATATTCAATTGTGGATCTCAACTCGCTCGATTTCTCACTCTGGGCAATGGCCATGGACGAGAGACTCGTTATGAAAATGGCGTGATCGATTTCCAGAGCAAATCATTGGCATAGAATGGGAAGAATACATTGCAGTCATAGACAAAATATTTTCATTCCCCCACGAGAAGGGCAAGCAGTCAGGTCAACATTCAATGGCATGATCTGTGCCTTTTGAAAAGTGGCGACCTCGATTCTATGAGACTGTGACTCGAGCCGATCTAGCGGGAGGCGTGACTACTTTGAGACCATGTTCACGCACTGTCGGCAGCCTCAACATGGACGACCTCGACACGCTCTGGCTTCTTCTCGCCGTAGACAACTTCCTCGGCCTGTTCTCGGGCAATGATTACGTTGTCACAAACATACGTGGAGAAGTCTCTCGCGGAGATCTTCTTGTCGAACATCTCTTCGATCTCTTCAAGTGTTCTCCCGCGGACCTCTGGCACGAAGAGAAACACGAAGATGATTGCCACGACACAGGTCCCGAACCAGATATAACCTGTGGAGAAAGGGGTCAGTACTGTAGCTCCGAACGGATAGCGTCCAGACCACTCACCATATTTCCCGCCCCAGTTCAGCTCGCTAGGGTTGATGAAGTAAGGTGCCGTAAAAGCGGTAAGCCAGGCAAAGACGAATCCTGCCCCGGTCGAGATGCCAGAAGTATAGGCACGTAGGTTCTGCGCAGGGATTTCCCCAGCAACAAGATAGGTCATGGAGGTGACACCGAAGTTGAACCCCCAGAGGTAAAAGGAGAACAAAAAGATAACAACTTTCCCGTAAGCCGCTGAGTATCGTACACTCGAAGGTGTGGAAACGACACCGAGAAGTAGCATCGAAATCGCGCAGATGCTGGTTCCGATGAGTAACATTGTTCTTCGGCCGACGCGGTCGATGAAGAAGTAGGAAGTAACCTGGCCTAAAACACCCAGGAATTGACACATGATGATCCATCTGAAGGGACTTTCAACGCCAACCTGAAATGCGAGCAATCTCGTCAGAAAAGGTCTGACAAAGCTCACAGGGCTCTAAGCTTACCACGGTGAAAAAGTAAGTCGCAAAAGCCATGACGAACATACCGCCCATGGCAGGATTAATGAGACCGATGCCAACGCTAATGAGGCTGCGTCGAATGTTGCGGCTGCGGAGCATGTCGAAGAGAAGAAACGACGACTGGGTCTCAATCTCGTGCATGGCGTTTAGTTTCATTTCCTCATATTCTTGTCTCAGGGCAAGGTCGTCATATGCGCCATTTCGAATCCAGCTCAGAGATTTGAGAGCCTGTTCGGTCTTTCCATGAAGAAGGAGCCAACGCTGCGGAGCACAAGTTCAGCAACCTTGCATTGCTCGGTATGGGGAAGATGAGACTCACCGGAGATTCGGGGAGGAATGGCAAAGAACTGAAGATGATCGCTGGAATCGCGTATAGTGTGTATAGAGGGATTTGATACGCATGTCTGTTGTGGATCTTCTCTGTCGAATTGGTGATAACCTGACGATCAAGATCCTGTCAGCTTTCGGTCAAACAAAAGGTAAATTCTACAACTCACATAGCCGATGGCAGTTCCCAAAGTGACCCAGCAGGAGCAGAAAGCATATCCGAGACCTCTGAAGTAGGGCGGCGCCATTTCCACGACGTAGAGAAAAGTGAAACTCATCAAAATTCCGTTTGAAAGTCCGGTGATCAACCGAGCGAAGTACAATGCTCCCATGGAAGTGGTGACGATCTGGATTGTAACCCCGACAATCAAGAGTGCACATCCAGACATGAGGGAATGTCGGCGACCGAGGTAGGTACCTATCAGCCCAGTGCAGCAACTCGCAATGAAGGAGCCGAGAAGCATGAAAGAACTGATGATTTGTTGTGGCACAGGCTGAAACAGTTAGTCAAAGGAATCAGGTCCTCAGTGAAGGACAGCCAAACAGACCCTGATGTTCCAGCCCGTTGGGACTCTGGGATCTTCGTAGCCGAACACTTGAAGGAAACCGACCATGGCTTGAAAGCCACCGATTTCGCCATTGTCGAATCCATACTGTAGGCCATTGTTAGTGTCATCTTATCCGTGAGATCCAACATAACATTCTTACCTCGAGAAGAGAAAACCCCACAAGAATAGTGAACCAGATGAACCTGATGTTGGCCCAGACACTGGTGTCTCTTTTCCCCACATGTTGTGTATCAGAAGCAGTAGCCATCGAAGGAGGGTGTAGCGTACAACAGCTCCCGGTTGTGTCTCTTACAAAGGCAATGATTTCAGATCAGGGAAGCCTTGCTGTCCGCAGGGAGAAAAGATGCAAGATGGTCATTCGATGGACATCCAGGTGGCATGATCAATATATGAGAATCCTTGAGGAACGGGAGCATAGTTTTTGAAGTTTGCTTCTTTCCGGGTCTTCGGTGTGCATCTTGGAGAACCGTTCCGAGGCCAGCAGAAGACCTGGGGTCTAGACGAGGCCCATCGTAAGCGCGGGGAAGACTAGGCCCGATTTGAGAGGCACGACATCTCAAAGCTGTCACTGGGATAGCCTAGTGAATACCATTTCAGTGGACATCGGCACCCTGAAAAGGCGCGGATAGGATGTAGGCAGGATGACATTCGTAATAGGTTTTGCGGTGAGAGTTGCAAGGAAGCGAGAAAGACACGCCGAGGATTTCATCGGATCCAAAATCGCCGACGCTAAAGAAGCGAACAAAGCTTCATTCCATTGCGGAACATGCTCAACTTCTCAAACTCCTCGCCACAGACTTTACTCGTTTGGATGATAAGCCGGTCAGGGTAAACACGCTCGGCAAGAGACCAGGGGACATGCGTGGCTCCGCGCTTACCACTTTTGCCATGCAGACAATGAATCAATCCTTGTTGGTCTGGGCCCAAAGATCAAAACCGTTTATTTATTCATTTATGGGGTCGAGGATGTCGCCTTTTTAGTTGCTACCAATACTTCTTGAGCCTGCTCACGCTCAACCACCAGGGAGATAGTTCAAGATGGACACTACTCTTCCCGCGCCCTTCAACCTAAGTCACATTCCCGGCGAGATCGAAACGACCAATAAAACCCTCAAGCTTTGGTACGACACGATCCAAGCAGCACCCGCGGTTGAATACCTGCCTTCTGGCATTTCAAAAGAGACATTCACCGAGATCGTCAAGCGTTTTCAAGATGTACTCGGAGAAGATGCTGTCATATTGGGCGACGAGCTCCGACTGAGCTACGGAGATCCTTTCTCCATGAATGAGGACGAAGCAGAAAGACGTGGAAGCTCCTGTGCAATTCGACCAACAACAGTCGAGCAGATCCAGACCATCGTCAAGATCGCCAATGAATACAAAATTCCACTCTGGACGGTGTCGAGAGGGAAGAATCTCGGCTATGGTGGTCCTGTCGCACGCATTAAGGTACGAAGACGGTGTCGTTAGGAGGAATGAGTCGCTCGAACTGAGATTTTGCTAGGGCTCTGTTATTGTCGATTTACAGAACATGAACAAGGTCCTCGATATCAACGACAAATACTCTTATTATACCGTTGAGCCCGGTGTGAGTTTCTTTCAACTTTATCAGGCAATTAAAGATCAGAAAAAGAACATATGGTGTTCGGTTCCTGCTCTAGGCTGGGGCAGTGTCGTTGGAAATGCACTAGACAGGGTAAGCAGACGTACCAATAACCCTTCCACGAATAACTCTAATTATGATACAAGGGATGGGGATACACTCCACACGGTGACCACTCCAACCAGATTTGCGGAATCGAGGCGGTGTTGGCAGATGGGAATCTTGTCAGAACGGGTATGGGCGCCCTCAAGGACTCAAAATCCTGGCCTCTCTTCCGAGGCGGCTACGGCCCTACTTACGACCAGATGTTCAATCAGTCGAATTTCGGGATCGTGACGAAGTTGACACTTTGGGCTTCTCCCGCGCCGGAAGGTCTAATGCTATGTCACGTTGATGTGCCTGAGGAGCACGACCTGAAAGATCTGGTTGATATCCTACGCGAACTATTGCTCCACGACAAGATCCAGAATCACCCTGTCATTGGAAACATCATTAGGGAGATTTGCAGGAGGGGTCCAAGAAGCCAATGGTATGATGGCCCTGGCTCCATTCCTGACAGCAGGTTGAAAGAGCTTCAGAAGGAGCTTGGAGTCGGATTCTGGGACGCAATCTTCGGTCTCTACGGACCAAAAGAAATAATCGAGCATAATTACAAAGCATGTCAAGAAGCGTTCAAAGCTATCAAGGGCTCCGTCCTCACCGGGACCGCCTACTATCCACAGGGGAAGAAATACTTGGCTGCGGATGACGTTCCCTACGACCTTCAAGCCGGAGTGCCCAGTATGGCACCACTAAGGACGATTGAATACAGAGGGTTGGATGGGTAAGCTGACGAATATCCGCCGAGCTATATTTGGACTTACACTGACCACCTTTCATGCAGAGGACACATCTCATTCTCTCCAGTCCTGCCCAGTGACGGTCAGGATGCTCTGGATTTCTATTACGTTGCCAAAAACAGGTGTGCGCAATATGGTTTCGACTTTGTTGCCGGACTTCATCTCCATCTTCGCCATCTGACACATATAAATATGATCCATTTCGACCGACAATCACAAGAAGACAAGGATGCAGCCAACAACTTGTTTGTCGACCTCGTTCACGATGCAAGAAGAGCTGGATACGGGGAGTACCGCGCACACGTCGAGCATATGGATCTAGTGGCAGAACAGTACGACTTTAACGAATGTGCATTGATGCGGCTAAACGAGAAGATCAAAGATTGTCTCGACCCCAATGGCATATTGAGTCCAGGAAAGCAGGGGATTTGGCCAGCAGTCTATCGCAAGGCCAGGAGCCCAAATCTCTCGAACGGAGAAAAGGGAGACGCTGGTAACACTGCGGTTGAGGGTATTTCGCAACCAGCCGAATTAAGAAGTCATATTTGACGGTAGACAAGACATAGCTTGAAGATACCAATCTGGATAGAGGTGTCAATTTTAAACTCGGAACCCAACACCTACTCTCCTCACGACTGCAGCACATTCCAAGAGATCTAGATCGCGATCCCCGTTGAGCCACCAGGCGATCACGCCCAAGAGACCTATCATTTCATGGCGCGTAGACTTGCCGTCGTGTAAGTAATGAAATGGTGTCCCCTGCCAACCTCGTGCCGTGATGTTACTTTCAAATTCCTTCCTCTTCATCAGAGACCTTGGATTCGTCTGTACGTGTGGTAATGGTAGAATCATCCTGGCTTATCTGACCGTCCCACGTGCTGATATCCGATACCGATAGCACTTTTGATCCGCACAATCGAGGATTCCGGAAAAGTAGGGTAAAAGATACGCAGCCCTGTGGGACATCTTCGTCGGCGAAATGGTTCCGATGGAGCTGGCCGTTGTGGGCATCCTGCGCAAGATGATATCACCAACATATCGGAATTAGAGGTCATTTCAACAATCCAGAGGCTAAGCTCGGATCATGGATTCACCATCGTAACTTGATGGATCCGAAGAGAATTGTTACAGTGATTGGCTCTCGGTCCGGTTCGCAGGTTCTGGAAGATGGGTGTCTTTAGCCAGGACTTCAAGCATGGACCTGTGAAATAAACTATTGACAAACTCGCTTCTGAGATGCCCGTGACAAGGAATGTGATATATGGCTCTCCTGACCAGAAATCATATCATGTGGCTGGCAGACACATCCAGTGACTAGAATCAAGCCGCCATCACAATCATCACCTTCGAGATGGATACCTTGCCTTCGTACTCTCATCTTAGCGGGTCAGCCGCAATCGCGGGTATCCTGACTCATCTCCTGTACTTCATTCGAGGAGAACATCATGTCCATGTATGTCTTTGCCTATTGCTGAGGGCTCGTTTGCTAACCAAGGCTTGTATCTTTTCAAAGGCCCCGAGAATCGTCCAATTTTACACCCTCTCGGCAATTGTTCTCGCTGGATTCACGTACAGAACAGCGGGATATGATATACTGACAAGCCTCATTGCCACCGGCATTATCATAGGGTCATATTTTGCCGGGTTATTGGGCAGCTTATTCACGTACAGAGCATTCTTCCACCGTCTAAGGAAATTCAGCGGGCCATTCCGAGCGCGAGTGTCGAATCTGTATCATGCATCGCTCTTGAAGAACTCAGACAATTACCGCGTCATCACTGAGATGCACGAGAAATATGGACCTGTGGTTCGTACCGGTGAGTCAAGCACAAGCAGGAAAAGGTTCGACTATTCTAAGAAAGATGCGCGACGCAATAGGCCCAGCAAATCTTTCTGTCAATATTCCCGAAGCGGTTCAGATAGTCCTCGGATCTGACTCGAAGTGCTCGAAGACTGCTTGGTATGACGCCTCGCTCCCACTGGTTAACTTACACACGGCCCGCGATAAGAAGATCCACGAGCGTCGGCGCAAAGTCTTTTCAAAAGCCTTCTCTCCCAAGGCTCTCGTCGAGTATGAGTCGCGAGTCTCAATACATTCAGAGCTGTTCTGCCGTGCCATTGCAGAGATGAAAGGCCAACCTTTCGATGCGACCCGCTGGTTCAAATATTTTGCGTTTGATGTCATGGGAGAGGTTGGCCTGAGCGAGAGCTTCCGAATGCTCACCGAGGAAACCAATCGTTGGATCCCAGACCTGTTAGAGGATGGCATGTCTGATATTGCCCAATTACAGCCGATCCCCTGGGCAACGATTCTGCTCCATCGCCTTCCGCTGATCGCACATGGACCCAAGAGGTTCTTGGAGTTTGTAACGGATCAAGCTAAGAGGCGGGCGCAGGTGAGTGCCTTCCGCTGCGTCGCGAAACTCCTGGGTTGAGTACTGACAATGCGCTGTAGAGATCCGATGTCAAACCTGATGTGCTTTCCTACCTTGTCGAGGCGTACGAGCAAAGCGAGAAGAAAGATATAGACTTCCAGTGGTACCGAGGAGATACGCGTCTCGTGATCGTTGGCGGTTCAGATACAACGGCGGCCACCTTGACGTATATCTTCTACCACCTGGCCACCGATCCTTCCCAAATCACCAAGCTTCGGGCTGAACTTAAACCACTGCTGCAAGGAAGATCTGAGCTTGATCCCAAGGACGTCACTGCGGCAAAGCATCTGAATGGTGTCATTCATGAGGCTCTGAGACTGCATCCACCAATCCCTTCAGGTTTTCCCCGCTTGACACCGCCGGAAGGCATCACCATCAATGGCACATATATTCCAGGGAACACCACTGTTGTCCTTCCATTGTGGACAATGTCACGCTGTAGGTCCCTCCCCTTCCTTTGGGTAGGTCAAGTCCGTGCTGAATATCCTCGCGTTAGCCGAAGAATGCTATCCTCGAGCAAATGAGTTCATCCCCGAGCGCTGGTACTCTCAGCCAGAGTTGATTAAACACAATGTTTTTGCGCCTTTTGGCCTAGGTAAGCTCTGGCATGAATCTAACTCCATGAATCCGGTGAATGACCAGAAATCGCTGATAATCGCATTGACAGGGCCATACGGCTGCATTGGAAAGCACCTTGCTATGATGGAAATTCGCAACATGATCGTCCACATTCTCAACAGCTTCGACGTTATCGAGCTTGCTCCCGGGGAAGACGGGTATCGTTTGTTAAACGAATCCAAAGACCATTTTACCATCGGTCTTCAGCCGTTGATGATGGTCTTCGATAAGAAAGATTGGGCCAAGGACCGCACAGATCTTAGCTAGGCGGAGAATCTCCTTGGAAGGCCAGAGATCGAGGTCTACAAGGGCAAGGGCAGTTATTCAAGATATCAATCACCCCGAGCGATACAAGGGAGCCATTTAGCTTATATCATAAATTACGCAGTAAACCGGAGAGAAAGATTCGGATGAAATTTCCCTCTCACGACACTAAACTAGTTCTTCGTTCGCTAGGCACTCTTGGTTCTCTTGGTTCTCTTGGAGATTATTCGTTTTAGTTTGGTTAGTCCAGACCGAGGTGGGAGCTCGGTCCGGGGTGCATTAGTCGCCCGTGGGGGATACAAGAACTCACCTCCCGCCTGCAACTACAAGAACAACGGCTTGTCACTGGCCTCCGTCTTCCCGGCCAGCAGCTCTTGCAATCGTCTGCTGCCAAAATCCTTCGAAAGAACTGACGCCGCGATCTTGCTGCTTACAAGGTTAATGATCCAAATTGTTGACGAAATTTGCATCTCCTCATTCTCGGTGTAATGACAAATCTTGTATCTCCATCTTCTGTGCACGCTGAGCAGCGACAAAGCCCGCAGCAAGATGATACGGCCAGGCCAAAGAAGAGGACGAGACAGAGCTGTGATGCATGCAAGAACAGGAAGACAAAGGTCAGTACTTACCTGTTTCTACTGTCTGAAAAAGACGCCTTTCACTGATATTTGGCCCAGTGTATTCCGCAAGGTTCGACAAAATCCGCAGAAGAAATTCCAAACCGGAACCGACTTTCTGACAATGTTTCTCTCCCGCAGGCCTGGGGCCGTGTAGGTACTGTGCCTCCGTGAATATTCCATGTTCGGCTAGCGTACGCCCTCGAAAAAGACCGTACTATAGGGTATCCGAGGAGGAGTACGAGTCTTGCATGCGCCTTTTGCGCCATTTTGTGCCCACGGGAGATCTCAGTCTTGAAAACGTCAAATCAATGCTGGCCGAGGTAGAACAGAGATCAGAGCCCGAGGCGACCCGCAATACAGTCTTCACAACCAAATCCAACTCCGCGCTGTCGAACAATGAATTAGTGGAAACAGAAGAAAATGTAATACTCCAAGAGGAAAAGGGCTGCATGTACCTTGATCCTCGAGGAAAGTACAGTAAGTCACAGGATAGTGGGCAGAAATTTGTAGGACCGTTCTAAACTCTTCCCTGCAGGATACGTAGATGCGGACTCTTCGCTCAGATTCGATCATGCCGCCCATATAGCTCGACAGCCCAATCGTGCAGAACCTACAAGGCCAAAACATGATGCAAGCGTACTGCATCCTTTCATTACCACCGTCATGCCGCCCTCGCCGGAGACAGTTGGGAGTTTTCGAGCCGTGGAGGACTTGGAAGTCGTGTATCTCCCGAATCGGGAGACTTGTTTGCGATTCATCACAAAGTTCTTTGAGCAGGTGCATGCCATTTACTGGGTATACTCGCCTGAACAGTTCTACATGCTTCTTGACCAAACACTGGAGACTGGAGGCTCCGAAGCGAGCGCTTCATGGCTTTGTTCGCTGTACTCTATCTTCGCCATTTGCTCGATGCAGCCGACAGGTCAAGAAGATCAAGGGGGTGAGAAATCGTCTGACGATTACCTTCGCATGGCAAGAGAGTATGGAGTCCGAGCTGCCGATGAAGCTGACCTTGGAAGTGTGAAAGCACTGGTTCTTATGGTATTCAAGATCCAGCTCCTTTCCATCCTTGTTAGTGAGTCTGACAATATTGATAGAGTCTCGCCCTCAACGCCTCATTTCACAGTGTGATGGCTTATTGTACTATTGGTTTGACTGTCAGGATCGCATACTCACTTGGTCTCCATCGAAACACGGCCCATAAGTCATTGGACTCCGTGGAGAAAGAACGTGCCCGGCGGCTGTGGTGGACACTCTACCAACTCGACCAAGAGGTCTCGAATCAGCTTGGCCATCCATTCGCGATAGTGGACGAAGCGATTTGCATCCAGACGCCATTTGCCTCTGAACAAGTAAGTCAAAAAGGTTCCAGCACTTCAACCTGCGGAATTTACGCTAAGATGTTAGATTCTTGATCCAGGGCGTAACACTCCACTGGGCTACCAGGCCATCTGCGTGTCGCTAATCAAACTGAAAAAGAAAATAAGCCAGTCACTATACGTAACCCCTGCCCAGACGACACGCAGAGTCCGCTTCCAGCAAGTCACCAGCTGCATCGCATCTCTGTATGATTGGCATGCTTCGGTTCCATCGCATCTCCGTTGGGGCTCGTCGTTAGCGCCATCGCATCTAAGAGCGGTGTCCGTCCTCCATCTACGATACTGGATCACACTTGTTCATGTAACCCGGCCGTTCCTCTTACACTCGGTAACTAGGTCAGCGGAGCTGCGGAACTCGGTCAAGAAGAAGCGATACGACGATTTCAGCAACCTATGCATCGAGGCTGCAGAGAATGCAATCGTCATATTGAAGGCCAGGCACGAGGACCGAAACCTCTCGAGCCTGATGTTGTTTGACAGTGGGTGTATACAGGAGCTCGTCCAGGTTTTCCTACTGGCCGAGGAAAAGGTTGGAAGAGGGACTTACAGAACGAATCTGGAATTCTGCCTCAGGGCGATGCGTGCCATGGAAGCCGTGGGCTGGTGTAAAAGAATACTTCCGGATCTCGAAACATTGCTTAGAGACACTGTCACATTGAACACCGACGAAGATGAGAGCCGCCAATCAAATCCCAAGGCAAACGAGACACAAGGCTTGAGTATTGCTGCGGCAAGAACCCACCACTTCCAAGACTACGGTCTCAGTGGATCCGGCCTATTCGGCGATGCAGCTGCATTTGATGCAGCTGTGAATTCATTTGAAGATTTTGAGCTGTAAGTCGCCCTTTTCAAATTGCGATTTATGCTGTTTCCGATGGACGAAAATCTCCTTTCGTTTTCCGGCTCTAACATGTCGCGAACTACCCTAGCAATATCGACCCGACACAACCGGATCTTATGGATACCCTGAGCTTAGATCTAGGGGCATTCCCTCCGAGTAATTGGAATGCTTTCCCGTTGTGAAGTCTGTATTACATCCAAGGATGAGAGGACCAGAGATCAATGCATGCGATGCAGCGGGGGAATATCAGTGACAGACCACAGTCGGTTGGCCCTGGTAGTGAACCGTTCATCGATTGAGTCCGATATGACCGTAAACAGGTTCAGGCATCCATCTCCCCCCAACGCTTGAGTCTTCATGCCTGTAGGTACTAGACAACAATCAAGAACAGAAGGGACCCTGCCGAGTAGAGGTTCTGGGCGTCAGGTCTAACTAGTCTGATCCTCTGATGTTGCCGTTAACTTTCCTGAATTTCGCCGACCCCAGGAATTGAGAAGCGGGCCAAAGGATTGTTTGGACGGTACGAGGTAGGCGAACTGGGGCAACTCGGGGTTTACTTCAAGAGGGGGTTCATCGGTGATAATGATTCCGACGGGGCGGCGAGGCTGAACCGCCACCGTCGCTACTTATATTTCCGAGCACCGTCTTGGTAACTAACTAGCCAAAATTAGAACGAGTGAGGCTGGCTGCATGAAGGACTACTGCTCATGCAATACTTGTATCTACAATGTCCGTATGGAATATGTCGGCAAACTACTGGACTTGGCCCCACAAATGCTAACAGTTCTGGATCGGTTGTAAAAAGAATACTTTCTTGTGGCAGTACTCCATATTTCGAAGGTCCTTATCTAACCCCCTAAAGTGAAAATAGGGCTATGTGTTTACTCCGTGTTCACACCGGAGAACATTCAATGCCCATTTACGCCGTTCGCGTTCCCATTCGTCTCTCCAGCATCTTTCAGCTGCCACGGGAGAGGCCGGTCTGCTGCTTTCACCGGGCCAAGGTCACCATTTTCACTCCTGCGCGCCTGCCAGGCCTGGATCTCGCTCTGGTCGACCCAGTTCCCGTGCAGACCGAGTTTCAGGGCAAACGGTAGGTGGATGATGGCCACTGGCCCTGCGGCCAAATTCTTCGCGTCGAAGATCACAATGTCGTTCCGGAGGACGTCCAGATGGTTCAGGAGCGCAATTATCCACCCCTCTCCTTCCTCACCTCCTCGCTTCGGGATGTACGTCGGCTCTTGGAATGTGCATGTGGGACCTGCATAGAAAACGTCGCTGAAGGTCTTATCGTCCCACATGAAATGCCCGAGACAGTTGAACAGCCCGCCGACCGGCACGCCGCACAGCTCCGCGTCGTATGGCCGGCTAGGATCGATGATACACTGCCAAAAGTGGTTGTATTTTTTGGTAACCAGGCGGTCGTCGATGCGGGAGAACTCGCCGGGGAGGGTATCAAGCTCTTGAAAGGGTTCCACGTACGAGCCAGTTTTGGCCTTTGGATCGAAGATCCAGCGCGTTGTCTTGTTGACAAGCCTCGGAATCGTCACTGGCTTGTCAACTGGCGGGAAGAAAAAGAAGACGTTGCCGTCGGCGATGGTCAGGTCGAAGACAATGTGGCCGTCCTCGTTCTCGTAACATCCGGCAGTGTGGCCTTGGAATGCTAATGTACATGAGTCAGCCGTAGGGGATCATAGGAGTCTCCGGTACATACCATTTCGGGAACGCAGCCAAATGATATCCTGGGGCTTACCACCACGCCGAGGCACTATGCCATACATCTGATCCTCTTCGGGGTCCCATGCCCAGTGGTTCTCTCCATTCTTCAACCTTTCAGGGTCGCATTTCAACGGTGTCATAGGGAGGACAAGGTAGTTCTCTGAGATGCCGCAGTCGTGAATGATGCCACAAAATGGCGCTTTGTACCAAGCTTCCTCCGTCTTGACTCCGTCGGGCCTGATAGTGTAGACGACTATGTCGCAGGAGCCATCGTTGCCATTTCCACCCGCCTCGTAGCCATAGCAAACCATTTCGCCTGTGACGGGGTCGAATTTCGGGTGAGCTGTGAACGTGGGCGAGAGAACTTGGCCCTCGAAATCATATCTGCCAATCGTATCCAACGTCTCGGGGTTCATAGCGTATGCTGGTCCGTCTTCCTTAGTCGCTAGCAGCATTCCGCGCCAGAAGAATACATTCGTATTCGCGGCGGTGCGAATGACGCCTTTAACCACTTCATTATCGGTGTACGGGTTGCGGTATTTGCCAAAAAGTGCCTTCCTTGCCGCCGTTTCGTACCGGTACCGCTCCGTGTGGACGAAGCGCTGTTTGAAATCCGCGTGCCCATGCGAGATGCGGATAGCCGTCACATTTCCATCGCCGTTGAAGTGGATGTCGTCTTCGTAGATTGGAGGGTAGCGGTGATCTGGCTGTACGCGAAAGAAGGTGCCGTCGATCTCGGGCGGAATGTTTCCCGTGACTTCGAGGTCGAAGACGTCCCCCTCAATGCGAGAGGCCTTGTTGATGCCATGAAAGACATCCGTCGACGGGAATTTGACACGGTTCAAATCGATCTTGACCCCATCTTTGTAAAGGCCCGAAGTGTCATTGATCGCTGCGGCTATGTCAAAGATGTGTGCCATTTCCGCCAAAATCTCCAGTTCTCGTCACACAAGGATGGCGATCTCTCCCAACGACCTCGAGGCACAGACACCAAGAAGAAGACTTTCGGGAAGAAATGTCTGGGACAGGGAGATATCCATTTAAAGAGCATCCATCTGAAAAATGAAGACATCATTGTAAGAAATGCCTGTTCTGATGCAAATTTGTGGAGCTTGCAGTGGCTAGCAGGCTGACTCTCGGATCTATAACCACCGAGGCTGTCGTTGCGAGAACTCACGCCACATTTGATTTTGAGAAATCATTGAAGCCTCTTGCGACTTGACTCCGGCCTTGATCATAGAAATCATTATACTCCGGCAGATGCCATAAAATGTTGGGTTTCGAAGACTCCCACATCCAGACTGCCTGTCAACCAAAAACTGTGGGCCACTAACCTACGAAGCGTGTTAATTAGCCTTCGGTCGAATGAGGGGGTCACCGAACGCGAGAGCTCTGAATTCACAAGTCAAACGTGAATTTGGATTGCACCGGAACAATCTTTACTTATCAAGTTGAAGAAAAGAACTTTATGGAGATACTTGTCGCCACCTTCATATTCTAGGAGATGTTGCAGCGCAATCCCCCTCTACGTGTTGCATCGGCGCGTTAATATCTGAACCTGAAGATAATTATCAAAGGCCACCTCCCCCGCAGACCCGGACACGTGGATTTTTTGCCTGAATAACGAGGAAGCCGACCTTAGCTTGTGTCGTGTACTTGTATGTTCAACCGTACCCCAGGTCTAGGAATACAAGCAGATCGCCGTTTCCTCGAGTCAATATCAGACTGAGTGTGGCAAAAAAGAACACTCAGGTCTCAATCATAACGAACGCCTTCTAGAAAGCAGACACTTCCGCAGATGGCTAGGTGAATGTAGTCTGTGGGGATGCATGGGACTATGGGGGATGCCCTTTCTCGGAACTGGTTAAAAGGCAATGCAATCTACCCGCCCCACTCAGATGAAATTGGAAAAGATCTTGAAATGAGTTTGTTGGCACCGTACAAGTAGATGGGTTTTCAGGGTTGATGCAAGGGTCAGTGTTCCTCATGGCCAATGCTGTACTCCGTACTGAGTACCCAGTACGTAGCGATGACACTTTTCCAGAATGTTTGAGCATTTGAAGACAGAGAATCACGTTGTCCTATCGTGCTGCAGGTCACCTTGGCTTAGGCGGACCGATCGTGTAGGCTGACAAGGGGAAACGAAGACGCACCAGATTCTCGATACCGAGTAGACCTGGCGCAGACACAGATATACGGAGTAGTACGTACACTTTTGGCACGCGTTAAAGAGATGAATCCCCCCTTGATCTCCCTTGCAAGGCTGCAACATTTCTACAGCGCTTTAATTGGTGACGAATTTAGCATTTTGTGGGACGGAAAGCTCTGCCTCCGAGTGGAGACGCTCCGAGCCGCGTTGCCAAGCTTAGCATAGCTTAGCACCGCAGCTGCGCAATGATTGGATGTCTCGGATTCTAGATGGGAATACGAACCTTGTGCGATCCCGTTTCGGAGATATGACGCCATGCCCTCTTAACACCATGGAATGTGCATAAAGTTTGCATTAGCAGCTTGACCCAACATTCTCGTCCCATTCCATAACCACGAAAGCCTTTTATCTCATATCCATATCGATTGCTCACATCGTTCAACTACCCGCGGGACCTGGAAAGAAAAAGAAAAGTGGAAGGGAGAAGAAAAGGGAGAAGAAAGGGAAAATGACTACGTCGTCGACGACCGACACAGGAGCAGAGCAGCAAACAGCGCCCATAGCGAACGACGCAAGCAGCACCTCTCCGCCCTCAGTGGAGCAGGAGACGAAGGACGCAGATGAGAACCCCCTCGAACAAACGACGAGCCGCATCGAAAATTATCCGACTGGCATTAAGCTGAGTTTGATCTTGCTGAGCATTTACTTGTCTGTCTTCTTGGTCGCCCTCGACAGAACAATCATTGCCACCGCGCTGCCCAAAATCACGGACAAATTTCAAAGCTTCGGGGACGTTGGTTGGGTAGGTCGATGATTTTCTTCGCAGATATGGGCGTGGGGAACCAAGAACAGCAGCTAACATCGCAAATAGTACAATGCCGGGTTTTTGTTCCCAGCCACGGCTCTCCAACTCCTGTTTGGTCGGCTATACACCTTCTACTCGCCCAAATGGATCTTCCTCACAGAGGTTTTTGTGTTTGAAATCGGCTCGGCGATATGTGGAGCCGCCCCGAGCTCAGTCGCTTTCATTTGGGGACGGGCGGTTGCTGGTCTCGGTGCCGCAGGACTATTTAACGGGGCGATGATCCTGATGATGTATGCTTCCCCTCTTGAAAAGAGACCTCTCTATATGGGTCTTCTGGGCGCTGTCTTCGGTGTGGCCTCCGTGGCAGGTCCCCTCCTTGGTGGAGTATTCACGACCAAGATCTCTTGGCGGTAAGTTTTCGTTCCGATGATACCTCTGATCGTTCAAGGCTAATACGAGTTAAAGGTGGTGTTTTTACATCAATCTGCCGATTGGTGCGGTAGTGCTCGCATTCCTTTTCTTAGTTATCGAAAACACTCCACCGGCACTTGGCGACCTGCCATTCAAAGAGAAGCTTGACCGAATTGACATCCCTGGCACGCTTGTTTTCATTCCGTGCATTGTTTGCCTGCTCCTGGCCTTGCAATGGGGCGGTCAAAAGTACGATTGGTCCAACGGGCGTATCATCGCGCTCCTCGTCCTCTTTGGCGTCCTCCTTATTATTTTCATCATCATTCAATTCTGGCGGAAGGAGTCCGGCACAATACCGCCCCGAATCGCCAAACAGCGGACAATTGCGACCGGAGGTTTCTATGCCTTCTGTCTCGGGTCGTCGTTCATGATTGCTGTCTATTACTTGTCGATATGGTTCCAGGCAATTAAAGGTGATTCAGCCATCAGGTCCGGATACTCGACGTTGCCCTTCATTCTCGCCCTTGTCGTTGCATCCATTATTTCGGGGGCCTTTGTCTCTAGACTTGGTTACTACAATCCATCAATACTGGCAGGTGGCGTACTGACACCCATTGGTGCCGGCCTCCTTACGCTATTCACCACGCACACGGCGCACCCTATGTGGATCGGCGCTCAGGTACTGTACGGTTTCGGAGTCGGCCTGGGGCTACAACAAACCAATATCGCTGCTCAGGCTGTTCTGGACAAGAAAGATGCCCCAACGGGGGTTTCATTGGTGTTCTTCTGCCAGGGAATAGGTGGCACCATCTCCGTCGCCATTGCCCAAAATGTCCTAGACAACAAGCTCATATCAGGACTGAAGGGCTTCAGCAACATCAGTCCCCATGATATCGCCAATACTGGAGCCACGCAGCTGAGGCAGGCTTTCAGTCCTCAGCAACTACCGGAGGTCTTAAGGGTCTACAACCACGCCTTGGTGATTGTCTTCTATGTTGCCCTTGGGTATTCTTGTGCAGCTATCCTCGGAGGTCTAGGGATGGAGTGGAAGACCTTGAAAAGGGAGAAAGCTAAGAAGGACAAAGAAAGCACAGCGGAAATCAAGGAAGAAGCTAAGACAGAGTGATCATTTACGATTCGCTCACCTTCGACGTCAAATTTTTACTTAGCGGCTTATTGTACAACACTCACATCCTCTCATAAGTAGAAATCCATTCTCAGCATGCTTTTGAACACTTTCAGGGCGCGTCGTGGGAACAAGAGAAGTCCAAGCTATGGAGGGGCAACTAAATTCCTGCTCCAGCGCATACCGCAAGATAATATTTTGCCATCCAGCAGTGTCTCGATCCCCCTCTCCCCTTTCTCCCAGCTCTCATTCCAGCGAATCCGGATAACGAAACTGGAATGTGGGTCAAATGGATGCCCTAGTTCAACATGTCAATTCAATACGGAATTGTAATCTTTTCGTCTGGTCTTTTCAAACGCTAGATGTGATTAGCCAAAAAAAGAAAAGAAAACAAACGCAGGGGATACAAAAGCAAAGGCTCGATTGAATGTAATAGTCTCTACCTGGCCGGCGTGTTCGACAGAGCCGTACCACAGTGCCGTGACAGGATTATGCTGGGCACTTGATCCCTGCGCTTGCTGCAGCTTAAGCCGCCGAGCTCTGTGAGATTGCACGCTCTGGCCGTGGAATATTGCCAAGGTTGGTCCTCGTCAATGGCGCATCTTCACTTCCTCGGATCCGGGTTACTTCCAAGTAGTTTCTGTTCGGGGACGAAATATGTGCAAAGATGATAGATAAAGCATGGTTCTCTATTTGGTATGTGTTCCCCAATAGCTAGATGGAGTTATGATGTGGTGTTCGAATCGAGGTTTGTGTTAGAGACCATGGGCCTGAGGTCCAAGGTCACGTTTTCCCTCAGGTGAGGACCTGAAAGGGGCCTGCCAAGGCTGGCGAGGCTGGTGAGGCTGCCTATTGGAGGCAAGGCTCTGAAGGCTCCACGCTCCGCAGTTGGAGCCGCAGACTGCGCTTAACTGCGCTTTCCATCATCACCTCGAACCTCCGGGCCAGGTTCATTTATTCACTACATCCCAGGCTTTGTCCATTTCATTTGGACTCTTCTCCTTAGCCTATTGACTTCGAATTACTGTCTTATAGGAACCTCCTCTTCAACCCGATGCCGCCTTACTCGATAGTGTCCCTCCAACCCCGACCGATTCTCAACCTCACTTTTTCGTAGATTCGTGATCTCATCTCCTCGATAGCTGCGTCCGTTGATTTCCAGCCGCCGTGCCCTCGACATGGCTGGGACGACTTCTTCGGCCGCGGAGATGATCTCTCAACTTGAAGCGGCGCGTAAACTCGCCCTAGGAGATCCTCAAGTGTACAACCAGGTCCTACCCGGGATCTTGCCCATCGTCGGCCCCTCAGCGCACGTCGAAGTTCGAAGATGGGGTGCGGATTTTCTCGCAGAGGCATTCGCAAGCCCCTCTCTGCCAAATGCACAAAAAGAACAGCTCTCCTCAGACGTGTTGCCCACCCTACGAGCCATGTTGGAAACACCGGGAGAAGATCCTGCGGTGATCAAAAGCGTGATTCAAGCAGCTGCTAGTCTATACCCTCTGGTGTTCAGACGAGTGTACGTGGTCGGACAGATAGTGTCAAGATTAGAAGGGACTATATCTAACAAGAGTGTCTAGAATATCACACCCCACAGAAGCTGCGTTGTGGCAGGAGATGAGTCGGATGAAATTGAACATTCTCCAGCGTATGGACTCTGCTCCCATCGCGGTCAGAATCTGTTGCATCAAATTTGTGCAAAAGGTCGTCCAAGTAGAGACCCCTGGTTTGATCTCAGACCCTCGAGTTAGTCGACCTGCTGTGCCCTTTGCCCTGTCAATTCCATGCTAATGTGATTCAGCGCCCCGAGCAAAATGAGACATCCATCGCCTTGGTTCCGCGAACTCACCCTCTACTGAACCTCCCCAACCTGGAGGCAGAGGCGTCGGGTCTGCTGGACAGACTGTTGGGTGTGTTCCAGGAAAACACCATGGACCCCATTCTTGTCGATGCGACCCTTAACTGCCTGGCGATTCTTATTCGAACGCGCCCTCCTATTTCTACCAAGATCGTCTCCGCTATTCTCAACTTCAACCCACTGAAACAGGCCAATTCTCCCATGACCCCACGACTGATGGTCATTGTAAAGTCAATGGAGAGAACAACAAGGGCTCTGTTACGATGGGCTCTGAGGGCTGTTCCGAACCATCCTTTGGAACAGAAGATCCAGGCGTACCTCATGCGCCTTCAGCAGTCCCGTTCTGCCTTGTTTGCAGAACCCACGGCCCAGAAACGCCCGGCAGAACCCACGGACGGGTTGGATGACGCAAAGAGACAGAGACTCACAGCAGGAATTCGCAAGTTTCCGCCAATGCCGCCACCGCCGAACACCTATGCCCACCTATTTACGCTCACTGAAGATCCCAGTCTTCAGCAGTTTGACGTTACCCTTCTCCCTGCCGACATTGTCAGCACCGTAACCGCGGTTTTCTTGCAACATGTGGACTCAAATTCTCTGGATGGAGCCATCGACGCAATCCGATCCAGATACACTCACTTACAGAAAGTCAATCAACCCACTCCCGTTCCTGAGGTGCCCATGCTTGGCCCCACAGGGATCGACGACGAGGACGATTACGAACCTGAGTTTGCTCCTGGCCTAGAGGCAATGGTTGAGTCAACTACAGAGAGAGCCTTGGAAGAGCTTGCGCAACCCGCTATCGGGTTGGGTCCGTTCGAGCTACCAAAGCCCCCACCGTTGACTGGGGCAGAAGTTGCGACGTTATCGGATCAAACCGTCGGACATGTCTTTCAACTCGTTGCTTCTCTTGAGGCAGCAGGGCACTCTCATACGAAACAACAATTAGGTCTGAATCGAATCGCCGCCAGCAGTAATGACCGAGACTCCTGGGCAACAATCCTCATGCGCTTGGCCACCAGAGCGCCGACAGGACTCGATGATCTCTCCAAGACACTAAATGAAGGTGATGAGGATTCCGCCAGGCAGCTCATTAAATCAGAAAACACCGAAGAAATACCAAATGTCGCAAACCGCATCCGCCAGACCCTGTTCATGTACGTCCTTGAAGACTTCCGACCGCGCCTTAACATGGCGATCTCCTGGTTGACGGAAGAATGGTACGCCGACAAAATTACCGCAAAGACACACCCAGAGCTCAGCCATCTACCAAACTACACCCGATGGGCGAATCGTTTCATTGATCGCCTTCTACCCTACCTCGACGCCCGGGATAAAAACCTTTTGATTCGCTTCCTTTCTGAAATGCCCAGCATTGATCGCGAAATCTTGAGTCGGGTAAAGAGCTTGGCGAGAGATCCAGAAAGGATTAGCATGTGTATTCTTGCAATGCAATATCTCTTGCTGATGAGACCACCAGCCAGGGAGATGGTGTTGGATACAATCGAAGTCATCTGGAGGGAGGGAGATGATCAAGCTAGAGGAGCGACCAGTAAGGTGCTGGCAAAATGGAGGCCGGGATTCCTGGAACAGGCCGTGAAGGAGGAGGAAGTGGAAACCAAGACGAATGTTAAACAGGAGATGAAGACGAACGGGGCCACGACTCATCTCCCTGCTGGGCCAGACGTTGCTGCGGATGCATCGGATTCGATAAGCATGGATCCCAGAAAGAGGAAAGCACTTGCAGCTGCAAATGGATGATAGAAATGCAGATACAAGTCCGAGCGGTTGACTTGAACTGTACCAACGTATCAAGGAAACGATGTGAATGGGCAATCATGTTTACAGAAGATGAGGGGTGGAAAAGCGACATCGGCCGGCGAAGATATTCTCTTTGAATTGCTCAGACACTCAGGATCCAACGTCATCTATGCCATCATGTCACTATAATATATACGGCCCATTCACACATGCAGCGCCTTCTGAGTCTTCATGTGGTCACGTTGAACTCGTCGATAACACTCCTCGGCCTCTTATACTCGCCCACTCCCATCCCATTCACCTTCCCCTTCTCCCTAACTTCCTCCCATCTACACTTTAGGCCAAAGAACTCGGGTCCACCAACCCGCAGCCCTTCTGCGCTCCCGGTCCACAGTGGAGAGGCGGGCATTCCTATCACGCGGACTTTCAGACCGTAGCGCAATTCGGGAGAGCCGAGAGCCTCGCCGTCGCTACCGAGGATCGAGATCAGATCGGGGACTGTGCATATGATCTCCTCTTCGAGCTCATCGTCGTCCGCAGAGGACGACGATGGGATTGGAAACTGCGAAATGAAACCTGCAGAGAGGTATTCGTTCTGGAAAGGGATGGTAAGGTAGCGGCTTTCACGGTTCTCGCGAGTGGATGATGGGCTCAGGGTGTCATCTTGCTCCTCGGCGGATAAAGGGCCGATTATGCATCGACCGACTGTGTAACCGCGAGAAATGTCACGAGTTACGTCGACGATTTTGCCAATGTAAAGCTCCTTGACCGGGGTGATGCTCGACTATACATTTATTTCAGTCAACAGCTTCCGGAAAGTCATCAGGAGGGTTGGAAAGCTCACAATGGCCTCGATAAAATCAATTTTGGATTCCCTGGCTAGGTGGACGGCGCGCCCCAGATACCATGCTTGAGAGACAGTGTTGGGCACGGCGTAGTCTTTGATGACCTTGCCAGATAGAGGTCTTCCAGCCGCTGCGGTGGAATTGCCCATTTCAATGCACGTCTGGCGTGTCAGCGATTCTACCCGCTTGTTAGATTCGGCGGCCTATCATACATATAGATAGACTGCGAGTCAGCCGTCTGCTGAGAAGTGTGAGGAAGGAGGTGAGAGAGAGAAACCCTTACCAGAACCACAGATGCGTTGCCTTTACAATCAGCAGTAGCAAATGGCAGTACCGGCTGTCCATAGATATAGGGAGTTCCATGCTCAAGTGTTGGATAGGCACGACCCATCAAGTCGCAGTCAACCACCGGTCGATCATAGCGAGCGCTGCTGGGAAATGTCACAAGGCCGTTGCCTCCTCCAATCTCATCTGCCACGATGCCCTGGAAGTCCTTGATGCCCATGATGGTGTTGACGGCGTCTATGGCTGCGAACACGTCGGTGCCAGCACTGATGCGCTCATCACTCACAGAAGGCGCGCCGTATCCAGCACCGAACACACAGGTGTTGTCGTCTTTGAGAGATTCGAGAGGGACGACGCGGATGGTTCCCTGGCCGGCTTTGCGGAGAATACCCAGTGTGTACAGAGCCATGAGATACGACGAGCCACCGCCTCCTGTACCGAGAATCCCTGCGCCCGAAGCGATCAGCTGCACATCGATGGGAGAGATGTACCAGACGCCGTTGTCGACACGGGGACGGTAGTTCGCAATATCGACACCCAGTGTCGGTTTCGCCAGACTGCCCTTCTGCACATTTGTGGTCTCGGCCTTCATCGCCTCTTGCGCCATGTTCATGTCCGCTTCTTGCTCCTGGTCGAGTATACCACTAGAAACGCCATTATGAACGGCTTCGTCTTTGACTCGAAGACTCCCGACTGCTTTCATCACAAACCTCGTGGCTTTGTTGGTGACATATTGTAGTGGGATTTTCTTGATCTCGACGATTTTGACGTCTCTTTCGTCTGCTCCATTCGATATGGCGGCTTCGATTGCCGCCTTCTTGACTGCCTCGATCGCGGCGATCTCATCTCGGCCAGCCAATATCTCAATCACGTCGACTTCCCCTGCCACCTTCGCAATAGCCGCGCCTACCGCGTTCGCGGAGTCGTGATGAGGTGGCCGAAGGCACTCTTCTACTCCATCGAGGTCCTCCGTGAGGATGACTGAACCTCCGCCGACGAGAAGGACAGACACAGGAGCAGAAGAGACTTTCATCTTGTCGATGGCCCGGTCCAGCTGTCGTTTGATGTCGGCCTTCCCTCCAGCAATTAGATGTTCAGGAATGCTCTTGACTTTGTCGTAGTCACCAATGTCTGCTGCCTTTGAAGCCACGACAATATCCGTCGCAGTCATGACACTTCCTCCAAACACCATGGCATCGGTTGTGAGGCGATGAGCGACCGAGTCGGGACCGACAGTGACCCTCCCGTCGTCCTCAGATCTACGCACGCGACTCCCTCCTCCGAGGCCGATAGAGAGCACTTCTGGCATGGAGAAAGCAGTGCGTACACCGCCAACCTCAACGAAGTTGGGCGCCTGGCGAGGAAATCCCGAGGGCAACAGAGAGCAGATGTCAGTCGTCGTCCCTCCGACATCTACCACCACGACTTGCTTGTCGGCCAGTCTTTGGTCACCATGATCCAGCCCCTGGAGAAAGGCGGCTCCCATCAAACTGTTTGTTGGACCACTGGCGAATGTCTTGATGGGCAGTTCCGCCGCCACGGCGGCATCAGTGAGCGTGCCATCGTTCTGGGTCAGGTACAGCGGACATGAGAGTTCAAGTTTGGACATGGCAAGTCTGAAGCCCCGGATCGTCTTGCGAGCGAACCCCAGGATCGCCGCGTTCAGGATTGTGGCATTCTCGCGGGTTAAGAGTCCAGTTCCGCCAATCTGCCCAGAGCAGACGACAGACAGTCCTGGTTCAAACTGTTGCAAAAGATTTCTACATCTCTCTTCATGGAGACCATTCTGATCGAGCGCAGAGAATACTCCGACAACAGCAACGTACTGGACCCCTGCTTCCACAATCGCCGCTGCCGTCGCTTTGATCTGGACAGGGTCGAGAGACGAGATCTCCCGCCCATCAATCTCAAGTCCTCCATCGAGGTAGAAGGCAGGACCCTCGATGATGTTCCTCAATGCATAAGGAAAATCTGCAAAGGGGGGTATCTAGACAATGTGAGCCATGGACCTTCGGGCAGTGGAAACTTTACTGACTTACCTTCCTGGTATAAGGGCCACACAGTCTCACCACGGCAACACGACTAAGTCTCCGGGCATCATTCTCAACAACGGCATTTACAAAGTGTGTCGTCCCGATGGCGACATTCAACACTTTACTTCTGTCGACCTTTGACCGAGCGAGAACCTCTCGAACTGCACTTTGAATCCCCAGAGTCACGTGGGATGTTGTGGAAGTCTTGCAGGTGGCCAGCACGCCACGCGAGTCGGTCTCAAGCGCACTGATATCAAGGATGGCGGCGTCGGTGTTGGTTCCACCGACGTCGACACCAATACGGTACATGCTCGAGTAATCTGCAAGGGCTCGCTTGGGTATCTTCCGCTGCCTAATGGATTAAAGGTAAGATAGGTCTGTCGCAGACCAGCCGTCTTGAATTATTGAGAGATATCTATCTCCCATGTCGACCGGGCAGCCAGCATAGTCACCCTATAAGCTCCTCTAGGATCTGCTCTAGGGAGCAGTGGAACACTTGGGGGAAATTCAGACACCTTTCGAATGCTCGCTACATCTCCACTACATCGGGATGGTGTTGGTAAAATGCGCCAAAGCCCCCAAACGCCAGATGCCGGACGGAGATCTGCGGACGCAAAAGCGTTGTTTCCAGAGCGGAGGAAATATCAAGAATGGGTAAGTGACAGGGCCGGGCCACCGAGGCAGTGGGCTTATCCACAGGCATTTCCATTAGGGAGAGTCTTCATAGGCCATCTTTCCAGTGATCCTATGGATCCGGTTTTAGTGCTCTCATCCTTGGTTCTTGGACCGACAAAAAAACCCAGCAAATCGTCCCTGACCTCTTTCGATTCCTCGTGCATCATTGGTCCTAATGGCACCCTTCAACACCCTTGTGGGAGAAAAGTAGATGATTAAGCACTGATCTACTGGAGGCTAGTGGTGCAAAAAGCGCCCAGCCCCAGGTAACTAATTGACCGTCCAGCGTCGTTATCAGGGCCTGATTAATCAATCCTTACGAGAATGCTCAACGACGGGGAACTCCAGTTTATAACCCCATCCTGCTCTCCACTGATGGCAGACGACGTCTACCTTCTGCAGTCTCCACCGCGGCTCCCGTTGACGACATGGCGGGCTTCAAAGGCTTTCTGAGAAAACTCGAGGTGCCGTATGAAGGCGGGACGGTCCCGAATCGCTGGATCAACAATGATATCAAGCCTATCGAAAAGGGCAGACGAACATGGACGTTCTGGACCTTTCACAACCTCTGTATGTGACAGTCCTTGGGCATTTTCCATTGGAAATGGCTCAGCTAACGCACGCTTACAGGGGTGTTGACCAACACAAATATCTCGACTTACATGACGGGGAGCTCACTGATTGCGCTTGGGTTGAACTGGTGGCAGGCGATCATTGCCATAGTTTTCGGGGCAGTCCTGTCGACGGTCTTTGTAAGTCGTTTGGGCATTTCGCATTCGCCCATGAAAAAGGTCCGGATTATCAAAAGGGTTGAACGGTGCTGACCACTCCGGGATTGGGACCGATACAGATAGTATTGAACAGCATGCCAGGCGCTTTCTATCACCTTGGATTCCCCATCGCGAATCGATACGTTTGGGGCATGTACGGCAGCTCGTTCGTCATCTACAATCGAATCCTCTTGTCGCTGGTGTGGTATGCCGTGCAAGCCTGGATCGGCGGCCAATGTGTCTACGTCTGCCTCGAAGCCATATGGCCGAATCTCGAACAACGCATTCCAAACCACCTTCACGCCACCGGACTAACGTCTGCATCATTCCTCACGTACTGGATCTTCTGCCTTATATCGCTCCCCCTGATCTGGATCCGGCCGCATAAATTGAAGGTGTTTTTCTACGTTGCCGTCGCCTCGATCTTCACTTTTGAGATTGTGCTCTTGATATGGGCGCTGGCCACCATGGATGGATTCGGCGACACGATCACCGGTCACCCACAGACCCAGGACACTTCGACTGGCTGGGCGGTTCTGTACGGCATCATCAGTGCCATAGGAGGGATCGCAGCGGGGATCCTGAACCAGAATGATTACGCGCGTTTCGCTCGTCGACCGAGGGATGCGATATGGGGTCAGATCGCCAGCGCCGCAACGTACTCGATCATCAGCTCTGTTGTCGGGATTCTCGTCACGGCGGCCACGCAAAGGCGGTACGGCGCCGCTCTGTGGAGTCTGCCCGATCTGCTGATTGCCATGATGCACGCCGGGGGATCCAGGTCTCGAGCCGCGGGCTTCTTCGGCGGTGCCGCGCTCGTCATCTCGCAATGGGGCATCAACGTGCCCGGGAACGCCCTGTCCGGTGGCTTCGACTTCGCCGCGACTTTCCCCCGGTACATCAACATCCGCAGAGGAGCGTATATCACCGCGGTCTTGTCCATGGCCGTCAACCCCTGGCAACTGCTCGCCACGGCCTCGACGTTCCTCGCCGTCCTGTCGAGCTACGGGGTCTTCCTGGGTCCGATGATCGGGCTCATGATCTCCTCGTATTACATCGTGCACCGTCAGAAGATCAAGGTGGATGACCTCTACCGAGGGGACAAGACCAGTATCTACTGGTACACATATGGCATCAATTGGCGAGCGCCAGTGGCGGTACGTACCATACCCAGCCTTTTTGTGATATTGATTTCGAGTTGTTACGCACCCAGTCACCAACCTCCTGCTTCGAAGCGAACGTTCAGTCCCCTGGACTTTTCCTTACCTTGGCTAACATAAATTGTGCAAAGTGGGCATGCGGCGTCTTCCCTTCGATGCCGGGCTTCATCTCCAACGTCAACAACAGCATCCACGTCTCCCTCGGCTGGACGCACGCGTACTACATTTCCTTCTTAGTGGGCTTCTCCATCGCGGCCGTCGTCTTCGTCGCGCTGCACCACTTTCTGCCCGTGCCAGTCGTCAAGGACTTCGTTCTCAACCCACAAACCAGCAGACAGGTCATGGCCGAGGCCCAGGCCACGTGGGACGCCACGGAAGACATGATAGCCGCCAGTGATGCTAGTGTGCCCTCGGAAAGCGTGTTGCCCAAGGACGTGCAGGATGTGGAGGGGTTTCCGAAGGATATCTGAATTCTTGAAAGCATTGGATGGGTTGGGACGGGATGGAATGTAGGATTACATGCACGAATTTGACGAATGAAACGAATTGACGATGATGAAGGTAATGATGAGGCTGAATACCCCTTTAGTTTTTCTTATCCGGAACGATTCCTCGCACTTCAACCACGCTCACTGCGCTAGACGTGACGGCTCTACATCCCAAATGCCCGGGTGTCTTTGAGCTGAATCGAAGGGAGACTTCTCGCGGGGGTGAGATCACTGCCAGTCAGACCTTGACAGCGCACGAGATCAGGTGGTTCAAATGCAGAGGCACACGAGCTCAGTAGCAGCTTCCTTGAGTGCCAAATGGGTGAGGCAGAAGCCCTTCTTGGTTCCTTCTATTCCCTCGGTGAGGCTCAGAGCTTCCAGAGTACATTAGAGTCCTTCACCGATCGTGTTCTGCTCCGGGGACTATCGCAATAGATCCTACTCTCCTTAGCCTTCGAGAGATGTGTCTCCTAAGCATGTCACTCGGGAGTCTCTGGCTTGCGACCGTCATCTTCGCCTCTGGATATCATTGTATGACTTTCCCCACGGCACCACAGTCAACGCCAAGGCTCACCAAATGCGGCTCTCAGCGGCTCATACAATGAGCTCCCCCGGGTCCGGCATTGCGGCCATGGTTGGGGCTGGACACGAAGTCCTGGATATCTTCCTCCATTCATATCGGTGTGGGGCTGCATGGTCTGCAGCAGCTTGCTTTGAGGGAGCAGGAGAGAGCCAATCTGGTTCATCTGCATGCATCGCCACGTCACTCAGTGCTAGGGTCTCCTCGAGCCGTCTGCGGCGCTTCGAATTATCTCCCCAGCATGATCGCCCCCGCAATATGCGGCTGAAGTCATGTGTAAGGAATAAGTACGTGCCTTGCAGCCTGTAAACCCGGCGAAATAGTGTTTACTCGATAGCTAGGACTTCTCTAGCAAAGGCCCGAATTTTCATCCAGAACTATGGCGCCGACAAGTGCCTACATAGCAATTCGACTGATTGATCCTCTTTTGCTAGATTGCGTCAAGGCACACGAGCTTCTGAACCGTGTCGACAATCCTGATGAGGGACTCTCCCATTCCGTAGATCGATTGGAGGCTCCATTGATCGGCATCGAGAAGAGTCTAGTGGGCATCTTAGTCCTCCTCCTCAATCGAACTGATCGCCTCCGCCATCCATTTCGAGAAACGAGTCGCGAGGAGAGTTGCTTCAAGGCGGCCCTTCGTGGATGTTCAAATGTCATGGCAACGATCATCTACAATCTGAACCTTCTCGCTGCTAGAAAGTCTCCTATCGTGGCCACCTGGGATGATTCCCAGAGACTTTTGGAAGTCTACCGGAATGCTCTATTGGAACTTTCAGGCATGCTCAGTCCGTAAGTGGTTCGGGGTCTCCTACGTTGAAGTCGGACTAAGCATCAAGAAGAGCCCGGACCGGTCCATCGACATCAGATTTCCTTGAAAGAATCAACACGAACAATAATCAGGCATCAAGGCTAAAACGGATCGTTGACGATCGCCAGAAGCAAGAGCAGCCCAGTAAAGCGAGAGATCAAGGGCAAAAAGACCGTCCGACCGATGTGCAGCCAGAAGCTCAAGCACCCAAAAAAGAGCAAACCAATGGAACAAAGACTACTGCTAATACCGCCGCAACACAAGCTTCGGGACAATCCACTCATGTTGATGCCCCGACTAGCTCAACTCAGTCACACGATGACTGCACAGGGTACAGAAGAGGCTTAAAGGAAGGACGTAGCGGTGTTTGCCATACGCTCAAGAGACTCCATCTTTTTGAAAACGAGGCCCCTAGAGGCAAACGAGCATCATGGTTGCTGAAAGCCATTGATAAAGATGGCAATAAGGACTCCGCCGAGATAGTAGAACTTCTCCTTGAGCTGGGGGCTGATCCCAATCAGTTATCGTCCAACATCGACTGCGAAAAACCTATCTACCTTCCATTGTGCTATGCTGCAAGTACAGGAAATGCGGCCGTCATGGAACTGCTCATCAAAAAGGGTGCAGATATTCGTGCCCGAGACAGCTCCGGCGACACTGTACTTCTACGCGCAGCGAGATATGGAAAGGACGGGTTGGTTAAGTTCCTACTAAACGCGCCACATGATGCCGATATCGAAGTACGAAGGGCGGACACAACTGATCGCAAAGGATTTACTCCGTTGATGATGGCGGTCCATTACGGCCACCCAAGTACGGTGAGGCTGCTGCTCGAAAAAGGAGCAAATCGCGAAGTAGTGGATGAAACTGGGAACCCCCTGCTTCACGTCGCTATTCGAAAAGGTAGACTGGAGATTATCAAGCATCTTGTTGAAAAAGGCGTGCAGGTTGCAACGGTCAATACCAAGTCTCACGATACAGCCCTACATTGCGCAATTCGGAATGGATCCATCGAAGTCGTAAAATACATCCTTGAGAAGGGTCCTGCTTTGATCAACACACCGAACAAGAATGAAACCCCTCTGGCTTTGGCTGCGAGAGAGAAAAAGCTTGATCTGATCGAACCGTTGGTTAAAAGTGGAGCCAGGACGGAGGCAAAGGATCACCATGGTCGCACGCCACTCCATAATGCCGTCCTTGCTAAGGACATAGAGATGTTAAGGAGGCTGGTCAAGGTGGGCGCCAAGGTAGAAACCCACGATACTGCTGGGCGAACCCCACTTCACAGCGCCGTTGTGGCGAAGGACGTTGCCAGTATCAAAGTTTTGTTTGAGCTGGGTGCTAAAATCGACTGCTCTGACAACAAGGGACAAACACCGCTTCACCAGGCCGTCATGAGCGAAGACCTAGAGTCGGTGAAGACTTTACTCACCTTCGGACGCAAGATAGAGATGAAGGATGGCGCTGGTAAATATCCTTTGCAATATGTTATGGAAATGCCCAAGTCAAAAGAAGCCTCGGCTCTGAACCTACTGCGCGAATTTCTAAAGGTCCATGACAGGAAAAAACCGTTTCACAATGGATTCCACGCATTGTCCAAAGCAACCCGTGATGGAAGGCTGGTATTGGTCCAAGAAATCCTCAGAAGCGATCCCGAACTCGTCACCTGGAGACCGTCTGCTGGCAGTGCTTTCCAGCTGGCTCTACACGAAGCGGTCAAAGCGAACAAAATGGAAGTTCTCAAGGAGTTGTGCATTTCAGCAAGAGACCTGTCAGCCATCGACATAAAGGACCATCGAGGTAATACCGCCTTACATCAATCCATCATCAGCGACCGCCCCAGCATGATTCCTCTGTTGATTCGCAATGGCGCTAACAAGGAGCTCCCATCGGGTGCAGCTGATGGATCGTTGCCTCCTCTGCACCTTGCAGCTCGTGAAATGAACTTGAAGGCCATAGAGGTGCTTTTGCGTATGAACGCAGATGGAAAAAGGCGCATACCGGGGGGTCCAATTTGTGACCGGTGTAGTGAGATGAGAGTGCCGCCACATGGGAGGAATGCCAGATGTATCCTCCGCAACTTGGATCCCAGCGTCCGCTTGAAACCCAGTTTCAAGTTGATCGAAGACGCGCTTCTAGCAGTCATCAGAGCGTGACAAAGCCAGCCGGTGCTGGCCAGCGGAACAATACCATCTTGAAGAGCGATCCAGGTTGATCCTTGGTATCAAGTAGCTTGTGAATGGGGCTGGTTTGAAGTTTCCTTATTTGAGAAGAGCGTGGGCAGTACTCGGTAATATTATGTCATCTGCCTGATTTTCGTATGTGGAAAGAAGGTTTTGATGACGTCACTAGCGTCCCGATCAAGGCACTACAAGACACCGCCAAGGTCGCTCACGTGATATAAAATCTATTAGTTTTAGCTAGCCACTGCCAAGCCACTGAAGAATGGCCCTTTACCTGCGAACTACCGGGTATGGTAGACTCCAACGTTCCCAAACACCAGCAGTGAATGGCAATGCCGTAATGTGGACATCCTCCGTGGGTAACCGAGTTTCGCAACATCGACCACGAGACAAGCAGAGCGCTCTGTGATAGCTGGGCAAGGTATGTAACAGCCTCATAGCGGGCAAGCACGAGCGAGACGGACAGGACAGGGCAGACACGTCTCACACGCAAGGCTCACACTATATGGCAAAGGTCGCGTCTTCACAGATACGTTCGACGCGTCACGAAGCGAGCCATCTCACGCCACGTTTCCACGTCGTCAGCGGTACCTGGCAATTTTCCATCCTGCGCCAAAATAGCACCAACCTTCGCCCAAAAGAAATACCACCATGGCAGACTCTACAAACGCAGCAGTTGCACCGCGAGTATGCGTGGTCTGCAATAAGGCTGAGGTTGAATTGTCCACTGGCTCTGGCTTAAAAAGATGTAGCCGCTGTCAGAAAGCGACATACTGCTCCAAAGGTTTGTCTTCGTTTGTGGCAATGGCCGCTCCTTTATGGATCACTTACCGGCCGTTACATAGAGTGCCAGACAGCTCACTGGCCGCAACACAAAACCGTATGTCGATGCCCAGGCACCACACGCACCAACCCTACTACCACGCCTCTTCGCCCTCCTCACCCTCTCCTGTTCAACTACTTCAAGGACTTTGACACTGAGTCCAAGACCTTCGAGATGCTTATTGATGCCTTTCGCCTTCGCTGCGACGACGACTATGCTTGGGGTGCTCATTACCATGGCATCTATGGCCGAAAGCCCCCGCTCCCGGTGTTCCGCGATTTTCTGGCTCGCGCGAAAGCCGCGGGGATGTTGCCACGCTGGTGGGATGAGGAGAAGGAGAAGGAATGTGTGCGAATGGCAATGGAGGATGAACACTTCAACATCAAGTTTGCGGTGGAGAAACATGATATCGTGGAGCACTACGAGGATCGCCTTATGCCGATGACGCTACGCATGGCTGCAGAAAATGTCTATGGTGGCGGATATGGGATGGGGCAGAGACCAATGCCCGAGGACTATGTGTGTCAATGTTGAGGGAATCTCAACGTGCTTTGGGTGTGGCGGGGGGGAGAACAAGTCTCCTTGTGATCGACGGCGTCCCGCAACACGCCGGCTTCGAGCATTGGCACGGGCAGCTGGCAACCTCCTTCGCTACAAGCGGATCATAATTTTACAATTTATGATACTAGAAAAAGTTATTCGAGTTCACCATGGAGGATGGCATGCAGAAAACGAGCAAATTTTGGCCTGTATTGGCTCCTGTGCCGGCACCGGGTCATAGGCTGAATTAGGTTGGAGCAGTATTCATCTATCATGGAGATCATAGGCAGTCGTCTGAGGAAAATTCACCCAGCAAACGGTTCGGGCAGGTGTTCAGAGTACGATGCACTGTCAGTTTGGGAGCGTCAAGGCAGCATCATCCTCCTCCCCAAATGGGTGAATAGACCTTTGGTGCATAATAATATCCGTCTCGTCGAACCCGAGATAGCAAAATATACCTCTGCCGGAGGTACACGGCGGGCGGAATTGAAAAATAGGCGGTACACTCGGGCATCGAAAACAGGGCGGGCTGCATCTATGGCGCCAAAGAGTGCTCGACAGCGGCGAAGCGGCCGCTGCATCCAATACAGTTAACCGTATGGATAGAAGACTGCACACCACCATTTCCAAAGGCAAACGAAATGCTCAATATACTTGAAGGTCTTGCCGTTCCGAGATCCTGCCACGTCGATAGACGAACGGGCCGTCACCAAATAGCTCTAGATCGGTGACGGCAGAGGAATAGGAAAAGCAACTGAGGGGATCGAAGACATCTTTTGTTTACATGCGCGCCTCATGAAGCCGTATGGTGGGTCTGGAAAAACTGTTTTCCTGAAACGATTGGAGAGGGCAGAGAGGGCCATGAATAATAAAGCATTTTGTCCACAATAAGACGGACGCCCTTTGACCATGTCCAGACATGTGCTCCTTTTAGTTTCTCCAAATAGCCAGTCGCGGGTTCCTCGACCTGACCATGACTAATCTTCACAAATTCTCAAAGCGCGCTCGGCAGTATGTCATGACAACGAAAGCAATAGACAAGAAGTGGGCTGGGGGAGGGAAGACACTCGAGAGAGAAGGTGGGTTAAAAGGGCAAGGGGATCTCTCCTCCGTACAATATCTCGGTCTCACCCTCTTCCCCTCATCATCTCATCTTCAATTGCCAGTGTATGCCGGTGCAGCAGCCAGTCTGGCTTTTAGAAACTGGAAAGAACGATTTCGAACGATATTTTGCCGCTTCATATGTCGCTTCGAATTCGAAGTCGAGAGTAACAACCAGAAGATAGAATCAACATCTGAAAATTTCCTGCGGCGGGGTTCGCGTCTCGTGTCGAGGCCACGATTTTGGAGCCTGGCTAAAGGAAGGAGGCACCGGTCAACAAGAACAAAAAATGGCCGATGATACATCATTCCGCGGCGAAACGTCCCTCTCGCGCCTCCTTTCCACCTTGCGCGCAACGCTGCATGAGGAAACATATGTCTTCGCGAGCATTCCGGACACCCACCACCTGCCCGTGCCGGTCGAGGAGATAACTCTGTTCTTCCGTGAGCCGCACCGGGCCAGCGGGAGTGACACTGAACCCTTGTCATCGTCACCCTCATCATCACCCTCATCAGCAGGAGCACCAGCAGCACCAGCACCAGCAAAAGAGGGGCAGGGACAGAGACAGGCAAAAGGCACGGCCATCACGCTCATCCTCCGCCTCGAAACCGCCCAGAAACACGGCATCCAGAACTACACGTACCCGTGCCGGATGATCACGTGCGACGTGCACTCGTCGCTCGAGGCGGTGGGCTTCATGGCCGTGCTGGCGACGAGGCTGGCTGGCCGCGGAATCAGCGTCAATCCCATCAGCGGCTTCTCCCACGATCACCTCTTCGTGCCCGTGGAGCGGGCCGAGGAGGCGGTCGCAGAGCTGCTGCTCGTCAGAGAGGAGGCTGTGAGGGATTTAGAGACTGGATCGAAACGGTCCTGATGGATGGACGGAGCCAGGGACCCAGGGACCCAGAGGCAAAAGGGAGGGATGTGAAACTGTGAAAGGATCTATGTAACACTCATTCGCGTTGGTACAGGACATTCGACAGATGTGGTGTCTTGGGATCAACTCCTGCAATCTCTTAACGCCACAATACAAATTCTTTCGATCCACCGCCAGCAGCAAATTCTAGACCGACAACAAACCATGGTGTAGTGAGCCAGCAATATCAATAACGCATCTAGTGTCAAACTCGATCGTTAGCAAAACATCCCGCAACAATACGCCTTCATTCGCTTGTGAAATGAAGCGTAAAAGTGTATTAAACTATTCTAAACCTATCTGGTTGGGGAGGCTACTTTTATAGCCATAATTACTAGCGTCTTAGCGTATTTCACACGCTCGAGATTTGACAAGGAAAAAAAATGGAGCCCTCTTCGGCAGCACCTCCTCTTAGCTTTCAGATGACTTTGACATCGAAAATTTTCAGATCCTCTGGAACATGGTCACTCCCATCTTCTGCTTTGCCGCGAAACATTGTCTTGACCATCTTTTGCAGGACAGGTCCATATTTAGTGTCTATTGACGCATGCAAATCGTCGAAATCTGTGTATTGCGCCTGGTCATGAGTGATGTAGGAATCACTGAAACCTAGCTTCCGGACTTTTCTATACAAGCCTTTGGTGTCCTTGAAGTCATTCGTGGTGAGAACAAGGTTGAATGTCGTCAATTCTGGAGGAGTCCTCTCGAGAGGTAACTTGGATGACTTAGTTCGGTAGATCTTCCTATTCCCGCTTTTCTGCTGTTGCCTCATAAAGTAAGCTCGTGGGTCGTCGGTGGGAAGCTCGGGTTTCTTCAGAGCGCCCGCTGGTATCTGCGTATCTGAAAGGTTGCTCTGCTCGGCACTCTCGAGAGGAATTTCACCTTCGGGCTGTGGATGGGAGTGTGACAGGTCCTTCAAGGCCTTCAGGTAGCGATTCCGATGTGGATTCGACGTCGATGGTACCGCGGCTCGAGATTTTGAGTTGCCAAATCTCGCATCGTAATCCTCAATGTTTGCATCCTCTACTAATTCCTCCCCGCCAGAAAGCGGTACCGGCCCAGAACTTGACTCAGGCTGCCTTGATCTGCCCACGCCTTCCTGGGGAGAAGTAGAGTTAAGAAGCCCGAAAACCCTTTTCTGATGAGCTATGGCAGCTTTCTTTCTATACTCGAAATCCATAATGTCGTCTAGCTCGGAATTTGGCTGCAGAAGCCCATTTTCTGGTGACCTTTCAAGACCCGCTGTGGTCCTTTCCAATTGAAACTGTAGGTCAGAATGGATATCTTCACTGTCATCTTCACCCGGCTCAGACACTGCGGGAACTCCTCGAAGGCCCCTCTGCAATGACAGCTGGCCATGACCACGACGACTTGAAGGTGGTGTTGGGGATAAGGCTCCAGAAGATTCAGCTTGATCTTGGCGTCTCAGCGGGACTTTAAAGGGTTTTTGGCTTGGTCCCCATCCTCGACGCGTTTGACGGCTGGACGGGGGTGACAACATGCTGTTATGGGACCTCGACCTCAGGTTCGGGACATCAGGAGCGTTCATTGGCGAATTCGGGGCTTGAATATTCGGACTGATGACACTCGCGCTTGAAGCCTGATAAAATCCGGGCTTCAGCGATAGCCATGTCTGCAGATTTGACTTTTGCGCCACGCTGACACTGTTGCTGTCATCTGAGATGCGTAGGCCTACTTGTTCATCTTCTGTGGCCGTTGACGCTTTGAACAGTCGTCTCATGGACAGGCCTGGGTTGGGTGTCAAAGTAAGACTGAGACTCGAACTGCCTGAGGGAGATGCTGAAGGCTTCCGTGAGCCTGTCACTATTGTGCGGATGTTCTTGAACGTCTCGACCTCTTCTTCGTCCGTCAGAGCAGTCGCGTTCATACTAGACGATGACCTGTCTTGGTCTGTGTCCATCCTTTTGGGTTTGACTTGTGCAGTCATTGCAGCAATTGTGAAGGGATTTCTCGTACTTGACGGGTGTGTCAGCATTTCTTCCGCATCGAGTGCGACAGGGATGTTGTCTCGTTGCACTGAACCCTCTTCCAATTCGGCATGGTCCAGGCCTATACGACATTTGTCTTGGGGAGATGTGGGAACCATTGCTCGAGATGGCGTGGTCCAAGCATCTTCTAATACATCAATAGTGTGTTCTCCAACCCCGGAATATGCTCGGGTAAACAAGCATTCCACTAGAGATAGCAACTGATCAGGTCGAGCAAAAAGGACTTCGTCCTTGGTGGGCTCTACGTTGACGTCGTAGCTTCCCGAGGGGCACCGAATCTGCATGAAGAGGAAGGGTCTCGAGACCGAAGACCCCTCAGAGGATGAGAGAGCCTTGTGAAGGTGACGCTTATAAGACTTGGCCACTTCCCGCATCGTGCCTCGATCCGTACTGACGGGACGGCCGTCGATAGAAATGTATTGCCTAGCGTTACGGGCATTGGCAGAACCTGATGCTGTCAGCCATTTTGTGCAGAAAAAAGATGGTCCCACGAACCTGGTGCCGCTGAGAGCAACAGAGCATTGATGCTCCAGCCATTGTCAAGATCGACGTCACAATCTTCCGAAGAGATGTTGTGTGCAGTACATTCAGTCACAATATCCTTCCCCACAATTTTCGTCGCCACTTCTGTAATTGAAGCTATCGAGGCGGGTGCGTAAGTCCAATTGATCTTGTCGTTCTTTCCTTTCAGTATCTTCAACGAGAGACGTACTTCCGGTCTAGCGAAAGCGAAGGAGAATAGGAGAGATCTTATAGCGTGCAAGGTCTTCATGCTTTCCTTCAACGCCGTCTGTTTTCTAACCGGTATTTTCGTGAGGAAATCCTGTACGCGAATCGTCGTCCCGACAGGATGGGAGGCTGAAGAAGAACTGAAACTGTCATGATACATTGAGTGTCAAAAAGAACTGACCGTTGTACCTACCTGAGCATCCCCGAGGCAATATACTTGATGGAGGTCCCTACAACTTCCCCGTCGACTCGGGTAGTGACAATTACTGCCTGGCTTAATTCGACAATGCTCGCCAGTGCTTCACCTCGGAACCCAAGATAGGAGCCGCCAAGTCGATCGAGATCTTCAAGTGACCTGATCTTAGAAGTACAGCCTCGCTTGCAGAGCAGTTGGCGATCTTGGACGTCAATGCCTGTGCCATTGTCCTTTACCTGAATGACATCCAGTGCGTTGTTAGATATTTCGACGCTGATTATTGTTGCTCGGGCGTCTAGAGCGTTATCCACAAGCTCCTTGACGACAGATTTAGCATCGGTTAGAACGAGCGATGAGGTGAGAGCACGGCTTGTGATTTCTGGCAAGGCATCAATTGGCATTTCGCCGCCATGGATGAGAAGATGCAGGAGAAGATGGAGGAGGAGGCGGTGGGCGGTTGAGACACTCGTGAGGACACTTCAACGCGTGCTTGCGCGTGTTTGAGCGCCGAGACGCGTCGGAGCTAATTGGCTAGCGCCTTGGCATGTCGACAAGTCTTTTGAAGTACGTCAACACCCTCGAAAGTCATCTTCTGCTTCTCATTGTACAAAGCTCGAGCTGTCTTCGCCGTGAACCTGCCGAAACTTGCTACCATGGGTTTCGGCAACCCTCTTCCATTCTCAGCTGACCGGCGCTAAGACGAAGCGATGCTACTAGTTTAGCAGACAGTGTACCGCACGAAGCACCAAACACAACCTCCCGTTGGTGTCAGCAATGGACACTCAACAGTTGGCAAAATTCGCGGTGCCAGTGGTTGTGATCCTGGTGGCCTTTCTTTCCTATTCATCTCAGTACCTTTTTTATAGTCTTGAGCCTGGCCCGCTTTCTTTGCAGGACAAGATCATTTTCAACACGTTGGTTGGATGCATATGGATATGTTATGCTCGTGCTTGCACGACGAATCCCGGACGTGTACCCTTTGATTGGAAACCCACTGAGGGTGAAGAAATAGAGTCATGGTCTCCCGGAGACAGAATCTCCTCAAGGCACAGGTATTGCCGTAAATGCGAAGCAATCAAACCTCCCAGGTCACATCATTGCAGAGTATGCAAAAGGTGAGCAGTCCCTCCTGTTCTCGAGATTCATACTAAATATATATCAGATGTATCCCAAAGATGGACCACCATTGCCCCTGGACCGTCAACTGTGTGTCTCACTTCACCTTCCCCCATTTTATGCGTTTTCTGTGGTATGCAGTCTTCGCCATGGGCTATCTTGAATACTTCCTATTCGTGCGAGCTGGTGTCGTCTGGGAGAACCGCAATCTGCCCAGTGTAAGGCCATCCACCCTTGAAACAAGCAGGATCTAACCCAATGCCCAAGTATCTAGGGCCTTCTCCTTCCCAGCTGGTCCATCTTCTCATTTTGATAATTGTCAACACTCTGACTATCTTTCTCGTCTCAATTACCTTCTTTCGTACAATCTGGGATCTCGGGGCCAATGTCACCACTATCGAGAGCTGGGAAATTGAGCGCCACGAACAGCTACTCCGTCGAGCTCGTGCACTCGGAGGATATCTGGACGGTCCAGATGGTATTCGCGTCAAGATTGCGAAACAAGAATTCCCTTACGATATAGGTATTTGGAGCAACATTGTGCAAGGAATGGGGACAGCAAACTTTTTGGCCTGGTTCTGGCCATTCTCTGCGACTCCAACAACGAGCGGGTTAGTCTTCGAAACCAATGGATTTGAGGATCCTGGCACAACATGGCCGCCACCAGATCCTGATCGGATGCCCCGACTTGATCGGTCGCTTGACTCGTCACACGATGTGTTTGTTCATGACCACGGCAGCCTCTCGCCTTATGAGGAGATGGAGGCCTTCAAACAGCGACAGCAGGCTGACTTTGAGCGACGTCCAGATTACTATGGGGTCCAACGACGTAAACCGTTCCACGACCGTTTTGAAAAGGAGAATTTCGTGCCGATCGAAAATGATTATGTCAATCCGGCCGATGATGATTCTGTCAGCGGCGAGGAAGGTTGGCAGGATTCAGGAGGAAACCGACTGAAAGACTACGGCGTCGACGAGGATATCGAGTTCTACGACGAGGACAGTATCCCAATTTCAGAACTGTTGATGCGGCGGAGAGAAGGGCGGGAACTCCAGACCTGATATATGCTGATGCCGACGGTTGGAGGGCCCATGGGTACATAGCAACCCCACGCTCACTCCGACGGAGGCTTTTGACCCGCATTCTCCCAAGAAGCCAAAAGCCGCCTTGTACTCCGGATGGCCACGAGTCTGGAACGGTACAGCAGAGGGTCAAAGTCATCGCCTCCAGTGGAAGGAATCATAACTCAGTCGGCAAATCAATGTGAACAATTGCCACCTCCAAAGAAGGTGTGAGTTGCCGTCAGGCGTGGGGGAACGATCTCTCACCCCACTGCATCAACGGAGATGCACTCGGAAGAACAATGATCCGGGGAAAGAGCATTGAGCTTGTCCTGAGTCCTGCTCTCTACGGCCTCAGCTTCAGAGCTTGCCACATGGCGATCCCATCCCTTAACAGGCTGCACGCGGCGCATGATTGACATGTCTCGGAGGAAACTGCCGCTGATCTTGGGCAGGCGTTGGTACTCGTGTCTCGATTCTACGGGATGCTTTTTATGGTGAGCCCTTTGCGGCCATCGCCGCTCGCCCACGGTTGCAATGGAGTCCCCACCCCACGCCTCCAGATTGTGCGGGGCGTGGAAAAGACGTCTCATACGATTGCGAATTCAGGCTCGAGTTGTCGGCATAATGCCGGGCGAGGTCATTCACTTTATAAACAGTGACGGTCTTTTCGTTTCCACTCGGAGGCTGTTTTTTTGTCCCTTATCGACCACTAGTGAAGGGCAGTCAAACGGGTTGGTCAGGAATCAAAAACTAATCTTGTGCGTCTGGGTTTCCCACTTTCCTCTTGTCTACACAATTTGCCCCAAAGGACAACCAGCGACACAAAAGCAATCTGCAAGATGAACGGCCATCACGCCGCTAGACCCCTGAGACCGGGCATCAACGTGCCCATGGTCACCATATTTGACCCAGAAACCGAAGACGTCGATGTCAACGCGATCGCAAAGCACGCTGTCAGGCTTGCCAAGGCTGGCCTTTCATCCATCACCTGTCAAGGCTCGAACGGAGAAGCAGTACATCTGACCAAGGAGGAGCGGATACTGGTAACGAGCACCACGCGTAAAGCGCTGGATGAAGCTGGGTTTTCAGATATGCCGATTGTGGTTGGCTGTGGAGCTCAATCCGTGCGAGAGACGATCGAGTTTTGCCGAGATGCATACCAGGCCGGCGGAGATTGTGCTTTGGTTCTGCCCCCATCATACTACAAGTCAGCATACAAGCCTGAGTCGTTTGTTGAGTACTTTCACGCCGTTGCGGATGGCTCACCAATTCCCATTGTCATTTACAACTATCCCGGAGCGGTCGCCGGGGTGGATCTAGACTCGGACACCATCATCAAGTTGGCCAAGCATCCCAATATCCGTGGATGCAAGCTTACTTGTGGCAACACTGGCAAATTGAATCGTATTGCTCACGCGGTCAATGCCGCTACACCAACTGATATCGGATCGGGCTGGATGTGTATGGGTGGTTCGGCGGATTTCACTCTCCAAACGCTGATTGCCGGGGGGTCAGGAATTATCACCGGCTTAGGCAACGTGGTCCCTAAGGCTTGTGTCAAGGTTTACAACCTCTATGCCGAGGGCAAGGTGGAGGAAGCTCAGAAGCTACAGGCAGTGGTAGCCCGAGGAGATTGGGGCGTGATTGCTGGTGGAATCACAGGCACCAAAAGTGCGATGCAGTCATATTTTGGATATGGGGGCTACACACGACGGCCACTGCCCAAGCCGACCAAGGAGGAGGTGGCCAAGTGGGAGGAGATGTTGAAGGAAGCTGTCGAGCTCGAGAACTCGCTGTAACAGGTGAAGGCGGCGCTGCTGCTGTGAGACGTACGATAGATGAACTTCACCTTGAGGGAGGCCACATTGCGACGCTACATCTTAGGATCCTTGACTGTGAGGATGAAGATATTGGTTAGAGCTTGACATTCTGGGCCCAGGGGAGATGCGAGACAGCATTGTGTTGAGGTATGTACTTGCAACACTTGGTGAGGGAAGCACAGTGCAACTGCCAGGGTGGCCGGCCAAGGCCGGAATTCCTGTCGCCCAGTATTTACGGCGTGCCTACCAGGTACCAGGCGAGAAGGTACCGAGTACCTCGCACGAGATACTTAGTGAGCTCACCAGGCTAACAGTTCGTTAGTGGCGGGGTCTAATTAGCCAAATTAGTGTCCTGTGCCAACGAGTCCTTTCGTACTACCCAGTACCCAGCTGCTTACCGTAGGCGCCTACCTTTGTACTTGTACATTTGCCGAGTACTAGGGGCTTTAGGTACCTAACAAGTAAGTACAAGTACTTCTAGGCGCCTGGTTCTTTCCTAGAGTCTGAAGCGCACTTGTACCATGTACAGGGAGAGTCCTTTACTTTCTCTCACCCTTCTTCACCAGCTCGGTTTTCAATTTTCACGTTCCACTTCCACTTTCCACTCTTCGTGTTTTCAATCCATCTACCAACTAGATGGCGGGCCTCAATCTCAGCTTTTCCTGTCGGCCCTGTCTTCCTCATCCATGGCGGGGAATGGGCCACTGGGCGTGACGCGGGTCAGACGCATCTCGGGAGTCTGTTGCAAAGGCCAACGCACAACCTACATACGACGCACATGAAGCCGCCTGTGCTCTGGCTGTCGACTAACTAAACTTTGTCTTGCTACCCGATCGCTCAGGCCATTATGCCATCATGCCATCGGCGATATTCTCTCCACGTCCGAGAGATGCACAAGCGAAGCCGGACCACGTTGCCCATGTCCATGTCAGGTCATTTTCCCGGATTTCTCAATAGGCGATCGTCAGCCTCAGCTTTTTCCAGCCAGAGTGACAACGCAGCACCCGCAATCCTTACATATGGCCGTCTCTGACTGGCGTTGTGCACCCGGCAGCCTCTCAGCCTCTGCCTCCCGCTCCCGAATGACTGGCGCTGCGTCGACCGGACGTCTAGTCACTGCAGGTCGCTTTTTGACAAGGCAGACGCGGCGCCCCGCCGCGAAAAAAGCAAGCCGATCGTGACCGCCAGTTTCAACATGGCCCAGCTCACCTCTTCAAACGGTTTTGATCTCAGTTCCATTTTGTTCCTTTCGTTTCTTTTGTTTTACTTTTCCAGCTAGAATTCAAGAAAAATGCCCCAATGGCTAATAATCTAGAAATCGATCACGGCAATCACCAGCACGATTCTGTCACGTCGGTCACTGAGTGTATATTGGGCCTCAGAAAGAAGGTTGACAGCAATGAACTCCCAGGCTTCGCGGAACTGATCGATGACTGGTTTGACCCGAATGTCGAGGTGGATGAGGAGCAATTCATCCGCCGCTTCCTACACACCTTCAAACAGACTGACAAAGATTTCACATACGAGAAAATCGTCGGCGACTACGACGACGAGGTACAGGAAATCTTCAACGACTTTGTCGACGGCAAGATCGACGCCAAGGAAGCCGGCCAGCGATATAGTCAAGCTACCACAGACAAAGGTCCAAGACTCAAAAGGGATATACGCAGAGGAGGTCTTGCCAGTGCTATTCCTGGCGAGCCAAACATCCTTACGGAACCCATCAATCTTCTGAGGGCAGCTCCAACCAGTATCCCTTCTCGCATTCGGGCACTTTTTGCAAAGCTGTTCCCATCTCTGAAAGATCCCAAACGTGCGCTTTATGTTCCGGTAGGCTCCAACGAAACAATCCATCTCTGAAACCACCACTTGCTGAACTATTCAAAGACCTACAAGAACCTCGAGTTTCTCAACCATGGGCGGACGATAGAGAACACTCCAGCATTGACATGTGTGCCTAACACTTCCCAAGATGTCTGCGATATCATCAAGTTTGCAAAGAAGCAGAACATGGGTGTTCGAGCCTCCGGATTTCGTAAGACTGCCAGCACTTCCAAAATGTCGTCTCCCGCCGCAAGTCGTGCGAGTACTTATTAAATTCTCCCAGGTCATTCGTGGTCCCCCGTCTTTGGTCGCTCCAACAAGAAGGGCGGCCAGAATAATGGCGATATTCTGATCTCGACCCTGGGACTGATCGACGCTTCGATACTGCCGAATCTCACATCCCTACCGACTGACATCTTCCAACCGCGTGCAAAGGATCTGAATTCGATAGTTGTCGTCGACCATACCTATGTCAAAGGCGCTCGGCTCACCGGCGGGAAGAAGTATGTTCGGGTCGGAACATCGACGACCAACGAGCAGCTACGTAGATGGTGCATCGAGACCGGCAAAGTCACGATGCCGATGAACATTGTTGAAGTTGAAATCACAATGGGCGGAAGTAATGCCACGATTTGGTTTGTTCGCCTTCCTTCGAGTTTTGATGATGAAGTAGCTGTGTTAACCAATCTATTCGCAGTCATGGCGGTGGAATCCAAAATCCTACCATCTCTGACCTCGTTCGCTGTATGGAATATGTCGACGCCAATGGCATGCTCCGCAAAATTGACATGTCTACGCCCGACATTCTCAGAGCCGCTGCCGGCTGTTTTGGCCTCATAGGCATTGTCACGCATCTGGTCCTCGAGCTTGACCCTTTGTCGTGCGCTCTCATGGAACCCCGTAAAGTTCCCGTCATCGAAGCGATCCCCCCGCCGCCGAGCATGCCAGACTCGGCGATTCCTGCTCCTTTACGGCCGAAGCATCCATTGAGCGCAGAACGAAAAGCCGAGATCCAGCGCGACTTTGAGACCCGCGCCACGACAACCGACTACGCCGAATGGTTCTGGTTCCCTTATTCGAGCGAGGCCTGGGTGAACACCTGGCACAAGACACTCGACACGTCGAATGCGGTAAAATATCCGAGCGATACGAAGACCATCTTGCAAGTTTTCGGCACTTTTGCGGTGCAGATTGCACAAGACGCCACGATCCTCTTGAAATTGACCGAGGCACACCCTGAGACGCAGACGAAATTGCTCACCTGGGTGGCGATGAAGAACTTGGACGACATCGGTCCGAATGGAAAGATCATCAAGACGTGGGTTCCCGATGCACTACACTTCCAGAGGGGTGTCCAGAATCTTAGGGTTAGAGACCTGGAAGTTGAATTCCCGCTTCAACCGAAAGTGAAGTCAGATGCGAACGGACCAGCGGGCGGAGCCGTCAATGGGCACGTCAACGGCGAGGTCAATGGTGCCGCCAATGGCACAGTATCGCCGGCACTAGCCGCAAAACCCAAGGAGATTGACTTGACGCTAGTCCAACAGGCATGGTGGGACGCCATTCTCTCCTGCTACGCTGCCATCAAAACCTGTCCTCAGCGCATGCCTCTAGAGATGCGCATCATGGCTGGATCACAAGTGACCCTGGCACCACAACGAGGTCATACGTTCGGCACCTGCGCGATCGAGATCCTCAGTCTACACAACGTCGCAGATATCTGGCCGGCCTACGCGCAGAAGGTGTTGAACAAGTGGACAAGCTATAAAGACCACGAGGGCAAATTGGTGCCTGTGCGAGCGCACTGGGCGAAAGAGTGGTACGGATACACCGTAGGCGGGCGACGATGGGAGGAGATCTTCAAGGAAGAACAGAGTCAGAACGGGGGTTTCAAGGACGCGATTGCCGAGTGGAGGGCCTCGGTGGGGGAGTTGGCGACGAAGCATGGTTGGAAGACCGAGGACGCGAGGACGAGGTTTGGAAATGAGGTTCTAGACTGGTTGTTCTGGCAGGACGGGACGGCCAAGCAGGCCGCCCCCAATGGCGTGGTTGTTAACGCAGCGAAGGAGAAGAAGCCCGGACTGGGAAAGAGGGTCTTGAAGAGTTGTTTTGGCAAGTGAAGTGAACTGACACGGCGAAAGACAAGGGGGAGGGAGGGAGGATATATTAATGCTTGTCCTCGATTGATTTTATGCAGATGGATGCTCGATACCCCTTACCCATCCATCCATACCCTTGCCACGAGCATCGACACTGTTACCGACACCGATACCAACACCGACAGCCTCACGGCAACCTGTTACGACGTTACGCACGATGCAACTTGTTGTGCTTATATAATATATACTGATGACGACAACCTCATGCTGGCCACGGCCACCACCGACAACGACCGACAATGATGAGTGTAACTAATGAATGGTCCATGATCTGAATGATTCTGACGAAGATATGTTTGTTGATATTTGTGTTGACGGTAGTGTCGCGTACGAATATGAATGAACGGATAGTGGCATTTGCTGTGCTGTGTGAAGTGTAAGTATTGAGTATCGAGTCATGAACATGACATTGCATGTGCTCTATCTATCCATCTATGTATCTATGTATCCATCAACCCATCCAGTAGCGGCGTGAGACTTGCGACCTGTACGGGGGCACCTCTTAACTCTATACCTTGTTTTGCTTCTCACCGACTACTCGGCTACACGCAGGTCAGAGAGGACTGTACGTATGACGATTCGGGGGCTGACGATGGAAGTGATGGTGTGGTACACTTGGTCGCTCGACTCTCGCAGAGCGCAAAGGGTTGCCTCTGAGACGGAGGGGAAAGGAAGGCGTATCGATATCGCACCTTCACTCTGACTTTCCCTCTGTTTCTTCTTCCTCCTCCTCCTCCTCCTCCTCCTCCTCCTCCCCCACGGCCGCGCACACGTCCGCGCTTGAAGAAAGTCTAGGCCTGGATTCTGGCTCAGGCTCAGGCTCACCAGGCGCGATCAATACCCCTTCCGGCGATCGACAAGGTTGAACATCTTCTCGCCCTTCTCCCTGCGGGCCCAGTTGACCATGAAGACGTCATACGCGCGCTGGGAATACTCGGTGCCCAGGCCACTGATGTGGGGGGTGATGATGACGTTCTTTGCGTCCCAGAGCGGGTCGTCCCTGGGGAGGGGTTCTGGGTCCGTGACGTCGAGGGCGGCGCCGAGGAGCACGTCATTGTTCAAGGCGGCCACGAGGGCGGGCTGGTCGAGCAGCGCGCCGCGCGCGACGTTGATCACGAAGCACGAGCGGGATTTCTTGCTCGGCAAAGACGTGCGGCCTAGGATGTCGAACTCGGCCGTCGAAAACATGTGCCGTGTCGAAGGCGTCAGGGGCAGCGCGATGATCAGCGCGTCCAGTCCCGAGGACAGGAACGCGTGCAGAGACGCTTTCGACGTCCCCGAGTACCATGCCCGCGGGATCGTGCCGTCCGGGTCGCCTGTCCCGGGGATGGTGTAGCCGGTGTCGGTTCTTGAGGCTGTTCTCATGGGAGAGCAAGTCGCCCCGTCTGTTGGCCTGGATTGTTCACAACAGGGGAAGGAGGGAAGGAGGGAAGGAGGGAAGGAGGGAAGGGGAAAGAGAAGGGGGAGAGTAATAACTCACCCGGCGTCGAGCGCGGGCTCGCGGTGTAGGCGTGAACATTGGCACCCAGGGCCGAAAAGACGCGGGCGGCTTGAACAGGAACTGGATATCAGCGGAGGGTGCCTTCGCCTTCTCGGCGGGGAGAGAGAGAGAGACAGTTCATTACCTTGACGCCCAATGCTCCCATAGCCAGCAATGCCCACCGTCTTGCCGACCCAGTCGGTGCCGGCGGTCAACATTTTGCGCTCGGTGCCCCAGTGGTGCTGCTTCTGCCACTCGTACTCGGTGGCGTAGTGCCTGCTGGCGATCAGGGTGGTCATGACGATCCACTCGGTGATGGGCGGGCCGTGGATGCCCGACGAGGTGGTGATGGCGATGTCGCTGTGGGTGAAGATCGGGTGCGTGATGTAGTGGTCGACGCCGGCGGAGAAGAGGTGGATGAGCTTGAGGCTGGAGGGGAGTAGTATGTGAGAAGAAGAACAGTGTGTGATGGATGTTTTCGCTCGACGTACTTGGGAGCATCTTCCGGTCGTTCAGGAAGGGCTGAAAGGGTGATGAGGATGGTTGCCGATTGCCACAGTTCTGGTTTCGTCGAACAAAGACCTCAGTCAGTGGACGAACCGTAGGATCGAAGGGGATCATATTTCTTTCCCTTTCGCTCGCTATCTGTCTTCCTCTTCCATCTGGACATGTCATGAAAACCCGCCTCCTGGACATGTAGGATTCAACTCGGCTCAACTCAGCTCAACAACTCACTCACCTTTTGGAACCGACTTGGACGCCTCTCCGCCATGTCTACCCAGCATAACATTCAGCTGGAAATAAGTAATGTCGAAATAGGGGAATCGGCGCTTAATTTCCGCCGTGAGATGTTTGGGTTCTGGCTCATAGAGCACGATAAGGAGGTGTTCCTTGTCGGGTCCGCCTCCCATGTTGCTGGCTGGTTGTGTAACTGATAACAAGGATGGGTATTATTATGTACCTAGAACAGAAGCGATTAAGAAAAAAAAATCTGTGAGATGGCAATGTAAGGTAAAGATGGCAGAAGGTCAATAATCCTATGACGAGACAATTATCGCAACAGACGGCCATTTACCGTTAAAGACGTATCTCCGAAAACGGTCAGTCAGGTCATTAAAGCAGAATCTGCAGCCTTTGGGCCATGCAATAAATGATGTATTCCATATCATCATAAGTCGGATGAATGCTCCTTGCTGATTGTCAATGCTGATTCTTAATGCTCGATGCTCCCTCTCTTAAAAACACCATCGCTTGATGAATCCCAAATCCAAACACCAAAACTCCCGTCAATGCTTGTTTCCAACCTCGGTCATGCCAGGCCCTTCGCCGTCACCACCAAACCTCCCAACCGTCACCCACTGGAGCTTGATCCTCTTGTCATCTCGTCGTTCTTGCAGCCCGCTCCATCCCAGCCTCTCTTCTCCCATCTTACCCAGCCCGCCTTCCTTGATCCAGCATCCGATGACGGCTCGAGCCCAGTACAGTTTCTCCTTGATCTCGTTGGTGCGCACAATCTCCATTTCCGATCGGCGCAGTGCATTGTCCATGATATCTTCCAGTGGCAAGCTCAATTCATCGCGGCGTTCCATTGCTTCCCCGCTTAGTCCGCCGTGGCTTGCCAGCCCAATGGCGTCAGTTGGCATGAGATACACGCAATTGACTCGGTACTGGCCATCCTCGTCATCTTTCTCCGCAATCGGCCCATGGATGGTGATCTTGGTGTGGTCTGGGAAGTTGAACTGCAACCCGCCGTCTGCGAATCTCCAGACACCAACATTTCCCACTCGTTGATAGAAATGCACAAAATGCTCGCCCTTACTCGCTGCCTTTGCATTGGTCGAGTCGTCATGCCTTCCCTGTTTGTTCATATATTTCCCAAATTTGTCCAAAAGTGCGACTTCCTTCATCCGCTCCGCCTCACTGCCCTCCAAGCGGACCTGTATGGCATGGGCCGCAGCGACTTGATTGGGATGAGATTCCAGATCGAGCTGAAATTTTTGGGCAGGGACGTCAAGGCGCTTCATCCCCCTTTCATAGTCACTTTGTTCATAGAACTCAACATCCGCGGCATCAGGACCCTGGGGTACGAATTGATGTTCGAGACCCTTGGCGCGCCTGATTGTGTGACTGCTCGCGTGGCGCACCACCACACAGCTACTTGGCAAGGAGTTGTCTTCGGATGATTTCAGAATCATGCCAACCGTGCCATTGGAGAGGATATAGGCTATTCCATGCCGGGTGGAATAGTCTACCCATTTGTCAACCCGAGGGTATGTGGAACGAGTCCGCACTGCTCTGGTGCCGTATGCTGACCTTGGACGTCTTCCTGCCTCATCAAACCTTCGAGGATCGAGAGCCTTGTGTAGGTCCTGCAGAGAGCCGAGAACATGAGAATTGGAAGACTGGGGGACCAACATAGCCCGGTCTGTCCTCGCGATAATTCTAGGTTGATGTCTGGGTAAGGACGTTGGGCGGGCGGACTCTGCTCTTGACTCCGCCCGTTGTCTCTGTTCGGCGTTGGCAGGTCGCTGCTTCTCTGCCATCCCCAACACTGCTTGCCTATCGTTTCCACTGGTAGGTTGTAGCACGTGAGGAGGTATGTCGTCCACTGATACTTCCGAGGTAGGAGAGGAAGACTTTGGGCGGGCAGTTGCACTGTCTGCTCCTCCGACGGATCGCGGGATGTTTCTCGTTGGCTGGCTTTCAGGGTTCGGGGTGGCTGTCGGGATCCCGCTTTTGATTCTTCGACCCTCCTGTCCGGTCCGGCTTGATTCTTGTCTGCTAATCTCATTGATCCCATCAGGCGCAGTCGTCGATCTCGGCAGTGTCCTAGATATCTGGGAAACGGCATCACGCACGGTCGTGCTTCTTGTTGTACGGATGGTGGCAGCTCTTATAGGCCGTTCTCTCAAAAGTGGTTGAGGAGGAGGCTCGACAACTTCCTGCTGTTTTGGCCTGGGAATGTCTTCTTGACCAACGGGCCCTCGTCGGACTGATCCCGAAGGGAGTGCTTGTTGCCTTTGTTGGGCTGCAAAGCTTTGAAACGGTCTAGACGCGGAACTTGCCGGCGGCAAAGGAGCCTTCGGTGCCATCACTGGCAATACCTCTGTCTCCGCCTTGGTGATTTTTGAAGAGACAAAGAGTGGTTCTGGTTGTTCCGGAATAGGCTTTCGACTCCGTACGCGTGTAGATAGCAGTGGATGCTTCTGCCGTGCTGTCCATTCAACGTGTGCATCAGAGAATTGCTTGTAGAGAGTCCCTGGTGGTAAGGGAACAACTGGTGCACACCCTTCTCTATTTTCAGCTTCAATTTCGACCAGTGTCGAGATGTTTAGACCAGTTCCAACTCCAGCCCGGGGACGGCCATCGGAGCCGATACCAATACCACATTCGCGGCATATTCTGCTGTGACTGATTCCGTAGCCTGATTGTACTTTGTCTCCACGTGGGTCAGCATTTTCCAGCCATGTTGGATTCGCTCTGAGACAAGAAGTCTCCAATTCGTCGGCGACCGCTCCCATGGTGAAGAAGTCATGTTCAACAAGCTCGTCCATCTCTGGTCTCTCAACAGAGTTGAGGTTTAGACATGAAGCCACAAAATCCTTTGCCTGTTGAGGAATATAATTCTTGCTATCAATCCTCCACTCATATTCTAGCGTCCTCAGTTTCGTGTAAATCTCCTGTTGAGTCTTTGACTGGAAGGGAGGAGTGCCCATGAGCATGGCATAGCATATCACCCCAACAGCCCAGGTGTCAACCTTGTTGTCGTGGCCACGGTTGCTTGATTTGCTCAAAATCTCAGGGGCGATGTAATTTGGCGTCCCACACAGTGTTGTCCGACGATCATGCTCATCTGCCATGACCGCAGCCAATCCAAAGTCTCCAATCTTGATATTCATTCGTGCGTCCAGGAAAATATTGCCCATCTTCAGATCTCGATGAATGACGGATCGCTTGTGCATGTATTTGACTCCTCCGCAGATTTGAATCATGAAACGACGAACTTCAGGCAGACTGAGACAGGAACGGGTTTTGACCATTTCCGTCAGACTCCCATTGGGGCACATCTGAAGAACGACGTAGGTGTATTCGTCGATGGTAAAGGCACGAAGGAATTCGACAATATTTGGATGATGCATTTTGGCATGGATCTGAAGCTCGGTTCGAAACTTTTCCATCATCTTCTTCTGTTCAACCTTTGCCTTGACGACTTTGAGAGCAAATACTTCGAATGTTGTTTTTGACTTCCCCTCGAAACAAACTGCAAATCCTCCTTTGCCTAGCTTCTTTCCCATCAGATATGTTTCTGGCGACGGTCCCGGTTCTGTGATTGAGGGCGGAGGTCTCCATCTGTCGTCGATGCGATCGGGGTTGGTAAGTTTGACGTCGGGCTTTGGTTTCGAGTCTCCTTTGGGCTTCCTTGTGGCTTTGGGAGGCGCCATCGGGATATTTGCTGATCGCGGCGAGAGAACCTCCATGTCAGATTGACGGTCTTTACAGACACTGGGTGTAGTATCGCAGCCGCCGAAGGTTCAACGAGACGAAGATAGCTGCCGTTGCAGCTTGAACCATGGAGGCAAATCAGCTGGAGTGGCAGCCAGTTCATTGACGACGAAAAGGGATAGGAAATAAACATTGACTAACCACAAATGGCAAAGATTAGCTATTGCTTGGCGTGTTTGTCACCGATGCGGAAATTTCATTATCCGGCGAGGGGTCGTCCAGGTCTCCAAAGATCCCGAATACTAGCTCATTGGGGCTCAATGCGTACGGCCCCGAGCCACGGCCAAACGAGCCCGATCAAAAAGTCGCTCGGATTTGAGGCTCACCAATTACTCCTCTCGATGGCTCATTGATTTTTTAACTATATCTGGCCATTTGAGAGTGTTTCGAGATGATTCAATATAACGGAAGACTGAGTAATGTGTGACTGTCGTTGATGGCGTCTGCTGAATGCCTATCGCTTCACCGGAATCTGTATCAACATGTCGCTTGCTCTCAAGTTCACCTCTCTCGCTATTCGTACTCTCTCTAAACCAATAGCTGTAAGTTGACACAGAAGTCTTTACCCTGTCGAATCTTCTCTGACTCTCGAAGAATTTCATCAAGAAACAAGCGCGCGAACATGAAGGCTTCCGCCGGACCTGCATCTCTTTCGCCCAGACTCTCCACAGAATTGACATGCGATGGCGGATAGGTCTCCTGCAAGATGCTGCGGCTCTGGAAAGACAGGTCGCGAAAGAACAGGCGGCAGAGGCTGCTAAAAGGCATAAACATACCAACGTCCCTACAGTGAAGACAGAAGCACAGATGAAAGCTGAAGAGGAAGCTTCCGCAAGAGGCGCCAAAGAAGTACCGGAACCTCCAAAGCCACGCGCAAAACCCAAGATCAGACCTTTGTCCGAAGCGAAAGCAATCGAGTCGGGCGCCAACTTTATAAGCGAGGCCTTTCTGTTCAGTGTTGCGGCTGGCCTCATACTTTTCGAGTCGTGGCGGTCTGGCAGGAAAGAGAGCCAACGGAGGGATGACGTCGCTGAGAGGCTGAACGACTTGGAGGAGTCTGAAAAGGCTGCCCGAAAAGCATTGGTCGAGCTGGAGAGGGAAGTCCTCCGCCTGCGGGCACAAGAGAAGAACGGAAAGCCAACTGCTACAATAAGACTACTGCCGAAGGAGATATATGAGGAAGACAAAGGAGACGAGAGGGAAGCGAAACCAGCCGGCTGGTTGTCACGCATCAGATCCTTTGTATCCTTCAACAAGGATGACAAGGAGGCAAAGGAAGCTCTAGCAGAGGGCGAGCCGGGGCCTGCTGAAAAGATCCTTGTGCAGTCTGATAAGGCTTTAGAGGAGAAACATAAGCAACAAAAGGCCCTCGAAGCTGCACAAAAGGCGGTCGCTGAGCAGAACCCCAAACAGTGAGAGGCTGAAAGGAGATAGTAATAAGGATGCCGACACGGTACCCGCCTCCTTGGCACCAGGATGATGTTGACCAGAACTCTCGACTCAACATTTGTACAGTTACCTTGATACAGAGATACCCCCAGTTGAAAAAAAAAAAAAAAGTGTCCAATATGATCCACGCGAAGTTTTCCGTCTTGCTTCGTTCTCGACCAGAATGGCGCACGTTGGGACTTGCCCTGGTCGCCTCAACGACCTACGACTTCCAAGGTCATCAGTGAGGTTCCCGAAACAAGAGCAAGCTGACGGCTTTACCAGAAGACGAAGCGTGTGACTGCGATCTTGTCATGCCACTCGCGGCGTACAAGCGGCCGGCCACGCTCAATGTCCTCTTGCTCTGGTCCACCGATCCCATGGCCTCTGTCGAAGCACGAATACGCTCATTCCTGCTGGAAACGAAGCAGGGGACCGATCGTTATGTTATTGCGGTGGTTAACAACAAGGGGGGCTCCCTGCACGCCTTTCAAATATTCTCGTCTCTGCAAAGCCTGTAAAATGCTTGCCCCCCTCTGAGAGCTCTTTCATCGTCCCAGGAACTCTGACGGACCACCAGGATGCTGGATGTTTCGCCCGCTCCCATTCTCATTGCACTGTCGATCGAAAGCGTTTTGCCTACGATTGAACGCTACATTCAAGAGCTGCACAAGAATTTCGAGATCAAGTTACCGCCGCTCCCGATGCCTACGACTTTGGTGGCGCATGCCTGTACCACTGCACCCATTCGGCCTCTCTCGCCGCACGATGCCAATATCTTGACTGACCTTTGTCATTCCATCCGAGAGTTGGAAGAAGCTACAAGAACAAGCAGCGGAAGGGAGCAATTGGCGGAGTATCTGGGACCGGCTGTCACCAAGAACATTGTCGATTTCTGGGAAGATGAATGGATCGGATCGTTTGATCACGTGTTGAACTGCTAACCTGGACGCTCGATATAACGTGCGTTCAGCATGGGGACACTAGTTAGGAACCTATTAGAAGCCTCCGTTCTCGTCTGATGCTGAAAGCCGTCGAGCCCGCTACAGCTTGTTCTCGGCGTGAAGGACATGAGGGCCGTTCGCAGATAGATTCAGCTGGTCCTTGTGTGACATCTCCTTCGCCTGCTTTGAGGTCTACCAAAGGCGGCCGGATACACAAGAATTTTGGCCGCGAGCTCACCGTTGCAGGGCAATGTACTTCTTGCTATGTGACATAGCGACCAATGAGAGGAAGAATCGGGCGACTACTGATGGGCAACCGTGTGTTGGATGAGGATAGGCACGTTGATGCCGGCCTCCTACATGGGCAGCTACTTCCAGTTACTTCCGAGAGCGTTCTTGTGATGCTGTACTCCTCGATGGCACGTAGATGTTGCGACTCAGAGGAGGAGGGAAGGGACTCACCTCATTTCCATTGGGTCATCAGAGCTGCATGGTTGCTCATTGTCCCAGCACGACTCGGTGAATGCTTTATCTACCACCCTCATCCCGTTACCTTCCGCAAAATCCAAGATGAAGTATATGAACTGATCATCTCCAACAGTCAACATTCCAGCATACTTCTCACTTAAAACTACCAACCGTCTGAAAGGCCAACAAAAACCCTGCCACACCATGTTGCTTTCAAGGCTATTTTCGTTGCTCCTCCCAGCAATCTCTGTCCTGGCAATGCCGGCCAACAAAGCCAACGACATGACACACACCCAATCTAAGCGTCTATTCGCCGCCGAGTGTATTGAAGGAGCAAAGGGCGAGGAAGTCATTGAGGTGTACTCAGCATACGTCAGCGCCGCCGACTCAGCAAAGGTTATGGAGGAAGCGGAAGCACAGGATTTGACCAAGCGTCTGTTTGTTGCCGCGTACATTGAAGGAGCTCTGGGGGAGGAGGCCGTCGAGGCGTACCCGGCCTATGTCAATGTGGCTGACTCGAAGAAGGTGTTGGGAGAGTAATAGCAACTCATGGACAAATAAGGGGGAGGAAGCGAACAGTGATTCTCAGATGTCAAGAGATCGACAATATGCTCACCAAGACTGAACACAGCCGCTGTCCGGGATGGTGAAACAGTATCTGGGGAAGCGCATCACAGCGAAATACAAGTGTGACCTGGCGCAAGAGTGGATTAAAGGTGCCGGCTGGCATGAGATATGTAGCAAAACATTTCCTCGGTCTCGTTACCCTGCATACGCATGGAACCGATATGCGGGATGCAGGGTAAGCTCGCAAATCCCGCATGATCTCTGTTCACCTCGTCTTGGAAAAATACGGACAAGCCTCAGGATCCGGGCCTTTGATTGAGGAATGTGAGGTTGAATGTGTGGTGATGCATTGTTCCCGTCGTCAAGTAGGATGTTGAAGGGGGGGGCGAACTGACGTCGCAAGAGGCTCAAACCTCTTGACTTGGCATTTGCCCACCTATGTTGGTATCTTTTACCCCAGTACTCGGTAGGTACAGATATTGTGCATCTCGTGGGAGACCTGGAGATACACAGTGAGGTCGATCTGGAGTCTGCAATCAGTGGCGTTTGGAGTGGCCGCCAAGAAGATGACGGATCATCACCACTGATTGCGTGTCGGGCGCGTCACAGCCACAGCGGAGCGTGCAAGAGTGTGGCAATGGAGATTGGAGCATATGAGTGCCTGTCCCGGGAGTTGCAGCCTGTGTGTTAGTACGTACTTGGTAGGTAGACAAGCTGCCGGTTGGAAGGGAATTCATTGTGACTGACCAGACTGACTAACCGCAGCTTCCGCTATAGCGCTGTTGGTATGTCATAGTCACTCACTCCGGCGCCTGTCGCCTGTCGCCTTGTCGCCTGTCGCACGCCGCACGTCGTAGGCAATCGACAAAGCACCACTGCCACCAGCACCGCCGCACTCAGACTCGTTGCCAATCTCATTCTCATTCTCATTCTCATTCTCAGCGTGACAAGGACAAGGCCACCGAGGCTTTTCCAATTGTCCTTCTTCCGTGATTCTTCGCTTTCAATACTTCTTACTACCCTTCTGGTATTCAGTACATGTCCCTCAGGCACTCCTGCTATCCCATCTCATTCCCGCCAATCTCCCCTCCCCGCGCGCATGTCCTAAACAATCAGAACCTCCACCATGGTCAGTGTCCGCGCCATAAATCGCTTTGATGCAAACGCACTCACTTACTCTCGACTACTAGGGTCAAACAAAGCGCCGCGAAGGCAAGACCTCTCGCGCCCCTAAATCTTCTCTTTTCGGTGGCGGCAAGTCGACACACGCGGATGCCGGGCAGCCCCAGATCAAAAAGGCAACCTTTGAGATCACAAAAAAGAAGGAAGTGGGCGTTTCAGATCTCACGCTGTTGAGCAAAGTTTCCAATGAGGCCATCAACGACAACCTCAAGAAGCGCTTTGAGCATGGCGAGATCTACACCTATATCGGCCATGTGCTGGTCTCGGTCAACCCTTTCCGTGACTTGGGAATCTACACAGAGCAGGTCGTCCAAAGTTACCGAGGGCGAAACCGTCTCGAGGTCCCACCCCACGTGTTTGCCGTCGCAGAGTCAGCCTACTACAACATGAAGGCCTACAAAGACAACCAATGTGTCATTATCTCGGGCGAGTCGGGCGCAGGCAAGACGGAAGCTGCCAAACGCTTGATGCAGTACATCGCCAGCGTCTCTGGCGGAAGCGATTCCAGAATTCAGAGAACCAAAGACATGGTCCTGGCTACCAATCCGCTCCTCGAGTCCTTCGGCAACGCCAAAACACTGCGAAATAACAATTCCTCTCGCTTTGGAAAATACCTCGAGCTTGAGTTTAACGAACAGGGTGAGCCTGTGGGGGCCAAAATCACAAACTATCTGCTGGAAAAGAGCCGGGTGGTGGGACAGATCACGAACGAGAGAAATTTCCACATTTTCTATCAATTCACAAAAGCCGCCCCGAAAGAGTATAGAGATGCCTTCGGTGTTCAGCAACCTCAGTCGTACGTATATACGAGCAGGTCGAAATGTTTCGATGTACCCGGAATAGACGATGCGAGCGACTTCCGGGAAACCCTCAACGCCATGCAGATTATTGGTCTGTCCAAGGCTGAGCAGGACAATATCTTCCGTCTTCTGGCAGCCATTTTGTGGATTGGAAACATCACGTTCAGGGACAATGATCAAGGAGGCGTCAATATTGCAGACGAATCCGTGGTGGACTTTGTCGCCTACCTCCTAGAAGTCGAGTCTGCTCATGTGCACAAGGCCATGACGGTCAGAATCGTCGAAACAGCCCGTGGTGGCGGACGCCGAGGGTCCATCTACGAATCACCCTTGAACCCAGTCCAGGCTAATGCGGTTCGAGACGCTCTTGCCAAAGCCATATACTTCAATCTGTTTGATTGGATTGTGGCGCGTACCAATGTTTCACTGAGATCCCAGGGCACAGTGAAGAACACGATTGGCATCCTCGACATCTACGGATTCGAGATCTTTGAGAAGAACTCGTTCGAGCAGCTGTGTATCAACTACGTCAACGAGAAGCTGCAGCAAATCTTCATTCAATTGACATTGAAAGCCGAGCAGGAAGAGTATGCCCGTGAACAGATCCAGTGGACTCCCATCAAGTATTTCGACAACAAGGTCGTCTGCTCTTTGATCGAGGACAAGCGGCCACCCGGTGTTTTCGCTGCTCTCAACGACGCTTGCGCAACAGCTCACGCAGATTCCGGAGCGGCCGATCAAACCTTTGTTGGCCGACTGAATTTCCTTTCCAGCAACCCCAACTTTGAGAGCAGACAGGGTCAATTTATCATCAAGCATTATGCCGGTGATGTGAGCTATCAAGTTGTGGGAATGACGGACAAGAACAAGGATCAGCTGCTGAAAGATCTGCTAAATCTGGTCAGCGAAAGCTCAAATGGATTTGTCCATGAGCTATTCCCAAATCAAGTCGATCAGGATGACAAGCGACGACCTCCAACTGCTGGGGACAAGATTAAAATATCCGCGAATGAACTGGTTGATACCCTCATGCAAGCCCAGCCGTCTTACATCCGAACTATCAAACCCAACGAGAACAAGTCGCCCAAAGAATACAACGAGCCTAATGTGCTCCACCAGATCAAATACCTGGGTCTGCAAGAAAACGTTCGCATCCGGCGAGCTGGTTTCGCCTATCGTCAAACGTTTGATAAATTTGTGGAAAGATTCGCCTTACTGTCGCCTAAACTGTCATACGCCGGAGAATACACCTATAGAGGAGATGTTAGGACTGCGTCGGAAATTATCTTCAAAGATACAAGCATTCCAAAAGAGGAATATCAGATGGGTGTAACCAAAGCATTCATCAAGACTCCCGAGACATTGTTCGGACTAGAGCATATGAGAGACCGCTATTGGCACAACATGGCAGTCCGCATTCAAAGAGCTTGGAGAAACTATCTGCGCTACCGGGCTGAAGCTGCCACCAGGATTCAAAGGTTCTGGCGCAAATCCAAGGTTGGCGTTAAAGAGGTTGAATTCCGAGATCAAGGACACAAACTCCTGGCTGGTCGGAAGGAACGTCGCAGATACAGCCTGCTTGGTTCAAGACGTTTCTTTGGCGATTACCTCGGTCTCAATATGCCGGGGGGTCAGGGCCGTGTGCTGAGGGATGCAATCCATCTCAATCCTCAGGAGCGCTGTGTGTTCTCGGCGCGTTGCGAGCTGTTAGTCACAAAATTCGGACGATCCTCGCAGCGGATGCCCAGGATTCTTGTCCTGACCCCCAAATCGGTTTACATCATTGTGCAGGCCGTTGTGAACCACCAACTTCAAATCTCTGCTGAGCGGACAATCCCTATCGGCGCGGTGAAATACATCTCGTGCTCGAACCTGCGGGATGACTGGTTTGCACTGGGCATCGGGTCTGCTCAGGAGCCAGATCCTCTCCTCAACTGCGTTTTCAAGACTGAATTCTTCCTGCAATTCAAAACGGTCGCGGTCGGCGGAATGAACCTCAAAATTGGAGCCCAGATTGAGTACAACAAGAAACCAGGCAAACCTGTTGTGGTCAAAGTCCAAAAAGATCCAGCAATCGCTCGGGACGACGTGTACAAGTCAGGAACGATCCACGTTCCGCAAGGAGAATCTCCAAACTCAGTTTCGAGACCGACTCCGCGAGCCAAAGCAATTGCCAGGCCTATCACCACTGGTAAGTTGCTCAGACCGGGGGGACCAGGAGGGCAGCCAGCGAAGACGGGCGCTAGACGACCTGTACCCGCAGCCAGACCAGCAGCGCAAACTCATCGTCCCGTTCCAACGCCAGCTGCTGCTCATGCCCTTCCTCAGCATGCCAACGGTCCTTTCTCGCACGCTCGAAACGATTCGGGATCATCATGGGGCCGGACCGCCCCTCCACCGCCCCCGCCCCCTCCCCCGGCTGCAGCTCCCGCCCCAGTGCCATCCACACCTCAAGCTAAAGTTAAGTACGACTTCAACTCACCCAATGCGAATGAACTGTCCATCAGGGCAGGAGAGATTGTGGAAATTGTGCAGAAAGAGAACAACGGTAAGCACGCTTGGAATTCTCCATTGCTCTTGAAATTGGAACTAACGTGGACTGCTTAGGCTGGTGGCTCTGCAAGAACCCTCAAACCAACACGCAAGGTTGGACACCGTCGGCCTATGTAGAGGAGATTGAGCAGGCGCGCCCCGCACCTCCGCCGCCTCCGCCGCCCCCAGCTGCACACCATCGCCCGGTCCCTACGCCATCAGTTGTGGTCAACGGAGGCCCGAAGCCTGGGACGCCGCCGGTTGGTGGCAGAGCGAAACCGACACCTCCCGCACCACCGGCCAAGCGACCAGTTCCCGGAGCCAGAAAACCTGACGCCTCCCCAGCCAGGGATAGTGCAGTGGGTTTGGGTACGAACAGCGGGACCAATTCAGGGCGGGCCACACCGAGTAGCATGGGAGGCGGTAGTCTAGCTGGTGGATTGGCTGAGGCATTGAGGGCCAGGCAAAGTGCGATGAGCGGGAGAGACAAGGACCGCAACGAAGACGACGACTGGTAGACGAGTTGCCGGAGAAATTGTTGGACGTGTGACATGAATGAAAAGTATGTGATTCCGGGCTGATTGTGATGTCGGCCATTTAGAAGAGCGAGTGCGTAGGAGATGACATTGTTGACCCTCGTCCCGAAAGTGCAGGTTGTCGTTATCGCAAGCGTGCCGTCCTTGGAAGAGTATGAGACATGAAATGATCAAGATCAAACCAAGTTCCATGCCATCATCTTCTACTTTGGTACTCCTCATGTGATATAATACTCCTACAAATCATCAGCTAACCAGCTAACCAACTACCCAAGGTACACATGGTCAAATACCGGGCATATGCCCGCTCTCACTGATCCAGCGGACCCTCATACATTCTTGTACATAGCCTATATATAGGCCGATCGGCTAAATTTCGACCACCTGCATTCCCAATTCGCGAATTTCCACGGCTGAATTGGGAGAGACCGACGCGATTGCAGAATCCCCCTCCTCCCCTCCCCCAATACATCCGGCGGATGTTCTGGACCAACTGGGATCATGTTATGTTGGTATCTGCTGCGTTGCTGACGAAGTATGTATATACCTTTGTAGGAAGACCTGAGAAAGGGTAGAACAAGGGCAAGTATTCGATCCATCTACCGTCTGTTAAACATCTACATACATCCATACTTACATACACCCCTTTTTCTGATCTTTTGGCTGTCCATACTGGGAACTACGTACTGCATTCATACTGTCGTTGCAAAATTCATCAGCTAAAAGAAGAGCCTAGCGCAAGGTCGTCATCTCCTCTTCTTACACTATACCCAACACCCTCTCAAAGAATCTTGCACGAGTTTCTTGCGGGGCCTAACCAGCAGCAGCAGCGAGAGCAACCGTCAACCACCAACCACCATGTCATCCCAGCCTCACAAGGTCCTAACCCCGTCGCAAGTCTCGCATTTCATGGAGCACGGCTACGTGGTGATCCGGGGATGTTTCAGCCGCGCCGCCTCTGACGAATGGACGCGTGACGTGTGGACGCGGTTAGGGATGAATCCAAACGACAAGACGACGTGGACGCGCGAGCGGACAAACATGCCGGAGCACCGACGACTGAAGGTGGCCGAGTTCGCGCCCAGGGCGTGGGACGCCATCTGCGACCTGGTCGGCGGCGAGGAGCGCGTTACCGACAAGAGCAAGACCTGGAGCGACTCGTTCATTGTCAACTTGGGCACGCCCGAGGGCGAGGGCAGGGAGTATGCTCCCAAGGAGCTCGAGGGGTGGCATGTCGATGGTGAGTGAGTCTCGGTACAAAGTATCAAGTACAATTCTTCATGGTTTGCCTGGACTACTGTCGCCAGCATGAAGCCTACACAGGTGCTAGGGCAGGCACAAGTTTGGTGTTCCATCAGCTGTGGCAAGGCGTTCGTCGAGGGGGAGAGACAGAGAGCAAAGAGCCATTCATTCCTGACCGGCTCTGACAAAACACGGCGACGTATACATAGGTGACTTCTTCATCCACTTTCTCGACTCTCCGGAACAGGCCTTGCTGGTCATCCCTTTGTTCACCGACATCCTGCCCGACGGCGGCGGTACATGGATCTGCTCCGAAGGACCTGCGAGAATCGGCAAGTGGCTGGTATGTACTGTTAGGTCCCCTTTTACCCCAGGAAGAAAAAGGGGCAGGAATGAGAACAGAGAACGGAAACACATGCGGAGTATTACCAGGCTCACTGATATCGTATACGTACAGTATGACCATCCCCAGGGCGTCACACCGCACATGTAAGTCCCCGACCGTTCCCCAGCTAAACCCTTCCCCCAATATCATATGCAATTCAAAAGAATGCCTACCCTTAGCCAAACAAAACCTCTCTATATATTTACCCCACCAGCTCACAGGTGGGGTGGGAAACCAAAAAAAAAAACAGGATGCCAGTCGACTCGCCGACGGACTCGGACCCGGGTCTCAAGTTCTTCAACGACATAGTCCAAAAGTGCGCGGCGGCGTCGTTCCACGAAATGACGGGCAACGTGGGGGACGTGATCCTGCTGCATCCCTTGATGCTGCACTCCGCGTCCAAGAACGGCCGGCGGCTGGCGCGCATCATCACCAACCCGCCCGTGAGCCTGAAGGAGCCGTTCGACTTTGACCGCGATGCCGATGCGGCCGGCGCGGGGTGTTCGCTGGTCGAGCTCAAGACGATCCGCGACCTAGGCGGCCAGGAAAAGCTGCGCGGGTGGAAGATACAGGGGGAGAGAAAGGCCGTGGTGCCCGAGAGGTTGCGCGTGCAGGCCAGGTGGATGGAAGAGGAGAACCGGCGGCTGAGGGAGAGGGGCGTCGAATATCAAGACCGCACCCAGACCGAGGAGATGGTCCTGGAGCAGGCGAAGGGGCTGAAGCCAAAGATGGAGAGCGTCGCAGTGGCTTGAAGCTGGAAGCCCCATGGTCGGACAGGCAGCGGAAAGGAAAGAGATTTTCCACCAGCCAAGAGGGGGGGATTCTTGATAAAAGATGCCAAATCCTGAGGAGGCCGTCGATGAGGATGAAGATGGCAGGTCGTAGGGCTGATCCGCAGGAGACAGACCGCAGCTCCTGTCACGATGGATTGCTACCTGAGCCTGCTCAGTCGGACACTTGCAACGAGATGAAGCGGGATCGCATGATCGCAAACTGATATCTAGTTTCGCCTTTCCATTCCATCCTATCTGGATGATCTTCCAGGGCTGATTTTTCTGTTTCAGTGTGGGAAGCATCAAGCCACCACGCCCCCAATGCCATATCTACCAGAGTCTCTCAGTCTCTACCATAGTTATCAATCATCGATCCCCCATTCCAATCTCTCAGAGTTCAGAGGTCCAAATGACCTAAAATATCTCCAGTCCTCGAAACCAGACTTCAAGATATTGTTTCCTTGTCGATGGCGGTAATGATTGGAAACCCTAAGAGCACTAGATGTTCGACGTTGGCGTGGAGTGGTGGCATGATGGATTTTAGTACAAAGCGTAATATCCTCACTGCAAGAGTAATGAGTTTGGCTGCGTGTAGGCGCAGATATCTGGAGGTGTCTTTCCGTGAATGTTGAGCGCTGGACTGGATGAAGAAGCGCATGTTCAGTCATTGACTGAGCCAGACTAAGTTCTGCTCTACCACGCATTGGCCGTCCCATTTGTAGGCCAGTCTGTCCAGGTACCGTTGGAGCCAGGCCCATGTCTACCATGCGCCGCGGCAACAAACGGGAAGCCACCATCCTGCCCACGATCAAGCAAGATGGAATTATTGGGCAATATGATGACATCCTCAACATAAGCAAGTACGATCTGCAATCTCGAGGCATCGCGAACAGTCCCATCCCACATTTCGCGACAAAGGGGAATATTCCATTCGTTGACGCAAGGGATGGGGTCTCTGAAGATGCAGCTGCAGTAATAGTCGCACCACGTCACACCCTGATTTTGCACGGTGGAAGTTCGCATAACGGTCATGTTGTAACCACAAAAGTAGCCCAAATCCAATTGCTGGCAGAAGCTAGGCCCGTCCGCTACATTGCCGCAGTTGAGAGCGAACCTGCTGGACTGACTGGGGACACCACTTGGAGGAGCAACCGCGGTAGAGCCTGGAATCTTAATTCCAGTTACCGCTATTTCCTTGTGCACTGAACGCTTGCTATCGTCAATTGAGGTCCCCTGCTCGGATCGTCTGCGTCCACCAGCTTCACGAGCGAGCGGATTCGAGCACCGACAGCTGTGAGTGCATTCAGGAATATCAGCGCCATTGTGAGTGAGAGTTCGTAGGGTAGTGTGCTCCAGAGGCACACAGGAATAGCCTCCATCTCGGCAGTGGAGAGTGAGAGATTCGTTGTGTCTGCCTTGTGACCAACAGGTCATACCGAAAAGATCAAGATTATTGGTCGCGGGGATAGTTGTGATATCGTTTGCTCTAGGCTCCAGGTTGATTCTTGTCTTCGAAGGCAATGACAAAGCAGACGCACGCTTTCCTGGCGTCGCCGGACAAACACATCCTGCTTGACACTCTTGAATGACCTCCATATGCTGTAAGACCCAAACTGGCCCAGGCCCACAATCATAGCCATGCTTCTTGCAGTAGTCGGTCAAAGAGACATCAAATGACCAGGTGCCTTTGGTAATCCCGTTGTTCGAACTGCAGCCAAGGACAAGATCTTGAATGGTCACTCCGCTGGGTGTCGGGGAAGGCCGGATTAAATCGTGCTCTGTGCCTTCACGCTTCCAAGTTGACGACGGGCAGCCACAAGCGACATCACATTTCTTCATGTCCTTCGTGCCGGGCTGCCGTGTTAATGTGAAGATTGCCCGTGCAGGGTCGCTAACGCATGAGTATCCATGGTGCGCGCAGAACATGGTCAAGTTCTTGTCATATAGTAAGCCGCCAGTGAAAGGAGACACTTCTCTAGAGTGAGACTTGCAGATCATCTGCTGCGGGTCGGCTGATGCTGCAATAGAATCTCTCGCAACTAGCTTGCGGAAGTCCAATGTACCGTTGGGGTAGATATGTGCGTCGTTGACATCTCCCAGAAGAGTGCCATTGGCCAGATAGACCTGCTTTCCTTTAAGCAGGCAGGTAGTGAGAAGCGCCGCATTTGGAAAGCATTGAATCCTCGGTTTTGTGTTGAAGCACCAACAATTCTCCTCGCACCAGTGTTCACCGGTGCTTTTGCGATTCAGAGCACCGTTCGAAGTGCAGTAATACTGGTACGACGTACCACACCAGGCAGTGTGCTCGCGGTCCTGGCATAGCAACGCGTAATCATGGCGTTTGGCAATTTCTTTGGTGGGCGCCAAGTCTAGAGAGCTATTTTCGACGACTTTGGTGGGCGTAAAATCTAGAGAGCCATCTTCGAGCACTCGGGCGTCCGAGAGGTAACCAAGAAAAGTGCCATTGTTCGTGTCAACGACCATGTTGTCCTTGACGGCACAATTGAGCATGTTGACATACTTATAGCACGGCTTTGGGGAGATGGAGAAACAGATGCAGTACTGGTCGCAAGCCTTCTCTGCCTGCTTCTTGTGGTTCACCCGACCATGTGAATCGCAGTAATAGTCATGTACCGATTGCTGACATAATCCCGTGAGGGTACGGTCGACACAGACTAAGGCGTAGTCATGGCTGAGTTCCGTGTCACGCTTGACAGCCGACCCGGAGGGGACGATGTCGTGTGAAGGACGAAGGGCAACCTCGTGGGAAGCAGCGACAGTAGGAGCATGATGACCACGGTGAGAGGTGGGCGTATGAGACCAGTGGCTGACGACAGAGGTGTGACCTTTGGTGCGTTGAAGAGGACCAGCATTGAGGAGACCAGCGAGGAAGCAAAGAATGACCGTGAAATAGAGTGCGGTGGCTTGAGGCCAGCCTGCAAACAGCGTCGCGTTAGCTATTTCCATCATGTCCTGGCCGTGTACTGATCACGGACATACCTTTCATCTTGACCTGCATGACGGCCATCAAGTAGTTGCTGGGAGCCCCTGACCTCAGAGAACTGAAGGAATTCAAAGAGCACGGGTGGTGCAGATCAAGAGATGTTGATGACTGGTGCGAAAGAACGACTTGGTGAAGAAGAAGCGACTGATGGAGAGGACTGTGAAGGACAAGGTGAAAGGAAGGAGACAAGGAAAGAGTTGTGGTCGCAGGCAGATGGCGCATTTTGTGCGGTAGAAGTGAGAGAGCCGTCACTTGGCGAAGGAGTCACTGGCGTGATACTCTCTTCCTCTGTCTTCACCAGTCTGTCACCTTTGGGTCTGGCAGCGACATCAAGCTGAAGAAATCCAGAACTCATCCAAACTCATCTGGGCAAACCAAGTCCCTCAATCTCATTGCACTTACCGCCTTTCACTATAGGGAGTGTCTCACTTGCCTCTGTCCCTGGCGAAGAGCCCCCCTAGCCTCTAACACACTGAAGGCGATAGTATCATGTCGGGCGCCCTTTGGCTCCATAGGGTGAGCCGTATCTTCATTGTCTGCCAGCGCACTCTCATGTCGCTCGTTAACTTCACGCTCTTCCTCTAATAGGCTCTCTTCCCCAAGGCTCATCATGTTGGATGTGTTGCCAGCGGCACCACCATCTCTCAGATGCCGTTTATGATATGTACCATCAGCGCATGATCAATGGGACTTCCACCCGAGTACAATCATCCACCAGCCTAGCCCGCAATTCTGCTCACTTCGAGGCCGGCTGCCAGCACTGCAGCGTCGCTGACGTCTTCCCCTCCATTGAGCCAAACTCTGCATGGCTGCAGCCTTGCCCTAGAAGACAAGGGCAGTCTGCCTACCGCAGCGAGGTGTGGAGAGTACTAACCCGGTGAGAGACCTAAAAGGCCCCGGTTGATGACCGGACTCTTTCCGACCAGGGGCCCTGAAAGTAGCGTGGCAAGGCAAGTTAGATAATCCATCTCTGGGTTGTATAGTTTGGTCAGCATGCCCAAGGCTATATATTTGCGTCCCAAGTCCTCACCTCTGAGCCCGCTTTCAAGGAGCATTCTTCAACCTTCGGACCAAACCTCGGATTTCGGCACTAGTATCCTAAATCTATCAGCACCTCTAAGAGCAATGGGCGACGCTGCTGCTTCCCCTTTCCCATCTCCCTTCAAGGGCTGGCACAATGATACTTACCAAAGGATTGATCCTTCACGTCCCGAGCTTTCACTTGAAGGGAAGACGGCAATCGTGACGGGAGGCGCTGGTGCAATCGGCTCTGCTATCGTCAACGCTTTCGCAAAGGCGGGTATCAGTCTCGTCGGCATCGTGGGACGCACACAGGAGACCCTGGATGCGACCAAGGCCAAATTTGAGTCCCAGTATCCAAATACCAAGATTGTTGCCGCGACCGCAGACACAGCTTCTCTCTCAAGCGTCGAAGCTGCATTCAAACTCATCCAACAACAAGCCAAAAACCCCATCGACATCTTCGTCCACAACGCCGGCCATCTCGCCGAACCGGCAACAATAATTTCCTCCGATCCGAAGGAATGGTGGACATCATTCGAAGTCAACATCCTCGGGGCATTCCACTCTGTTCGAGCCTTCATCCCTGTGGGATCTCCAACAGCGACAATCATCAACGTCTCTACGGCTGGAACCCACGTACCTGCGGCCATCGTCGCCGATTTGTCAGCGTACACCGCCTCGAAACTGGGAGCGCTTAAGGTCTTCGAATTCGTCCAGAGCGAGCACCCGGACCTGCATGTTGTCAACATTCAGCCGGGCATCATTTTGAGCGATATCAATGTCAAGCATGGGGCCATGACACCCATGGATACGCGTAAGTCACTCAACCCCGTGGTTTTGCTGCATACACGGGCCCAAATTTTGAACTCAGCCCCGCTCGAACACGTCTGATATCCACATTGCTGACTTTAACTCGGTAATACTAGCGGACCTGCCGGGTTCATTCACAGTCTGGGCATGCAGCCCTGAAGCCAAGTTCCTAAAGAACAAGTTCGTCTGGGCGAACTGGGACGTGGACGAAATGAAGGCCAAAGCTGGCGAAATCGAAAATTCGCCCGCTTTCACAATGGGACTGCTGGGGTGGCCCGTGTTGTCTTGAGCGGCCACACCTATGACCGGACGCATTACGTAACATTGCTCCCTTTGAACGGGCAGTCGGGGCTGCCGCAGCGCATGAAGAATAATAGGCGAGAAAGGCTGGCTGTAGAGCTGAAGACGTTGCCAGATGTTTTTCCAAATCCCGAAATGGGGGGCCTCTAAAGCTTGTCTATGTTTACTCTATCATCATACATAAGACGTCGAAAGAAGGGAAGCTAATTAGGACCCGCCGACGGAGGAGCGAATCAAACCAAGCCCACTAGCCGGATCCAGGCACCAAGGAGACGGCCTGTACGCGCTGTTTTAGTCAGACAGGATCGCGTGGTCGATACTTGATATTGCCAACGGTCTAAAAATTCGTCCGAGAGGGAATCGAGTTTCCTAATAGTGGCGAATGATTGGAAACATCTCGTTCATTTAGCTATCTTGATTTCGACCGAGATTTGGGAATCAAGAAACAGGAGCATTGTCGCGGCCTTTTGAATTTGTCAGTGGCCAAAATTTCGTCCGTTCATAAGCTCTATCTCTATCGTCATCACCGGGTAGTCGAAGCAGACCACCTCATAACGTGTCTATATAGTTTTCATAGGGGAGAAAGAAAAGCAATTACAATCTCGAATCGAGTCTCGCTCGGGCTCGACGGCACATGCAAAGCCGGCCCGGTTTGCGCCTCCGTCTCCCAAGGTGTTAACTTTTGATTCCAATAAAGTAACCATTTTGACACCCAAAAATCCAAGATATATATGCCAGATGGCTCCAATTCCCCCCCCCCCCAAAAAGCCAAATAAGCCTGTAACTTCTTAATGCTGGTGGCTGGACGAACTCTCTCCCAGCCTTTTCATTTCAAAATCCTCTGCTCTGCTGCTCACTGGGACCATGGATGGGAATGGCTCGTTTTCGTTGGAGCACGAGCTAGTAATAGAGTCCACGCGGACTGCCTGTGAGCTGACTTTGCCAGATCTCGCATCCAGAGGACCAGCGGATGGCATGGGTGGAGCTTGGCCCTCCTCTGCGAGGGAGTCGCGTGGAAGATCAATGCTTCTGCCCGTGCGATTAAAGCGACTCAAGAAGCGATTGCGATGTGTCTCGGTACTGCTGATCGAGGATCGATGGTGGCCGCCCACGGATGCCCTGGAATTACCGCCAAAGCTTTGAGTGGTCGAACGCCGTAGAATCCCGCTCATCATGTGACCGTCCCGAGAAGTCGATCTTCCGTTGCTTTCTCGATCTTGGGACTCTGAAATCCTTCGTTCTTCGTCTATCCGGTTGGATTCTCGAATCACCTCTTCGAATTGCGGGGGACTTCGGTCTTCGTAGACGTCGGAGAGTTGCTCTCCTGAGCTGACGTCTTTCATACCGAGCGAAAAATCCACTCTCTTGGCCATGGCCGACAAGGACTCGCCCCTAGGTCGTCCTAGCTGACCTGTACTAGGCCGTCGTCGCATGATGGAAGGGTATTGAAGCGGAGGGGCTGCAACTGCTGGTGTTTGATGGATTGGATCGCCGGTGATAGTCCCCGAACTGTGACCAGGGTGCATATCATGGTCACTTCCGCCGATGAGAGGTGGAGCGCCAGGAGGCAATTGCATGAAATACGGCACGTCTGGTCTCCAACCAGCTTGGTTACGACGAGGTCCTTCAATTCCGATCTCCTGCATTGCAACCATCAGAGCGCAGATGAATTTGTTGCGTCGCTGAAGACGAAGTAGCTCATTTTGCCAGTTTGATTTATAAAAGAACACAACGTTCAGAGTGAGAGAATACGCTTCGGTGACATCTCTAAGTTCAGTCAAGATATTGCCCTGGTACTCACGCTTCTCTGACCGAACAAATTCGAGGAGTGAATTCCGCAAGGCCTCGATCTGGTCCAGAGTGGTACCAAACCTAATGACGATAGGAACAGCCTCAGCAAGACCTCCAGAGCGCCGCATGTTCAGGATGAATAACGTGTTAAGATATGAGTTCGGGGCTTGGACAATGTGACCCTCCATTTTCTTGAATTCTGTGTACAACAACGAGATCTCTTTGACGAAGTAATCATCTCCTTTGAGCGATGACCCGGTGTTGCCGTAGATCGAAACTCGGTCTCCAACATCAAACGGATGCTTCACAAAGACAAAGATGCAGGACTGCAGGAATTCTTGGGCTGTGGCGGAGAACAGCCAGGAAAGAGCGAGTACGGCCGAACCGGCAGAAGTAAGGACTCCAGCTGCCGAAGTGGAAATGAGAGAAATGAGGACCAAGAGTGTGACGACGCCGACGATGAAAAACAGAACATCGTCAAGCTTGCTGACGACGGAGTCGAGATCCTTGAGAGAAGCAGTGATTGACTTCCGTTCCCTTCCGATCTCGACGCAGACAGCTTCGAGTTCTTCCATGGAGATATCCCCGTTCATGTCTTTGTCGAACATGCTGAAAGCAGCTTCCGCTTCGTCGTCATTGTCAAAAGCCGCCTTAAGGTCTTCTGAAGACACGGTTTCGAAGCCCTCTCGCACAAACGTTCGGTACAGGCGTCGAGCCAGAACCTGCGACCCACTGGTGCTGTGGAGGAGAGTCAAGACAACCTGGGAAGGGTGACCACTCTTGGCAACCTTTTTCCCAGTAAAATCACCCGCGACTGTACCAGCCACATCACCTACTTTGGCAAATGCCTTGGTGAGAGCTTCCTGAGCTTGCACGGCATACATAGCCGGTGTTTTTGTCCCGGACCCAGGCTCCAAGTGTTTCTCCTCGAATTCTGCGTCTTCCATGGCGATCTTGGCCTTGGAAAAGATATATAGTTTCGTCAAACTGCCGATCTGGAACTTGTTGATTTCGATGCGGTCGGCGTAGGTTCGCAAGTGGAAAGAAATTGCGATCAACTGAATTATGATCTTCTCGATGAAATTCAAGGTGGCACCAACAAATACGGAGATGATGACCTTGTTGAGAACCTTTTCCCAATGCTTGGTTTGTTTGGAGCCATTCACATGGTGGTTAGTCATGGTGGGCAAGAAAGATATCTCAACACCGAGCCACCAGAAGAAGATTGTCGCTGGGAGTTCAAGGGCTTTGCCTAGATCTCGCCACTTTTTGGCATTGTTGGTAAACAGGCTCGAGATCAGACCGAGAGGATAGGGGATCATCATGGCAACGATGCGGCCGGCCCAGAGAGTCAACCAGATGATTTCAAGCCACACACCGAACCAGATCAAGTCGACACCACCAACACTTGCATGCTCGGCCGCAGGCAGGAAAGCTCCGACAAGAATGGGGATCAGGAGGAGGGCAAAGACCGGGACGATGTAGGTGAAGTAGCGAATGACGAAGCTAGAATGATGGATGTACTTGAAGAATTTGGCAATCTTAGTGCTGGGGTTTTCAGGTGGCTTGTAAATGGCGGCCCGTTCGTGGATAGGGTTGGTAGCCGTATCAAACTCATCGAGGGGTTCGGGTGCTCTTGATCGGGATCGATGAAGCTGTGTCGAGTTCCGGCCGCCTTCTGATTGCCGTTCTTCTATCGACGTGAGCCGTTCAGCTCTCTGCACGGCGAGTTCATCCTCAAGACGATGAGCCTCCTCCCGTGCCTTGCTAGGGGTCCGCGGGTCATCAAAGCGTGCACTTGTATCCCGACGCTGTGTTTCCACCTTCAATCGGTCGTGTAATTGTTTGCTGTCAACCGAATCTTCCTGTCTGTCATTTTCAACAGCCGTGCTATCGTCATCGGAGGGTCTCTGGCTAGAAGGCTTGAACTCGAATCGAGGCAGTTCTTCAGCCGGGGTGGTCATGTTGGATCGAGTCGAGGTGGATTGGGACAGGGAAGGAGAAGAGCCGGAATGCCAACTTTGGATAATCCTCCTCTTCACCCTCAAATATCATACATCAGGAGCCAGCCAGCGGCTCTGCAAACATGTAGCGAGCGTGTGGGTGTATATGACGCAAAGAAATGCGTTATCGATGCCGGGTACATAAATGCTGTCTCACACGGGCGTGAAATGTGAAAACTGGGGAAATGATCTGTCTGAGGAGTAATATCAAAGAGGGGCAATGTCCGTCTATAATGTCTAAACGAAGGTGTATAAGAAGAGCGATAGCAGAAATTGCATCCGTGACGGAGGCCGACCTGCTGGAAGGGCTCCCCCTCTTTCCCTTTATGCATGGTGCTGCAGGTCGACTTGGTACGTGTACCATTATTTCTCCTTGTACCTTACATACCTGGGTATGGCCCAGAAAATAAGCAACAGGCACGATGGGATAGATACCGCGAAAACAGGGTCGACTGACAGGGATAGGCAGCCTTGGCTCTTCGGGACAGGCTTCTGGTGGGTTGGGAGAACGCCCCAAGGACTCCACCCGCGCCATCCGGTGGGGCCTACTACGAATAGAGAAATAGGTGGATGCCCCCCTAGGCATACGGGCGGCTTGGGCGATGCCAATCGTGCCGCCTAATCCAGATTTTCATAGGCTGTTGACCCCTGGAAAAGCCGCCCACGAGAAATGTTGGTGCTGGCTCCCTCGCTGGGAATTTTCTGACAGGCGGGTTGAGTCCCATCCCTGTTGCATCGTTCTTAGCCGTCGCCCATGTTTCACAAAAACCCACCCGTCGATCAGCCAAATCGCGATGTCATCTCTGGACATTCTCACTCAATGATCGAGATCGAGATCAAGTATTTCGGGCAAGTGCAGACCTGAGCGACCGAAGGATCCAGTTCTTGTGCCGTGCATAACTGCTCCCCGTAGTGCCGGCGGTAGTTCTGCTATGCCAACGTTTTCCGAAAGAAACAGTGTCGCCCTGATGAACTGTTGGCTTGTTGTGGGTTGGGGTCGTTCTCTTTCCAAGCCAGGCCAGGTCCCCCAGCAAGATTGACTTCGGCTATTGAGCGCGATAATCAATAACCTTGCAACTCCCCTCTCATTCAAATGTTCAGTCAGCCGCACCGAGACCAGCTATCTTCAGCTCGCTTAGAATTAAAGACTCAGCTCTGCAATCATAGAATGCCTTGTTCAATGAAGGCCATGCATAAAATGCCTGGTTCTATATTTGAACCAAGTGGTTTAGCATTTTGTGGCGCCTTTGAGGAGGATGTGCCGAGCTCTGACCAAAATTTTATCTGGGCCTCTTATCAGTGTGAGGCGTCAACGCCGTTGCACCGCCAGCGATTGTCATTAAGCCTTGTTTCATCTTTGACATGTGCCTGTTCTCAAGAGGCTTTGATTTGCTGAGCTCTTATCAATGCAACGGTTGCCGTTATAATCGGCTGCTCTGAAACAATGTGAACAGCCAGCCCTGTTGAACTACTCCCTGAGCGCTAGCTAATGGAGGAACGAAATGACATCTCCACGAGGCGGGACAAAGGAGGGAGAACAAAGCAGATTGATCGCCAACAAGTATCTCATAGATCCGCGGGATTCAGATCATGAGGCCGTTGAATTCAAAATGCAGCCGAGGCTCAGTAAAAACTCACCGTTCCTGGAGATCATAGATAGGCTCTTCACCGACCAGACCGACCAAGACCGACCTACCTGTTCGGAGCAGCAGATGGACTCTGTCTCAGTCATGTGTTTGTGCGTCAATCCTAGCTCACCGTAGTCTGGCCGTACGAGGAATCCTTCATCAGCAACATGGGCCAGACTTCCTGAAATGGTAGCTGTAAGATCATGGACTAAAGCCATAGCATACGAGTACCGTACCTGGAGGCAAGGAGCACAGAAGACACTCGAGGCAGAGGAGGAGCGGCAACATCTGCAGGTACCGAGCAATAATGTGGACAGAAAAGTGAATGTGCACGCAGTTTGTGGTTCTTGGCTTGTTTATCCCCGTTCCGTCTTGCCCAATAGGACGCGCCAATCGTAAATTGATACACACCACTTGACCATCTGCGCATTTTAGGCTTCATCCTCTCCCTGACCTCTTCCTCATCCTGTGCATCGAAACCCGTCGCACAGTATCAGCATTGGATAGCCTCGCGTCCTCTTTGCCCTTGTCTCTGTATCACGCTCACAGAACCTCCACAGAATGCACGGGGAGGTAAGTTGTCTGCTTTTGTTTTTTGTGTACCCCTCAATTGTTCCGTGCCCACAACCAGCTGCACCACCACAGCCACCTCTACACAGCCATCTATCGAATCCATCATAGCTCTCTCCTGCGACGAAGCACATACTGATCTTCTCGATAGGTTTGCCACCTGCATATTGGGCAGGCTGGTACTCAGCTTGGCAATGCCGCATGGGAATTGTACGAACCAAACCTGCGCCCACCGCTACTTTGAAATCACCATCGCTAATCTCCTCATCCAGGTATCTTCTCGAACACGGCTTGAAGGCTGATGGTCGACCTGACCCCGATGCCAACGTTGGTGATGCTGGAGCCTTCGAAACCTTCTTTACCGAGACCAACAACAACAAACACGTCCCTCGGTCCATCTTCGTCGATCTCGATCCGTCCCCCATCGATGAAATCCGAACCGGTAAATACAGACAACTCTTCCACCCGGAACTCTTGATCAGTGGTAAAGAAGATGCCGCAAACAACTATGCTCGAGGTCACTATACTATCGGCAAAGAACTCGTGGATGATGTTTTGGATAAGATCCGTCGTGTCGCAGGTGAGGAATGACACGGTCTACTCTGGGGAGATGCAGAGGAATTCTAACCGTTCGCAAGACAACTGTTCATCCCTCCAAGGCTTCTTGATCTTCCACTCATTTGGGGGTGGTACGGGATCCGGCTTTGGCGCCCTTCTCCTCGAACGGCTCTCGGTCGACTATGGCAAGAAGTGCAAGTTGGAATTCGCCGTGTATCCGGCTCCCCAGGTCTCGTCTTCTGTCGTCGAACCTTACAACGCCGTTCTGTCCACGCACAGTACCATTGAGCACGCTGATTGCACATTCTTGGTGGATAATGAAGCCGTGTACGATATCTGCCGCCGCAACCTGGATATTCCTCGACCCGACTATGAGCATCTAAACCGCCTCATTGCACAAGTCGTCTCCTCCGTCACTTCGAGTCTACGCTTTGACGGTGCTCTGAACGTCGACCTGAATGAATTCCAGACCAACTTGGTGCCGTATCCTCGCATCCACTACCCGCTCATCAGCTATGCTCCAGTCGTTTCCACCAAGCGTTCCTCCCACGAGAGCTTCAAGGTCCACGACCTGACGCTGCAGTGCTTTGAACCAAACAACCAGATGGTCGTTTGCGATCCTCGCAACGGAAAATACATGGCTGTTGCGTTGCTCTATCGGGGTGATGTTGTCCCGCGCGATGCCAATGCCGCCATTGCTTCCCTCAAGGCCAAATCAAGCTTCCACTTGGTTGATTGGTGCCCTACCGGGTTCAAAGTTGGCATCAACTATCAACCTCGTAAGTCTGCCGTCGTAGTTTATTTGGCCCATCTCGCTAACACCTAACTTTAGCCATGCCTGTCCCCGGTGGCGAGCTCGCCAAAGTCGACCGATCCGTCAGCATGCTATCCAACACCACCGCCATCGCCGAGGCCTGGAGCCGGCTTGATCACAAATTCGACCTCATGTACTCGAAGCGAGCGTTCGTGCACTGGTATGTCGGCGAAGGAATGGAAGAAGGCGAGTTCTCCGAAGCCCGGGAGGATCTAGCGGCATTGGAAAAAGACTATGAGGAGGTTGCCAGCGACAGTCTGGAGGCTGAAGACGAGCCAGGCGCTGAGTATTGAGTGATTCAACCGACACAAGTGATACGACCACGACATGAAGTCGGCGGAACGTCCTCATTTGCGACCACACAAATACGAGCAATCAGCAGATCACAGAGCTCCAAGTTCGAAGTATGATGACACCCTATGCTCTTTGGACTAGAGAAGCGGAATGTTGACGATTGTGCGCGGAGTGGACGAGACCCACGATATGAAATCATGAGACGAGTCACGGCAGCGGGGATGTCGATAGCACAGATTGAAATTATTGATTGGTACCATGAGATGTTGGAGTTCTCGAGAAGTGGAGACGCTGTTCATAAGACTGCGACTTCATGGTGGCCCTTTAGGTAGCGAATTAAAATCATCTTGCAATAATCTGCGCAGAGGGCTGAGCATTCCCCTCCCCCCCCCAACAGCCTCGTTCGACGAGCCTTGCAGATTTCATGCACGTGACTCGATTGGAGGTACCTCAGGACACCTCCACGTTCAGTTTGTGAACAATCCTCTCGTCCCACGGGCCTGGCTTTTCAGATACTGAGATCCCATTGAGAGTCTATTGCAGAGTCTCGTATATACATGATGGCCTCTACATAATGGCCTTCCTCATTTCTTTCACGACATGATCACCATGTTCGGGTCCACCATGTCCCTCGTGAACCACCCTCCTTCGCAACAACGACCAGCCCTCTATCGTTCTCTGTCACATACCAACGCCTCCCAGCAGGATGCTGCCTCGTCTAGCCAACCCCCAGCCGCAGGGCCGAACTCTCGACCTACGCGACCGTCCCATGTCAGATCAAGATCCTATCTCTCGCCTGCGGACCCTAAACCACGCAACGCAATCACCCTCCCCGCTGCAACCAGCGCGTTCGAGAAGACAGCATCGCGCCTACACCTGCCAGGGTCCTCACATCGACATCACAATCATAAAGACAAAGACCACCATTCCAGTGGCCATCAGCACTCACAGTCGCACTCGCACGTATCGCACCACAGCAATGATTCCACGCATAGTCTCCCTTTCAGACGCCACCGCCCAACCCAGTCCGAAGCACATGCTCCCCGTCGCTTCGCTTCAAAGGAGGCTCTCTCCACCCTCCCGCATCTAGTTGCAGGGCTCAACGCCGAACGGGAGCGGCGCACACATGTAGGCAATATACCCAATCCAATAAATCCGACAAATCGCAGCGCTGGCGGCAGCAATGGTACTAATCATGGGGCTATGCATCCCTTTGGTCCTTCTGCCGCCCTGTCTAGCGACTTCCAAGCAGGCGGCCGCTACGATTACGATGCTTCTGGATTTCCTGAACTTCGCCGGCGTGCGACATCAGACCCTGCCTCTCCGGACAAACTCCCCCGCCCCGCTCCAGCGCATCCCCTCCGCCCCAAGACCTCTTTCGAAGAAGCCCTCGATCGTGGTGATGCTGCCCGTGTCGCCCGACGCATACACGTCAAAGTCGAAGATCTCCAGCGCCGAGACCAGGAACTCCGGTTGGGTGAAGAAGAGCTCCGCTCGCGCGTTGCAGAGATAACATCCACCGGGGTGGAGATAACTCGTCGATTAGACTATGGATACTACAACTTGCTTGAGAAAGTCGGAAACCTCGTCAGCATGATTGGGAGTTTCCAGTCTCTAGCACGACAGAGTGGGACGTTGATTGGGAATTTTGAGCGCGAAAGCAAGAGGGTAGATGAAGATACACGTCGACGCGTGAAGACTTTACAAGGGGGATTCGAGACGAGGCAAATTAAAGCTAGGCAACTGGCAGAGCGTGGAGAGAAGGCGAGCAGGAGGGCGAGAGAATTATCCGCGCGACTGGAGAAAGCCCGCGCGAAAGTGGAAGAATGGGAAAACCGGGAAGAGAAGTTCCGCAAGGCGTGGGACCGCGTATGGGGGATCGTCTGGTGGACAAGCATTGCGGTCATTGTCATTGTGGTAGCGGTGGTGCTTGGCAAGGAATGGTATTTCCATGGAGACCCCGTGAAGGCCGGGTTGAGACAGCACGGAGAGGGTAACTGGAATCGGAGCTTGAGACTGGGCGGGACAGCAGGGGGCCAGGAGAACGAGAGACGCCTTCGACTCGGGAGCCACGACGGCGGTGGCAGTGGGGAGAAGAATGAGACAGACCCCAAAGAAGAACAGACGCTAAATGTGCCGGACGACGTGAGGCAGATTCTCCTAGGCATCGCCGAGAGGAACCGCATCAGGAAAAATGCCTTTCCAGAGGTCCCCAGCATGGGCTATGGATCCCCTCGCTTGACCACAGGTCCGGAGGAGGAGCAGTGTCATGAGGATCCGAGACTAACCAGGCTCGACGAGTTGTGATCTCAGCTTCCAACCGACCAGTCCCAGCTCCAGCTGCAACTTCCTCCCCGAGGGTACATTATTGCGTACTCCTGTAGGGCGGTACAGGGGGGTATAGGTTGGGATGGGGCAACAGAGCACAGCACGGATGTGAGTGAATGGGATGGGATTCCACAGGTCTCAATCTCAGTCTCGGTCTGGAGCTGCCAGGGCAGGATCTCAACTTCTGAAATGAAGAGGGCAAAAAGCGATGACGAACCCTCGCGTACACCCCGTTAATACACCTGTATCTGCTTCTTGATGTTATTTTGTTGGATGTTTGAAAAAAAGATACCCCCCATTCCGTTTGGTTACTCTCGGCGAACAAGCGTTTGATATCTGAAAAGAAGATATATATACCCTTTTATTTCTTGCCTCCTCCATATGTGTCAGAGCATCAAGGACTGTGGAAATTCACATGCCCAACCCCTTCTTTCACAGGCCTCCAGGTCTTAGGTATGTTCGTGGTTGTTAACTTGGCCCTGACTGAGCCTCTGGTAGTCGATCCACAAGTGCCATCGTCTGAATTTCTGACAATATGTAGGGACTATGATCGTGATTTACGCTGGAAAAATCCCTCCCCCCTTCCTTTCCCAGAAAGGTAGAGCCGCTTGAAGCATCAGTGTCATTGGGACGCTGTGTCTATGTAGTGTAATGTGGGGAAAACGACCGAGACCTCCCCCTACGTATGTAACATACAAGCAAGAGACCCCTGTGTCCTCGGCAGGGAGATCACCACGGTTCAAAGCCCGTTTTCCCGTCTAGGAACGCCAACTGGTTTTGATCCAAGCGGCTGGAGTGTATCCAACTATATCCGCCGGAGATATTTCTCGCCGGGGAACGAACATTTCGCCTTTGCGCCGTGTTCGATGCAAATAGTTTATCTGATGAATTAAACCGTCCGAGAAATTGGAGGGACATGAGCTCATCTTGTTGAGAGATGACAGAGGTGTCCGCGACGGGAGTGGGTAGTGCAACCGTGAAGGCAATGGCGATAGATGAATGTCGCCCACGCCTCACCCCTAAATAAAAAAAAATCCTGAGCAGAAGACCGAGTATGAGCGATAGGACGCCACAAATAGGTAAACAGTCGCTGGGAGATGCGACTTGACGCGGTCCTCAACACAGTTGTGCAAGTTCCTGGGAGCAAGGCTGCCCCAGCGTTAGCCCAGCAACAGTTGGACATGAACATGGGGAGTAACAAACAGGGCGCAACAGAGTCTCAGAGATCCAGTGGAACAGCGTTTCCGGACGGATAAGTCATGATCACGCCATAGAAAGTCATCTGCTTATTCCATTGACACCATTGGAGATCTTAGGTCCGATGACGGCTTTCTCTAATGCCTGCAAGACGTCCTTCTTGAGGTCGTCAGCATCCTCAACGCCACAGCTCAGTCTGACAAGATCGTCAAACACGCCAATGGCCTCACGTTGCTCCTTGGGGATGCCCGCATGGGTCATAGCACTAGGAACCTCGCAGAGACTTTCGACGCCTCCCAGGCTCTCGGCTAGGGTGAAGATTCGTGTTTGTTGACAGAATCTTTCTGCAGCAGCGTGCCCACCTTTGAGTCGGAAACTGAGCATCCCACCACCCATGCCGTCGCGATGCTGCTTGATGGCGATCGCTCTCTGCTTGTGAGAATCCAACCCAGGATAGTTCACGGCAATCACATGTGGCGATGCCTCCAGCGCTCGAGCAACAGCTAGTGCGTTCGTACTTGCCTCTCTTGCGCGTAGATGCAGGGTCTTGAGTCCTCGGTGGGCGAGCCAGCAATCGAATGGCGAAGGCACGGCTCCGATGGCATTTTGGAGAAATGTCAATCGCCCTTTGAGTTCGTCCGAGTTGAATGCCGCAACGCCCATAACAACATCTGAGTGTCCGTTGATGTATTTTGTCACAGAGTGCACCACAATGTCGGCTCCGTGATCTAGCGGATTTTGCACGTATGGCGACAAGAATGTATTGTCCACCACGACCAGAATGCCGTGTCTGTGGGCAACTGAAGCAACGTTCCTGATGTCGACCAGGCTCAGGGTGGGGTTTGAAGGACTCTCGATCCAGATCAGCTTTGTTTGCTCCCTGATCAACTCTTCGACGTCCAGTTCGATGGAGGGAGAGAATGTAACCTCGACTCCGTGTGCCAGCGCCACTTTTGTGAAATATCGATGGGTGCCACCGTAGACATCCGAGACAGATATGACATGTGAGCCCGAAGCGAGCGACTGTAGAATTGTAGCTGTTGTAGCTGAGCCCGAGGCAAATGCCAGAGCGAATCTCGCGTGCTCGAGTGCGGCCACAGCCTCTTCGAAATTGTCCCGGTTCGGGTTGGCGCTGCGACTGTACTCATACAGTCCAATGGGCTTGCCCACAGCCGTTTGTGCGAAGGTGGTAGACAGCGAGAGAGGCTCGATGACGGCGCCTGTGGAAGGGTCTATGGGTGCCCCAGCATGCACGGCAAGGGTGCCAAAATTGTAGACGGGGGAAGGGGCTCGAGCAGGCGTGACAATGCCGCCATCTTCGTTGGTCAAGATGCGCTCGTTGGGTCTAAGAGGACGAGGCGAGAGAGGGACGTGGACGGGAATAGTCATGACGGCTAGGGAGATTTGATGCTCTCTGCTCAGTTACAAGACAACGGTAAAGACGAAAGTGGTGTGTTGTTTGGGAGGCGGCGGGATCTTTCTGCGGGGTTCAACGAAAACGGGCTGGCGGTGAGAAGACGAATAGGAACGAGAACAGGAACAGAGAAGAGGGAGAGGTTATGTATTCGGACAGCACTGGATCATCTTGTTTGTAAGAAGAGCCATATTGTGGGGGTCAGTGACCCTAATTAGTATTATTTATCTTGATGGAATTCTCTCGTTGGGACGGCCAGTCATCTACAATATCATCAATCAAAAAACCGATGGGCAAGAGATGACGTGCTTTTTTGAGGGGAGGGGGGGGGGGTTTCCAGGAACTACGAGCGAGACCAGCTTGCCAGGCACCATCCAGGCACCACCCGGGCAGTTCTGAAAGACTAAGGGACCCCTACTTGTGCGCTCCGAGGCTCCTCCGCCTGTGCCTGCCAAAGGGCGTGACGAGTGATGACAAACTCATTCCAGGGGCAACACGCGTTGTAACACCAGACCTTGCACCAAGTCGCCGCTTACACGCGGCTTGCGTCGCCAGGTGATCGCAGGTCTGCTTGACAACTACAGACACCGGCTGCTCCTGTCTTCGCCGATAGGCCAAATCCGTAAGAGCGGTAAGGACATTGAGAGACCCATCAGCTCGTCGGGCACGCTTGGCGGTTGAGTCTGGTTAGCCAAATAAATCGGCCACCAAAAGTCCTCAGAAAGTGTCGATGAGAAGCATAGCCTTGTCCAACAAGCATAGGCATGCGCACAACCACGTTTGATCGGTTGCAGCTTCGTGTCACCACCAGTCAACACCACCCAACCCAGGCTCGCCCATTGATGCCTGAATCAGTTAGAGAAGCTCTCTCCGCCCATGATCTGGACCACTTACCTCGATAGAGTAGGGCACTCTATGCTCTATCACCGTCTCTGGCTCAGGCTCGCCCGGTTTCCGAATCTTGGGAGGTGACGGTGCTTGGTCATTCCACTTTTCGGCCTCGACTCGCACGTTGACTATGGTGCCTTCATCCAAGTAGATGGGGTCGCCTTCTGTCTCCCAGACCCAAGTCTTCTCGGCCTCGTTGCTTTGACGGCTCAGTATGAAGTTCGGACTTGTTGGCGCCTTGGTTCGACTCACTAGACACAACCCTCGAAAAGCATGGTCGGCGGGACAAAAATGTCGTCGAAGAATCGTGTTGTAACTAGAAGTTATGGTTTAGCTCGCTCGTTGAGAAGTGAGGTTTATGACTTACTTCGAATGCCTTCAGGTGTACATTTCTGGATGACGCCGGTAATGATCTCGCCTTTGAAGGGTCGAAATACAATCATTCGGAACTGGACTTAATGTTCCATCAGCTCAGAAGGCACCACTAAGGCGAAATCCTCGTGTACCATTCACATTGGCATTTCCCGTGCCATGACCGATCAGGCCATCAGAAGCTTTCAGCAGATCATACATGCAAATGCACAGCCCGACCTTTTGCACAATCTATCACTTTGGTCAGAAATTGAAGCCCGAGTGTGTCGGAGGGGCAGACTTTGTTTGAATATTTCTCGTTGATGCGATCTTCAAGGTCTTGTCGGGTAATTTGATTGTTCACAAATCCATGCGGCGGTATCTGGACCAGATCGTCGAAGGTGGTCTGCTAAATTAGTATTCCCTATGACCCGGACCCGACGGAGCAGTGAAGTAACCGTACGAGGATGAACATATTGCTACGTTATGCGCAGAAGGTTACGTGATGACGACTCGGACGGGACGAGATGTAGCATATTCTGGATCTGGAGTGTGAGATCGTGTACTGGGAAGCCGTCACAAATACGGACACAGTGAGTCGCAAGGGAAAAACTTTCTCTCCATTGAAGAGGCTTTGAGGGAGAACTCAACGTGGCGCCGCTTTGGGAAGGTCTTGGCGGCTGCTCCTCCTCGATAACGAATATCATTTCTTCGACGACTTCCAAACTTGGTTTTGCAAGTCCTACATAGCATACCAGTCCCCCAATGACCCCGGCGTCCTACGCTTTATATCCCACTGTCCGCAGAAAGGCCTTGCGCTTCGCAATGTCCGCGTCTCCTTCGATGCCTTTGGGACTGAAGCCATCCACAACGCCCAGGATTCCCCGTCCCTGCTGTGTCTGTGCCACAATGACCTCCACGGGATTAGCCGTCGCGCAGTAGATGCGGCAAACTTCAGGAACGGCGCGGATGGCGCCGAGGATGTTGAGAGGATACATATCGCGTAGGAAGATGATGAAGCTATGGCCGGCCCCGATGGACATGGCGTTTTTCTGGGCCAAGGCGACGAGCTCCGGGTCGGTTCCTGAATAGCGGATTAAACAGACGTCCGACGCTTCGCAGAAGGCGAGGCCGAATTTGGCGCCCGGGACAGCATTGAATATAGCTTCATGAAGGTCTTCCACCGTCTTGATGAAATGAGAGTGGCCGAGGATCAGATTCAGGCCTTGGGGATTATCGACGAGGACGGTTTTGAGTTCCATGTCTTCCTGCTGTGTTTTGCTCTTGGGAAATTGATCACTCTGGTGTCCGTATTAGCTCTGAAGGGTGTGTTGATCGGCCTTATTAACCTGACTGGTATCCAAGTCAACTCGATCAGGTGATGTTCAACTCTCACCTGTTTTATGTCATGCCGCCATAGGCTCCGATCCATTCAGCACTCGGCACCTTCTTCGAATCCACGGTCGCGTGACGGACCGTCTCTGATGTAGGAGGTCTTTGCATGGCATGAACACGGTTGTGAGCACATTGTTACCTTCCTCCGTCTCCATCCCGTTCGATCATACATACTGCAGTCTAGGTCCTTGGAAATGAGGATGTTGTCCTTGGTCTGGTTCCACGGTAGTCTCATATGGAAATACATTGGCCATCAAAGCAGCAATCCTGAGATATCAGCCTGTGACTTATTACTCCATGGTCTGTGAAGGGGATGTAATTTCCTCCAGAAATTGTGTTCTGTCCCGGGAGCAACGGTGGGAAGCGGAAGGTGAGCTGGGGGCAAGCAGAGCGGCGAGCAAGGTACAATCTCGCTCGCAATTCCAACACTGGAAAATGCAGTTTCTACGGGACATACGCAAGGAATCTTCGAAGAAGATCACTAGATCCCAGCGAGATTCCCGTACACCGAACGAAGCCCCAACGCAAATCAAGATGACAGTTCAGGTTGAATGCAGTCCACTCAAGGCTTCAAGATGGCCCTCGACCAAGAAAAGGACGCTCATGCTCAACCCATGGTTAGGTCTCTCGCCTTCCTATGAATGGTATTTGTACGCCATGTGCGTGTCTTGATCCTATTAATCATGCCGAGCCACGATAGACGAGTCTCCATCACATGAAATATTAAACTCGTCAATGCCGCAAAGTATGAGCTTTGTTGTAGCCAAATACGACAGGTTGAGAGTCTCAACCATACTCGGTACTCGACCACCATCATTTTGAAGGCTTTTGCGCTCCTCTGCGCTCACGGTGTGGCAGAGTTTTCGATCATTCAACAAGTCGCAAGTTCTGATGCAAACATCCCTCACAGATTCTTCCATGTCATCGTCCCATTTGAAAGCATTATATCGGTCGCCAGCACCAGGAGAGATGCGTGCTACGATACTTTGCCGTCGTGCCCCGAGCTTCTCCATGGAGTCGATGAGATTTCCAACGACGTTGCGAACGAGGGGCTTCCAATCCGCGTGGGAAAGGCCGAGTATCCGCGTACATGGGTCATACAACAAGATTGCTGGACAGTCCGCGCCTTGCACAGCGAGAACACGACCCAGGGACCGAGTTGCGATCGCGTCGTATGCGACAGGCTGATGAGTCTGCGTGACCGGCAACAAGGTTTGTGATGTCGGGTGCGTGACCCATCCCAATCTTCCTGCTTGATGGCTTCGCCAGAATGAGGCCTGGCACCGTTAGGAGGAAGCACATTTCCGGGCTCGAAACCAACATTATGAGCGCGCTTCTGAAGGTTTGCACGGGAATGCCTTGGAACATGCCTGGAATCCGAAGTTGCTGGTCGGTGGAATGAGAAGTGTTTGTTGTAGGACCCGACCCTTTCCGCGGTGAAAGCACCTCCAATCTCTTTCCATTGCTCGAAGACAGGGCATATTGGGTGCTGATAAAGAGTATCTTGATGTTGCGGGCGCAATGTCATCAACATTATCAGTCGATGGTGAACTCAACGAAGGACGATGGGAGGCGGTTCTAGCTAGATCCAACCAAGAAATACTCCCCTGCGATTGTCTTTATGCAGTTGCGAGAGGCATATCCTCAAGGAGGGGGGGGGCAACACATCATGGACAAGGCTTGACAAGGCTAATACGGACTCCCGAAGTGGCTATGGCTCAGCCAGCCCAGACGAATTCATGCACCGCCACATGCGGCCAGACCCAAGCGTGCGTGGCGTACCGAGAGGATCATTCGTATTCTCTAGCATTGTAGAGTTAGAGAAAATACGGATTTACCACCGGTTGGAGTTATCCTGAGAAAGTGAATTTGCGGTACCACACTATTCCGGAGCAGGAGAGGGAATTCACCGATTGCGTCGCAGCCTTGCGGCGGTCGCAGGACCAACCAAAAATTTAACCGGCGGACACCCGCTCGCCTTGCCAACCGCGCAATCATTTCCAGACTTTGCTGCTTGGATATGTACAGGCGTTCTTGACTTGTATCGTGTATCTGCATGGGTTAACAAGTATCTCAGCGGTGAGACCCCCGCTCGTTGTTGCACCTTCTGGATGTCGAGCCAGCCCTTCACCTTCCCTCCTCCGCCTCCGCCTCCCAAGCGAACCGAAGGCGCGTCCCAGCCAACCCAAGCCTTTCAGAACAGCAGGGGGTCGTTTAGAGGGGCTCATTCTTACAGAGGAAATACAAGAGGCGGTCGTGGAGGACATGGAAGTTATCGTCCGGGACCCACTACCTCATCCGCGGTGTACGGCCAGAGTGTGTCCCATAAACCCTTAAACAACGGTCCACAACGGGGTGGTTTTCTCAACCCGCCACAGAAGCGGGATCACAACACTGCATTCCACCCGGGCCACCAACATCGTCCGCGTCCTACAGCTGCGCCCGCGGTACCTAGCTTCAATGCCACAATCGAACACCTTCTGGCCCGCAGGCCGTCTAGTGAACAAACTAGCCAGAACTCACCGGAACCAAAGAAAGTAGAGCCCAAGAAACACAACCTCCTTGGATTGACTCCCGCAAAATTTGACCAAGATTCGGATCCAGAAGACGACGAAGATGAAGAACAGCGCCTGGCGAACAAGACGACGCCAGGCGTGGGTAGTTATATGTTCGAATATAACGGCCATCCTCTCGCTCTCCGGACTCGAGAGGAGATATTAAGTTGGCTTGCAGAAAGAAAACGGCGATTCCCTACACAAGCGAGGATAGAGGCGGCAAAGAAGGAGGCCGAAGAGAAGAAGAGAAAATGGGAGGAAGAGCAGAAGGCGAAACGGGAGGCCAGAAAAGAGGCTCTAGCCAAAAGAGACCAAGAAAGAGCTGAAAAACAAAAGGCAATTAGAAAAGCGAAACAAGCACGCGAGCAGGAGCGGAGGCTTGACAGGGACGACAAGACCGAAAATATGGATGCTACCGCTCGAGCAAAATTAAAGGCCGATAAGCTACGAAAAAGAGCTCTGAAGGCGCAGCAGGAACTAGAGAAGGCGGAGGAAGCATTGCGGCTTGCTGAGACGAAAGAGAATACTTCGGTATCTCTGAGCGGCGCCACGGGACCCAGTCCATCTCCTACCACAGAAGCCGCCGACGTCTCGTCCAACTCGGATCTCACAGACTCAGAAGCGACCTCGTCCTCTGGCTCATCCATAACTTCTGGCTCAGACTCCGGCACAGATTCGGATGCTAGCTCGGATTCCGATTCTAGCCCAGAAATCACGAGCAGTAAACAGGTGTCTCGTGCTCATCCCTCTCTTCGACCAGGGCCGCGAACGGCAAGAGGGCGAATGCCTCAGCCCTGCAAACACTTTGTTAAGTACAAAACTTGCAAATGGGGTTCAAGCTGCCGCTATTCGCATGATTTGCCTCGAAAGAACGGGAGAAGCGATACAGGAGCACGCATGAGCCAGGGCGAGAATTTGACAACTACCACTGCTGGCAACGTGCGGAGAAAAGGACTGTGGCAAGTCATGGTCGAGAAGGAAAGAGAAGAGAGTAGGAAACGCCTGCTAGCTGCCATCATTACGCTGGGCGAGAGAGGACTGCTAGAAAATCCATTACAGAAGGCGGATGATACTGGATAAGTGTGCCAACATTGTCATTCCGCGTCTATAATACTATACATAATTCTAACAGAGCGAAGTGTTCACGCACTCACCAGCGTCTCGGAAATTTCCTTCCGGTTATATATCTCCCCTGAATTCTCCCGCTCATAGTCTCTGCAAAGCACACTCACCAAGAATTCTCTCCCTTCTGTCCCTTCCCGAATCCCAGGCCTGCCGCCGCGTCCACCACCCGCCAGAGGGAAACAATGCATTTGGCCTTCCCAGACCAACCATCTCCCCGACACGCCGAGCCTCTGGCATTTGCGCATGAATTCCAACCCGTCAGGAGCTAGCACGTCGTGCGTGCCCAGGACGCCGTGCACGTGTACGTTTCTAGCCCGCAGCGCGTGGAAGGCTGTGTCGGCGTTGAGGAGAGGCGAGACGCTGGGGTCGGATAGTGGGATGGGTTCAGGATTGTGTGAAGAGGAGGACCGTTGTTGGTCTTGGTCCTTCCTTGCCTTCCGGTTCGCATTGCCATCGTCGTTGTCGTTACTGTTACTGGTGGTCCCGGCGGTCCCGGCCCAGACCTCTGCGACTTGTCTCGCCATCTGCGCTGTAAGGACGCGGTCGAACTTGTCTGCTTTGCGGATTTCCGGGTTGCTGTGCGTCAGGTCCGTCGGACCCGAGATGTTGATCAAGGATGTGAGCGGGAAGTTATCATTCGTCCTCGTTCTTTGTGTCTCTTTGGGTCCATCGTCGTCAGCAGCAGCTGGCGAGTGGGCTCCGGAAGGGGCGTCCTGCTTCTTCTGCTGTTGCTGCTGTGGTTGTGGTAGTGCCAGTTCATGGTAATTCTGCACGGCCCAGAATCCCAGACTCAGTACGACGTTGCCACCGCTGCTGTCGCCCATCAAGCTCAGCGTGTGCCCATTTTCCGATGCCGCGTCCATCACCTTCCCCAGCCACTTCCTTAGAATCTCCAGACTGTCACTCGCCGGACTGTTCGGTGCCAACGGGTAACTCACGAGAACCAGTTCGATCTCTGCGCCTGGCTCGGCATCCTGATCCAGGCCGTTCGCGTGTTGGCCCCTGCCGGCCAATGGTCTGCTGCAGTAATGGCTCGCGAGGTCCTGCGAGAGGTACGTCAGGAAGCGCCAGTGCTCAGGCGCGGGAGGAGATTGAAACCCCCCGCCGCAGAAGTAGTAGACGCGGTGTTTGCGCCGGACGCCTGGATGATGACCCGTAGTCCGCCCTGTGCCAGCGCCAGCGCCAACGCCATCTTTCACCAACTCATCCGTGGGATTACCATCCTTGGCCTTTTGGACGTTCCCTCTCCCCTCTCCCTTCCTCTTCCCCGGAGCTGGGTGGAAACAATACATCCATACGCCTTCACACATCGTCTCTTGGATCACTACGTCCCGCTTCCTCGGCGAAACAAGACGCGGCGAGCCCGCCGGCTGCGCGCGATTGCTGGGCCGAACGAGACGGGGGCGAAGCGGTTTGATCACAGCGCGCAGGACGCGGTAGAGGAGCGAGAGGTCAGAGCGGGTGGTTATTTCCATCCCCGTTTCCGGTTCCAGTTCCAGTTCCATGCTGGACCGTGATCCTTGCGGCCTCGATTGGGCTTCGGGGGCTGGTGATGGTGATTTCCAAAGTGAGGCTTTGTCACTGATCTCCTGCCTCCCCCACAACGTGGTGAGTTTGCTCCGTAGTGCGTAGTTATATATGCATCGACCGCCATGTTGGCACGCGGAGGATACCAAATCCAGATCTCGGGGCGGAGGAAGAAAGTCGGCGACGTCACGATCCATTCACGGACTCGCACGGACAGACAGTGAAACCTGCCTCGCTACCACTCTTACCTGCATGTACACCGAGTATTTTGAATACTCGTATGGAGGGGAATTACTCCTGTCCTCTAGAGCCTCTCGTGGATGCAATTGAGCCGCACTCCCCTTCCTTCCATCCATCCCATTCCGTCTCATCCGCTCAACTAAGCAACCGACAAATTGACGAACCGACACAAGGCTGAGAAGTCAATCAGCTTTAGCCACAGAAAAACTACGAGCCGCTAATTACGCCACTTTCGTGAGAAGCGAGCGTACCTTGAGCCAGCATTAGTGAGTTGATCAACTGCCAGATCCGCCTCCCCCTCCTGCCGAGATCTTTAAATGCCTAATAAAACTAATAAGACGGGCCAGAAACTATTAACCACGTTCACTACAGGCAATTACGGTGTACAAGAACTCACTCCAGACCATGACTGGACCAGCTTTCCAAACAACGATGGATATCCACATATGGCGTATAATGCCACGCTGTCGGCCGCTGTGTTATATTATTGCTGTTCAAATGCCCGAGGTAGACAGACCTGCACATTGGCGAAAAAGGAAATCCCTGTTACATCTTTTGACAGTCTTTTCCGTTCTTTAGCCACATGGCCCCTCTCAGACATTCGGAACTGGGGCCTGGACCAGAATCTCCCTCTAGTCCATCCATTCTCTCGCTCTGCACCCAAGTCCTCTTTGGATTTAAAAACCACGCTTATCTGCGGGCGTCATTCGTCTCGGTCTGGCTCTCATTGCGGCCAATGACAGGCATCCCAATCGAAGCCTCCGAAATCCACTCCCAAGTTTTCAGCGACTCTTGGCAGATCCATATGTCCAGACTGCGGAGGTAGGTCGGCACCGTGTAAAACAAACCTTGAAAGGTTGAGAGGTTTTTGCGGAAGGGACGCATATGATAAGCATGGCATCGTGCTTTCAACGTACGGGTTTTCTGTCGATAAACCTGGGACCGGGGTAGACCAGAAAGGATCGGACATTGGTGGGACTCGAGGTACCGCCGACCAAGTTGCATTGCTTCCAGCTGGATTCGGGAAATAACCAGACGCACTAGAAGCCCCAAAAATCGGCTTCAAATTGCCATATGTCGCTTCCGGTGAGACAGCTTGATCTCCGGAGTTCATCTTGTTTAGTTCGTCCTTGCTTTGTGGCGCTTGAGCAAGAGGAGCATATAACGGAGGTTGTGGTTGGGTGATCTTTTCTGGCCTTGGTGTATCCACGAGAGGATCTGCCCTAGAGGGTCGAGACGAACCTCTACGACAGTTGGCCTTGGAGGCAAGCCGAGGGATACGTCTAGGAGGTAATTTAGGCAGATCCGATCGTTCCCAGGGAAGGGATTGCTCTTTAGATAGCGGAGTGGACGACGAAGATGCGTCTGGTTCGGAAGAATCAAGGCTTGCAAGAACCTTCCTTGATGCTCGCTTCATGCGAAGATCGCGTCGACGTCGCCTCGATACGTCAGTTTCATCCAAAGACCCACGACAGCGACAGTAAGCTGTGTTGTTCATGTTCACTCCACATTTGTAACAGAAACGCGATCCACACGAGCAATTCATGTTGCTGCAGCCGTCAATTCTCTCGACCAGATTCTTGCAGCCAGGACATTGCTTCCATTGCTTGCTTCTAGCAAGTTGACGATCTCTCACGTCCATTAAATCCTCAAGACCCTTGCAGGTGGTTCCATCACCCCCCACATGGCCGTCGCGTCCTTGTTTGCATTCGGCACAGGTTTGGACACCACATTTGCTGCACAAAACAAACTTTTCCGTGGTGTTCTGGATCTGGGTCAAGGGAATGTGACGACTGCAGAATTTGTTTGAACAGTAGACCGGGTTGGGGGTTGAGTATTCTTCCTGCACATCAAGATAGCGAGAGAGAACTTCTTGGTCAAGATACTGCTGAAGTGGGCCCACATCTACGGGCTGCCAACCACCGCAGCATTTTGGAGGCCACGACATTTTGTTGGCGATACCAACGCTGACAAGATGATTCAGACAAGGCCGGCAGTAGCAATGGCCACAACTTAGGGAGATGGGGTCCTCCAGTGGATCGAGACACGCTCGGCAGGTTACGATATCGCTACTACCAGACAAATCGGTGCGAAACCCAGGCGAGGTAGACTCCAGAGGGCGCTTTCGGCCGGCGATGGTCTGTGGATCCCTGAGTACAAGGCTAGGATAGGCGGGATAGGACACGGAACCATCAAATGGCCTGGTCATCCATTGATGATCCCCTGAGAAGCTGTCTGAAGGCTCTTTTGTTAGAGCCGCATGTTCAGTAGTACCTCCGGAATCGTCGGAGACAGGGCCAGGGACGAGATCCATGGGATCCACTTGACGCGGCTGGCTCATCATTTCGTTGCTTGAGCCTGCCGTTTGTTCAAGAACTTCAACATTGGACAGAGTAAAAGTGTCCGATTCTCCGTACCAGAATCTGAGAAAATCAAGGAGATCTCCCTGGGTAGATGAATTATTCTGCCCTACCCTGCGCAAAGTGACGGTCGGTAGGGTTGAGACAAGGCTGTTTGAGACCGGCCCAACCGCAGGGTAGACACAGTTCACACGACGCCCTGAGCTAATCTGACTCCCTGCTCCTCGTCTTCTTGCATTGTTCACCATTCTCCAAACTGTAGGTAGCGGAGGAAGGAAATGGGAGGTTGGGGATGTTCGGGCGTCGGGGGGGACCAGAGTGGCACACTTCATGTTGCAGCCACCTAAGGAACAAGTCCGGAGACACCTAGGAAGATGTCGAGGAGATTTCTTTGAGCTGCGCCAATGTGTTTTGAAGCTTAACGGTATTCAGCCTTGTGACGCTGGAGAAGACAACATCAGTTGCAACAATGTGTGGATGAGAGATCTGTTTGTCGTAAGCAAGGAAGGAAAATAGATAGTCTACAGCAACAGTGACAGAGATGAAGAGGCAGTCAAATATGTCCAGGTAACAGGTGGGAGGACGAGGCGAGCAAGGAAGGACGAGGACATGTTGGACAAGTTACTGCAATGACCGTCGAGCGGTGATTGACGTCGATAGGCGGGGAAGCAGCAAGCTGGTAGGCAGTGCTGCTGTCACTTGCTGTCACTTGTTGTCACTTGTGCTACCTTGGCAGCTCCGAGTCGTCAGTTCACGAGGCAGAAGGCAGCCATCTGTCTGCTCTGCAACATGCGCTCAATCCCGGACTCCTTCTCGGTCCTAGCCAGCCATTAACCTCACTGTCTTGAACAAGATTGTCTAAGCATTCTCCACCCAATCGTCTCCCAAAAGTGGGCAAGATGCACGCAGGCAGATGAAAAAGCGAGCACGAAGAAAGAGGGGGGCACAAATTGAAGCTGCCAGTGAGACAAGAGCTTGCCCTTTCGTCTGGGAAGGATGCGCAACAACAAAGATGGTGGTGACAGCTGGTTTTGAGGTGAAGCAGATTGTATCCCTTCTCGTTCCCCGGCGAGGATTCGGCATGACTTTTGCCCGATGGGGTTTGTGAGAATTCGTCACAATACACGACAGGTGTATAGAGAAGAGGAGGAACGGGCCAAGAAGAAAGGACTTGATTCATCATGGAAGCCTTTGTGGCATCGCTGCGGACGCTTTTGGAGGAACATCGTTCCACTGACTCCTGGGGGATGTTTGTGATCATTGTTCGCCACGTAGACAGCATGTTTTCCCGTTTGCTGCTGTATGATATCGCCATCATCATCGTTGCTGCTTCTCTATTCTGCTCTCCATTTTCCAGACTCTACGAAGACCTGCTCAAGTGCTGATGGTGCTTCACTAGTGCTTCAATCACTACCTCGACATATTGCTTAATCACCATCTATTCCTAGCTCAACCACAATGACTTCCGCACCGAGAAACATATCCAACCGTCCAGCACTACCGGTCTATCATGCCGAATGCGATGCCCCCAGCTTTCCCACCAAAACTCAGGCATATTCTGAGAGTGAAAGTCCTGACGCTCTCACTCCGATTTCGTCCACCAGTGGCCAACCTGCCACTCCGGCTGACAGCGAAACCAGCGGGTCTGCAATCAGCGAAGTCACCGCCAAACTGCACCCTGACCTTGACCGGAAGCTGGAAGCCCTCGTCTTTGCGGAGGAAATAGTACCTCCTCGTGGACAGTCTGCGGATGATCTTCCCACCGAAGTGCCTGCCCCGACTTCGAGAGATCCGTTCGGATTCGTGTGTGCCTTTGGGTTCACGGGATCATTCGACGAGCCACCGGCCGTTCCCAGGACGAAAGGTGCCTTCCTCACTGCAATCAGAGGCGAGATTGAGGGAATCGGCATGATCCAGAGAGGGCTTCAGTCGTACCAGAACGCCATCAATTCCCGAAAATACCATACCTTCAGCCCCAGATTTCTCATCGATCAGAATACTGCCACTGTGATTACACTCGACCAGTTGGATCAAATAACGACCCACTTGAAGAAACTCGAGGAGGAAGTTCAAGAGATGGAGAATGAAGAGGAGGTCCGGGAGGAACTTATGGAGGCGTTCAGGCAAGCGCAACCTTGGGTGATGCGTACACGGGCCATCCTACGACATTGCCATGTTTTCTACAAGATCAATTTCGTCCTGGCCACTGGGACGCAGAACACACAGCATTGAAGAGGTGGACATGTTTGAGAACAACAGCCATGGCACCTTGGCAAGCAATGAGCGCATGCAAATATGATACAGCACAAGGGTGTAAAAGGCTCTGTCTCGAGGATGGCTCGTTGAAGTGACAAGAGGAACACCTGCAGTTGCCTTGGTTGGGAAAATGATGGAATCTGTCTTCGTTTTCGTGTTTCACCTCGTTTCTTCCGTAGAAACCACCGGCTCACTTGGCCACCGTCTCTGAATTCCCTTATCTTCTCTTCCATCCTCGATCTAAATCATGTCTTGCCGTAGCCGGAGGTTCATTGGCTGCGGCGACCGTTCTCTGTTCACGGACACCGTTACTCAGCAGGTATGCAGAGCCCAACGATAAGCCGACATGCCGCAGACACCGCAGTGGTGCTGGAAACGAGCCAAACACCTCAACCGAGCCAACAGCTTACCCAATGGGCTGATAAGCGGTCTGCTCCCTCGGACCCAGCTATGCCAGCACCCAATCGTGTCTGTCTCTTATCACGGTCTTGCAGAGGTCAAAGAGGTCCAGACTTACCAAGACTGACGCAGCCGGTCTTCTGGGCCTCCGTTTTTACCGACCAAGAAGAGCCCCATAAAAGGATGCACTGGCTTCTGCCATCGGACTTGGTCAGGGTTCAACGGGTGGCGCTGGCTAAGGAAAGGCCGATCTTCAATCACCCCCTGCTGCCTCACGGCCCTGACATCCAGGCTTCGGGAGATGCTGCTAACTATCTTAGGCCCCAACTCCAGGCATCGAGGGGTAAGCAGGGGGGGGAGGAAATGAGGGGCAGCCAGGGGGGAAAAATCCCATAAACAATAGTGACAACAATGAAACAAGTCTGAACTGGCGAGCTGGCAACTGACCATCCGCTGCTGATCGACGGCGGTCTTCAGGCCTTTCTGCAACTTCACATGCCATTCGCTCGCGAACCTCAGTCTCAGCATCTTCGATTCTTCACCGCCTGAAGCTCGACCGTGGGTCGAGTTCGCGCACACGCGAACTTGACCCCTCCATCGTCTCAAAGCTAACGGCACCGACTGCGGCGACATGCGGCGCCTTGCTCGATCCAGCGGGCCGTCACCAACGGTCACGCGTTTTCATTTGGCATCAGGATCAATCGGTGAGGACCATGCTTGCCCTGATTGGGTCTTTCACACACGACGTGGCCTTCAATTCTTTCGCTTTCAGGCGTGGGGCTAGCCTGAATCAAATTGTGCAATCCACCCTGCTCCCAATCGAGAGTTTAGCAGAAGGGTGACTTTCTGAAGGAAATGAGGGGTGGAGGGGCAACACGATGGCCAGGGTGAGTGGTTATATAAACAACGCCGTCCATGGTGGCACGGCTTTCTTCTTTCTCTTCCTCTTCAAGCTTCTCAAAGCCCAAGTCTTGTACCAGTCCCTCTTCCAGGCAAATCATACTTGACCCTCCCAACTATATCCTCCACCCCACAACACATTCGCCATGGCCGACGAAGCTACCAAGGCACACCTCCGCACCAAGTTCGACAAGCTCACCGCTGACGACTTCAAGGAGGTTGCTGGCAACAAGGAGGCCCTCGCCACCAAGGTCGCCGAGAAATACGGCATCTCCAAGGAGGAGGCCACCAAGCAAGTTGAGGAGGGTTTCGCCGGCAAATAAGTAGCCAAACACCTTTGGCCCAGCGGTTCAACCCTCGAAGCTCTTCCCCTCCAGTCAATTTATCCAACCCTTCTCCGCCAATCGAGACAGCAGTCGCATCACCTCCAAAGGGGGAAGATGGAAAGAAGAAGAGTTTTGGAAATGTTACATACCGTGCCCACACGCAGTTGGATGGGTTCTTCATAGCGCAAGGAGTCACAAAAAGCCTGCCAACGATTCATCATGCCTCGACAAGCTCAAAGAGTTGATAGAACAAAGGGAACAATGCATATTTCCATAAGGACATTCCGCAGCACTTCGTATTGATCTCCTGGCTTTCTGCTTCCGTTTGTCAAACTCTGTGCTATCTCGAACCGAGCTTACGTGCCAGTGGCACGCTGTGTTACCCACATGACTGACTGCCAAAGCGAGCCCAACGTGCTTTTTCCCTTTTGTTGTGCCCCTTTTTGTTTCAGCCTCACGCGCCATATATGTCGCAGCCTGCCTAACCCGGCAACGTAGTTATGTACAAGGGGCCCCCAGGGGATAGGCAGCGTCGTCCCTGGACCTTGATCCGTTCCTGTTTCACACAACTCTGCCGTGCCGTGTCTATCCGTCCCTCTGATGTGCTGTCATCCCCTTACCATACTGTTACCTTATCCCGCCAGTCGACAAGTCGAACCTCCAACGCCCAACGCCCGATGCCCAATGCCTATAAACATTGCTCTTTTCCACGGAGAACTCGGCCCATGGGGCAGGCGCCTTTGAGACTCGCCTCGCCTCGCCTCGACTCGCGGGACATCCTCGATGATGCAATTCTTCACGTCTCTCGAATTCCCTCAGCGCCCAACCAATGCCTGATGCTTAAGCCAACAATGCCCTGACACGTAACAATAACTTCACGCCTTCCTTCCTTCCTTCCTTCCTTCCCTCTTTAGTGGGGGGGGTTTTTTTTTCCCGCTCTTCTTCTTTCCTTTCTATTTGCTTCCACGTATGTATCCCCGGTCCACCCCCTTCAACTAATTATGTAAATAAACTCTTCTTATAGGGGAAGGAAAAAGGGAAGGAAGGACGCTATGCAAAGGAATTTTGCATGTACGAGGGACCTGCCTCTGGTATCCGTATCTATCCCTCTCCATACCTGCTGGCAGCTACATGCACACTACCGAATGCCCTTGGCACAGCACAGCCATGCGATTTGTGGAGGGGGAAGGAGGATGAAACGGGGGGAGGGGGAGGGAATTGCCAGCACATCTGCGACGATGTCCTACACCCTAGACTCATGTCCATGTACGTGTGTCTAAGGCCAGGACTGGGACCGGGATCGGGCCCCGTGTTTAGGACCAGGCCGATCGAGTCTCGTCGTCGTTACTCGTACGGGTAGGGTAGGTATGTAGGTAGAGTATCTAGGTGCACAGGTACCTACCCGTAGTGTACCCTGTCTCCCCGGGGGTCGCGATGGGCAACATGGGTACGAGTAAAAGCGAACAAGGCGTGCCAACACAGTAATAGATAGGTTATGAACCTTCGTACGGGGTAATAGGTAGTACTCGCAGCCGCCGGTAAAGGCGACGGAATCCATGGACCATGTACTTTGTACCTTTAGTTGGCGGCCCCTTTCCCGACAATGTTTTGAACTTTGAACTCACCGTTCATTTTTGTGTAACTGTAAAATACTCAAGTCAGATACTAGATATACTAGGGACATAATTCTTGTACGGCTCTGAAGACGCCACGCCAGCCTGGGTCCATTTCGCCCCCCTTCCAGCATAGAAATCCGGGCAAGGTGTTGTTCGTTCTTGCAACCAACGACAGGTAAGGACACGGCTGAGATGCAACCTCCGACCTGGGCAAAGATGACATCCGACCGGGCTTTGCCTGACTCACGCGCGGTGTGATGGTCCCCGTCGTCTATGTACGAGCATACTGATGCAGCCCCCAACCAAGACCGAACTCATTTCCTGTCCAATGCTTCGTCGCATGCATACCAGTCAGAGAGAGAGAGAGAGAGAGAGCTCCCATCCTCCCCTTGTCAACACTCGTCATTTCAAACCTCTTCCTCATCATCCAATCCATCCCCCAACAACTCATCATCCTCCACAACCTGGGAATAATCTTGTCCTCTTCTTGCAAACGCATCTCTCGAGCGATAGGGGGCTCCATACCCAGCATCCGTTCCTCTTCCCGCACCAAACCTCCCTCCTGAAGCACCACCACTCCCAAGAGGCATATATCCTTTTGCACTCCTCCATAAACTCATCACGAGTAAGGGCGTTGCCTTCGCTACCGCAACCACACCACTCACCACCGCCACAGGGATCTTGATCCACAACGGATCACCGCTCGCTCCGGAAGAAGTCCCGGTGGCGCCCATGCTTTCTCCCAGCCGAATCTGTCCAAACGAGCCAAATCCGCTCCTCCATTGCGTATACACCCAATAGCCAATGCCGAGGGCGACCGTAATAGGGATCACAATCGCAAAGAATAATGCCACGCCTGAAATGCCGTGCTTCTTCTTATATTCCTTTTCATGGCCTGGACAAGGTCTCGACTCCAGCTTATCCAATTCCCTCCCCCCCTGGCACGTCGTCAGTGGTATCCTCCTATAACCCGTGGGATACCAGAACTCGAGCTGATTTGGATTATCTCGACAGTTCTGTTCGTGATCGGCTGGCTGCAGTCCCGGAACCAATTGACACGTTCCATCGGCTTGCGCCTGGTAGTTGTAATCACACTCAAAGTCCTGGCGCGTGCAAGAACAGTTTCTCGCAATGTTGTGCACGTGACTGATGACCTTGCCGTTGTAGCATTTGGCGTCAACACGTTTGCGGTGATATTGAGCTACGTGGCCGAACAAGCAGTTTGAATCTTGCATGGGATGCTTTGGTTCCCAGAGCGCGTAGTCACCTTTCTCGGGGTTCTTCTCGTCGAGATCGCATTTGATTTGGCGTTCTTCGAGGCCGGAAAAGTCCAGGTGCACAGTGAAGATGCCACGTTTGGCGGTAGTTCCCAATTCACGACCCCACAGAAGGAAGTTGCGAGAGTTGTCCGATGGTACGGTGGTAATGGCGTCGATCTGCATTTCCACATCCGGGGAGAACACGAACTCTCGCCAAGTCTTGCCTTCGTCAAGGGTGTAGAAGAGAGATTTGGTGGGTTGGGACTCCTTGACAATCACGATGATGCTGCCTTGGTCGCCGTATTCCCACATGTAGCTGCCCTTCTTGACGGATTGCCAAGTGATACCAGCGTCGCGAGTAATGAAGGTGTCTGTGGCTTCATCGTCTTTCCGGGCGAGGTATTCACCAACGTTCCCCACGGCCATCATTAATCCAACCGCGCTAGGGCTGGAGAATGTGGCTGACTTATCGGCCCGTTCGGTATAGCTGTGAATGTGCAGGGAGCATTTTTCGGTCGCCTTGTTCGCCTCTTCCACACAAGGGTAGTTATTTCCCAAGGCATCCTCCTTCGGTGGTGGGAAATACGCCCATTGTGCACCGTCGTTGTGGGTAATCATCGACTTGAGCTTCTTCCTCTCCCCGTTGTTCGTCTCGTCGATATTAGACACGACGTTGACCATGGCAACTCCTTCGAGACCCTGCATTTTCTCGAAATCGACATAGCCTTCGGTGTCCCGATTCACACCGCCCAGAGTGAAGACATACGATGTTCCGTTGCTGTTCGACTTAATGATCGCACCGTACTCGTGATCTTGAACAGCGTTTACGGTGACATGAAGGAACACAGCGTGAGTAGAGCTGTCCAAAACCGTGTAGGCTTGTTGATGCTTCACTTGAAAGTTTCGAGGAAATTCTGCAGGCGCAAACGTTCGTCCATCCACACTCGCATCCACCTTCAAGCTCTGCCTGTCTTCAGTCTTTGCCGCAACGATGATGAACTCTGACATGGTCGCAAAGTCTAAAATGTCCGGGAAATGCACTTTCGACTCGGCAAAAAAGTTGTCGCTGGATAAGAGCATGAGGTTCTTGTCTGGATTTTCGTCTTGATACTGTTCACAGTATATCAACTGGTTACCACGGCCTTGACTTTCTCGTGTGATAAATTCGCATTTTCTTGCATAACGAACCAGTGTGTCCCAATGGTCGCCACGGTCTCTGGACAGCCAAATGTTTGTGTGGTCGTCGTTTCCAACGGAACCAGACCAGAGTAGCCAGTCCTTGTATTCGGAGTGGAATCGCAAAGTTGGTAGCCGTAGGGTGCTCGGTCGTTCTGGAGCCGTGAACTTATCGAACCTATCCCCTCGATCAATGGTGTAGTGGACGGTTTTTGAGCCTGTCAGGAAAAAGACTGAATCGTGATGGTGAGGGTTAGGCGCAATGGCGGTGATCGGCTCTCCCTTGAGAATTCGTTCCCAAGTTTTGCCATGATCCCGTGATAAGAAGATATCTTGCTCGCTCGTGCGCATGACGATGGTCTCGTCATTTCCCTTAGAAGTACCACTTCCTCCAAGATAGTACCATTCGGAGAAGCGATCAGCGTTGAAGTTGGTCTTCTCAACAGTGATCCGGCCCGAAGCAGGCGTCTTCACCGAGTCCGAACATGGCCTTTCGATCTCCTTGTCGAGTTCTTCACCACCCTTGCGCAGACATTCATTGCCCGGAATCATTCGCCATCCGGACGGGCCCTTGAAGGTGTCTTTCTCATTCTTACATGCGCCCTCTGGGACAGCAATCGGCTGTGCAGGATTGCATTTAGTGCGATCGTCGGGGTCTCTGACAAAGTTGTAGTCACACTCAAAGTCAGCCATCGTGCAGACGCACGGTTCGAACTCCGGTACAGGGTCTTTGAATTCCTCATCGATGAAGCAGTCAGCATCAGCCTTGCGTCTCCTGTAGAATTGCTTGTGTCCCATGAGACAGCTCGGTTTGCCGTCCTTGTCGACGCGAGCGGGCCAACGCTCGAAGTCGTCCTTGCCGCAAGCTCGTTCATGCAGACCCTCAAAGTCGATTTTGAACATAACCCACTCGGTCTTGGAACCTGTCCCTTTGGCACCCATCATGAGGAACTTGAGGGTAGTCGAGTCTGGAACGGTGGTGAGGAACCTCGCTCGGACTTTCTCTCCAAGATCTGCCTTCTTCCAGGTCTTTCCATGGTCGATCGAATATCTTATGTGACCGGTGGAATCCTCATCGTCAACAGCGACAATAACTGCTCCCTGATTGCCAAACTCGTACAAATAAGCACCATCAAGGCCCTCATACCATGTGACACCGGCATTGTCCGAGACATACAGATCGCCGTCTTCGTAATCCTTCAAGAACTTTCCAGTATTGCCAATTCCCATGACAATGCCGGGGGCCGGACTGGAGAAGATCCTTCCTGTTTGCCTTGCGTCGGTCACCGAATGGAGATGCAGCCTCTTGTCCCCGACTTTGAGATCCTGAAACGTTCTTCCATCATCGAAACTGATCTGAGATATAACCTCTTTTCTAGGAATAGTCGAGCCCTCGACATCCTTCCAATTGTCGACAACATTCACCAAGACGATCCCCTGGATCGCCTGGACTTTCTCAAAGTCGACGTTGCCAAAGATGTTGCGATTGGTATGGTCAATGTTGCGCGTGAAATAAGTGCCGTTCGAGTTCGACGTGAAGAGGTAACCCATAGGATTGGTAGGCCGTGATCCGAGTACGTCAACCTGTAAGCTGTAATTGGTGCTTTCCAGGATGGTATAGGCATCTTCATCGATCCGATGCTGTCCGAACTCTGCTCGGTGCCATTGTGATGCGTCTTTTGTCACATACAACGCCAACTCATCTGTGCCCTCAGACTTTGCGGCTGCAACCAAGAATCCTTTGACCGCAGCCATGCTAATGATCCCAGTCACGGCCCGGCCATCATCAAGTGCAGGCTCGACCTGATCCCGATCGAAAAAGTCGTCGGACACGAGCAGTCGATTGTCCTTGGGCCAAGGGGAGTATAGCCCTTCCACGATGCAGAATATCCGATCTCTTATTTCAGGAGCAATCTCTTCTCCAAAGTCGGGGGTGCTGACAGCCCACTGGCATCCTCGCGTCATATCACCTAGTCTGTTTGTTGTCTTGAAGTCATCGTCAGTATAAAACGCCCGCTCGATGCAGGCCAGGCCGACACAGTGCTCGGCGTTCCATATTACTCGTTTGGGGTCCCGGCCATGGAAGCTCAATGGGGCGTTGCGGAATCTGGCAAGACCATCACCATCGGAAGAGAACTTCCTCCATGTTTCACCCGCATCTGTTGTCACCCAATGATCGGAGTCTAGGCCAATGATATATGCGCGCTGATTGTCATAGGGATGTCGATATACATCCAAGGCATTTCCTGACTGTCCTTGGTCGTTGATTTCCTTCCAGGTCTCGCCCGCATCGGCACTGCGCCAGACGATACCGGTCTCTCCATCATATCCAATTACAACATCTGAATCGTCGAAATAGAAGACGTTTTCTAGAGGATTATCGAATGTTGTGGAGGAGATGGTTGGGCCGTCTTTCTTTGCTTGCGTAGGCTGCGGAGAGGAGGCGAGTAGTAAGAGGAGGGCGACCGACGAGACGACAGCGCGACGACAGTAGGATCTTATTATCATCTTTGATTACCGCATCGAGCGGATCGTAAGGACCGAACTACAGTCAGAAAAAATAATCGCAAAGGGCTCGAAAACGAAGAAAAGTGATATGGACACAGTTGTCGGATTGGAGATGCAAATGGCGTTGCCTGCGATCAACAATTCTGTGAGGCTCGTGGCTCACCTTGCAAGATTATGGCCTCTGGCCGGATGGGGGTAAGCGTCACCACCTTAAAACGCGGCCTCAGCGGGAGCTGGCTCGCTGCGGACTCGCTGGGAGCTCCTAAGTTAACTGCGCCAGAGGCCAGCGGCAGAAGGTTGACCCCGGAACAGCTCCCGTCGGTCACCCCTTACGAAGATAGTGATCCCAGCAATGCTGTGAAGAAGAGGGTATTATTGATCATTTTCGTTAAGCGGGTTTGCCTTCATATCCCTTTCCTTGGATTGTGACTTTTATCAATCCCATCAAGCTCCCAGAGAGGATGCCCACCCACCCCCTTTGCAAATGCAGCCAGGTCGTAGTTTGCTTCCTCCATTTTTCCCTTGCCCATGTTCCGAGTCCGCTCCCTGGCTTCAAAGCGATATCTCCCGGCCTGAACGCCTACGCTCAAAAACGGCATTGACATATGTATCTGGATATCCTATGCTGTCGCTTTATCCAAACAAAATAAAAAGTCGATTAGTAACTCTCAACCGTCAGTTGGCCAAAATCATTTGAGCCGTAGTTTTCGGAGAAATCGTTTCATTTTGGATTCTTCGGCGGGCAGTGTATCCCATATGGACACTGCGTTTCCATCCGCGGGCGCGTCAGGCCGCTCCAATGGTGGTTTGTGGATCTTCTTTTGACGGTCTCGTTGTGATTGTTGTTCTTCCGGTGAGCGGAGATCTGGTCTCGTCAAGGTCATATGCAGCGTCATCTCCCGATCTGTAGGGATGCCACGGGCATATGTTTCGGGCTGTCTTCGGATTGAAAATGGTCTTAGACCTTTGGCCCCATCGACACTGTTCCCGTGTGATTGTCGGTGCATGTGGAAAACCGCTTCTTCAGGGGTTCGAGGGTCAAATATCGTATCCGGTTCGTCGCCATCGTCACCATCATCCCCCGATAGCGATGGTGTGTCGTCATGGAAGAAAGTTCGATTAAATTCAGGCCTCGGTTGTGGGCTTGTCATCGGTCTGTTGTGGTTCCACTGTTCTCGCTCTTCTACGGAAGGAAATCCAAACTCGATGGCCTCATCGAACTTTTGTGGGGAGGCAAGATAGAGCCTGAGCTTCATTCGAGCCGCAGGGTCTTGGTAATGCGTTGCTCGAGGATCGATAGATGATATTGACGCTTGAGACCGCAGGTGTTTCAGAGAAAACGAAGAGGAACGGGTGTGAGGAGGTCGCAAGGGTAATGCCGGCGTCGGAGGCGCTTCTATAGGAGGACGGGATGATGATGTCGAGCTGCGGCCACGGCGTATAGAAAGGCTCGAGAGAGAAGGGTTTCGCCGTGAGCGACGCTGGACTGGTGCCGACACCGACATTGTGCGGCGGTTTGTTTCTGCAATCGCTGCATGGTAGTCGTCCAACTTGAGATCGAGATCTCCTTCATCCTCCAACCATCGAAAACCCTCTATTGAGTAGTCGCCCATGTCGATAGCAGAGTCAACCCGGAGTTCGTCTTTGAGTTCTTCGCAGTCCACAATGGAGACGCCGTCATCCGAGGCTCGGCGTTCAAACAATGCAAAATGACCAGGATGCGAACTGCGGCGGCGGAGTGTTTCGTCTGCCGAGTCGAGGATGATGGTGTTTTTCTCTTGGGAGTAGAATGAGCACTCTTCCCTCGAGAATAACTTTTTCTGGACGGCAGGGGGCAAGGAAGCGAACCAAGCGACAGTGTTTGGAGTGATGTCCGCTGCCGAGCAGCGTCTCCTCTGTAGTCTTTTACCGTTGAAGAACTGGCCGGTCTGTATGATTCCGTGGGTCAGGATGGTGAAAGTGTCGGAAGGTTGAGTCGTGAAGCCGGCATTGTTTGTGGGATGAATCGACAATTGGGAAGGGGGACGTGAGAGGTGTCTGCCATCTTCAGCCAACCTGAGACGTTCTAAGCTACTAAAATACTGGTGCAACACATATGTTAGCCGTGGACCTGCAGCCTAAGCGATCGAATGAGGCTATCATCTTGTCTAACGGTCACACAAGACAAGCCCCAAAGGTGGTGGAGGAAGCCATTGGGATTCTGCGTCGTGTTGGTGGTCCCTGCTTCGAGGACGGAGGATCGTGCCGCGCCCAGGATGCCCAGGGCTCCCCATTTAGGCTAGGGGCAGCATGCCTAAACCCCAAGCATCTCAAGCCCAGAGCTGTTGGCGGCCGGCGGTGATGATGGCGCGGATTCGGCCTCAGTGGTGCGGTGGATGCAGGATGATCTGACTGGGAATGACGTGGGACGGCTCAGGCGAACACGGGCGTTTTGGACGGAGATGGCAGTGATGTGCATCCTTCTGCTGGTCTCCCTTACCCCCCCTTCGAAGATCATGGCGAAGATCCTGTTTCACTCCAGCGAGGCGATCACTAGGCTGTCGGCAGAGGTGGTGTTGAATTTCGCCAGAAGCGGGTGCATCTCGAGCGAAATGAGGGAAAGAGAGATGGGGTAGAGACTAATAGCAAACTCACTTTTCGAACCACGACGGGAGGTAGAGTGTCAAAAGCCACATCACTGGGAAACGAAGGGCGTCGAGAGCGCCGCATATTGGAACAAGTCTGGGTGGGAGGGTTTGGACTAGCAGTGGTGGCAGTTGTGGTGGTGTAATAATTGCTCCGCTTTGGCATTGGGATTCCGCCGCATATTCTTGCCGTGTCCTCTCAACGCGTCTCACCCAGAAGAACAAACTTCTGGAGTCGGTGGCCGTCGATCGGTATGTAGGTAGCTTGGTAGGTCACTTTTTTGGCTTCAAGAGAGCTGAACCGTTCCTGAAAGTGCCCCGATGATCGACCCTGATAGCTGCCTGTACCGTCGTGCACACACTGGCTAGTCTCTCGCTTGGGGCATAAGGGGATGCTTAAGCGGACAGGCGGAAAAAGGACATATACCTATGGGGACTTGGGATAAAATTACACGAAGCTGTGTGTGTTTGGAGGGAAAGAATGTGAACTATTATAATAGTAACAACAACAGAGGCCGAAGTGAAAGTCCCAGGAAGTCTGTAAGGGGTGAGATGATGAGGCGCTGTCATCTGGCCTGGATATATGTCACCGATATGTCACTTGAAGAAATGAGCATTTTCTTGAGCCGTGCTGTGCGTGGCCCTGGAAGCCCTGGGCTGAGATTAAAATCGACTCCGTGCATGGGCAAGGAAACCCTGCCCACTGACTGCCCACGATGCAAATGCAAATACGGCCTAGATACAAAGCCCTGCGACGTCTGGAACCATCGTGGCGCTCCTGCTTGCTCGTCTAGACCTGTACTGGCCCTCGCCGGCCCTCCATCTCTCCTCATCCATCTTGCTGCTCTTGCCGATTTTGACGCATGGACCTCACGCCGTCAGCTGCTTTTGAAACGTCCAATCCACACAAAACTCTTCTGTTGGCGCACTATCTTCCGCGAGGCGTCCTCGTGGTTCTTTTTAAGCGACACCGAGTTCATGCCGCCATGCGAAACCTCTATTGACCAGACGTGAGCTGCCGACCGAACCCGCTAGATGCAGCAACGAACTGCTTCAAATGGTGTGGAATTCCCCATCCGCCTCAGGTATAAGTCCGGAATATTGTGCCACCAATTTATCTGGCCAGCTCCCACCCTGTCTGTCGCTTCATACTTTTGTACAAAAGGACTTCGAGGCATGAACATGACGCTAATGGAAGGGGGGGGAATGTGGCACCCCACCAAAGAGAACTCGAAGAAAAAGACACGGTCCACTTCAGACAAAACAAATCTGTCAGTCTGCCAGCCGACATGTCATATTTTTTTTTTCGGCGAGAGCCCCTCGCTTAGATTTCAGATTCGCTGCATTTGATGCTCTCCATTTCTTGCGATCCAGCATTTTTTGACTTCGTCCGGCTGGAGGGCTAAGAGATTTGGAGCGTGATGTCTGGCGCCTTAAGTCGCGTGGCCAACAGGGATCAGAGAATGACATCCTGCCCATCAGCTCCATTCAATGCACAGAACACAACTTGTGGCTGCAGAAAAGTCTCAGAGGTCAGGAGATCGGAACGCCAACAAGCGAAAGAGGCGCACGGAGGAGCGTAAGTTATCTTGATGTGGTTGAACACGATGCTGTCAAGCTGCAGCCACGTCAGTTCGAAATTCAAGGTACTGCTTCTTCCGAACTGCTGCAGTAACCACGCTCGAGAGCGGGGCGGTTGTGCAAACCGTCTGGAAGGAAAGGCGAGGACAAGCTCTTCGTGAACCATTCCGTGTCCCGGCAGCTAGAAATTGCTTCTCGGACCGACACGGGAAAACAAGTGAACCGGCGCCTTGAACACCTGTCCACTGATGTTTAACTGTGCCACCCTTTGTTTGGCTTCATTCGAGCAGTGGGGTGCACCTCTTTGGGAGTGTCTTAGAGCGACCTGCTATACTAGAGTATGTTCGATGCTCTCGTGGGATGCACAGGCCCTTTCCATCCCCACCATCTATATCTGAGGTCAGCTGGGAGCAACAGGCATCCAGAAGGAACCACCAGAACCGAACGCTGACGATAATTATGTCTATGTGGTCAATGGAACATGCGTTCTGTCAAGTAGTTGAGATCAACAAAGTCAGGTCGCCTTTACCCGTACCCGGCTCGGCAGGTACCGAGTACTTTCAGCTCGCAAAGAGCTAGACGGCAACCGGGAACCACAAGTGCAGGCTAACGACGGTGGGATTGGTCCTTGTTGTCGAAAGATGCAGCCATGTTGTTAGCATTGAAGACGAACAGGGTTGTGGCTCAGCACGGCGCGAAGAGGCGTGCAGCATCGCGATTTGTTCTGAGGTCGTCCAGGAAGCAATGCCTGTAAGCTGGTGGTGTGACCGGTACCGGGTACATATAAGGAATACCAAGCAGATGAAATGCTGACAAGACACCGGAGTTCGGTCCCAATTTCTCCCTGTTTCTGGGCATCTTGGGTGGACAGCCTTGGTAATTTGCGGGATATTTCCCTGGCAAGGACCAATCCGGGGCTTTACTCGTGTCTCCTTTTTTTTCTTTTCTTTTTTGTTTACCAGTTAGAGGGGTGTCCTGGCAAATTACCGGGTAGATAGCAGAAGACCAGTCCCTGCGAGTTGGACAAGCCCGAGGGAAGGGAGTGGGGGGCTGACTAGGGGTTGGCGGTATCGGACCCTGTCGAGACTTGCAAGGTAGACGAAGCGAAGGAGGACCTTTAGAAGGTTGGGTTGTAGCAAGTAAATAACACGTTGAATTAAGTATTGATAGCGACAAAAGGGCCTTCTATTCTTACAGACTGCAAGATTCGCCAATGCAGCTCGCAAGTGAGGTCTTGGTGAGGGTCCAACGAGAAGAACAAGCAGTCCGGAGGGAATCTGCAGGTCTCTGAAAGGCCGCCAACCACGACGCAGTGCCTGGAACAAGGTCCCATTGATCCGCTGATGGTGTCGAATGCGGGGAGGCAAGTCGACAGCCAAGCGGTGATGTTGTTGGTGGTTGCCGCTGGTGATGTTAACGAGTGGCGGTGGCTGCCGTGGTTAATGAGGGCGACGCTCAAATCAAGGCTGAAGAAATAAGTAGGGGGCCACACCGGGGTGACGGGCTTGGATGGGCCACTCGGGCGCCTCTATTCCGCAACCCGTTAGGCTTCCCTGACGTGCTCGTGCTGCTGAGAGCTGCTAGAACCGCTAAGCTCCTAGCCCAGGCGCCAAGTGGCCGAGACAGGCTTGCGATGGTGTGTGGTTGTCGCGGCAGGTTCCATTAGCACCATTAGCACCATGAGCAACCATTGGCATCATTGGCATCGCAACCCTCAGCCAACGCGACGGCGCGGTTGAAGAAACCACCCCCGTGTCATTGTCTCAAACAAGCAGTCAATCAACATCTGCGCTTTTTTGCCTGCGCCCTCCTGATTTTTACTTTCGTCGTCTACTGACACACCATCCTTCCTCCTCAGCTGAAAAGTCCTTCCTCTGCTTATATCTTCGGCATCGCTCTTGCGTTGATATCTGTAGGACTTATCTCCACCGAGTCCTCTTCCTTGTACCCAGCACCAACGCTTACGGGCATCGCGCTTCATCCCTCGGCCACGCCTTCCTCTTGCCTCAATCTCCCTACGCTAAAGATGCGTTTCGCACACGCCTTGGTCGCTGCGCTCTGCGCAGTCGTTGCGTCGGCCCAGCAGAACAATGCCATCAGCATTCCTGGTGGTCAGGGCACTTTGGACGTGACGGCAGGCCAGCCCCTTACTATTGAATGGACAAATCCTTCAAGCGGCACCGTTACCATCAAGCTGCAGCAAACCCCCATCACCCCTGATTCCGGTGTGGTCCTGGCGTGTATGTGAAGACCCTAACTATCCTTCCGTTCAGAAATAAATGTACTCACCTAAATGTAGCTGGTGTCCCTGCCTCCGCCCTAACGGCAACCCTCCAAATCCCACCCCCCGAGGATGTCAACTCCCACGTATACACCATTGAAATCATCGATGATACGAACCCCAGTAACATCAACTTCTCTCCCAATTTCGGCATTCAAGGCGCGACGGGGACGGCCACTGGAGTTGCAACTGGTACCGTGACCTCCACCGCCTCTGCCAGCACTTCCGATAGTACCTCTGGCAGCAGTACCGATACCTCATCTGGCACGAGCACGGATACTTCAACAATCACTTCAACTGACAGCTCTAGCAGCTCTGCTACGACCGCAAGCAGCAGCGACAGCAGTAGTAGTGAGAGCTCAGCAACCACCAGCAGCTCCCAGGAGACGACCGCATCAACAACCTCTGCGTTGCCAACTGAGACCACATCAGCTCCAAACCCCAACAGCAACGGAGCTGGCAGTCTAAAGGTTCAGGGAAGCCTTTTCGCTCTGGCCGCCGGGTTGATCGCAGTCTTGTAAAGTGTGTCCGGAGACGAAGTTCAAACACAGAATCCGATTCTCTTGTACAATCTTGGCATCCACTCCTCCTGCATATGGGTATGTGTATACCTCGGCAGCAGTCTGTGTTTATAACATCCTGGCTCGAACTCGGGCTTTGAATTTTGTCCTGTACCACTTTATTCACTCTGACAAAAAGGAGGTTCTATCAGCGGATATCGAATGGCACATGATTGCTGAGCGTGGACGCGATGGGTGACAGTACAGTCTTGTGGAGCATAATGGAGCATATAGGTGGATTTCCGGGCATGGCGCTTGTTTGATCAAAAGAGATGCGGAAGCTGGGTCCTGGATAATACATGTTGTGCTTTGAATAGCATAAAAAGGGATAATAAAATGTGTCAGCTGAAAGAGTGTTGGGTCTTCTTTCCATTTTCCATTGCGCGTGCTAATCTCAGGACAACGGCATTCGCAGAGACAAGGAAATAGAATCAGTGGGCAACCATTACTCAGAAAAGGCACAGATTCCTCACACAGACACAAACACAGATCAGACATCAGCAAGCAAACAAAAACACATTGAGCCGGTGACGGTTGTCGACGCTTGGGCGACGCTCGGGCACTGCATTCCATGCGGGAAAAGAGCAGACTATCAAGGCGGGCACCGGCAGAAGGGAGCAGAGGGCCAATCGGTCGCTTGCGCAGGCGGATGGAGCATGAGTCTGACCTTCCTGCTCAACCTGCTCAACCTGCTCAACATTTTGCTGGTGCTCCGGTCTTATCGGATGGTGGTAAGACGGCTGGAAGCCTACGCCGTTGAGCACCACTTACAGTCAAAACAAAGAAGGAGAAGAAAGGTTAATCCTGGTTCAGGTCGCGAGAACCCTAGGACTTTTCAAACATGCGTATGGGAGGGGAAAAACTTGAGCCCATTGAGCCTCTCACCCTCTTTTTCTTTTTTGTTTACTATAACGGAACGGAAGCAACTCTGTCGACCTGTTTTTGCACGTGCGATACCCAGGGCTGCAGTTCACATCAGCAACGTTCTTGCAGCACCGGCAGAGCGACGTGCATTATCAATTATCACTCCCGCCCCAGTATAAACCAATCAAGCTCGCAAAGAATTCCACGTCGTCTTTGTTTTCACCGCCATCTCTTTGTCTGAGACGATAATGCGAGCAAATCTTGTCTTGTTTGTCGTCTCGCCTGGCCTGCCTGCCTCCGCCGAGACACATCCTCCATGTTGTTGAAATTTTTATCTCTCGCTGCTGCGGCGCAATCAATCGTAGGGGGGCTACATAGATCACTCGATTCAGTAAGTTTTATCAATCGAAAACTGGATACTGGATAGCGAAGAGGAGAGAAGAAGAGAAAAACGAGAGGAGAGGAGAGTATTCGGGTTGACTCTCGCCCTGCATCCACCCATTTCCACCTGCTCTTGTCCTCGTTCCCGCCCCCGTTGTTCTGTTCTGCGCTGCGATGTGGCGCAAAAAGTCTGGACGTTGTTGTTTCCTGCAACACACTCACTCTATGGCAGGAAGAAATGGAGTACTCCGTGCATAGGAGACCGAATTCCGCGCCGTGCATGCCATGCCACGCCATAGCTACGCCGCGCAATGATATGGCTACATATGTGGGAACTTGGCATGGCTTGGTCTATCACATCCTCTGTCTGCTTGTTAGGCGCCAGATGTCCCTTCGCTATCACTGTCACAATCACTGCGTATCCGGCTATCAGCTATCAGCTATCTGCTACATATCAGCTATGTACGAGCTCTCGGCTGAGCGGCCTTGCGCATCCAGCCAGCCTTGAGCATCCTGTAATGTATGTAACCTTGCCTATCTCGCCAGCTATCCACCTGCCCGTTCTCAGCTAACTTCCTCACTTCTCACAAACGGCCACGCATCGATCCACTCGACACAGTAGCTGTCCCGGTAGCTAGTCAGTCAGTCAGGCAGGCAGGCAGGTAGTTCATTCAGTTGGTTAGCTAACTAGCTAGTTGATGTGCACACGACGCGCGCGTCCAGCACCAGCACCAGCACCAGCACCAGCACCAGCATCAGTACCAGCATCAGACACCGTCAAACCATCCAAAGGCTACAAGCTACGTACTAGGTTCGTTCGTTGCAAAGGCCCCGCCCTGAGCGCCCTCCCTTGCTGGCATGTGTATGTGTGTGTCTGTATGTACTCCCGCGCTTGTAGGAATGGACTTGTTAGGGAATGAATGGAGGAGGAGGACGACAGCTAACCCCTCGCTGGCCCCGATTGGACTCGGCTTGGCCTCGACCTTTGCCCCTCGACTCGCCCTCAACTCGCCCGACGAAAAGCCGTCCGTCACAGCAACGCTAGGACACTATAGTTCGCGGTCGACGTCGACGTCGATGTAGTCGTGTAATCGCCCCCCAGTCGGCGCGGCTACATACATACTCCGTTCACACACATCTTGTAGGCACGGAGCACGGAGTCCATACATCGGGTACGTGTTCAGTCGGATTTCGGCTGGCCACTGGGCTCGCTACCCACGGTACGTAGTTCAAGTAGGTAGCGAGGTAGGCAACCCCCAAGCCGGATTCAAGTGGCACAGTTTGCACGGTCAGTCACAGATTATGTACCTTAAGAGTGCTTTATAACGTCAAAGCGGCCGCTATATCGAATATAATTGACAGTATAGGATGAGTGACAGAGGGCCACTATCCCTGAAGGTAAACAATCTACCGTGAATGGAAGGGCATCTTTGGTCGAACACTGAATCACTCTAGACCGTGCCACTTATTTTTGAATCCAGCTTGTCTCTAAATGCAGCCCTAAGTACTACGAAACTCATCTGTCTGGTTCTGGTTCTGGTGCCGGTTTCGGTTGCGGCGACCGGATGGATGGCGCACTTGACTACGAGTTCCTCCAGAGTTGTAACATGGCGAGATGGTTGTTGTTGTATGTGGTCCAGCCAACCAGCCAGCCTTCTCCATGGCTGTGAGCGAGCCTGCTTTGGCGCCCCAAGACCGAAGCTCAAAGACTCTGCGGTGATGGGCGTTCTGGGTACTCGGCCGGTACCGCATCGTTGGAAGGTAAGTAGGAGTAATCGCCCTGGCTCGTGGTCAACTGCCCTCCACAAAGTCAGTGGTATAGGGAACGGATCCTCCCCATTGATCAAGTCTCGATTTTAGTTCGCTATCTCGATATACTTTCCTGCCTTGATATGTCCCCTCCCTTCTTACCCCCGAGGAGACGTTGTGTGGCATTTGAACATCCTTGGCTCATATATGTAGGGAGATAGTGGGAACAAAGAAGCCCAAAGAAAGCCTGCGTGTCACTTGTGCGGACTTCCCGATCACGACTTCATTAGATGCCGTGGTAATGGACGATCATGAGCATTTTTTCCCTCCTTCTGTCAAAAGTTCTCGAGCCATGAGCCATCGCATCATGTCTGTGGGCTGGAGTTACTCGCAGGTAAGACATACTCCGGCGGGGGGACGGGGGAGTGTGGTGAGACAAGCCTCAACCTTCGAGGGAGGGACAAGTCGAAAAGTTAATGGAAAGGTTTCTCAAAAGATTTTCTTGGATAGGGAATTGCAGGATCCTCGGCAGAGGCCGTGGCGACTGCAATGGCGGTGGTGGTGCCATACTTCGCCATCACGATGTGTTGCATGAGGTGCTTGTGGTAAGTTTTCAAGGCCTCAGTCACCTAGTCAGTTAGTCGCTCGCTCGCCAATGAGACTCGACGGCGAGAGCGTCAATAGGCTGGCTTGATGGCTGGGCCGGGGTGTTGGGGGGTGAGGGTCGATCCAACATGTGAAGGTCCGCTTGGTTGCGAGGAAAGAAGACATTGAATGACAAGACGTGGGGCAAAACCCAAAAACACTACACGGAAGGTGACACCACCGTCAATCAGCCTCAACTCCTCAAGTTCGGGCTTTTGATATCCTTGCACGCTTTTGGACCCTGGCACGTCTTCCTCCTCGTCGTCCTGATCCTCCTCCAGGTCCTCTCCTGAATGTTGCGTGCCTGTTGATCTCATTACGTATCAAGTTTCTCGACTCCAACCGCCGACTGCCCCCGATCTGCGTCTTGGGTTGTTCTTGGTCCAGACTCCTGCCTAAATGGGCATCTCTAGACCTTTGACTTTTGATGTCTCCATATGCCCCATGTAAACCCTGTAACCTGTAGGCTTCTGCGCTTTGACCAGTACGGGCTTGTCTCCTGCTCATTGGACGCTTCGGATACAGTAGCGCCGACGCCATCGTCCCAGTTTTTGCGGGGAAAAGGGTGACAAGACATGCGCCATGCTCACTAGGGTTGGTCACAGAGATGACGGTGGCCGGGGGGGAGAAGGGGATGGTGGCGTTTGCAACACGAAGCAAAAGATAAGGAGACCGCTAGGAGCCACATGAACTTAGGTAGGTACTCGTCAGTATTGAGTAGCTCAATACCCCGGGGTATTTGTGGAGGGAGATCAATGATCGCTCTGCCATTCCATTCGATACAGACTTTTGGCGGCACTTCATGCGTCTTCTTGTTTGTGCTATCAAAGTGGAATGTTCATCATCCCCCGTATGAATGCAAGAAGCATTTTGAATGCTTGATCGTCTGGGGAACCCGAGGCCCGAACATCCTCCACACCACACAGCCTGCCGGCGAGCACTGCGAAGCACGCACGCGAGCTTCCATCTTCACATGCGACAACACCACCACCTTCTGCGGTTTCTTCCGATATCGTAACACCCTTCTGCCGGGCTGCTCATGTCCTCTCGGTTTCACGCTCTCTTCTATTGGTAGCGCTAACCTGTCGAGCCGTCTATATCTTTCGCCAAATCCTTATCCCATCCTCCCAGCCTTGTCCGATTTCATCCGATCCAAATCCCGGTCAAACCGGCTTCTTGTATACAAGGCTGCGCGTATCTCCAGATTGCTGCAGTCACCTGACTCATATAGGCCATTCCAGATTTCATGTTGATTCTTGGCCCAAGTTCCGGTCCTGTAGACCTCATCATATAGGACTCGGTTTTGTCCCAACTTGGTACCGTAATTACACTCGTAATGTTGCAAAAATCCCAAAGAGAAAAAGAAAAGAAAAACACCACGCTATGCTGATGGGAAAATCATGGCGGAATGTTGTCCCGTCCAAACCGGTCGTGAAACATGTCATCGTCGGTTCCAGCCCACATTCCATACCACATGGGCGATATCTCTGAAAGTGTTAACGGCATACATTGCCTGCCCGAAAAGGGTATGGTTCATGGCTACCTCGTCCTCGTTCTCGTCGTATGGCATAAACATCCCAGAATCGGTGCGTCTCATGGTTGGGTGGCCGTCATTTCCGTCATCCTCTTCGTCATAAGGGGACCGTTCGTCTCCGAATGAAGATTGAGGCTGCCACGGTTCATCAACGACTTCCGGATCGTCATCAATGAGGAAATTCTGATTCGGCCGGGGAGGTCGCAACGTCTCTTGGGATGGTGAGGGTGAGAGCTTTCGTCCACTAGGCCAGAATCCATTCGGGGGATTAGGTGTCTCATGAGGTTCGGGGGTATCAGTCCTGTATTTTAACGTAGTGGATGGCAACGGCACAATGGTCTTGGACTCGTTGCTGAAACTGCCACGAGGCGTTGTTCGACCACTGCCACGACCCAATCTTTGTGCTGGGGCCATCATCAAACCACAGTCATCGTCCTCGTCATCCTCGAGAATTACGTCTTCATCATCATCATCATCATCATCGGGTTTTTCATCCTCCTCGGAGTCAATGGCTTGCACTTGTCTGACCTCTTCGTCGAAAAGAACGTGTTTGCACTCTGACGGAGTCGGCACGTCAAAGGCGAAAGAGGATCGTGGCCCACTGAAACCAGGTGTCTCGTGTTCGGCAGGAGTGTTGACCACTGAACTGTCATATCGCGGCAGAACAAATTCGGAGTTGCCTCGTCTTAGGATGGGACGCCCGCTAGCCGGACTAGACTGCTGTATCCGGATGATATCTCCCGCCCGCTGTAGAAGAGAATGCTGTGACCTCGACCGTTCCAGGATGACTGCCGATGCCGACTTCTTCTTCAGGATGGGTTTCTTAGAGATGAAAGAAGATGAATGGGATAATCGGCTGGGTGGAGGAGAGGTGTTTGTCAATGATTGAGAGACGCTCCCGTTTGTCTGGAGCGGGCCGTATAGCCAAGTCACGTCACAGTCCTTGAGCCAATTGAGAGTCTCAGGCGAAACTGTCTTGAGGTGGTTTTTGGCCTTTGTCCAGGACCTCCAAGAAGCATTCTCTAGCCGAGTCCCGTTGGTAAGACTGCCCCGCCTGTGGATCACGTAGCTCCATGACTTCCAGATCTCTTCTTCTTTCCATTCATGTGAGAGGTAGTCCACGTGTCTCGTGGGTTCCGCTTCTATTGCCTGGTCGTCCTGAGTCTTTCTCCCCGTGAGCGAGCTGTCGTCCGTCGGCGGACTCGGTATTTGAGTCGTTAAATCATCATGTTGTTCGACTGACACAGCACCGTCCTGATTTGGCTTGCTGGCCAGATCAGAAGCCTCGAAAGCAGGGAATGCCATGTCCTCGTCCTCGTCCGTCATGTCCCTGTGATCCAGGGACAAGCAACTAGCCGGCGTTGAGGCATAGGAGTCCCGTCTCGAGGAATAGGTCAATTGGGGGGAAGAGGGTGCGGTCGAAGGGCCGGAATCAGGATATACTTTGTCATAGTCGTGGCGAGAGTAGGGAGAGGATTGGGAGTGGGGTTGACCGAAGGATATTGAAGGGTCTAGAGAGGATAGATCAGGGTATGAGCTATTAGAGCGTATTGGGCTCGACGAGAAATGCGAGGCTCCGGCAAGAGGAGCCTGTAGAATGGTCGTCATGAGCGGCACCTCATGAGCCTTCTGATCAGGCGTTTCTGGCGTCAAGTAGAATGGTCTGGGAGGGAAAATGCAAGAGAAGGTAGATAAGCGTCGCAGATCAGGTCGGTATAGATTCAGAATTGAAGACCGAAGGAGGCGAGATTTCTAGGCCAATTCGTCCCCGGTTTCCTTGTCTGTAGAGTATGGCGTGCTTATGTGCTGTGGGCTGGTCCTTAAACAGATGGGATTGCTTCGACAATATTTCGGTTGCTCAGGCCAAAGTGTGATGGGCAGCCTAGTATAGATCCAAAATATGACAGCAATGGAAGATGAATGGTAGCAGGATAGACCGTCCGGGGAGCCCGCTAGACCGGGCGATGCGTTGCTTAGAATGATCTGCAAGGACGCAGAGAGGGTTGAGAGAAGAAAAGAGATCGAGGATCAAGCGGCGCGGACGTGCATGTTGGACGTTTGGAAGCGAGAGTAGAAAAGAGGCGTTGAAGATATGTGGAAGAGAGGTGTGGAGTTTCCAGGTTGTAGCGAGATGTATGTCACGGCTGTGTGGATGGATGGAAAAAAAAATGAGTGAATGAAAACTGTGGGTGCGCTGTAGGTCGAGTGGGGGATTCGACCTGGAGGAGGGACCGGGAGGGACGTATGCGAGTCTCGAAGGATTCGATCAGAGAGGAGGGGTTAGCGACTACCCTTAGCGGCGCTATGCCAAGGGGGGTGTCCTTCCTTAGGTACCACCAAGGGCCTAGCAACCCTAGTTGCTTAGGGGCGAGGTGGGAGGCAACAAAGACGATAATAACTGTGAAAGCACCCGTCGAGCCCGCATCGAACAGTGGAGACAGTTGCCAAAGAGCCAACCACCCACCGCCCGGCCACGAGAGCGGGAGAGAGGACGACCGTGCAGTTGACTCCTTCCAAGCACAAACTGGGTCTGGGTCATTGTCCGGGGGACCCGACTCTGGAGGTTTACCAGAAAAGTTGATTTGAGTTGCCTCCTCCTTCCCTCTCCCACCTCTCGAGCCAGGGTCCGTGGGCATGCAGCGATTTGAGTGGCTTGGGACTCGTCGGATATGACAGTTGTGGTGCAGGCTCAGGGTAGAAAAGCAGCCTAAACAAAGCTGGCCGCGTGGGAGAAAGGAAGAAAAGGCCTCTAAAATGACCAGATGGTGGTTAGATAATTGCTATCATGCATGAGGGCTGGTCAAGGCTGGTGCAAGCAAGATGAAAGGGGGAAGGGGGAGGGGGATCCTCGTCCCAAGGGCAAATTAGAAGGCTAGTTGGCACAGGCAGAAGGGGGGAATAGTAGGCAAGCCCAGGGTACTGCTGGGGGACAAGAACTGGGGGGCGCCAGGGTTAGCTAGACAGCTAGGGATTACTGGGCATGGCTCGCTGATACTCGCCGTGGTCCGAGGCGAGAATTGCCTTGGTCGCCATCGAGAGCGGGTTGGTGTGATAATATTGCTCGGTCAGACAAGAGTAGCGGTGATGAGTGAGCTGAGACGTGAATGACGATGACCTCCACTACTTTGTATCCCTATAGGCGGGGAATCATCGTCCGAAGGTCGAACAGTCAATGAGACCAGAGCAAGAGATCGGTACCTCTAGTCTCATATAACTTTCGCTTACGCACGAGGTATTTTAAGTTGACTTCTGACTGCAGATCAGATCGATCATGATTACTTGAGCAAGAATTCCCATCACCAGCCAGCTATTCCTCGGTCCCGAACTTGATGGCAAATACCTGGTTTCAGTCAATCAATCCACCGTGGTGTGCTCAGGAAAGAGACTGTATACGCATCATTGACAGCCTCATATTCTTTGTCTTTTCATTCTATCCCCGGGCCCTTGGGTTCTTAGACTCTTAGATCATTTGCGTCTCTGTACCCCTCCTTCACCCTCCTTTCCGAGCAACTATGGCACCGCATCCCCTGTAAGAAAGAATGACATCCCACGCCCTCCCACTGATGATGCCGCAAGCCTGCAAGCCACACACCCGAATCCTGCCTCCCGGATCATTCACCAAGCCTTCTGTCCGACCTCTCGACATGGAAGCTGCCTGCTCATACCATTGCTCTCCATCAAGGGGCTACATTCACGGTAATAATCACTCTTGGCTAAGCTGATGGACCTTAGTGTTGCACCACCTTTCGTGTTGAAAACTGCATCTGGACATGGACCTGGCCAGATACCTCTTCCTTCCTCTTTGCATCAGAGATCACTCGTATAGATCACCCTTCGAGGTATGAAATTTTCATCCAATGGTCCTCAACGATCCACCCAACCATGCATCCCACTCTGCGTCGCAACCATGAGCCACAATTCCGGATACGCCACCCGAAAATTTCCTGAGACTGCTTCCGCTAAGAACTGAGGGCGGCACGGGTAGTCCTCTTCCCTATCCACGTCCCCCGTGTCCACACTTCAGCCTACGAACTAGGTAGATGGAACACCGAAGCTCAATGCGAAAAATCCTTTCGCGGTCAAGGTCTAAAGCCCTCCATTCAGACCTGGTCAAAAAGACATTGGCACAATGGAGACTGAGGGCATCTCCGCTTGCTAAATCCAAGGGTCCGTTGCCTGTAACATGCATATTATCCACTCCACTGACTTGCAGGGATATTGCATCTATTGCCTGTCCGAGCGCACCTCGTTGCGTTTCAACTATCTGACCATTCTGCTGCTCCTACTCGCAGCGCACCTAACTAGCAGCGATTTTGATTGGTTGCTCCTTCGTCCACCCTTCTGGCCGGGCTTGACGTCGGAATATTGCGTCCTGTCTTGCCGCTGAACGTGCTCGAGACAAGGATTGGACAACGGTGCTCCTGCCTTTAATGAAAGAGCCATGGACCGAGGATCAGACCATTCCAAGCCTCATGATGCTTGTAGCCAGGAAGATGGCGTCACCTAGCCTGCGTCCTTTGCCACCGATGAGCGATATATGCACAGACCTTTGGAGATGCACTGCCTTTTTACGTGCTGCTAACAAGGATACCGGCGGACGGTCCATACAGCAACCCAATGCCAATGATGACGAGGAGCGCCCGCTGATAAGGCTTTGCTAAATGGGTCAGAGACGAGTGATCAACAAACGGCAAATGCTGAAACCCAAAACCTATCTAGGAAGGCAGAACCAATTGAGGATATCATCATATTGAGACTGTTCATAATCGTCGACGACGGCATGGCTGCTCGTCGGGGCTCGGCATCCGTCGATTCTTGGATAGACCTCGTCCGCATCGGTTGGCACCTGGTACGAGTTTGAGGCATCATAGCAAACCTGCTTTTCATGGGATGTCTCTGTGTCAATGTACTGAGCAGCCTCCAACTCGATGGCCTACATGTGTCTTGAGAGATTCATCCTGATAATTAGCCGTTCGCAAGACCCATCAAGGTAGGCTTATAGCATTTGTCAAACGTGCTAGAGGGGTCGCATTCCTCCGCCGTCGACAACTGAGGCCACAGTGAATGGTTCTTCGCGATTCTCGATTATGGATAAGTTGATCCTGTTGTAGGGCTTTGCGGGTTCATATAAGCTGATTAATGTGTCGGCAAGCCTTCTTCTGGCCTAGGCGGACGAGATTTGTTTTTGTTATTTCGGCTGGCCAGTCAATGCATGTCAGCGACGAACGTGTGGATGAAGCTGTCTCTATTGCATGGGGATGCGCAATCGTAAATACTGGGGATATTAGTCTACAGAGGCAGAGGTCTCCCACGGACATAGGTATCAGGACATCGCTACCTTCTCTGCAGTGTGTCACGGGCTGTCACCTTGGCGAGACCACTCAGAGAACGGTGATGACATCCAAATGTTGAGTACCGCCCGTATTCTTGCGAACTCCCTGTTCCTCGCTGTCTCCCTTGACCGTCGCTCTGCGAACAGCAGCGACAACTTCATCGAACATTGACGCGCAGCTGAAAGCTCCGCTGATGGCCGCTTCTAGGGCGCCCATGGCTCCAATAACCTCTTTTCACGCTACATCGCCGAAAGGATCAATTGGTGGAGCCTAGCTGTCTTCATGTTCTCCTCCTCAGAGGCCCTGTCCAGCTCCTTAAGTCTTAGAAAGGGACCTCGCTGTTGACCCACGAGGGGGAGTTTGTTAGACGAGGCTAGACACGGACCTAGTCGAGGAGGAACAGTTGATTATTCGCAGAGGTACCAATTTTGGCACATTCTAAACAAGCAGTAGGTTACGGAACCCCAGTCTACTAGCAGAAGGAGGCTTCGCCGACTTGTTCCGTCCTCTAGGTTGCCTTTGCAGCAGTGGAGAAAGCCTGGACCCTAGGCTTTCGCAAGAGACAATGTTGGTGGCAACTGTATCCAACCTCCGGGCCCGTCCTAACCTTGGCCTGCCATGAGCGACATATCTCTCACCCAAAGCAGAAATTGAGGAGCCCCGAGATGTGATTGTGTGGAGGGAGTCCACCGCAGCTGATGGGGACTCCCAGGACGTTGGGGAATGGAGAGAGAAATTTTGATCCATCTGCAAGTGATCGATGCACGTCCGTTAATTCTCTCATCGCGGCCACTACGGGCCTCACATTGGAAACTGAGTACAGCAGTAGTCATCCACGTCGATCAATCAGTTGTGCCTTCTTCCTGTCGTTCGATTCTTTAGGTGAACTGTCATATCAGTGTGTCAAACATCGAGGGCCGGTGGCTTGAGGATGCAACGGTGGAGAATCTTGCAGTCGGCAATTCTCATAGCAAAAAGGCTTACCATCGCCCAGCAGACTCGATACGAGAATGCAGGCGTCTCGCTTAAAGGGTGAGAACATCACCACTGGCAGAACTACTTCGATCCCAAGACTTAACCAAAAGGGACCGGGTTTGATGAATTGGGAGGAGACTGGTCAGATAAACTGCGTAACACTGGGTAACACTGGGGAAAACATTGATAACAATGGAGACCTGGCGCAACAGCTTCGAATCAAGTCAAGGGGACGGATCCTTGCCGTCTTCTCAAGGATGCCACATTTTGAAATCCCTTGCAACTTGCACGTGAAAGTCAGTCGAGATATGCAGGTCAACGAGTTAATGTGGGAAGCAAGGAAGGCAAGATATCAGTCGTTGTTGTTGTTGTGTGTCAGCAAACGTTGGAGGCCGAACATGTGACATTCAAAACATTGGGCAAGTTTCCCCACCCGAAGATTTACCGCAGGCGGCTTGGCACCCCATGCGCCCACTGCAATGTGCTGTACTGGGTACCACGCCTGCACAAGGACCAGCACACTGCGGGTGAGACAGTGCAGTGTCGTATCTGTTTGATGAGTGGCCGAGACATTTTGCGACAAGCCACATGCAAAACCATTGTCGGCGGAGTTTATTATTAACCACAGGTGTGACTTGAATACATTAATCGTGATTTTCAGCCTAAAATCCAGATGTCGACGGAGGTTGTGACAGAGCCGGCCACCAGTGCTGGTGCTGCTGCAGGGCCTCCTGCCAGGAAGGTTGTCTATTGCGGAGGTGGGCGGTCCTTGCACTCCGGACAGACCCAAATGGATTGAGAAGTGATGCTGATGCTGAGACTTGGACATCTACAGTTTGCTCTCTGCCACCCGAGGTACGTCTTACATCTCCAAAGGCAAAAACTTCAAATGATACCACTGGAGGAGAACTGACTCGAGTTTGAACACATCAGTATTGCGAATTCGGCGGGACGGTCAAGAAATGTGAAGAATGGCTCCAGAAGAACCACCCTGACATGCACCAGAGGTTGTACTCGGAAGGTTTGCAGCACTGTCCTCTCTTTCTGTCTAGCGGTCTAACACGAACCCTGCTATAGAAGCATTGAATGCCAATCTATCAGCCCTCTCTGTCGATGCCCAAAAACGAGCAGAGAAAGACGCTGCCAAAAAGACTGCCAAAGCCGCGGCGGCAGAACAGCGCGAGGCGGAACGGAAAGCAGAAGCCATTGTCCTCATAAAGCGCGTCGAACGAAACAAGCGGAAGTACGTCACTGTTGTTTCGGGCCTGGAGGAGCACGGACTGGATTTGAAAAAGGTGGCCAAAGAGCTGGGCAAAAAATTCGCAACGGGAAGCAGTGTCACCAAGACGGCTGCGGGAGGCGAGGAGATTACTGTGCAAGGCGATGTGAGTGATGATTTGTACGACTGGCTGGTAGAGAAATATCCAGAGATACCAGAGGACAATTTGGATATGAAGGATGATACAAAGAAGAAAGCTTGAGGGAGCAAACGGTCGGAGGTAGGGCTGTGTGAGGAGGCAATTATTTGGTCGAAAACGCGCTCTGCTTACAGGGGCGGGCAACATGTGCTGAGATTCAAAAAAGACAATGATCTTGATATGCATGAAGATGTGACCTGGGACGGTGAGCTGAAACTGCTTAACAGGGAATCAGCAATATCAAGCTGAATGGGAGAACCTCTTGACACTCTCTCGAACCAAGAAGCCCATTGAGGCGCAATGGGAGGACACGAGGGTCACTTAGCGCCAAACAGTTCAGCATGCTTCACTTAGACCATTGATAGCGGCGTATCTCTGTCGTCGTTGAAAGCGAGACTTCTCAGAGCAACATCATCTCAACAGCCTTTTCCTCTGAGCTGTCCACCGTGTTTCATGATCACAAATCCCGTCTGTGCCTCGCATATCAAACATGTCTGGCCGCGAGCGTACATCCTCAAACAGCTCATCAGACTGGGTGTCCTGCAGCAGCAGCAGCAGCAGCAGCTCTTCTCACATTGTCAGCGACGGGGTCACTCCGAGTGCTGGATTGCTGTCGACACTGAAACGGAATTGGCAGTTGACGTCATGGTCACGCTTGCGCCCACGATTGAAGGAGCCTGAGGGCAGTGGCCCCAACGACGCTGCTTCTGGGCTTGCCCATTTCGCTACTAAGAGGTAGGTACTCGTATTATATCAGCTGAAACCGAGACACCAGAGCCTAACGGGTCTTCTCCTAGCGGGGGTGCCTTGGTGCCTCGCCCTCAATCGCCAGACAATCTGTCCCTGAGCAGCCACTTGAGTAGCGCATCCTGGGCTCGCTCACTATTCGCCCCCCATTTCAGTCGGCGCCGTCAACAACGCGAACCTCCATTGTCATTAGCACCAGACAGACCGCGCAAATTCCAACATGGCGACGACAGCGAGATATCCAAGGTCTACCTCTTGCCTTCTGACACGCTGACCTCGACTCTTCGGCTGCCCTCAATCGCTCATGTCTGGTCCGAGCTGACTAGGATGGATCCTAATAACCCGACTCTGAGTCCCAATCTCGCAGACCTGCTCACCGGTCTCTCGAGCCCAGAAGATGCAAGCCGCAAGATGGCGGCTTTTAAGCTGCAGTCTCTCATTAACGACCCTTCCTTTGCGGAACAGTTCGTGCTTGCTGGCGGACTGTCTCGACTACGCACACTCGTCCTCGAGAGCAGTGGAAATACCCTCGCATACAGTCTTGCCAGCTTTTCCAGGCTATTAGAGGTGGACCAAGGATGGGAGGCTGTCACCGACCAGGTTGTCCAAAAGGCAAGGTTCCACTCATCGAGGTTATCACCAGAGAAGAGCGCCACTGACTGACATTGCTTTCTACGTACAGGTGGTGGAACTGGTCGTCTGCCAGCCTCTGGTCAATATCCTTCGAGGCGCAATGGCTATTCTTGTCTCAATTGTTTCCCGGCCGTACCATGCCGATCGATCCTCCCAAATCAACACCAATAACAATGCCGGCGGGTTCCAAGCCCTGAAACCAGCCCTTGCTGTTTATCCGCAATTCCTCGAAATGCTGGTGACAAGATTATCTTCTGCAGACCATGCTCTGTGTGCCAATGCCCTTCAATTGATCAATTCCCTAATGCGCGACGCAATCACAAATGACAACGAAACCGAATGGCCGAAATTTATAAAGCGGATACAAGATCTTGGAGTCATCAAGGCAGTGTATGTGCTGATGCAGAGCTCTGCCCTGCAAGACCTGGCGCATCCTTTACTCGAGTTCCAAGCATTGACAAAAATATTGCTAAGGAGATGGAGAGATGTACCGGTGGACCTGGTTAAACCCGAACACAGACGGACCATTAAAGCAGTCCATCTCTCGAGCAATCCGGAAAAACAACCCGAATACGAAATTCGAAACGGGGAATCAAAGGCAAAGCACAATCCGCACAAGTGGAGACGAATTGGGTTCACCAACGAGAATCCGGAGCCAGATTTCGTGGATATGGGCTTTCTAGGAATGATGGATCTTTCCGATTATGTCCGTAAATACCAAGATGAATTCCAGAATGTTCTTCTGGAACAATCAGTGATGCCAGAACAGCAAAGGTGTCCACTGGCCCGGGCAAGTTTGACGTTGACCGCAATTCTCTTTGAGCATTTCGAAGTAGACAAGATGGATCTGGAGGATTCTAAAAGCTACCTGGCATTGGAGAGCCGGACTAATTTTGACAAAGTCTTCAAACCTCTATTGCTGCACTGGAGCCGTCTACATGTTGCTGGATTACATGCGTTCTTCAGGTTATGGAAGGCAACGGGCGCCGAAGTCGACGATTTCCCCAAGATTGTCGAGCTTGTCCGGATCTTGGTGGAGAGCGTCGTTGGCGGAGCCGAACGCACCAAGGGGATTGAAGATATCGAGAAAGAGATGGCTGCCTTCGAATACGGCAAACTTCGTGAGCTCCAGATGGAACTCCTAGAACTGACATATGAAGACGTCTGGGGGCAGCATCTCCGTGGAGTGAAGGAAGAGTTGCAGAGCGAAGCTTTGCAATTCGTCAAGGAACAGAGGATTCGGTGCCTGCTGGCTGGAGCGTGGTTCCCCAACGGAACGTATACCGATCAAGAAGGCGGAGGCCCTGTAACGGAGGATAGTTTGGTTCAAAACGCGGCGCATGGCTATCGTTTCATCAGACTTTCTGAGAACCGAAAATACTTGCATTGGGGTGACTTTGAGGAAAAGGAGGAGCAATCACCGGCCACTACGAGTCTTCGGGATAAAATCGATCTATCGATTGTATCGTCTGTGGTTTCCAATGTAACGGCCAACGACAGGTCATCAATTGGCTCGGATTCGACATTGAAGGAATTGACACATGACCGCTTCACCACAAACAAGATCACGATTCATGGCTACCTGCCAAAATCCCGTGGCGGCCGAGAAGGGCATTCGAGAACTTCCTCAAAGACGTCTTCGGCCCGTAGTGCGTCCAAAGAATCGGTTCTTCTTACGTTCCACCCAAACAGTCACAGCCTTGCTTCGGAATGGCTCGACGGACTTCTGATGCTCCTGGACCAACAACCGATCACCGCCGAGACGAACAGACTGATACACATGATCAGTGACTATGGCCTCAAAGTCCGGCTCCTGAACGTGCGATTCAATGACGAGGATGGAATTGTGGAGGGTATGGATGGAATCGACGGTCCTGAGATTCCAAGCCGGGAAGGTTTGGATGATGACTACTATTATGAGATATGATGTCGAGGAGGTTTCGAGGCGAGCAACGAAGCAGGCGACCAGGACGAACCCCCTCTTCAGACTTCTCCTTTGGATACAGTGGGATCACAGTGCTTGATGCTAGTTCGAAGAAAACAGCAAGGCTATGTTTGGGCTAGCGCTGGAGTCTGCAGGTGCCCAAACAGGAGGTGGGACGGAGTTTTGAATGCGATTTCCGTCGTTGAGATACCCTGATATCGGAGCTACGCAGGCGCTCGGTTGGTTGGCGTCCAATTCGAATCCATTGAGATATCAAAAGGTTGTATCGCATGGCCACGCTCAACTACAAGGTGTCAGCTGGAGGCACAACGTCTGTTAAGGAACTTGTTCAGACTGGGTTGAGCCTCGGGGCCACCGAGGAAAGGCCCTTCTTTGTGTTTGAGATTTCGACAAGCCAAAGACTTACCGCTTCTCTATTGACGATAAGTCATGCGACCGTTTGCCATCACAATCTTCCACGAGCTCTTCGAGCAAATCTCGGCTTAAGTGGTCGACGTACACGTGCTGATGCTGGTGCCGCGATTGGTGACCGTTCCGATGGGTAACAGAAAACGGCAAATGAACAGAGAGGGATGATTTTCGCACTGCATTTGCCATTCCCGAGCCCGCCAGCACCACAGCAGGTCACGCTCGCCACGCCCAGCGTAGCTTCCTGGCGCAGGATCTAGCCGATTACAGGGCTGTTTAACCAAGACCTTAACTGTCTTTTGCAGTGCTTGAGGCTCACTGCAGAGACCCTAGGCCGCACCGGGCCTAAACCCAGCGCCCAGAACCCTCGACGCCAGTGGCACCCCGCCATTGCCCCGCGGCTGGCGAGATGACCGAATCACCGCAAGCAGCCTGCGCCTCTGGTGCCTCGGTCAGGCTTGGAGGCGTCGTCTTTTTCGAACCAGATCTACCACACCCAAGCTTGACCCAAGCCACCAACAACCAGTGCCATCCTTCGCCATGGCTGCTGCTCAGGTCGTTGCTGTCATCAGCCTTAGCAACTCGGATTGGTTGCACAATAGCAATTCGATGCAGCGTTACAGCAAAGCTCGCCCGTCGTGTGCTTTGTGTGCTTGTCGCGTGTCTTCCAATGGTCGAGGGGGCATGCCCATCCGATTAGGTCTGGCTGATCGTTACTCTGGCTGTCTCCTGCGATCCATACAGCGCCCACCCAGCTTGAGCTAAACAATCTAGCTTTGATGTCAACTCGGTGACGGCAAAGGATCGTTCCCTCGTGCGCATCCAGGGAAATGGCTTGCCAATCGACTGCCAGAGATATGGAGCAAGGGCCCACGTCCACTCCGAGCTCATGGAATTTTCTTCGGATTGATAAAGCTGCTGCGATCCCTGCTTCTCTACCTTGGCCCTTCTCTTGTCGCCCTCCACCTGTTTTCCGTGTGACAGGAGAGAGAAAAAAAGAAGAAGGAAACAACCCGTCGGGAGAAAGAGCGAAAGAATATCTTCTTCCTCAGGTTGCGAGCCTTTCGATAGGTGCAAACACCTGCGACTTTTCCATACCCGACATTACCGCATTGCGAGCATACACCCCCCATACACTAAGAGCTAGCAATCATGTCTGCAGATTATCCGACAAAAGAGGTGGTTGAAGCCCAAGCCGACCCAAAAGATGGCCATCACCACCACCACTCTCTCAGCGAGAGAGTGCGTCACAGCATCTCCGTCCAGTCCCTCGATGAGACTACTGTTGAAGGCCAAATCTTCTCCATGAACGACGTCGATCCCGTCCTCGACAAGAAAATGCGCCTCGTTAACAATGTTGGTGATCCCTAAAACATGCCAGACACCTCTCAGCTGCAAGAGCGAGAAAATACTTTAAGAGGTAGCGTCTGCTGACCAAAGATTGCATAGGCCATCGATGAAATCGGCTGGACCAACATGCATTTGAAACTTTTCTTCCTCAATGGCTTTGGTTATGCGGCCGACTCTTTGATTTTGCTATTGCAATCAGTTACTGCCGGTCAAGCCGCACTCGAATTCAACCCGTCTTTCAGCAATGGTCTCACCGTGGCTGCCTACTGCGGCATGTTGATCGGAGCCTTGTTCTGGGGATTGAGTAGGTTCCGCCGACAGTTTAGAGACGAGGCCGTGTTACTGACAAGTTCTAAGGTGCCGATGTGATCGGTCGTCGCTTTGCTTTCAACGTCTCCCTGTTCAGCTGCTCGATCTTTGCCATCGTGGCAGGAGCCTCGCCTAATTGGTATGCTCTGGGCGCTTTTACGGCGTTGGCAGCTTTTGGCTCTGGAGGCAACTTGATTCTGGACACCACCGTGTTCCTAGAATACCTTCCAGGCAATATGCAGTGGCTTTTAACACTCATGGCGTGCTGGTGGGGTTTGGCACCCGTTGTCGCGGCTGCATTTGCATGGCCTTTCTTGTCAATATCTAAATACAATTGCACAAGCCACGCGACCTGTACTTATGACAACAACATGGTAACATCCCATCCCTAACCCAAACCCTAATTTTGACTACCAGCCAAAAATATTTGTGGAGTAATCAACCACTGCTAACAGCTCGCCAATAGGGCTGGCGCTATGTCTGGTACTCCAACGGAGCATTGGTCTTCGTCCTCAGTATCCTGCGGGTGACGGTCATCCGGCTCAAGGAGACGCCAAAGTACCTCCTGGCGAAAGGGCAAGATCAAGAAGTTGTCAACACTTTCCATTCGATTGCTGCCAAATACAATCGACCATGCTCTCTTACCATTGAGCAGCTCGAGGCATGTGGTCCAATCAAATCTACTTACGGAAAATCGCGATATGGATTTTCGGAGTTCGTGGCTCATCTGCGAGGTCTTTTCGAGACAAAGAAACTGGGGATTTCTACTGGCTTGATTTGGCTGTCTTGGACTTTGATCGGTACGTGGAGAAGAGTCAGTGTCGGTCTAGGGAGGGGGCGAGACTAACAGTACTGTACCTAGGTCTCGCATATCCTCTGTTCTACGTGTTCTTGCCCCAGTTTCTCGCGAGTCGCGGGGCTCAGACAGGACAAAGCGGCGCGTATTACACCTGGCGAAACTACATGATCACGAATACGGTTGGCATTTTCGGCCCCGTCCTCGCAGGGTTCATGTGCAACTGGAAGTTACTGGGACGGAGATATACTATGGTGATCGGCGCTCTGATCTCCATGGCCTTCTTCTTTGCCTACACTGCAGTGCGCACCCCTGCTCAGAATCTTGGGTTTACCTGTGCCATTTACTTCTTTGTCAACGTGTACTATGGCACCCTTTACGCATATACTCCTGAGGTAAGCCCTGCAGGGCCCAGGCTGAATATCTCAAGACGAGAGACCGACTAACGACCTGTTTAGAGTTTGCCATCTGCCCATAGAGCCACAGGAAACGGTATTGCAGTCGGCTGCAATCGGGTCATGGGTCTAGTGAGTGCATTTGTGGCGGCCTATTCCAACACCGCCACAAGTGCACCTATCTATATCTGTGCAACCCTCTACATTGCCATGGTAAGTGGATGTCGTGTCAAGAGGCCACAAGTCACCTGAGGTACTGACAAGTGGTGCAGGCTCTCGTGGCTGTTGTCATGCCTTTCGAGCCTTACGGAAAGAGGTCAATGTAGAGAGCAAGATACGATAAGTGCCGTAGAGACACGGTCAATATACATGATTTATGATACCCTCGCCACCATCGCTTAACTACAGATCGAAAATATATTGCTTCCATACCTTTTCAAAGCATAGGACTTGTCCGCGGGGACTCGGTTTCAATGCCACGAGTTATGGCATGGAAATTGGCCGCCTTGAGGGCCACTTTATCTTACTGTCTGGCCACCTGTTGGACTGGTTGACTGATCGACTGATCGACTGATCGACTGATCCGGGGTCTTGTACATACCTTCCTGAAGCGGTTTAAAGTACGCATGAAGATCCCACTTGGTAGCATCAGCGCCATTGACGTCGCTTCAACCTATCAACTCTGGAGTCTCTGATCTTCTCTTCCTCCCTCCTATCTCTATCCAGCCACGCGCAGCTCCAAGCACTCTTCCTGCCAGAGCTGGGCCGATTTGCCTTTCGCTCTTGACACTTTCCCTGAATCTCTACGTGCTGATTGATGCAATCTCAGCTTGGCGACCTGAAGCAATGCCACCTGTGCGCCGGGATTGCTTATCCAACCCCGGCTTTTTGCTTCATTTCTGATGCAACATCTGTTGAGTCCCTCCTCTGTGCCCTATCAATGGTATCGCAACCTCATAGCCGGGATTGTCTCGGTGGAAATCCCGTTGGAGATAACCTCTCCTTCTGTCATTGATGCTAAAAGGTTCGTGGTTTCTTTTTGTCCGATGTCTCGTCTTTGCAGACTCCGTTATACCTCTGTGCTTTTCTCTGTGCGGGTTACACGACGGTGCGGTGTATCGTGTAACAGATTCGACGCTTGCCCCTTCGATTTTGTTGGTGTTATCTTGCTTTCCCCTCTCACCTCGACCGGATTCTTTATCACCCAGATTGAGGCACGCGACGTCCGTGCACGACCACGATGGGCGACATCGAAGCCAACGAGAAGTCCATCGCCGTCCACAGTCTTCCTGGTGGCCGTTCTGTCTCACCCGTGAATATAGAGGAGCGACGAGCTTCGGTAACTTCTACCTCAGCTGCGAAGCGGATCCTCGAGCACAGCAACGATGCCGATGAGGCCATGAAGGCATTCGCCTCGGGCGAAGTCGTCGAGATCGACGAAGCCACCAACAAGCGTCTTCTGCGCATAATTGACTGGCATCTCATGCCGCTGCTCTGCGTCATCTATGGGCTGAACTACCTCGACAAGACGACCTTGTCGTATGCCAGCATCATGGGCATCAAGACCGACATCAATCTCGTGGGTGATGACTACCAGTGGCTCTCTAGCATGTTCTACTTTGGGTATCTGGCCTGGGAGTATCCCACAAATCGACTGCTGCAGAGACTCCCGCTTGCCAAATATTCTGCCTTCTGCGTCGTCGCTTGGGGCACAGTGCTGGCCCTATTTGCAACAGTCTCCAACTTTGGCGGCGCTGTTGCTATTCGATGTATGTGTGTGCTTTCTTCTATTTCCCATTTCTCGCCCCTAGACGACCCCGTTGACTCCATACGTGGATCCACCTAACGCAACTTAGTCTTTCTGGGAGTTATGGAATCTGCCGTCACGCCAGGTTTCGCCCTGTTCACTTCCCAATGGTACACGAAGCGCGAGCAAGGTACCCGCACGGGCTTCTGGTTCTCCTTCAACGGCTTCGGCCAGATCTTCGGCGGTCTCGTCGCGTATGGGATCGCCGTCGGCGCTCGCAAGCACGGTACGGCCATCGCACCCTGGAAAATTGTGTTCCTGGTCAATGGCTGCCTGACCGCTGTGTTGGGAATTGTGTTTTTCTTCGTCATGCCCGACAACCAGCTCAATGCGCGGTGGTTGAAGCCTCGCGATCGGGTGCTGGCCGTCGAAAGGGTGAGAGTCAACCAGCAGGGTATCGGCAACAAGCACTTTAAATGGTATCAGTTGCAGGAAGCCTTGCTGGACCCACTGACCTGGGCGTTCACCTTCTACGCCCTTACAGCGGATATTCCAAACGGAGGCATCAGCAACTTCTTCTCACAGTTGGTGAGTCTGGCCTCTCTTCTCTGGTCTCTCCCGTCTGCCGTTTTGCACCGGAAACCCTTGGTTGCGCTTGTTCTGATTGTACTTATTTAGATCGTATCCTTCGGTTATACGCCCGAGCAGTCTCTCCTCTACGGCACGCCTGGCGGCGCCGTTGAAGTTGTTTCTCTGATGTTCTGTGGCTGGCTTGGCGATCGCATCGGCCAACGAATCCTCGTCTCAATGGGTGGCTTGACGGTTGCACTGGTTGGCATGATTCTCATTGTCGCCCTACCCCTCAGCAACAACGCGGGGCGGCTTGCGGGCTACTATCTAACTCAAGCATCTCCAACTCCCTTTGTGGCTTTGCTCTCCCTGATCTCCACCAACGTCGCCGGCTACACCAAGAAAACGACAGTGGCCGCACTATATCTCATTGGGTATTGTGTGGGTAACATCATAGGGCCCCAGACATTTAGACCATCCGACGCTCCTGAATATAGGCCTGCAGAGATCACCATCATTGTTTGCTGGGGCACGTGCCTCCTTGATCTCGCTTTCATTTGGTGGTATTGCAGGAGGATGAACAAGCAGAAAGAGAAGCAGAGGTCCGAGCCTGGATATGTCAAGCTGGAGAATCAGGAGTGAGTCTGATCCGATCCTTTTATTCCTTTGGCCATTTGCGCCCGGTGGAAGGAGGCGTTGAGATTGAGAGAGAGAGAGGAGCGGCAGCGAGGTCAGGCGCGATGAACATGTCTTCATTGGCTTGCCGGTCTGCCTTCCTCCTCTGAGATGCAACTAAACTCCTTTTCCTCACCTCCAATCGTTATCAATGCTGTCTGAGTATCCAATGGCTGACACTCACATATCTGTGCAGGTGGCTTGATCTAACCGACAAGGAGAACCCCGAGTTCACGTACAGCCTCTAAATCAGATTCCGTGGACCCGGCTGGAAATCAATGAGGACATTCACCGTCGCAGGGTGGGGAGTCGTGGTGACGGCGACTGCGGATGATCTCGTTGTTGCCCGCCCGCCTCTGTCCAGGATATATGCTACTGGAAACGCCTTTAGAGACTCTGTAAGAAGGGCGAGAGGAGTGAAGTTGGCATTGCATGCCATGCCAATGGGGTAAATAGAAGGACCGTGACTGGGACCCTTTGAGATGCGTCTGGGGCTGACTGAGTGCTTGCTTGATATATCTATTCATACCGACAGACAGAGACAGTGCCAGCGGGAGAGAGACATGAATGCGAAGCTCTTGTTGTCCGTCCTGCTGGAGTTAGCAACCTTGATCAAGACCCATGTCAATGATATTCATACGTATGGTGGCCTCAGAGGCTCGACTCTTCCAGTCTCTCCCCCTTTTCCCCCCCCCTTTGATTCCTCGTTTATCCCCCTCAGCCTCGTCCGCCCGCAAGACCCCGGCACGGGAGAAAGGATGCTTATACTCGTCCTCGCCCTCGCCCTCGGCCACCATCCTTTCATCATGTATACACTCTGCTCTCTCCCGTCCTTTCAATCTTTTCCTCACTCTCTTTTTCTCTCTTCCACGCTTTGTGCATGTGTCCCTCTCTCCCACGCACGCGCCGAAACCGGAGTCCCAATTGCATCAAATTAGATCCGGCCTGTGCCAGCCATTGAATCTGATATCGACTAGCGTAGCCCCCCCCCCTCTCTCACCTCTATATTGTTTTTCGCATTTGCCTCTGATTGCGTCATCGAGGACAGCCTGTGTCATCACACCTGTGCCACTGTATGGGTTGTCCATGTACGAGAGCCTGTCATCCCCGTGTCCCGAGTCGTTCGGGTGCCCGGTGGAAAAGAGGGTCATGCATATGCCGGCATCAATGGCAAATGATGGCCAATGTGCCACTGGAGTAGCAACCCCCCCCCCCCCCCCGACCACGTCTCCAGCGCACGCTTACCCTGACCAAACCAACCAGACTCTCTATATACTTGTGTTTGTCGATCGTTACACTCCAGCCTGCGCATCGATGTCCTGGGGAAGAGGCACGGAGCGGTGGGACATGGTTTCTTTCTTTCCCATCGTCCGAGGGCCCCTGTGCCGGATGCGAACACGAGTTCTAGACACATGCATATTACAGCACAACAACGCACCATGCGTCCCCTCGGTCGTCGTGAGATGGGGCACAGGTGTCTGATCTAATTAACCTCGTGAAGGGACACAGCGGTTGCTCAAATCACACCATGGGTTGTACGAAAGCATCTGGTGTGGGGAGCGTGTTTTCCGTAGGGTCGGGAGCGGATGCGTTTTCCCATGCCCTCTGGCGGGGTGTCACGGCCGTGATCGTGGCTGAGGATGTGGTGTCGTAGTGTGTGTTTTGGTTTGTAGTGTATTATATTCCACGAATCTGTCAAAAACACCCATACGCAAATCAGAGGCGGCCCAATCAACCGCTTTATACTCACTTATATCCGACGACTCCCCCTCCGCCAAAACTCACACCAACACACACACAGAGAGGGCATAGGATGACGGGACGGATGGTAAATGGTGGTCCAAAGAGCAATGCCTCCTCTCCTTCCAGTACATCGCGATTTCGTCCATTATTTTCTACCATTTTTTCCCCCCTTTCATTCCGCCGTGCCAAAGTGAGACGTCAACATAAACCCGCCTCGCCCTCACAAATCCTTCTTCCTCCACATCCCGATGCGCTCCTGCACATCTTCGTCCTCCCAGTCTTCCACGGACATGTACTTTCGGAGGAGCGGCTTCTTGCCCATCCACAGGGCCACGTAGGCGCAAAGGCACTGGAACAGCCAAGGGATCCACCACCGGAGGGGCCCGAGGAACCAGAGGTTCGGCAACATGATCAACGCAGTTGCGGAGACGTGCCTGATTTGCGATTTGCTTAGAGATATGCAACCATAGTGAGAAGCGACGGGGGAAAGAGAGGTCAGAGTTAGTAAAGGTAGGACGGACTAAACGAATCCGAGGCGAAAATATATGTGCGTGGGGTGACAAGGAAACATGACGGAAAATAGGAGATGGTAAACTTGAAGATGGAGAGGGGGGGGGGGAGAACATACTGCATCAGCATTACCTGCAACAGACTCAACCGCTCCTTGCCTTCGCTAACGTCACTAACGTACATCAACAGGTTCTGGAAAAAGATCCGATCCATCTTGTCGTCCATGTCGCTGGGATTCGGATGTGCCCAGAGCAGGATCGTACTGTCCTCCTTCGCCGTGGGCGACGGCCAGAAGCGGTGAGGCATCCAGGGCGGGATGTGGTGGGGTTTGGAAGGCGGCGTGTTCTGGGCCGTGTGGATGGTGTCGATGCGGGAATAGCTCGTCGTCGTGCCGACTTCGCCGGAGAGGACGGCGAAGGATTCAGATTGTTGGAAGTGAAGGTGCAGAGGTTGTGACTAGGACAACCCCCGGCAAACGGGGGGGCGGGAACATCAGCATGGTATCCTGTGTATCTATCCTGGGAGTCCTTCATGGTGTGGACACACGGTCCACCAAAGAAAACCAGAGGACGTGGGACGACAAACCTGAGAATGGCCTTTCCCTTTCTTACATTGCGGATGATCATGTTTGTAGGTCGCCCGCATCAACACGCTGTAGAGAACAGTCGTCAGTAAGTGAATGGGTTCCAACATCGTCTGTGAGGCTCGAAAACGTGACGGATTAGATGGATCCATCAGAAGTCGAAACTCGAGGGTGTATTCCCAGCCTTGCGGCAACTACCTCAACCTCCCTAAGCCATGTAACTAGGTAGGTATGCAGGTAGGTAGGGTACGCAGGCGGATCCAGAGTCTGGGAATGGAGGCCGGTCCGAGTCCCTGCGACCCGGTCCGGTCCGCATTGAACATGAAGAACGAATAAATCAAAAACGAGTCAAGGAAAAGGGAAGTAGACTGACGAAGCATTCCTGGACGGCTTTGGCTGGAGAAACTCGAGCACAAAGGACCCATCGTACAGCGAGTATGGGCCTGCAATAACCGGTTCTTCTTCTTCTGCTGCTGCTGCTGCTGCTGCCGCGCGGGAACTGCCTGCCGTTGGTCGGATTGACATTGTTGTCCTTCTTCCCTTTTCTCCTCCTCCTTCCGCTCCGTTGTTCTTTCCTTCCCCTTTTTGCTTCCGGTCGGACTGGACTGGATTAATCAGGGGCGAGTGCTCTTTCGAATTTTGGCAACAAGGCAATGGAAGATTTTTGCGCGACGACGACGACGACGACGACGACGACGAGGGCAAAGGTAAATAGTAAGTACAAAAACAAAAACAAAGAAGGAGGATAACGCGCGGGTTAGATAATATTATATAGGTTTCCGAGCCTTTCGAAGATCCTACATATGTGCCTCGTAGGCCTGGCTCAACTGTGACGCTCGCCAAACGAAAGATTCAGGTCTCGAAGGGGCCTAGTCAACTAAAGTGTGCCGTTTGGATTATTGCCGATTAGTCCAGATCGATCCAACGTTGCGTTGGGGGCCAAATTGATGATGGCTGACAAACAACATTCGCCAGCGAGTGAGTGCGTCGGTGGATAGGGTAGGATTCAAAGTTTGTCGTCGAGCAAAGGTCATGCCTGTGTACATAAAGTAAAGGCGCAAGGCGGGGATCTTGCCCACTTCTCTTCGACGATGGAATTCGATTAGAGAATACTCCCAAAGGGAGGATCGATATGAGAAACCGAAAGGTGGCTCAGGCTAGCGGCGCCACGAAGGAATACGGTCCCGGAATTCCTGAGTCGGACAACGAATAGGAAATTGTCCACTTCCATCGTGGCAGGACCATGTCAACTCTTTATTATACTTGTTACCTACAACTAAGCAAGGTCGGGTCGTAAAAATTAGCTAATGACATAAAGAAATACTTCTCCAGAGATATCGCCAAAACCACATGCCTTTAGACAGGTAGCAGAACCTCCACCAAAGTCCACAATCTTCTCGTGCAAGGATAAGAGCTAGGAGAAATTCAGCAATAAACTTCTCATGCCATCGATAATCCTTGTGACCTCCTCTTCGGAAAGCATGTCTTCTGGTGCGAAGATGCCAATACCCAAGTATCCGTCTTCAACTTTGGCTTCGACGTCAACAGCAGGCTGCGACAAAGGAAAATGTTAGCCAACTGAATAGTCGAGGGCGCCGAGGCTCAACATATCGGAGGAACTCACCAAGCACCACGCCGTGGCATCTGCATCGACACCGATGCCCTTGAAGAAAGGCGACGGCGCTTCAAGATCCTGAAGTCTATCCTTCTGCTCGGGTGCCAATTTTGCATGGGTGACTCGTACTTCGCTGCCCTCATCCCGAAGTGACCATGAGTCCTCCTCGTCGCCCGGGAGAGATAGGAAATTGACAAAAGTGTCGACTTTGATGCCAGTCCAGGCATAAATGTCCCTCATACTAACCCCACAGTTCTCTGCCTTGGTGATTTCGCTTAGATCATGCTGGACTTGCAGAGCTGATAGAAGAAGGTTCTCCTGGTCAGCTTGAATTCTTAGCGGAACAATGCTGAATGTCGGAGCAGCCAATTGCATGATTCCGTCGATATCAACTGACCGGTTCGCAAGATAGATCCCAATCACAATATCATTTGACCCGGGCTTTGTCACATGTTGTCCTGCGACTGGTTGGCGACGAATTCTCGCATATAATCTGGCGTATGCGCCAAAGAACAGTGCTTGGATGCTAAGTCCATGACGCCTCAGTTGATCGCTCAATTGGTCGACTGGCAAAACCTTGGGATGGAATTTCTCAATGCGCCGTGCTACAAATGAGCCTCGGCTGATGGGCCCCAAGGAATGTTGATCTTGATCGAGATAATGCGTCCAGAACTCTTGTGCCATTTTATGAGCGGCTCTGTTGTTCGAGATAAGAATGCTCATGTCTGTGTTAAGCTGGGTTTGCGTGCCCTTACCACCGCATAGTCTCTCGAGCCGTGTGATCAGCAGCTGGAAGCTCACAGCATCATACAAGGCGTGGTGAATGCGGAGAGCGACGATCACTTCGTTCCCCGTGGTATCGAACCGCACGGCCCGCGGGAGGTCATACTTCTCGGCCGCCTCGTTCTTGACAACAACTTGAAACGTTTGTGATCTCCCACCGTTATTGCTATGAATAAAGAGAGTCCGTAACAGTGGTATTTCTCGGACGAGCTTTTTCGCCGCTTGCTGCAAGCCCTCCAATGACACGCCCGATACTTTTAGCCAGAAAGTCGGAAAGAACAGCTGGCCATTGCTTGCACTCCACATATCAAGCATGTATATCTGACCAGCGGAACAAGGGATGATCATGTCGAGGTCGCCCTCTGGTATTGCAAGACTCTTCTTAACGACTTCGGGAATCGATACATCGGTCGTGGGCCGCTCTGTCGCCCGGGCAGCTTCTCCAGCAGCACCTTTGAGCTGTTCAGCGACCACTGCCATCTTCTCAGGTGTCTGTGCTCTAATGATCTGGCTCACTGGAAGCTTAACGCCCTGCTTCTTTAGCAGACTAGCCACTCGGATGGCACTGACGCTGTCCAACCCAATGTGAAACAATCCGGTGTTCTTTTTGATCTCTTCTTTTTCCAGTTTGGAGACCTTCGCGAGAACGTCTCTAATGACAATCTCTATTGGAGTCCAGATTTCTTGGCTTCGGGACTGCCCTCGATCTTTATCATGCTGAGACTCCGTCGTTTGCTTGCGAGGCTGTAGTTCTACTCCTGGAAGACCGCAAATTGAGATCTTTTCGCCCTCTTCTTGCAGAAGACCTTGGTCGGGATCATTCATCAGAGCTGCCAAGACGGAATCAAGCTTGCTTAACAGTGCTTGTCCAAATGCTTCATTGGCCACTCCGTTCTGGAATGCAACAGTCCAGATTAGACCATTAGTATCGCCCTCCAATTCCACGTTAATAGGATATGGCGGCGTACTGGATGATGCATCAGGCGAGACTTCCTCGTATAACGCTGGAAGGTCGGCCTCGGCCGTTGGGAGCTTTTGAAATGTGAATAAAGTATCGAACAGTTCTCCATTCACTCCCTGTCCTCGTGCAATATGAAGAGCTTCACGTAATGGAAAGTGTTGATATTCTGAGATTCGCACAGCTGCATTGTGCACCGCCTTCAGGGTCTGTGCTCTGTTCATGTTTTGCCCAATCAAGGGTCTGAAAACGACGGTGTTGAACGTTGGGAAGATCAGTTGATCCGAATCTTCGGTTGTGCGACCAGAAAGAACGAGCCCGAAGCATACATCTATCTGGCGGGTGTAGTGGACAAGCAAGATTGTCCAGCAGGCAAGTCCGAAGGATTGGAGTGTTACTCCTTGCTGCCTACAGAACTTGAGGGCCTCGGTCAGGGTGGTCTTGGATTGATAGCGGAGCAAGAGCGCAGAACCGGGGTAGCCATGATGAGCGGCTTGCGCTTCAAAAATGGTGGGTTGGATATTCAATAGTTCAGAGTTCCAGAAAGTATGAGCCTCTGAGCTCTCTGCCTGGCTGATTACCTCCTCAAGGTGTTTTTGATACTTGATCAATGCGGTCTCTTTGGCCTTACCGTTTGGCGACCGGTAGGTTCTGTTGACTTCTTGGTGCAGCAGGTACAATGACCAGGCGTCATACAATGCATGCGGCATGGCCAGCACAAGGAAGGATGCGCTTTTCCCGCGTACAATAGCGACATTTGTTTCTTGATTTGCCAAATTTTGCTCGGTTGGGACCTTTTTGAAACCTCTGACAACATCATCCAGTTTTGTGTCGTCAAAAACCGTCACCGCGATTCTTTCTTTCATCGCATATTGGACAAAAACCGTCTCTTTTTCCGAAGATTCGATGAGTGCAAAATGAGTCCTCAGGATTGGCTCTGTTCGCGAGACGCTTTGCCAAGCTCCGATAAGTCTCTCGATATCAATTTTTGGGTTCAATTTGAAAGCCATGGCATTCATATACTTGTCCGATTCTAGAAGAAGACCTTCCTGCATCGGTGTGACTGGAAGGATGCACTCTACACTTTCAAGGTCGATCCCATGACCTTGAAGCATATGTCGATAACTGGTCTGGCAGTCCCCAATAGAAGACACTTTTCTCCCACCGTGGGTTGCTGCTCGGCTTTCTGCGCCTGAAGTGGCCGCCGCAGCAATGCCCGCAACAGTGGGCGATCTCATGATTGCGCTGACGGCGACTCTCAAGCCAGCCTGTTTGACCCGAGCTGCGAGTTTCATTGCTTCTATACTATCGAGACCCAATTCGAAGATTGTTGGTCTGTGACGATAAATCGTCCTTTCTTCAACGGAAGCGAGCTTAGCAATTTCGGACCGGATCAGTGTCTCCGTGCTGCTCAAAGCGGTGTCATCATCCACATCACGGGCATCGTTGGATGCTGGTAGGTCCGTCTTGTAATCTTCCTTCCGAGTCAGCGAGGGTTGTACTCCGCAGAAATCGGTAGGCAGGATAGCTTCTATCTCTTCTGGTCTGCGAATGACATCGACGTACATATTTAGAAACCGACTGGCTGCTTCCTTATCCAAATATTGAGGCTTTGCGACCAGGGTGACAACGAAGTCGGTACCTTTCTGCTCTACCTCGATGTTTAGAGGATAATCTGGAAAGCTCTCCGTTGGAATTTCTCGCCATAACCTGCTGTCATCAAGTTCCACTGAGGCCTTTTGAAAAACAAACAGAGTGTCGAAGAGACTCTGGTTCGCATTCTGTCCAGCATATTGAACAATCTTCCTCAAAGGCGTATGCTGATAAGGTATGCTGTCAACATTAAATTGATGACAGGCTTGAACGAGATCGGAAACTGCCGCTCCGGCTCTGAGAGAATTGATAGCACATGGAATAGTGTTGAACATCGGGCCGATGACATTTTCTATTTCTTCTCTAGCCGTGGCTCTGCCTGACACCACCACACCAATTGTGGGGCTGGAATTGAATTCTTTCTGCATCACATAGAGCAGAATGGCCTGGAAAAAAGCTGGGATCGTAACGTTCAGTTGATTGCACAGGTTTTGTATGTGTCCAATCCTTAGATGATCCCTCAGGACAACGCAATGAGGATCTCCCTCATACTCTGGATAGGCTATCGGGAGTTTGTGTGGCTTGATAAGAGCCAGGTGAGACGACCAGAATTCCTTCTCGTTCGGCAAGTGACATAATGGACCGTAGGGCAATGCCTCGTAGAACTGTATCTCGAGCTTGAGTGCCTCCTCAGGATGATTGTACTGTTTTTTGACTTGCTTCAGCAGTATGGGAAGGCTGTTTCCATCGTAGAGCCCATGAAAGATTTGAAGGGTCATGAAACCACCGTTGCTAGACTTTGCCAACTCGACTTTCCAAGGCAATAATGTTGATAGAGATCTGACAGATGCGACCCAATTCTTGAATGAGGAGTCCGGTACGTTGTAGATTTCTCTATCTCTAGCTTTGAGGTCGATCAGATTGACCGCGCTGTCGCACTTACGCAGCACAACTTGAGCAAACCCGTCTGCTGTGGATACGAAGCATGTCCTTAGGATAGAGATTGACCGCTGAGCTGCCTCCCACACCCTTTTAAGTCGTTGGATGTCGGTGTTCGGAAAGAGCTCAAAGAGAAAGCAGGAGAAATAAACCGTGTCATCAGGCCCACTCTGCATGACCTTGGAAATCATGCCTTCTTGTAGTGATGTACACGGCGTGATGCTCTCGATTTCCTCCGGCGGAACATCCATAATTCGCGATATTTCTCCAAAATGGATGTCACAGAATGATCGAATATTCTTGCGAGCAGTCTCCACAGCCTCGGTTTGCTGCGCGGTGGACTCTCGAGTAATGACTCGAGCTAGATCTTGGACGACAGAATGCTTGAGAATTGTACCTACTTCGGCGTTCTGGAATCCCTGCCGCTTGAAAACTCTGGAGAGCCCGATAGCTGAGATAGAATCCAGTCCAAGTTCGAATAGCCTCGAAGTCGGCTTGATGTCTGATGACTGGATTTGTAGGAAAGATGCCAGCACATTAGCCACCTCAATGTAAGGTTGGAGGTCGTCCGCTGCAGATCCATAATTTCCGCATGGTTCGCCTGGTGCTGAGCCTGCCGGATTTTCCTCGTACATTGCTTTGAGTGATTTATGATCAACCTTGTTGTTGACTGACAAAGGTAGAGACGAAACCGCGAGAATGTATGAGGGCACCATGTACGCTGGCAATTTATCAGCACAGTTCATTCGAATCCTCGCAGCCAGGTCCTGCAACTCCTTGGTTGCTACAATCGAAGGTTTCTCGTTCTTCGCCCGCCTTTGAGCTGTAGAAAAGAAAGTCACTAGCTGGTCCTTTTGTTGTGTCGGGTGTTTCAACACCATGGTAGCCACATTCTTAATGCTATTATCAGCGCCCATGGCGACATGATTAATCTCCCCAATCTCCAGACGCTGCCCACGTAACTTGACCTGATCATCGATTCTGCCTAGAAATTCAAAGCTGTTGTCATGCAGGAGGCGGACGAGGTCACCAGTTCGGTAGACTCTGGTCCTATATTCCGCCAGCACTACGAACTTCTCCGTTGTAAGATCAGGTCGGTTGAGATAACCTTTCCCAACAAGAGGTCCAGACAAACAAAGCTCGCCAATGGCACCGCGGAGAACTGGCGTCTGTGAAGTGGGCTCCAAAACGAAGGAGCCCACATTGTCCCATTGTTGACCAATATTGGTAGACTTCGCATTCTTAGGTACTTGCTGATGCACCGTGCAGCCAATTGTCACTTCGCTCGGCCCATAGAAATTGTAGAGACAACCCGTATCGCCCCATGTTTCCAAAATATCCTGGCTGACTTGCTCGCCGCCAACGATAAAGACTCCTTCACAGAGGCTGGGTACTTCTTCAGGTGTGAGCAACCTTGCTAGACTGGGGGTGAGGTCAAGGTGCGTTATCCCGAGGGCGTTGATAGTTGCCGGAAGATCCTCGAATAAAAGATCTCGAGGAGCGGAAGTCACGATGATGCCCACACTCCAACTCCAGTATTGTTCCAGCACACTGACGTCAAAATGGAAAGATGCGAACTGCAACCACCGAGATGATTCCTTCCATCTACCGCAGAAAATACGCTGAAACGACAACATTGCTTGGACAGCGCTGTCATGGCTGATCAAGCAGCCTTTCGGTGTCCCTGTAGTTCCTGAAGTGTACAGACAGTAGCAGGTATCTTGCACATGCAGCTCTTTCGTGAGCAAAGGCTTTTCGCTAGACAATTCTTGCCAAATGGCATTATCAATTGCCAAAGCAGATATACCCAAAAGTTTGTTGAACTCTGATGTCTTGTCGTCCGTTGTAAGCACAATTTCGCAGCCAGAGTCGCGGAAGATGAATTCCTTCCGGGAAGTTGGTGCGCCTGGATCAATGGCAATGTAACCGCACCCTAGTTTAAGTACTCCCAATATTGCAAACGAAGCTTCGGGACATTTATCGAAACAGACAGCCACGAGATCTCCAACCTTGATCCCTTTTCCCTGGAGCAGTCGAGCGATTCGGTTGCCATTTGAATCTAACTGGGCGTAAGTCCAAATTTGTTTCGTCGGAGTGTTTCCATGCAGGCTTTGCACAAATTCTAGGGCAATACTGTTTGGTTTCTGCCTTGCCGTCAGCTCCACGAATTCATGGAGGTAGCGGACGGCACCAGGAATCCGCTCTTCCTTGGCGGGCACGACCGAGAGGACAGATTCTGGAAGCTCCAAAGTATGATTCGGTTGAGTGAGTACACTCTCCATCACTGCATCAAACTCCTGGAGGATGTAGGCAGCTTGCTCTGGTGGTATCAACTTTTCACGGAATATTATCTGAAGATCAAGCGCATCATTCTCTCGGGGTATGATCTCCAGGGAGATCGTGTATTCAGCGGTTGCATCATCTTGGATAAGTGTCCATGGCCTCTTCGGTCCTTGTCCGGCGTTATATTTCTGCAGAACGATCACAGTGTCGAATAGATCATCTTCAACTTGCGCCCAGCGCTTGATCAAGTTTACTGGACTATGCTGGTGTTTCAATACACCAGCGCATCGACCAATAGCTCTTCGCAGAAGGTTTGAGCTATCTTGAGAAAGTGTGATCGCAAATGGCACAGTCGTGATGCAAGGAAATGCAACCTTGTTCTCTTCTTCGTCAAAATCCCGACCAGAAAGGATGATGCCAAAGGTGACATGGTCCTGAGCAGTATATGCCGAAAGTATCACAGCCCAGGCTGCAGCGAATAGAGCTTGCATTGTCGCGCCCGCATTCGCGCATTCATCCTCGAGAATTGTCAGCGATATGCTGCACTGTCGTGTCGCCACGCAATAGTCATCGCCTTCGTGATGATATACTCCCATGTCGGGGAAGCGAGTCGAGCACATATCAGCCGATATACCCAACCAGAACTCCTTCGTGCCTTCGTCACTGCTCAAGGCCAAGATATTGGAAACAGCCGGGGCAAGTGGAGCGACCTCTGATAACTGTGCGCCTGCGTATACACGAGCAACATCGCCCAGTATGGTGTCTAGAGAGTGAGCGTCGTAAAGCGCATGCAGCATGGAGATTTCAAGGGTCCGAAAGGGACCCGTGGAGGACACCTGAATGAGCCATGGCGGTTCTGTGAGACTGCACATCTTTCCGGATTTCCCTAGGACTTCTTGCTGATATTGCGTCACATCATCGACCCATGGCAGCTGTACAGCATTCGGATGATAGACTATCATGACAAATGGAATTTTTGGGTCATCCGTTTCAGCGAAGCCAGTTCTTAGCATTGCATGGGCTTTCAGGGCGACGGACCAAGCGTGTCTTAACCTCGATAAATCCATACCGTTTTCCAACCTGAAACGCATGTGATTAAGATAAAGCTTGTGGTTCGATCGAATGAACTGCGAAAGGATGCCTGACTGAGTAGGGGTGCAAGGCCATATGGAACGAACTCTCGTCTCGTCGAGGCCGTGATTCAGACAAATCGATCTTCGGCAGCTCTGTTCATAGGAATCAAGGTCGAATAGTGCACGCTCTTTGGCTTTTTGGGCCCTGGATTCGCAAAGACTGGCAATATTTCCGATACTCGCAGCTTCCAAAATGGCACCAGTTGATACGTCGAATCCCCTTTTCCGCAGCCTTGCTGCAATCTGCACAGCATTGATGCTGTCGAAGCCCAGATGAAATATGGTAGTGTCTCTGAAAATCCTCGGAAGAGCTCTTGGTTTCAATTGCACGAGTATATCCTTGACCAATACCTCCGTGCGAGACAGCTCTTCATTCACGTGAACCCGGTCGTCGATTGGTACCGAGACCGATGAACTAGCACGGACGGTAAACGGTTTGGAAGGCTGCAGCCTTGGCAATATTCCGGTAATAAGCGAATAGTCCGACGCTCTTGCCTGCGGATATTTGGCGGTGTGCATGAGGAGAGCGTCATACGCGTCCAGAAACTTACTCAAAATGTTCCTGTCGGCAACCTCAGAATGCAGTCTGAGGGCAATTGTATCAGCCTTTGTATTCATCGCGATCTCAAGGATGAAAGGAAAGGACATGACTCCTGATTCCTCAAGCAGGGTCCAAATCTGATGATCGAGCTTCAGTTCGTCTTGTTGCAGCAAAACCAGTGTATCAAATAATGATCTGCCCTGGGTCTCGATCTCCCTCTGGATTCGGCGAAGCGAGCTCGGTTGATACGGGAGGGCCTCAACATTCATCTGATGAATGCGGTTACACAGTTCCTGGTTGGATTCGACAAGCTGCAATTGGACTCTCGCTGGAACCGTATTGAAGCAGGGCGCAACCATAGTCTCCACGCCGTTGATCGGAAGGGTGCGGCCGCTAAGGACATTGCCAAAGCAAATATCTTGACTCTCGAAGACACAAGAAAGAAGTCGGCACCATGGGGCTTGAAATACCGCTAGTGGTGTCGAAAGTATCTTTCGCGCACATCCTTGAAATTCAGATACCCCGATTGTGGCCCTTCGTTCCACCAACAAATGGGTATTGGGGACGGTCTTATCCTGGGGCAATATAACTTCGCTTAGCTTGTGCAACGAAGCACCCTGTAGCTTTCTGCGCCAGAAATCGTATGTGGCATCAGTATTCAAGGCTTCCATGAATGACAGATAGCTATCGAACGGGGTGGTTGGACGTAGTTGGTGACCATGGTAGAAGGATTGAATATCGCCCAACAGGATGGTCATTGCCTCTGCATCGTACAGACCATGATGCATTTGTAGAATTAGCTCATATTTGTCTTCTTTATTCCGTTTGGCTGTAAGGGACCATGGCGGGAGCATAAGACGATCCAAAGCATAGTTCGTATTGTGCGTGTCTCCTTCTAGCCATGGAAGCTGAAAATTCTTCAATACTACTTGTGCGAAAGGAGAATCCGCGGAGTCAGTTGCAGCAAAGCCAGTGCGAAGAATCTGATGTCTTGCAAGTGCATGTTCCCATGCCTGTCGTAGCCTCGATATACTGCCATAGATGTTGAATCGCAAAGTGTTCTGATAGGCTTGAGAAGAAACACTCATCGAGTTGGTCACCATAGACTCTTGCAAAGGCGTACATGGAAGGAGCCTTTCTACTTCTAGCCCCATTTGGGAATAGAGACCACGGATTTTGTCTTCAAAAGCGCTGAAGAGTCGGCTCAAATCGTTCTCACTGTGCCCTCTATTGTGCTCCGGAACAAGTCTCTTGATAACCTTCATTAGTTGGCCGATGGATGGATTTTGCAGTAATGATGATATCTCGACCGCGGGGTAATGATCTCGTAGAGCTCGTGAGACACGTATGGCGCTGATCGAATCTAGACCAAGGCTATAGAAAGAGGTAGTACGATTGATCTTCTCGGGGCTGGCACCAAGCGCATCTGCAACGACACGAGCGATCTCGTGTTCGGATTCGGAAAGGTGATTGGCACCTTCTGAAGGCTTGCTGCCTCTCGATGTGGCCTGAAGCTGTTCTGCGTCGAGACTTCGATACAAAGCGATCAGATCCTTGCGATCAACCTTGCCTTGCCGTGTCAGAGGGACCCTGTCAAGGCGGAGAAGGCTATCAGGTATCATGTAATCTGGCAAGCTGTTTGCCAATGTTTCGAAAATGGCGCTGTTCACGTCGCGGGCGCCCATCGAGCCGTTTGACTGACGTGGAATCCAGAAAGCAACAAGGCTAGCGGTATCGTCTCGCTTGTCGATGACCAAGGATACTGCATCTTCGACTTCATCACACTTGACCAGAGCAGAATTAATCTCTCCGAGCTCAATCCTCTGACCTCGGAGCTTGACTTGATCGTCCTCGCGGCCCAATATGACTAGAGAGTCATCGCAAAGAAGCCTTCCGATGTCTCCTGAGCGGTAAAGTCGACCATATTCGGGATGATCGAAGAAGCTCTTCGAAGTCAGCGTCTGATCAAGATATCCGCGTCCCACCTGTTCTCCACCGATCCATATCTCCCCTACTCCACCCTTTAGAATTGGCCGAAATTGTAAGAAAGATTGATCACCGAGCATATCGGAGGCTGCTGGTGGTCTCGACGCTTGCCTTTGACAGATAAAGACGGACGTGTTGGGTAGCGGAGGGCCAACATTATTTAGCGCATCGGACTTCGAGACACGGGGTCGAACATTACATATGTTTGTCGTCTCACTGGGGCCATAACCTTGATACAGTCCGTGGTCGGACCAATCTGAAAATACCTTCGAGTTCATAGGCTCTCCAGCAGTAACCAGCATTTTTACGTGCGGGACATTGCCAGGTCGAACAAGAGCCGCCACCGAAGGGGTCATACTCAAATGCGTTATATCCAGCTGTCTGATAAAGAGTTCAAGGTCTCTCAACAAAACATCATTTGAGGCTGTGCACAACGTGATCCCGCTATGCCAAGCCCAGAAGATCTCGAAGACGGAGACGTCGAATGCTGGTGAACAGGCTTGCAGTAACCGGTCCGTCTCAGGTTCACATGGGTAAATACGAGAGAGCTCCTCAAGATTGCTGAGCAGGTTTCGGCAAGTAAGGAGGACGCCCTTGGGAACGCCAGTGCTGCCAGAGGTGAACACGGCGTACGCTAGCTGATCACCCTTCAAAGACGGGTTGTTGCGGATGTCGGCCGTGCAATGATGCTCCAGCAAGCTAGTTATGGAGACAGATGTCGATGCGCCAGTTTCCTTTAGCCCACATACATCATCAACTGTTAAGGTAAGCCTGCATCTGGCTTCGCTCAAGATTTGGCGGGCTCGCGCTGCCGGCGTTCGAGGATCGATACACATGTATGCTCCCCCAGCCATGATGGTCCCAAGGATACCAATGTAGAGGTATATCGAACGAGGGCCTATTAAGCACACAAGATCGTCTATCTGCACATTGTATACAGTCCGCAATACGCAGCCAACGATCCTAGCACGTTTGTAGAGATCACCGTAGGTGAGAATTTCTTTTTCCAACTGACTTGTGCGTGCATCGATGCTATGCACAAACTCAACGGCTGCTTTCCCGGGATATAACTCTGCAAGTTTTGAGATGGTGGCTGTCAGATCGAAATCTCCGCTGAATTTCTGGAAGCTGGTGTTGGCCAAAGACAAGGTATCCTCGTCAAAATTTTCCCAAAGACAATTTAAACTGAGGTCTAGGTCGCTCATGATTCGAGTGGTAGCATTGTCGAGCTGACGAGCCAAAAGTTTCGCATGGCCTTCTGGAATGAGCCTCGTGTCGAAAGTCAACTTCAAATAAATTTGGCCCTGGTGGGGCTCGAATTCTAGCACTATTGCGTATTCCAAGGCATCACGCGTCTTCACAGTTGTAACTTTGGAGCGATTTCTGCAATTTTCTTCACTGTCTTGTTGCCAAACACACAGCGTATCGAACAGCCTGTCTCCGGAATGGAGACCTGCCACGCTGTTAATGTCCCGTAGAGTGATACTTCCGTGTCGTAGACACTCGTTGCGTTGTCTTTGGACGTGATTGAGAAGGTCATGTGCTGTCCTTAGGGCACTGGTATCAACGCGAAGAGGGAATAGAGATAGACAAGGGCCGATGACGGACTCGATACCTGGAAGGGAGAAATGGCGACCGGCCACAACTACTCCAAGGGAGACGTCCGCGTTATCGAGGTATGATGAGAGTAGAAGAGACCATGCTGCCTCCAAAACCGTCTCCCGGCTACAGCGCAATGCCAACGCAAAGTCTGAGAGTTGTTCATAAGTCACCGAAAGGGGTAACTGCGTCGAGGCCCTGGGTGGTTTCTCCGACAGGAATGGCGATATAACCGGAAAGACAGAGGGCTTGAAGTCTTGGAGTTGATCACGCCAATATTCAATATTTCCCGCCTTCTCCGACCCCAGTCGGCAGTTTTCGTGCGAACGAAATTCGGGGAACTGTGTCCTGGTAGGCGTATTGTCTCCGGACAAGATGGCATTCAAGTCGTCTAGGATCAAATCCCAAGACCAGCCATCATACAAAGCATGGTGAATTCGAACAAGGACGTCGCTCTCGTCGTTCGTTTCGGAGTTCGCCAGCTGTAGAGGATGCAGAAGACTTAACTCTGGATCCTCTGAGAGGTCGCGCCAAACAATCTGCGCAAAGGGCATCTCCTGCCTGCCGGTCGGGACGAACCCGGATCGCAAAATCTCATTTTTCCTGGCGAGCTCGTGGAAAGCCCGACGCAGGTCACTCAATGTCAATCCCGGCGCGAGTCTGAGCCAGATTTCGTTAAAGTTCTGCTCCAACTTTGTGGCGGTTTCCACTAACATTGCTACCTGCATGCTACTGCAAGGCAAGAACTTTTCGTATCGCGTTTTGAGGCTTGAGATGCTAGGATCTTGTAGCAGCTGCAGCTTGATTCCTTGCCATTGATCGGACGTCTCGTATTCAAGCGCAGTCCTTCCCCTTCTCCCGGCAGTTGACTTGGCGATAAGGCTTGAAAGGTTGACCACATTATCGGCTTCTGATATCATCGCGGCATTGACATAACTGTACTTTTGACGCAGTCGGGATGCGATCTTAATAGCCCGAAGGGAATCAACCCCCAGCGACCAGAAAGAGGTCAATCTGTCAACCTGGCATCTCAGCTCTGCGTTCAAGGCTCGGGCCACATCCTCCTCTACTGGGTTCTTAAATGAGTCTGGAGGGTTGGTCGGTGCTCGATGTTCTCGATAGTTGCGTTCAAGTGCTTTGCGATCGATCTTCCCGGAAGGCAGTCGAGGAACGTCGTCGTAAATGAGCACGATCTCGCCGGGACGCATGTACTGTGGTAACCATGATTTGCACTGGGCGAAGACGTCAGAAGCCACAACGTCATGTCTCGCAGCACAGAATAGGACCAAAACATCGTCAACGATGCTTGCAGTGGCCAGGTGAACACCATCAGTCTTCGAGGCGATACCTTCGATTTCTCCCAATTCAACCCTTTGGCCTCTGAGCTTGACTTGGCCCGATGTCATACGTCCCAAGATCTCTAGTTCCCCATTTGGACGACAAATTGCTCTATCACCGGTTTTATAGATTGGCCCATAGCCGGCCAGTTCAACGAATGCAGCTTGGTTTTGTTCTGGCCGGTTCAAGTATCCGTCAGCAAGTTGGCCCGCAATCGCCAGCTGCCCCGATTCGTCAACAGGTGCTATCTCAAGTGCTTCGTCTTCCTTAAGGACAAATGCAGTCACTGTTGCCAGCGGTCTCCCAATGCAGCGTACAGATGCATCAGCAGCGAGCTTGGGGGCCAACGTACAATGAATTGCCGCCTCCGTGGGGCCGTACATAGCGTACAGCATGCTTGACGTATCTGAGCTGCCTCCAAATTCAGACACGACCGGAGCAGTGAGCATCTCTCCAATTGTCAGGAGCGTCTTCAGGCAAGGAGCCGCCTTCCTGGTTCTCAATAACGTTCCCGCTACGGTCGGAGTGAGCTCCGCAGCGTCTGCGTCTAGCATCCGAATAGTCGCGGGTAGATCAGTAAGCATTCGCTCGCGTTCACAGCCTACCAATGTGGCTCCCCGGAAGAATGTAAAGAATATCTCAAATATGGATACGTCGAACGTTGGTGAAGCAAATTGTAGAAATCGTTTGAAACGGGGGATATGCTCGTCGTGCGCAAGTAATGACTGGGACACTGACAAGTGTGATACTACGACGCCCTTTGGAAGTCCTGTAGAACCTGATGTGTACATGATATATGCTGGAGTGGAGGGGTCAAGGTACTGGCGGTGTTGAGGATGGGTGTCATTCACCTGTGGAGACCGTGATGTTTCTTGGAGCCTTTCCAAAGATACAGTCTTGCACTTGATATTTGTCAGAGCATCTTCGAAGGATGCCATGGTGGTGGTGGTGGTCAGAACGAAGGTTGATTGAACATCTTGGAGGATGAACTTGAGTCTTTCGGGAGGCACGTCGTGACTGACTGGGCAAAAGGCAGAGCCAGACTTCAATACTGCCACCAATGCCACATAGAGTTCTGGACACTGAGGTATAATGACGGGAATAATGCATCTTGCATCCTCTTTGGGCGATACATACTCTTTGATGTCTCGGGACAGAAGATCTGTTAGGCGATGGAATTCGCGGTAGGTAAGACTGATGCGTCTGTCGTCCGCCTGCCAAAAGTCCAGGATGACCTTTTCTTCAGACGGCGTCGCTATGAGTTCGTGCAATAATTGAGGCCCCGGCAGTAGTTGACGCTGCTCGTTGACGACTGACAGATCACGTGGGCCGTGGACGCCATTGACTGGCCGAGGCATATTGTCGGACGGCGACAATGACGAGGAAAATGATGAAGAGACCTCTGAGACTATGAGAGATTCGGTGAGATTAGTACCGACGTGAGAGAGACTTTGTCGTGCAAGATTTGTCACGATATTGGATGGAACCACCAGCAGGGAGTGAGTTCTGCTGATATAGGTGGTGTTTCATGGGCAACGCCATAGAGTGAGTCGGCGCAAGGGGCGTTTGTAGAGCTGTTTGACGTCCGGCCGGCACTCGCGAGAGTAGCTACTGTACGGAGCAATTTCTTTGTTTGTTCTTTGGATGACGGATCTTTCTCGTGTAGCATTGAGCATTGCTCGACATGGGCGCGACCCAGCCAACGCTAACCTCCGATGGCGCCTCTTAGTACCCAGTATAGTGACCTGCGTCTTCACAATACTCAAGGTATGCTAACACAGAAACAGCCAAGCTGATCTGCGGGCGTCAGCGTGCAAACGAATGCAGGTCTTGAGGAGCCCGTGCCAGTAGCGAGTGTGGTACAGTAGCAAGCGTGGTCGGTTGGAGTCTTGGGGAGAAAATTTTTGATGCCCACCCGAAGCCTCGTCAAGTCGTGTGCAGCCTGCCGTGGGGCTCAGTCCACGCCGTCTACACGGTCCACCACGCCACAGGTTGTAACAAATACCACTGACTGGTCAAGCCATTTGGCCATGACACCGCCATGACACCGACATGAAGCCGTGACCAAAGACTATGTATCTGATAATCTCTCCGATTATCAGATACCTGGCGCTCCGCAATCGGATCAGATTTTTCGTGGCGTGCAAAATCCTCCATCTAATCTCTTGACCGTGTCCAGCCCGTGTCATGATGCCCTGATGTGGAGGAGGAAAAGTTGGCCTGCTGGGCAATCGTTCCCGGGCTCCTCATATGTCACCGGACGTTTCCGCGTTGACGGTTGCCACCAATACAGGCCATTCTTGGGTCACGCATCGCAGCCTTCGTTATTCAACTTGTGTGCTCCATACATATACTGGTCTATTTCCCCGGAGTCAAACCCTACTGCTTCTTCTCCCAAGACAGCCGCTGCAGAACTGCTTGCCTTCTGGCTGTCGTCTCCTGGATTTCGAGTACCGGGTTCCACAATACGTCTCTGAGTTTGCTAACTGTTTGTGTCTTGTTCTCATGGCTCCGGGGGTCCTGTCTGGAGTAAACGGACATGCCCATGAATCAGACCAGGCGAGTCCGGCGAACGACATCATTGGCTGGACTTCTGGGCCTTCAACATATGGCCTGCGAACGAAAGGCGCTGCAGCTGGCTTCTATTCTGCAGCTCCAGGCGAAGTCCATGACCTTGTATGTGTGGGTTTTGGGCCGGCCTCACTCGCCATTGCGGTCGCTCTCCATGACTCGCTGCGCGCCCAAAGGGAAGCCGGCACCGAGACTGCCAATCCGACAGTCCGCTTTCTGGAAAGACAGAACGCCTTCAAATGGCATGCGGGGATGCTGCTCCCCGGGGCAAAGATGCAAATCTCCTTCATCAAAGATCTTGCCACCCTCCGAGATCCCACAAGCCACTTCACCTTTCTGAATTATCTGAAGCAGCACGACCGGCTGGTGCAATTTTCGAATCTGAACACCTTCTTGCCCTCTCGGCTGGAGTTTGACGACTATCTGCAGTGGGCAGCACGCCACTTTGAGCATGTTGTTGAATATGGTCAAGAGGTTGAGTCGATACACCCCCAGAGACTGGCTGGGACGGAGGAGTATGACTGCTTTGAAGTTGTGTCACGAAGCCTTGCCACCGGCAGGACCACGAGTTTTCTGAGTCGAAACGTTGTGATAGCGGTAGGCGGTCGACCCGCAAAGCCAGCGCTCTTTCCGACCTACCACGATCGCATTTTGCACTCATCTGAATACAACACGAGGATCGGCCGCGTGCTGCCAGATAGTGACCAAAATTCTAACATTGTTGTGATGGGCGGCGGGCAAAGTGGTGCCGAGGTCTTCAATGATCTTCATCACCGCTATCCCAACGCCACCACAAAGCTCATCATTCGAGACTCGGCACTTCGGCCAAGTGATGATTCACCATTTGTCAATGAAATCTTCGACCCAGAAGCCGTTGATCCTTTCTTCGATCAGCCGGAGGATCGGCGGTCCGAGAGTGTGAAAAAGAACAAGGCCACCAACTACAGTGTTGTGAGGCTCGAATTGCTGGAGAAGCTATACGATGATCTGTATATGCAAGGGATCAAGCAACCAGACAAGCGGCTCTGGCAGCATCAGATTCTGCCGCTGAGGGAGCTCTCAGCAGTCGTTGACAATGGGCCTCACGAACACGTCGATTTGATTTTGACTAACCTGAACCCGTCGAGTAAAGGCAGTGAAGAGAAGTTGGCAGCCGATGTGGTTGTGTTGGCCACTGGTTATCGTCGAGATGCACATGTCGATATGCTCACTGCTTGTCAGAGCATCAACTCGAATGCTGATGGGCACTGGCAACCCAGGCGCGATTACAGTTTAGAATTGAATCGTGGGTCTGTAAAGGAAGGCGTCGGAATCTGGCTGCAAGGATGCAACGAGGCCACTCACGGCTTGTCCGATACTCTGCTGTCCATCCTGGCCACTCGAAGCGGAGAGTTGGTGGATTCCATCTTCGGGATCAACTCGAACCCCAGTGGTCAATGAGGAAAGCCTGGTCTTGGTGGATGTACAGTACCTCTCATATCCTTATCGATACGATGGCATACTTTTCCCCTTGCCAGCAAGGAAGGAGTCCCACACGCTATCTCGACAGGAATTGAGATGCCTGAATCCTAGATGATGAATGGAAATAGTTGTTGGGATTTGATTAGTTGTAGACTGGCCAAACTGGTGTTCTCCCTGGTCCGAGCTTCTGGCTTTCGGGTCAATTAGCCTCCCATTGGCAGTCTTCCTGGTGTTTACCAGCAGATTTCAGTCCCGGGGAAGCCGATGCCCATGTCCTCAGTTGTGGAGAATCCAATGAAGGCTGACCAGGCCGTTGGTGGAGGTCGAACCGCACAAAAGTCATAGGATGAATGGCGCCACCTCCGCAAATAGGCCACAGGTCTCAAGGCAAAGATGCCTGGTGTAAGCGGCTTTTGGAGACAAGGATATGCCCATCCTCGTTGGCCAATGTTGGTGGTGTGGCCCAAGGCCAGAATCACCCAACTGCCGTCCGGAGAAAGGGCGAAGGGGACTGGCTGGGCGTGTGACGGACTAGGAGACAGCATCTTGTCCTCAACTTCAACTGCTGCCTTTGACAAGAGAGACTGTGGGAGACAGGAGAATCGGCCGTAGGGTCAGTAGAACATGAGCTTGAGGAGCCACAGGGCAAGTACAGGGCAAACTGCACACAATTTTTTGGATTTCGGAATCGCAGCTGGAACCTCGCAACCTCGGCATGCGACTCGACTCAAGTGGCCAGTGGCTGATTATTGCCGGCGCCCCAGTCACCAATTTGACCCTCACAACTCCAACGTTGCTGCTCGAGTCCCTTTCACTTTCGCAGCCGCCACATTTTGTTTCGATTTGACCATTTCTTCAAACTTCTGTTCCGCATGGACACACAAGTCCTCAGCCTTGTCGACTGAGCGGCCATGGACAGCCTTGAACATGACCTCGAGCACCCCAAGAAACGACGGCGGCGTGAGATTGAACGGAAGCCACTCGCCGCTCGTCTGGCTTTTGACGAAACGGTCAAGAGCGATGCTGCCTTGATTTCCCAGGGTCTCTGGTCCAAACTGACGGGTGAGCGTGATGGTATGCTGTCTTCGCATCGAATCCAACTTTTCTGGTGCGAATAACCTGCTGACACGGATTTGCAGACGCACGTAGGCCGACCTCCAACCTGTTCATTGCTCTTACGCCTTGTTCCCCTCTCCATACCGAGCTACAAGATTCCACCTGGACTGTTCTCCCTGCACAGCTCCGCGAGCCACAGTCTTCAGCGGAGGCTTTGGAACTGGTCGATGTTATAAACCTTTCACCAAATTCCTCTGCCTGTCAGTCGATCCTGAAGACCTACGCGGCAATCGACCGAGATCGTCATCCGGGTCATGTTCCCAAGTCGATTGAGATTCGGGCTATCGTCACGAAGCCTCTCACCCTCGAAACGATCTACGTGTCCGTTGAAAAGGGTATGCTTGAAAAGGTCGACGACATACAGGCCAAGTTCGGCGGTGGCTTTCAATATGGCAGGCATTTGAAAGTTGACAGACGACCATCCGCGCCGAATGGTGTGCTCCAAAATGTGCCCTCTATTACCAGTCGACTGGCCTCTCTTGTTCGAGAAGCACTTTCTCAACTGCCCGTAGTGCATTCGGGAGATGTTTTTCCTCTGCCACTCCCAGCCCATCCTATCACTCACGTTCGACCGCCTCCTGCCATCGTGGTGGAGTGCGAGCCAGTGTCCCAGGGACATGTCTCTGCAAAGACTAAGATTGTTCTGGTCCAGACAGGTTCCTCACAAGAGAAAGCCCTTGCCAAGTTGGCGCCTGTTCAACCTATAATCGAAGAGTCCCTTGAAGATACCGCAGAGGATACCTCAAATGACCAATTCTATTCAGCAGCCGAGGACAGGCAGACAGAGACAGGATCAGATGAGGATGATCTGTCCGATGACGGATCCGGCACTGATTCGCCTCACGAAGAAAGTGATGAGGATTCGGACTCCATGGATGATATGATTTCCCTTAGCGCCCCTGGACTGCCGCCTCAGCAGGCCGGGACGCTGTCGGCCATGACTGCGGCAACCCCAAGACCGGGTGGGAAAAGGGCCACAGGCACACACACCCCGGGTTCCCTCTATTCGAGCTTCACCTCTGTGACAGCAAGGGGTGGCAGTCGCCCAGGGAAAGTGTTCAGAACCGAGGCTCTACTTCGCAAAATCCCTATTGAGCTGATGCACCCCCAGCCCAGCCCTGAGGATGATGAAGAGTCGTTCGTCTTCATTGATACCAGCACGCTTGCCAAGATTGGATGTTTTTCTGGCGACTGGGTTCGAATAGAGATCGCCAGAAATGTGAGCTCGCAAGGGTTCCCGCATTCAGCTATGAGGACTCTCGGTGGATTTGCAGAAGAAGAGTCTGACTGGCGAACGGTTAAGGTGTTTGGCCTTTCAGGTCTGGCAAATCTGCAGCCACGCTATGCGGTCGACAAGACTGGTGACCGGAGGTCAAGCTTCTCGCAGAGGGACCTACTGTTGCCGTTTTCACCGGCCGTCTATCTCTCTCCCATCCTTTTGGCTAATTTATCTAATGCTCAGTACGTCAAACTTGGATCTTTGCCTACCACCCCTCGGCACGATCTCAAGTCGAGCCATCCGCCAAGGTCCAGCACGTCCAAGTCCCCGCCAATTGCAAAGGAGGTTGTCCTTTCAAAAATCGCCGATCCAACGACAACCAATCCCGCTTTTCAGCCAACTTTATTCTCATCCCTTCAGTACCACCTCCAGAGCAAAAAGCGCATCTTGAAGAAAGGTGATCTCATTGCGGTGCCGGTGGACCAGGAGCTGGGAAAGGCCCTCACCTCTCAAGGAGGTCCAGATGAAGCTCCAAGCGAGGACGAAACGATAAAACGACTCAACACCCCTGAGACGGTTGGCAATTCGCGATTCGCAATTGCATGGTTTTCAGTGCAACAGATTCACGCCGACCAGGCGGGCAATCAGAGTGGAGAGGATCAGAGCACATGGGGTGGTGTTGTCACCCTCGATAGTCTGCAAACTAGAGCCTCCCAAAGTGGTACATCCATCCAATCTGTCTCGCACTCGACAGAAATCTGGAGCCGTTATTGGTTTGGCATAAACAAACTTCCGCAACAGAACATACATCGGATCGAACATGTCCCTACAGCAGCAGATATACCACCCCTAGACAAACTTCCTTTGGAGACCCGTCTATCTGGGTTGATTTCCGCTGCGGTCAGCAACCGTGCTGTCAGTCTAGGGCTTCCCCCCCTCGTCATATTGCTCTACTCCACTCAACGACAGATTGGCAAGTCGTACATTGCCAAATCCGCTTGCTCGGCTATCGGCGTGCACGTCTTCCCGATATCTGCTCACGACCTACTCTCTGAGAACGCGTCAACCACAGGTGGTGGGGATACAAAGACAGAGGCATTATTACGGACCAGAGCTGAACGGGCGCTTTCGGGAGGTGCTCAACAGACTGCCTTGCTTATCCAGCACATTGATGCTCTCACCGCTGATAGAATGGTGCCTGTGTTACAGGAGATCATTTCAGAGTCTCGTGTTTTGATTGCTACGACCTCAAAAATCGATGATATACCTGCCGGGATCCGCAGTCTATTCTCCCACGAACTGGAGGTAACAGCGCCAGATGAAAAGGCCAGAGAACTAATCCTTCACAACGCATGCGTTTCCATTTCGACACCTTTGTCGACTACTGTCAATCTGAAATCAATAGCTCTTCAGACCGCGGCGCTAGTAGCTGGTGACCTGCTAGACGTGGTGAATCGAGCTTCACTTGCACGGTCGACGCGTCTGCTTTCACTCGCAGAGTCTCAGAGTTGTAATGTTTCCGATATCTTCATCTCTGGAGGCCAAGCAGCCACGCATCTACTCCCCAGCGACTTCACTCGCGCCATTGCCGCTGCGCGATCGAGTTTCTCAGATGCTATCGGGGCCCCAAAGATTCCCGCTGTCACATGGCAAGATGTGGGAGGCCTTTCGTCGCAAAAAGACGCAATCATGGAAACTATTTCCTTGCCTCTCACTCATCCCGAACTATTCGCCAATGGCATCCGAAAGCGGTCGGGAATCTTGTTCTACGGGCCTCCAGGAACCGGGAAGACTCTGTTGGCGAAGGCTATTGCTACAGAGTTTAGCCTCAACTTCTTCAGCGTCAAAGGTCCTGAGTTGCTGAATATGTATATTGGTGAATCCGAAGCCAATGTACGACGGGTTTTCCAGCGTGCTAGAGATGCCCGCCCCTGCGTCGTATTTTTCGATGAACTGGACTCAGTTGCACCAAAACGTGGAAACCAAGGCGACAGCGGCGGGGTTATGGATCGGATCGTGTCCCAACTCCTCGCGGAGCTCGATGGGATGTCAAGCGGAGGTGGAGGCAGCGACGATGGGGATTCCAAGTCGACCTCGAACGCAGGGGGTGTCTTTGTTATTGGTGCAACGAACAGACCAGACCTCCTCGACCCAGCCCTTCTCCGGCCTGGCCGATTCGACAAGATGCTCTACCTAGGTGTCGCCGACACGCACGATCAGCAAGTCACGATATTGAAAGCGCTGACACGAAACTTCACCTTAGCACTGGATGTCGATCTGATGAGCGTTGCACGCCGGCTACCTTTCACCTACACCGGTGCCGACCTATACGCGTTGTGCAGTGACGCCATGCTCAAGGCAATCACGCGGAAAACGCGATCCGTGGATGAGAAGGTGCAGCACGTCGGCAAGGCGCGTGGTGAGGATATCAGCACGGGCTACTTCTTCGATCATTTGGCCACTGAGGAGGACGTGCAAGTTGTGGTAAGCGAAGCCGATTTTATGGCGGCTCAGAATGAGCTGGTTGGCAGTGTGAGCAAGAAAGAACTGGAACATTTTGAGAGGATTCGGAAGCTGTTCGAAGAGCAAGATATCACTGCGCCCCCCTCAAAAAACGGCCAAAGTGAACCTGCCCCTGCGATATTACCCTTGCGTCCCGCCCCGGCGCCAATGCCAGCTTCCCAATCGGTATCGGGTCCTCACGCAGACGACCAACCGAGAGACTCCCCGCTTGAAATCAAGGACAAGGGCAAGGGCAAACAGAGGGAAAACAGTACACCGAACTCAAATCACACCCCATCATCGGTTTCTCCGACATACATCTCAAACTACAACAAAACAGCGGTACCGCGGATCGGCAATCCCGACTCCGGCAACTCTTCAGATGCAGATAACTCGGACTTTGGATTCAGCATGAGACCGACCCATATGAACGGGAGTGCGATCAATGGAACAAGAACATCGGTGGAAAACAAGGGGAAGGGTAAATTGAGGGAGTTGGCCCCGGAAGCAATGGCTGATGGATTTGTGGATGATGTCGAGGGGGACGATGAGGGCCTTTACGACGATTGAACTAATCTCCGCGTGCAAAGGGTTCTGCATGCACCCTTGTCCCATAACACTGCCCGTTGCGGCGCAGCTCGGCGGCAATGACAGTGACAGTGGCAGCAGCCCATGTCGTTAAAATGTGCCGGATATCCACACAATCAACAGCAAGCATTTGAATGATTTGATCGCAATCTTGGACATGAAAAGTTACAGTCATTGAATCTTCAATTAGATATGCCTTTACCTGTGTATGTCCTTCTACAGAATCTTCAACTTGCTCCCCACTTCGTAGGGTAGCTTTACTCGGAGGTCAGATTCTAGGATCATGACAAATACTGACGATGAGGATAGGGGTGATTTGCTCTTCCTCGGCCCGTCCGTCCATCTCGATTCCCGATTCTACTCTAGTCTGCTCTGCGCTACTGTACAAAACTACATACCCTAGTCTGTACAGTATGTGCTCTACAATTACGGGAGTATTCTCCTCCGCGTCTCCCCTAGTTAGGTACTCTGTACTCTGCTCATATCGGTTCTCTGCCCTCCCCTCGATCGGATCTCCATCTCCATCTCCATCTCGCAACGCGCATGAGAGAACGTACTCGGGACGCGGATGTATGCACATCGTTCTCCTATTCGTTCCTCGGTATGTTTTATTATACCATCTCTTATATCACACATGCATGGCATGGCTACATACATAACATGGCTATACACGTTAGATCATGGCCACGGCACACTGATTGACCGGAGTGTGTATGTATGTGTCCTTGTGAACTCCGTAGAAGGAAGGCACCCTAAGGGGGGGAGGAATGGAATTTTCTCGTTGCTCCTTTTTCTCCTTCCTTCCTTCTTACGTTCCCTTTCCTCTTTCCTTCCTTCCAGCTCGTCTCTCCTTTTCCCTCCACTTTTCCTCTTCCTCGCTCCTTCCTCCTTTTTCTTTCTCCCTGTCCCGGTTTTCCCCTTTGTATTCGCCTTTTCCCTTTCGCACTTGTCCCTCAAGGGATGTAATTTCTTTTTGTATTCTCTTCTTTCTCTTTCTAATACCTGCTGTAGTCCGTATATCGTATTATATCTTATCGTCTCCTATCGTAATAGAGATGGAGATGAAGATCGTGTATAAATAAGAACTAGAAAAAGAAAAAGAAAAGAAGGCCGTGGAGCTAGATATATATATAGGATTGGAAGCAGGAAGCAAGAAGTAGAAGTAGAATCTAATCCTGATCCTGATCCTGACTCGAAAGGAGAACTAGACCAAGAATCAGAAGGAGATGTAGATGCAGAATGAGTGCAGGTAGAGTATCAGCTAGAGGTATGGCTTACGGAGGAGGACGAAGAGGAGCCTGTGGTCCCCCTCCTGTAGATATACAGGACTTTGACTCTAAGCGTAGCTACCAGGTAAGTCGATTTGTTGAGCTTGGATGAATATATCCATGCGGTGTACGGTGTTGACTCCTTCTACACAAGTACTCCGTATGTACGAACCCATAGCATCAGTATACCTATGTAGGTAGAGAAGTACATGCGAAGAAACAAGCCAGCCTTGAACGACTCACTCGCCGACTTTCGCTCTGATTCCGGAGTCCGCATGCATGCACGAAAAGGTTCCCTTTTTCTTCACCCTTTCTGTCGTCCTTTCTCCTCCTGGGGGAAGAACAAAAAAAAAAAAAAGGGCGACCTAAGTCGTTGGTCCTCCTGGTTACGCCCGGCTCTTATCTCATTTCATCTCGTCTCGTCTCGTCTCGTCTCGTCTCTTCTCGCCGTGTCTTGGCTCTGTACTTCGCGTGAAGTAGTAACTCCGGCCTCCGTATGGCTATGGCAGTGTCTCTGAACTTGTTTCCCCCCCAAGAGCAGCCGTCCGTGGGACGAGAACGGAGTTTGTGCACACTCGCGCGTGTGCCGTATGGATACAGTATCTTGCGCACCCTTTTCATTGGTGTCGTTCGTTAGTGGCCTCCGAGATACGACCTTGACCTTCCCCCTGATCCAAATGATCACTTCATCTCGCGTGCGCCGAGACGAGCAACAAGGAAAAGAAAGATTTTCGAAACATGCATGAAAATCTAATTAAACTGGTTTGTCTTAACCGCTCAAGCGCCGTTCTAGAAAAGTCACGCCGCGGGTCTGATATGCAGCCTTCAGGAGAGTGTGGGCCATAGGTCCACGGATCTAAAAACGCGCAATCCTCGGTTGCTGAAACAGGCGTTGACGGAAGATTAAATTAAGGAAAGCTCAACGATCTGTACGACCAAGGGGAACCGAAGACTGAAATGGAGAATGGAAGGCACGAGGTGGAATGGACTTGACGGAGGTGGGTGAGTCCTACCGTATGGAGGAGAGATTCCGTCCTCTGCAACCACAACTAGCGTCGTTCTCGATCCCAGGGCGATGGTACATAGCTGTCAGTTGTCCATCAAGACTCCACTGAATACAGAAGATATTTGGCATAGGTATGTGCTGAGGAGGCTGGTTGAATCCAATCCCACATGGAAGTCCCCATCGGCAGAAGACTCAAAGCATCCGTATATAAAATAACAAGGTCGGCAAAGGGGGTTGTCGCGACCAGGGAAAGTCGATAGAACGCCCTCCCGGGTTACCTCTATAACATTCCCAAGAATCAAAAGTAGTTGACAAACTCCGTCCATCGTGATCGTTCGTGATCCTCCTCGACGCTCCATGCCGCGTGCGCCAGATGTATGAAGATGTGTTATTATGGATTATGTTTTCTTCGTGCCCGCAGGGCATGATGTTCGTCCGGCTCTTGCCCCTCCACTCTTTTCTCGTAGTCAAGTATGCTCAGTCTGGCCAGCAGACATTGGCCTCGGTCCCCGATTATACAAATACATAGGAATGAACAAAAAATTTTTTGGCGATCATGCGTCTGTTGGCGATACCGTCAATGGATAATGGCCCTATCGAGCGACTGATGGCTGTATGAGAACAAGAGGTCGAAATCGAAATCGGACCCACGGAGAATTAAGCGACTCCCGTCTGTTCGTTGTGCGCATGGGTATCATATACACATGTATCTTCCACTTTCTATAGTCGTAGCTCATGGGGGTGAAAATGTCTGGATGTTCGTCGTGGGATTGGTTCGGAGAAGAGTCTGCGCAAATGTATGAAGATGGGCGTGCGCGTCAATGGCCATATATTGTGTTATAGCCCCTTCATATGTGACGATTAGGCGGATGAAGGACCGAATGGTGGATTGTCCTGCTTGGCTTCTCGTTGCGCCTCGAGACCTGGGCTCGATACCTGCTGTACATCTCGAGCGACAGAAGCAGCTTGTTGAGCTCGTTCTGGCCTCGCAAGAAGCCTGTCGGACGGACTCTGAGCGGCGTCTGTACTCCGTCCATCACCTGAATCGTCCGCCGGAGACCTAGAAAGTGCCTGGCGAGATGATTCTCCCTCCTCACGCTGGCGCCTGGACCGTCTCTTCCCGCTAGACGTCTCCTCCTTTGGCCCAACATACTGCAAGAGTGGCGTCTGCATGACGGGTGATGTGGTAGCAGGAGCTTCAGCAAGCGAGCTAGGGGTTCCAGACGGCCTCGATTTCTTTGCCGGCCTCCTCTTCGGCTCGTAAGTCTGCCCGGCCTCTGCAAGCTTCCGGTCGCGTTCTTCTGCCTCTTCTTTCGTCGGACGGCCTCGTTTCTTGCGCTTTTCCCCGGGCGGCTCAGGATGAGTGAAAGGACGCAAGATCCGGAAGCCCTCTCCATTGGTCGTAGGAGGGATGGGCGAGTCTGTCGAACGGGGAGGACGAGGCTGAATCGGACGCTGCGTTGGCTGGGGTAAATCAGACTCAGACACTGCTCTCATTTCCGGAGGATACGGCGCAAGTGGCTGCTGAGGAAAGCCTGGGTGCCCCGGCCCTGGGAAGGAGCGGGATTGACTACGCAAAAAGTTGTACATATGCCGACAGGCACTAGGAGTGCGGCCTACACGAGGTCAGCGCATGACTATGGATTTCGCGACCAGGAGCGAGAGACATTGGACGTTTATTTGAGAAGACTGGGTTCGGGACTATCTCGCGCAGATGCGCGACGGGCATGCCGTCCTTTCTGGAGCCTACATACCTGCTGGCAGAGCAACCTCGTCCCATCTGGGTTGTATATTGCCGTTCTCCATGGCGCGCACCAGAAATGCCGGCACATCCTGCCCCGTACTCTGAATAATGTTGGTCAACAAAACGATTTGCTCCGAAATTGTCCATGGTTGATGGAACAAATTTGACATCGGGAAGGGAGGGAGCGGAGCGCAAGCTGAATCTTGGAAGGGACGGGATGCATGTGACTGTCATCAAGCGCGCAATAGTGACCGGCATATAGGTAGTGTTGGTTCCGCAGCACTGTTCATCCAGATCCGAGTGCAACTGCAGAACTTGTTCTGGCCTCGACTCACGGTGCACAGAGGACGGAAAGGACAGTGGGTTTGTGGGTGACCTGGCCGGGAGGTTGTAAGAGACCTTTTTAAGAGAGGTAGATTGGTTCGCCCATTCAAGCGACAAGGCAGAACAAAAATTCCAGGTCAGGACCAGCACGCTCGAGTCTGGACAGAAGGCCTTGGTGGACTGGTGGTCCTTCTGCCTTCGAGGCCGGTTGAGCCAGGCGCAGAAGGGGAATCATTCCAAGTTAGCCATTTGGGAAGAGCAACTGGGCATCGAACAGTCTAGCAGTCTAGCGATTATCAGTGGGCAGATGATCAGGAGCCGCGGGTCGACCAATGTCGGCCGCAGCTGCAAGACATGCAACGGCGCGTTGTGAGTGGCCGGGCGGTGGCCATCTGCGCGTGAGAGCAAGGGAATTAGAGTCGGGAGCAGGATGTCTGAGGGAAGGTTCCGTACGGTTGCGGCGCAAGGGAGGTCGGGAGGTCAGGTCTGGTGGTACTGTGGTAGTTTCTGGTCAAAGATGCTGGATGCTGGTTCAGTTAGGTTTGGGTTGGTCAAGTGGTGCTGCTGGCGGCGCTGTGAGTCGCTGTTGACTATGGCTCTGGTCGCGCTGAAGCGGCGCCTGATGAGTGCTAACCAGCTAACGCTGCAAACTCTCGACAAGCTATGCAGCAGGCTAGGCTCCGTCGAGCACAGCGTGAGTGGATGCAAGCGTAGAGGCAAGGAGGACTGAGATGCAGGATGGGAGGGCGCAATGGTGGGAACAAGTGGCAGAATCCTGTGTCTAGGTGAGTCTCCTGCAGCAATCCAGTGCTGTTGTGGTTAGCCCGCTCTTGCCCACCAAAGCCCAGCCATGTCTTGGGTGCGCAAGCTCTGTTCTTCATGATTAACTCACTCTCCCCTTGCTTCCCCCCCCCCTCCCCATCAACTTTCTCAACTCGGGGGTTCGCAGCATTCGGCAGGCCGCAGCGCAGGCTCCGCGCCCCTGCAGCATGCCGAAAATTGAAGAAGCCTTTTCGCCCGTCAATCTCAGGGTTGCATGAGCGAGCGCAGAAGCAAACACCTACCTACCCAGGTACCTCGAGGACCTCGTAGCTTTGGGATTTTTGATAGAGCGAGTGGAGGCGTTGGCCGGGCAGCCCGCAAATCAGCGAACTTGCCGTCGGGGGCGCTGAAGATCGAGTGGGAAGCAAATGGGGAGCCCGAATGCCGTGTTGCGGGCTCAACGAGCCGCCGAATCAGGAGCGGTAGGCTGCCCAAGCTTCGAAAAGTGCCGGCTGTGACGCTTCGCCATTTCGCCATCTCGCCCAATTGCCCAACCACCCTCAGCATCTCACATCTCAATCACAACTGCCTCGTGGCCGGGCGTCCAACAACTGCGTTGCGAATAAATGGACCCCCCTTTCCGTGTCGCAGCCTTGTCTGTTGCCACTGGCCCCGAATCAACTCAACGCAACTCGCCTTGCCAATGTCAGCGGACGGCAGTCGAGTGCGAGGGGCACTTTCAATCTGGAGGTGAAATTGCGAAGTGAACCTCGCGAGGAGGACTTCTCCGAAGACAACAAAGCCCTCAACTCCCCCGCTGCTGGTGGTGCTGGTGGTGCTGGTGGTGGCATCATGAGCCTTCCGCCCTCGCTGTCTTCCTCCTCTGCCCACCGCTACTCTCGCACAGTCTTTCGCGCGACGGACCGTTCTTATATAGACGTCTTTGCTGTCGCTCTGACCGCTCTTTGTTGCGAGCCTCGGATCTGCCAAAACGCGCCAACGCAACAATGACGGAAGTTGGGCAGATGTGCAGAGCCACGTTGCGCCCTACGAGAGCACTGCTCCCACTGGCCTCGGGAAGCTAAACATATATTCGCCTCACTTTTTAGTGAGCAGTTACATGCATTCATCGTTACGCTAGTCTCGTCATCTTAGCTCTTGCTGCATCAAATCGCCGTCAGGTGCTGTCCTTTGTCCCGCTCACGGCATCTAACCGGCTCCTGGCCTTGACGAACAAGAGTCCGTTCAAAAGGCTGATCGCGAGAAATTAGGTTCGTTTTCCTTCCAGTCTCGCCATTACACGTGGCAGTGTTTCTTCGTGTTGATCTGGCCTGGTCCAGGAGAAAGAGGAATTTCATTTACCCATTTCCGATCTGAGGGCAAGTCTCGAGCGATTTCCAACCCGCAACCCACCCTACCCCTGCCCTCCCACGACATGCGTCCCCAAGGTCTCTAAGGCGAACCACAGCCGCCCCGATTCGGAAGCCAATCATGGTGGTGGCAATCAAAGACATGTAAAGGCGTCGTTGACGAGGGACGAGATCGATTTCTCAATGGAGAACCTGTGTGCTGTGACCCCTGGGGGTATTCGCGAGAAGCATTTGCTGTCCACGGTCCTGAAACACGCTCTTACCCTTGAGAGATGTTTCACCTTGGATCATGCGCAGCGGCTGTGGGCATCGCGCTCGAGCGACAAGATCAAGAAGGCAAATGCACATTGCCCATAGTCTGGATGCGGATGACCGATATCGACCAGGCGAAGGTACGTCGTGAGCACTCGACGCTTTTTGGTGAGCGTGATGTCTCTTCCCGGACTAGGATCATCCTGAATATCGTCTCCAGCAGAATATAAACCATTGACAGCACATTGCATTCCGCCCACAAATAACAGGGTAAAGGTAGCTAAATCTGCGAAGGGCTCTCATATGGTGACTGACAGTCCTGCTACGTTGATTCGATTTTCCTATCACTGGATACTGTGATGGAAATCATGTTGATCTTGATTAAACAGCAGGGGTGGCCGTTGAATCAGCCCTGCTCCCAACCTCGTGATGATGGGACGGCAACGCGAGACTTCGTGTGGTGTGCATTTCGTTCCTGTGAGACTGACCAGGTGCGATTAAAATGGACCAACCTAGCAACTCTCACAGGGCCTGCTCGTGCCAGCTCGGAGAGGCATTGGGACTATTCAACTCTTAGGAATCAGGACTAAGAACGCTACATATTTCCAAGTCGGGCACTGTAGTTGGCTCCGACCTCTTTAATCTACACCTACTCACCACTTGCTCCCGACTATTAGCTTTCCTGGCTGACCGTAGAGGAGGATGTTTGTTTGACTCAGTTGGTAACGTAAACTAAACATTTCACACCCGTTCTCAAGATACTGGCGTACGACAAATAGCAGCAGAGCATCAGCATCAGTGGCACTTCTACGCCCTGCAGGCGATGTGTCCAGTGACGCTACTCGGTACATACTTTTGGGATGGTGTATGGGGGGTATACTGACTTCCAGTGAGCTCTAGTGTCTCCTAGGTAGACCAAAAAGCAATTACAGACAGCTTCTCCAACTTGCTATTGCAACACTGACCAGAGACAGGCCAAATATCTTTTCTCGATTTCTTGTACGAGCGTATTTAATCAATGGGACCTAGCGAGCTAGCAAGGCTGCACGCCAGACTCGGATGGGACCCGCTGAGCCGCCAAGCTGAACTGAGGATTACACAGCCACCACAGCCACAGGTCAAAAATGGCTTGGCCATGACCTGTCAAGTGGTAGATGCTCAGGTCTGAAAATGGACGGGGAATTCGGAGTGGTCACTTTGGGTCAAAGCATACATGGCCATAATTTACCTCTGATCACCTTTTGTTTGAGCACGGGAGACTGATCGGGATGTCGCACTCCACGCATAATCCTCCCATTGTGGTAGTGAATACTGCCAGCGACAGACAACAAGTACCATTGAGGGACTACCTGAACGCACGAGTCGCGCCGTTCTTAAAGAAGGCCATCACGCAAAGCTTGGATGCCGAGTACGTGTTCCATAGTCAATGATGGGCCGAGAAGAATAACATGCTTTGCCTGCATAGGCAAGGGATTTCTGCGCCGAACATTCATGCTGATTCGCGTTTTGCGCAACAGAGCAGAATTCCCTCTCCAGTGGCTAGGAGAATGTCTCATCCATCAGTCGATCCTCTACGAAGGCAACCCGGACCGGACGAATATTCGCGAAAGATTCCTCTATAAGTTTGAAGACCCCAAACCACAAGAGCCCGCAGACGTAGCGGCTGCCACACCAGCTGCAGCACCGCCAGCTGAACCTCCGCATCGTTCACCGTCCGCGCAACCAGAGCAAACACCTATGACACAACCAGAGCAAACGCCAGTGCCGGAACCAGAGCAAATGCCCGTGCCACAACAAGAGCCTACCGAACTACAGTCCGAGGTTACCATGAACGAAGCGAGCGACACTGTGGCAGAACAGCCGCAACCCCCGCAAGCAGCTGAAGAGGAGACTGCGCCGCAACCCGTACCCGCTACAGTAGAGCCTGCTGTTAATGGAGTCAAGGAGGGAGAAGAAGAGGCAGCGAGAGCAGGAGACGCATCAAAAGATGCTGATACTGACATGGGAGGGACATCATGATAAGAAAAAAGGACGTTCACACTCAAGCCTTTGGGGAGTGCATAATGCCGGCGTTTATAAGTGAGTTGGCATTGGGGGGTGGCTCGGTCGCTTTGGTCCGGGATCCAAAATTTGATACCCTCCGGCTATTTGTCTGGGTTCCAAGGGAGAATCTGGCATTGTACGTATGGTAAAAGGAAAAATATTTCGATTTCATTGGGAAAGAAGAGGCACGAGCATTGTGGGTCGTGCGTGGCCGCTTCATGCCTCGAGCAACGAAAGACCAAGACGCCATCATAAACCGCACAATCACAATATTCCGTCATTCATATCGCAGTATCCGTCACGAGGAAATAACCACGTCCTACCTGCTTCAGCTTATTAGTCTCGATTCCTGAACGACGAGTGGAAATACGGCAGCCGGGGTGAGGGAGTGATAGTTCAGAAGTCCATTTAGATCATCGAAGAGAACCCTGCTGGGCTTCCCTCCTGACATAAGAGGTACCAGAAATTATGAAGAATTCGTAGTGTTTGTCATCATGCAAGGTTGTAGAAACAATTATGAGATCGACTCCATGACATACCTGCAAGCACTCGCGGCCACTGGTGAGGCTGTCTCGTGCACTGTCTCTTTAAATACGCATCATACCCGACTTCAGGAGATAACGGCGGCCACATCCAGAGACAAACCCTGGATTCGAGGGGTGGCGATATTGGTGGTCAGGAAAGAGTCCAAGTCAACCCTGCAAGATTCGAGATTTTGTAGTTCAAAGTTCAGTAAGAGCGCTGGAAGCTCCCCAAATTTTCAAGTACACGCCAAGATTTCACGCTTCTTGGCGGACCCACCACACAACTCCGACCCAGCGCATCTGGAAACCAGCACCATACGACTTTTCTTCAAATCAGACATTCCCTCTTCCATTGCGCCAATTCCCACGCAACAGCCATCATGGGTCGTCTTCACAGCAAAGGCAAAGGCATCAGCGCCTCAGCGATCCCGTACTCGCGCTCCGTCCCCACCTGGTTCAAATCTACTCCCGAGACCGTGGTCGACAACATCTGCAAACTCGCCAGGAAGGGTGCTACGCCGTCGCAGATTGGTGTTGTGTTGAGGGATAGCCATGGTGTTGCGCAAGTCAAAGTCGTCACTGGTTAGCTCCCTCCACCCTTATTTTGTTCTCGAAGGGTGTGCCGGTGTTTGCGTGACAGCGGCTGACTGATTTTGTGGTTTGCAGGTAACAAGATTCTGAGAATTCTGAAATCGAACGGTACGCACACGCCTCAATTAACCTCGGTGTGAGAGATGAAGAAGCGGAGGGGAAAAAGAAACAAAAAAGAGACGAGCAAGAAGCTGCTTCAAATCTTCACCACCACCCTATGGAACAAATTCTCGGCGCTGCCTCTGATATTGGTCCTGTGAGACTGACAGAGTGACTTTACACAGGTCTTGCACCAGAAATCCCCGAAGACCTTTACTTCTTGATCAAAAAGGTGGGCATTACCCAAACTCAGCCTCGAACATGCCATATGATGTTTCATTGTAGCTGACCTGGGTTATTGTGATCCGCAGGCTGTCGCCGTCCGCAAACACCTCGAGCGCAACCGCAAGGACAAGGACTCCAAATTTCGGCTCATTCTGATTGAATCGAGAATTCACCGCCTGAGCAGATACTACAAGACTGTTGGTGTTTTACAACCGAACTGGAAATACGAGAGCGCCACGGCAAGCACTATGGTGGCGTAGTCAGTCCGGTGGAGACGGAGATCCCACAAATGGAACGCAAACTATCGAGAAGGAATTCAAAGCTCCAGGTGTGTGCAGACAAGAATCTTCGGCCGGTCAGAGTGTATTACCGATCATGCTAGGGCGCCTGGATCGGTGCCGTATGCCACCTTATTTTTGAGAGGCTGCGGAAAAGCGAAGACATGATACGAGCAAGAGAGCCTCGGATCCGGGCCGTTCTGTATCAGAGCTCGTTGCGAATAGAGCAATAGAGCCGATGCCGGATCTAGCGTGATAGACTTGGCATCAAATGCATGGTCCCTGACCTGGTCATCTGTTTGTTTCAGCCTGTTTCTCTCATAAAACCGTAGATGATAGCCTTTGAAGGCTCTAACTAGAAGAAGGTATGTCACTGTGCTTCCTATTACATTCAGATAGTCGTGATTCGTCAAACGCAACATCTTGGCGGCAACAATGATATCTGAGAAGTGACGATTGATGTTATTGGGGTCAGAAGAACGGGAATACCAGTAAAGCCACAGTGCAAGAAGCCGCAACCTTCACCAGACAATGCAATTCGATTTTGAACAGGACCAAACCATACAAGGTGCTCACAATGCAGAACCGCTCCTGATGGTCCGGGGCCGTGATACATGCAGTTGAACACAGTAGCCGGGACATTGTTTAGCTGCAAATGTACATATTGTTTTCAGGCAATGCTGATAGAATGCGCCAAACCCCTGGGTATCTTAGAATGCACCAAAAAAGAACGCCTCCCGTGATGCCGCTGAGCAGTAAATCAAGGAACCGCCGTGACGGAAATCGAGCCCTAACCGCCCTGACTGACACCCCCTGTTTGCTGCAGGGCGGTGATTTGTCTGCGTAGATCGAGCCAGAAATCTTTGCCACTGGCCATGGCTCCAGCTTCAACCATATTAACAGTCATCATCTCTTGTACGGGATGCTACTCACGCTTCACACCCCACGGGCTCTGGGGAGTTGTTGTTTGTGATTTGATGTCCGACTTGTAGAGAGGTGCTTTGGCCTCGTAGCCTTGCTTCAACATCGCCTCGACCACGTCTGAGTTGAACCCTGCGATGGGGACATGGTCATCTTGTGGCGAGACAGTATTTGGGGTTGTCAAAGGTCCATTCTGGAGGTTGTCGGAGGACCTGCTCAGGTTTGAGCCTCCCCTTCCACCTCTTCTGTTTTGATGCGTATTGGAGCTGCCATCTCGAGATGCTGCAGACGCGGAAGTGGACTGTCGGTGCTGGTTGGAGTGCGCACCTCGGGGATCGATTCCTCGGCGTCCGGGGCGGTTTCTAATATTGCAAGTCATCTTGTAAGCATATAACCACAAATGGGCACATTACAAGAAGTTGGAGACTTGACGATTGACGAGATATGCACTTACTCTTCACTGGTATTCATCGAGGGTTAGAGGCAGAAAACGAAATGAGTGAATCGTGACTGCCAGTGTTCGTAGAGATGGCGAGTTCAAGATGCACTGAGCAATCGCATCGCACAGATACGGCGCCAAGCCCAAAGTAGATCCACACTTTCGATCCTGCAAGTCGCGCTTAACCGAATCGACGGGGGATCGCCATCTAGAAGCGACGACACTCAAAAAGCACCACAACACATTGTGGCTACAGGACACTCTCTAGAGCATCTTTTACTGCTTGTTCTTGACCGCTCTACGAGCTTTCCCACCTGTGGTCCGATCTGCGCCGTACTAAGCAGACTGAATGGCATCCCACGTACAGGAAAACGATCCAAAGTCCACCTGCGCCTCCTAGTCAAGGGTTGACCACAACCAGTCGCGTCGACCGCCAGCCAGCTGTGCTGGCAGGATGGGCCCTCTGAGGTCTACGCAGGCAAGAACACGCCCGCGCAGAGAAGTCAAAAAGGTATCAAAAGACTTCAACCACTCGGACGAAGAAGATCTCGCAGATTTCCAGGACGCAGAACCTCCCTCGAAACGCATCCGCACGTCGCGCAGAGCCCCGCCTTCACTCAAGTGGACACCCGGAGGTCGAGGGGGCGGTGGCAGACATGTTGATAATGAGAGCACCCCTTCGACTACGAGAACACCTAACGCAGACGAAGAGTACGCGCTTCCCCGGACTCGCACGAGACAAAGCCGCAACCCCAAAAAGACGATGGTATCTACGCCGCGATATTCGGCCAGAAGTAGAAACAGAGGCGGCACGCGGCCGCGATACAGTACAGCAGCCGCGGCCTCTGCAGCAGTGACACATGGAGACGGGTACAAGCCTCGAGAAGAGCGCGGCTGGGAAGAGTTTCACCCCGATCTAGACCTTGACGCGGACTTTGTGGTGTTGCCCTCGGAAGAGATAGACGGTCTTGTCAAGAAACCCACACCCGATGCGTGTAGCCAAGGTACCCTGACGCCGACGGAGGGCGAAAGCCTTGCGCTCGGGGCTTCCACGCCTTTCAAGAGGCGACCTGGAAGACCCCATCGCACCCAGAACTCGATGGTCAACGCCCTTCTGACACCCGAAGCTCCCAAATTTGTACCTATGCCAGGACCAAATCCGCGAGAACGCCTCACCTTGCCCAAACCCTCATATCGAGAACTCGATCCGTTCCTGTCTTACGAACTGAATAAGGACATTGCGCAAGTCGATTTCGTGGACAAGTCTATGGCAAATGTTGGATACCAAGAGAGCGAAATCTTCCTGCGGCCGGAGAGGACGCTCATTAGACAAATGGAAGGTTCTGCGGAAGAAGACCTCGATCTCAGTCCAGACCTTATGACACACGGAGAGAATTCTGCCATTGGTAGTACTGGGGTTGGACGGGTCGAGTATGACATGGACGAACAGGATGTCAAGTGGCTGGAGGCTTTCAATAAAGGGAGGACCAAAGACGGCGTCCAGACCATAAAACCTGCAATATTTGAGATTACCATGACCAAAATCGAAAAGGAGTGGCATGCTTTGGAAAAGAGGATACCGAAGCCCAATCCCAAGGCACCTCAGACGCAGCGTCCACGATCGAGCTCCGCCGCCGCAGTCAACGGCGAGCCTGCGGGTGAAGAGCCCGACAGCAAATGCGCAATATGCGACGACGGTGACTGTGAGAATGCCAATGCTATAGTGTTCTGTGACGGCTGTGACCTTGCAGTACACCAAGAGTGCTACGGTGTACCATATATTCCCGAAGGGCAGTGGCTATGCAGGAAATGCCAACTTGTGGGGAATTCTCGACCGAGCTGCATTTTCTGCCCGAACGAGGGTGGTGCTTTCAAACAAACCAATAATTCGAAATGGGCTCATCTCTTTTGTGCCATCTGGATTCCAGAAGTCACAATCGGCAACCCATCCTTGATGGAGCCTATTACCGATGTTGAAAAGGTGCCCACAAGTCGGTGGAGACTCGTCTGCTACATCTGTAAGCAGGAGATGGGGGCGAGCATTCAATGCAGTGACGGCCGCTGTTATGAGCCTTTTCATCTGACTTGTGCCCGCCAAGCAGGCCTCTTTTTGCAAATGAAAACTGGAGGCGGCCAGAATACTCTAATGGAACCGTCACAGCTCAAGGCGTACTGCCACAAACATACTCCTGGTGACTGGAAACGTCAGCACCACACCGACAAAGCCTATGAAGAGGCAGTGAAGTACTTCAAAGAACACTTTCGCGGACAAATATGGGCAGATAGCCGTGCATCTGCCTTGGCGATTCATGATATCAATGAATCGCCCGCCGCAGATAGAGGCCATCTGAAGGTGACTCTGACTAACAAGAAGGGACAAAAGCAGAAAACTGTCTGGCGACTTCCTTCAGGTGCTCCTGTCATCCCCGAGGTAATTCTGAAATCTATCGAGGAATCCCTGGTAAGGTTCACAGTGCAGAAGAAAAAGGAATACGTTTCAGAGATCTGCAAATACTGGACCCTGAAACGCGAAGCTCGTCGGGGTGCCGCCCTTCTAAAGCGACTACAGTTGCAGATGGATACATTCAGCTCCTTTGAGGTGACGCGCCGCGATTACAAGGCTCAAGGTGCAGCCGGCCGTGCGAGGCTGGACCGACGGATTGAATTCGCTGAGAAGTTAGCGAAGGATATGGACAGAATCGTGCAGATATCCACCTTGATCAAAGAACGCGAAGCGGCAAAACTGCAAGAAGCTCGCCTGTTGAAGGACGTCGTTGACATCGTTTACTTCCCTGTTCCACATCTTCTAGAGCCGATTATCGAGAAAGCGCTCAAGTAAGTCTACCTATCCGGTATATTGGCTTTTATGCTAACATGGTCCAGACTTGATAGAGGTCTCTTCCGAACCGGTCTGCTCGAATTGCAGGCCAAAGTTCTCCGGAAAGAGCACACCTCAGTTGCAAGCTTTTCCAATGATATGCTGCTGGTGATCAATTCGCAATTTGGCAACAGCGCAGGAAGTATCTCAGAATTAATTTCCTTGGTCAGCGGCCGTGCTGAAGACATGAAACCCGAAGATCGGGATCGGCGTACACTTGCACGACGAATAGTCAAGGGCATTGAACCACTTATCGACGATGCCACTCGCAAAGAAGCTGAATTGCATGGCAGACCATATGCTGAACAGATTAGAGAGATGGATGAAGCACTCCTGTCGAGACGTGGCTCTTTGGCACAGTCCGTGGAAATTCCTGTCATTGATTCCATCGAACTGAAACACGAGGTCGGGATCGCTAGTCCCGCCGACGGTGATGTTGAGATTGTTGACATTACAACTACCATGCAAGAGTCGCCCCGCATGGAGGAAAAGGTCAAGACCTTGGAACCGCCTGCTGCGCAAGCCGACATGATCAAGAACGGCGGCCTTGAGATGGAATCCCACCTGGTCTCAGCCAGTACGCCGCCCGCATCAACGAACGGGTTTAGGCAGGAACCACATACGAATGGAATTGCAACGGCGGAGCCAGTACAACAAGTGGAGCCACCTACGCCTCCAATGAGTTTGGAAGGTCACTCTCAAACTCTCCAGTCTGAAGGTGGCATTCCTTGGTACGTTACCCAGTTTGATCCAGAAGGCACGACCATTTTCGAAGAACGCTGGACGGGACCCGAAGTACTACGTGAAATGAGTGAAGAGTTGAGTGAGATGGATGAAGATGAGCTCCAAGGACTAGGTGCAAGCGATGACATTATCGGAGACACCGATGGTGCTGTAATCGGTGATAGGACAGGCTCAAAGATTGAGGAGGCTACAGCCAGGAAGAGGATATTGAGGAGTAAACGAAGCAAGAACTCCGATTGGGGTGCCAGGTCCTTCCGGAATAGAAGATGAGAAATACAAGAAGGATCCCTATTGGATTGGATGCCTCAGCTTCGATTACAGCGTCCCCATTCTTGGGCGACACCCTCAGCGTAACTGAGTAGCTGTAGTATTCAATAGCACATTTACATTTTTCAAGATTCTGAACATAAGAGCCATTTCTAGCTAAGCGAAAGGCTGTTGCCTTGGTAAGGCTGTGGGGATAAGGCTGAGGCGAGTCATATTGCGACGGACTTCGGATGAATGCTTCGCCGTTTCCGAGATGCTTGGCGATTGGTGGCTGCAACTCTCCCTTGGCGCCGAGTGCGCGTGTCCTCTGGCGATTTTTTTGCTTTCGCCTCACTCACCATTGCAGCCTTACAAACAACCCACCGCCGCCAGCAGCCATCAACTCCTTTCATCTCAAGGGAGATTTCTTTTCATCTATCGACCAGCTCTGGCCTTGCCCGATTCCTTGATCCTTTTGAAACTGTCACTAGGCCTACAAGACTAGGTCCTCAGTCAGATCGACTCCATCCTCCCTTGCTAACTCCCTTTCTCTCAATCTGACAACATGGCCGACTTCGACGACTCTGCCGCTCGCTACGAAGGTACGCTATACAGCTATGGGACGACTCCTGAAAGTATCTCTAACCCATTTTCTTTCTAGACGACCGCGGTTATGCAGGTCGCGACCGATCTGCTTCACCTCGCGGAGATCGTGATGACCGCAACCGTAGTCGATCCCCAAATGGCCGTGACAGAGCGTAAGCCTTATTTCCCTCCGCGTTTCCCAAAGCATGCTGACCATTTCCCCTCTAGACCGCCGCCCCCTGACACTCGCATGAAAGATGCTGATGATGATGCTCTCAACAATGGCTCAAATCTCTTCGTCACTGGAATTCACCCTCGTCTCACAGAAGCCGATGTCTCCCGCCTCTTCGAGAAGTATGGTGACGTCGAAAGCTGCTCGATCATGCTCGACCCACATACCAAAGAATCTCGTGGATTCGGATTCGTCAAGATGGTCTCAAACGAGCAAGCGGAGGCTGCTAAGGAAGGCTTACAAGGCGAGGTCGTTGAAGGTCGCGTCTTGAGCATCGAGAAGGCTCGCCGCGCGCGGCCTCGTACTCCGACCCCAGGAAAATACTTCGGGCCTCCCAAGCGTGGTGAGTAGGGTTTCAACACTAGACACAATGTGCTGACCTTGAACAGGTGACTTCCGTGGCCCACCTCGTGGAGGCTACCGCGACCGCTATGACGATCGTCGAGGGGGATTTTCAGGGCGCCGTGACGATTACCGTGGCAACGATTATCGCGGTGACTATCGCGGTGACTACCGTGGTGGTTCGCGATATGACGACTATGACAGACGCGGCTACGGAGGTGGCAGACGCGACCGAGAGGAAGGTTACGGCGGCCGCGGCATTGACCGATACGAGAGCAGACGCGAAGAGGGGTATGGCGGTGGCGCGCGTGGAGACCGACGTGGCTACTACGACCGCAACGAAGATCGTAGCTACCCTCCCGCTACGCGCGACGACCCCCCTCGTGAGTACACAGGTAGTCGAGAGTATGCTCGTGAAGATCGTTATGCAAGCAGGTAAGCGGACGGACGCGAGGGGTCTCGGCTGCTGCCCCATTCCCTTCACACCATTTGTGGAATTCCGGCCCTCAAGACATGGAATCCGATTCCCTCCATGTATTTGAAATATGCACTCTGCTAGCTGCGGCTACAAAAACGTCAACCTGTTGTTTCGAGTCAGAATGGTAAATGGTCGACTTCATTCGGCGCAGCGGGATCACGGTTATGGACTGGGGCAACGGCAACAAAAGCAAAGCCACAGTTGCTCTTTATTGACGACTTGGGTGTCGACATGTATCACAACGATTTCGGCTGGGGCTTTCTTTCTCGTACTCGACTGATTCATCATAATCTTGTTGCGACAGTCATTCAGCATATTTTTCCTTCAACGCACCTTGCTTCAGCCTCGATAGTTCGCCTTTTCCGCCAAAGAATCGGCGTCAAGATCCGACTCACATGCTTGCCTTACGCAAATTGCAATCCAAATAAACCAAGAAAGATGACTCGCCCTGCCGCCGTACGTATACGGCATGATTTACACGCCAGTAGTTTCACCCAACAAGTCTAACCGTTCTCCGTCAACTCTGCGTCGTCATTGCGCCAGGCCACTACCGCATTCAAGCTGTGGTTGTCTCGGCAGTCAACGGCACAGACCATCGGCTGCCAGAACGACCCTTCGTCGACATGTAAACATCGTCCGTCCTCACCGCACACGCCCAACGAGCTGTTTGCTGCGAACAGGTAAGTCTAACACGACAGCTGCCAGATCTTTTGAGAGGAGATTATCATGTCCAGCACAGGTAGTCGATCACATTTACCCGCCAGAACCGATAAATAACTGACGCAAAGTCGAACTTCCTGCAAACCGAGGATACAACGCAATGCGAACGCTTGTGTTGCTCTCGGTTTCCGCCGCTGTCGCAGAGCTGACACATTCTGCGTGAAGCGCATTATGATACCTTGGTCACCGCCTCATGCTCCACGATGACCTTAGCATGACAGAATGTGATGTGAAACCGCTGACCCTTGCGATCATGTGCCATGGAGAGAGCGATGGCTCTCAGCGCCGTCAGGTAAGGCGTAGCCGTCAAGCACCACACGACCATCAAACAGGGCCAGAACGGGATTTGTTATTCCATGAGTTATGGTATTCAGAGTGCCCATCTGATCCCATGCAGGTTTGCAGTTGGACCAGCACAACCAGGATTGGTGCTAGGCTGTCCTATATCTTCCTGTGTGCCGTGCAGGCTTTCTTGGCCACAACCAGGTACACCTTCAGATCAAGCAGCGAATTATTTGCTGGTATTGCATCATTACAGGCACAGGTCATCACCTTGATAGCTCAATGAGCAATTCCACCTCTACAAAATGAACTTATCCAAGTGTGGGCTTCGTCCCTTTCAGCTCCAGTAACGAACTAGTCCTACGGACGTCCCCAGCTTCAAGCAAAGCTTCAAACAGTCATTCGCGGTGGCCTCAATAATTACTTGCACTACCAGCCATGTTGGTGAATACTCCGTTGTCTCTCGCATCAACGCTCTTTGATTACCTTTGTCACCATGCTGGAAAGCCAAAGAGGGAAAGAGCCAGAGTTCAAAATCGATAGTTTTACTGTCGAGTGTTTAGCAGACGTACAAAACAGGAAAAATTGCTGATTGGGCCTGGGACATTGCGGATTAGTGCAAGGCGAGAAGCCGTGTGTGAGGTATGGCATCAATGCGAAATGTCCCGATTTGTTTCTATCACGCATTATGCATTAACTAGCCTGACTTTGCATGGGAAGACTGCATTGGCTATTGGACGAGAAGGTGAGGAAGCAGCAGTATCACAATGTGAGCGCGTCAAGGAGTGTGATGATTGGGCGCGATGCAAGGCGGACGCTCGGACCATCAGGACAATGCTGGGCGAATAGGGACGACAACTCCCTCCGACCAGCCCAAGTCTCGACTCGTCTCTGCGTTTCAACATGTATATCTAACCGCCCATCCGACCGCTCTGTCGACCCGGCTTTTTCTTCTCTTCATCCACACATTGATTGTCTGGCATTCCTTATTCCGCGTCAGTTTCCTTACAACCTAGATTTGGCTGGTCCAATTCTATATTTACATTTATCGTGCTCGACTGCTGTTATTGCATACACTGCTCCGCTAACCATATCTACGTCCTTTTATTACATCGTCAAACGCCCCGCTGCAATCTGTTGAACAGATTCAAAGACACAATCCGTCTACAACTTCATATCAAATACATCAATTTTTATAATCAAACAAGACACATCACCATGCTTGCCTCACGCGCCGCAAAGCCAAAGTTGTCCTTGAGCATCTCCACCTCGACTGCTCAAGCAACCAGACCAACATTGTCCCTCAAGTCTCCCATGACCCCATTGAGATCACCTCTGAAGTCACCTATCTCACCGTCACCCGTCAGCCCAACTGCACGAAACACCCGACTTAACCAGCGAGGCTACTCGACGATGCAACAGCCAACGTATTCATATGTCAACACCAGCTCATCAAGAAGCATCTTGAAGAAGTCTCCTTCTAAGACCGCCACGCAACGGCGCCAATTGTCCTTCTCTGACACCCCTGTCGTATACAGTGTGACACCAATCGAGGAGGAGGGCTACTATGGCTCTCACGTCAAGATGTCGAAGGACGAGCGACGATGGGTCCGGAGGTGAGGGACATTGTTGTCGGGCAAAATTCTTGTTTGATATTTAGCGATTTGGTATGTTATTGACCTTTTTCCACAGCGAGGGATAGGTCGCCGACCAATGACTCTTGACGATGTACCATTTGGATGTAACGCATCGGTTCGTCTCGCACGAAGCCTCGAGGAGGGCCAACCAAAAAAATTTAATAGCAGAATCACAGAAGAGTTAAAGCGGGAAAACTACAGTCTTTTTACCTGACACTCTCAAGAATAGTCAAATATATGACCATGTCTTGATCTATATTCGTCTTGCGTAGCTTTCTTCTCACAGCTCTACGGAGACGAGTCTCTCCATGGTATCTTAGTGCCTTGATCCGACATGTGGTATAGGTGGAAGCAACCTTTCCATCTTACGTCTCGGATAGGAGAAGACACAGACGCACTGGCGAACATTCCTCCGCACGAGAATACCAACTCTGTCCTATATCATTACCGGCTCCATCTCCAAACGGCAGCAACCAACCAACTCGTCTCAGCGTAACTGGTGCCACAGTGAGCAGTCAAAATAACCAGCCGAGGCGTGGTTGGCATGCAAATCATCGCTGCTAATCTGCCATGGCTAAATATAGGACCCGCAAGAGATTAAGCGCCTGGTAAGCGACCCCGAGTTTCATATCCTCCAACCTCAGACCAGAATCTCCGAACCACGCAGTGTGTCTTCTTGTGCTGAATCAAGAAGGCATGTATGGCAATTGTCTGCTCGATTCAAGAGCCGAGCGGTGCGCTGTCGTGGTGACCCCTTCCCTGTCGGTGTATGTTGGATTTCAAGCCCAGTTCGTGTCAATCAACTCCTCCATGAAATTGATGCTCGGCGGCTATCTTTTTACTTCAGATACCACCGTACGCCATGGTCTCCACCCGACCAATCTGCATGACTAGAGCGATCAAGATGCTGGCCTTCTGGGGCATCAAAAGTTTCCGCTACTGGTCCGTGTGCTTGGTGTGTCCAAAAATTCCCGAAACCGCCAGACTTCTGCCGCCTCTTAACAAGGTGGTCCATGTCTGCCAGCGGCTAGTGAGATTCGCTTGATCGACAGCCGCCCTGTGCTCTGCTACGAGTGGACCGCTTGAGCCTGAGAGGTAGGGTTCGTGCCAAATATATTTTCTGCAACTACATTGGCATGATCCACCGCTATATGGCCCCAAATTGAGCTCGAGTTTCACTTATTCCTCAAAGATGGATCCGCCAATGGTGAGCACGACTTGGTTCCCCATGGATATACACCTCTTGCATCTCCCCGAGGCGCCGTTGCACGGTATGCGCCTGGAAGCTGATTCTCTTGCACTTTACTTATGAAACCCGGTGGCTCGACACCTGAGGCGTTGGGTCTCGCGTCTCTTTCAATCTGAGATTGACGCCCGTGTGTTTGAGAATTTCCTTCGAGGTTGTTTGCGCTGGACGCAATTGTTCATAAGAGGGGTGGTCGGGCTCGAGTTATCCAGGCATACACCATTTCATGCCATCCAGTCTGAGACTTGCTGCTCCTATTCAGCTCGATCGTTTTCTTTTCTGTACGCTCGCTCCTCCTCCACCCTCTTAATCATAATCCGGATCTTTTCCTTTTGTTCCCGCAGCCAGTCCAGCGACCGCGGCCTCGACTGATCGGCCGGCGCATGAAAAGAAGGAATGCCAAAGCAGCCAACCATAGCCCGCCGAGTTCAACGACCAGCTCCCTACAACCTACGAACATCAACGACCATGGTGACCAGCATGCCCCCGACCATGACTCCATGGAATCCCCCTCAGATGCACAGCCTGCATTACCCAGATCATAGCCTACAATATGGTCAACAACAAATGATGCCCACCTATCTACAACCCGTCCCTAATTCCATGCCTCCTGTTCCCCATCTCCAGAGGGAAGCGGTTCCACGTCCAGGGCAAAGTGCTCCCTGGAATCCCGAGGACGACAATGTTCTCTTGGACGCCAAGGGTCGGGGATTGTCTTGGGAAGAGATCCACCGACGCTACTTCCCCAACAAATCGGCCAACGCATGTCGAAAGAGACACGAGCGGGTGCTGGCCAAGATGCGCGACTCTGATTGGGATGAGGCAAGGATCCAGAGGGTGACGGATGCGTACAACCGGCACCGTCATTCGATATGGCAACCTCTGTGTAAGGAGCTGGGAGAGTCGATGTCCGATGTTGAGAAAGTGGTATGTATAGATTCATCAACCCACATCATGTGGCGTCAAGCTAATCCACCCTCTGCCATAGATGTTTCAACAAGGGCTTCGAAACTTGAGGAACCCTTCTCGTTCCTCCGGTCATGGCCGAACCAGATCACGAGCAAGTTCTGGTCAAGGGGGTGCGAGTGAGTATGAGCGTGGTTCATCCTTCGACGAACAATACGATCATACCGACGATAGTGGAATCAGTCTTGGGAACAATGTACATAGTCGACGGGCTAGTGAGATAACGGCTGGTTTATCCACCGAGAGTCTCCCTTCTGTCAATCGCCTCCTCTCCGAGACCGGATATGGGTACACAGTATGAGCGTGGGTAAAGATCGGAATGGACTGGAACTAAAAACGGTGGAAAATTGCTTGACGGGAGGATATCTAACGACGCAACGACCTGGGTCTGGCTTCCATCTGGCGCAATGCAATGAACGGCGCGCATGCTGTGTATTATTGTAGCATATTCATGTACTTCCACAGGGTTTGAAGACAAATGGGAGGGCTTTAAGGAAGGATTCTAGGAAAGACATAGGGTCATAGGGTAGGACTATATCGCCATTTATGATGAATCTTTTTTTATCCTCTTTCTTTGTCTTTGTATTAAAGTCATGTGTCTCGGAATGTACCATGGCGCGAGGCTGTGCACGCTTGGGACATAAATTGTTCCACCGGAGCTTCGTTCGGCTCGCGGAGTTCTATACCGAGCTCTAGACCAGATTCAGTAAGGCGCCAGATTGTTCCTGAACCGGGATTTCCTATAGCGGCTAGCGTACGGCTAAATCGACAGCGAGACAAAAGCTCCAAATTTTTGTTTAATTTTGTGCTCCGAAACTGCGGTTTGAGCGCGAGAAAGGGTCAGACAGGGTCACGCATCACCGCCTCTCCCAAAAGCAATTTCTTGTTTCCCTCTTGCTCCTATCCCGTATTTTCCTGAGTGTGTTCACCGTAGCATTCTCCACTGTCATTGTGACGGCTCTTTGACGGCTCCTTCACTTCATTTTCTTATTTTTACTTTTAATTGTCATTTCGTGCTCGACCCGCGACTGACCTCCTGGACCTCATTTTGAACACCAGCATTTCATCCACCAGCCGCTATCTTCGTCGCCCGACAGAGTCCTACGTTATTCTAGACCATGGCGACCGTCAAGGAAGCCGTAAAAGAGTCCCTACTGGGTTCGACGGCTCCTTCAAGCTTATCCACGGAGTCGCGCATGACTTTTTTGAGACACTCAAACAAAGATCAAGATGGAGAGCTTTACATGAATGAGGAGGATTTTATCAATGCCATCGCGCCTCCAGAAGAAGACTATGTGAGTCTGGTCCCTGCCCGTCACATGTCGCACTCGATCCGTCTGTTATGCATGTCGGTTGTCTGCCAACCCACAAACTAACTAACGCGCTCCTGTCGCAGCACAAAATTAAACGGGAACAATATGGCATCCTCTTCGGTGTCGCCGACCGTCATAAGCGCGGGAAAATCACCATGTCAGAATGGGCCGCCTTTGACAACCTCCTGGCCAAGTCCGATGCAGAGTATGAAATCGCATTCCGATTGTTCGATGAAGATGGCACAGGTTCAATCAAGTCAGACACCTTCCAGAAGATCTACGAGCAAAACAGAGGCCAAGAAAGTATCCCCTTCGACTTCAACTCAGAGTGGGCTTCACTGTACATTGGTGGGAAAAAAAAGAGGCATGAAATGACCTACCCGCAGTTTGCGCAGATGATGCGTGGTCTGCAGGGTGAGCGCATTCGACAAGCCTTCCATTTGTATGACAAGGATAAGGATGGGTACATTGACCCGAAGGATTTCGAGCGAATCATTCGGGCAACTGCAGGACATAAGTTGTCCGACCATCTACTGGAGCACCTCCCAACCTTGTGCAATATCTCATCAGGAACAAAGATCTCATACGCAAACGTCCGCGCCTTTCAGAACGTCATCCGTGAAATGGATCTTCTCGACCTCATCATCCGCAATGCGACATCAAAGTCCCCGGACGGCAGGATCGACCGCACAGATTTCCTCAATGAAGCCGCCCGGTTGACGCGATTTTCTCTCTACACTCCCATGGAGGCCGATATCTTGTTCCACTTTGCCGGCCTCGACTCACCTTCGGGACGCTTGAGTCTGGATGACTTCGCCAAGGTGTTGGATGCGAGCTATCAAACAGCCGGTGCAAAGTTGAACGCAGTGGCCGAAGTTGCCGACCGGGCCATGTCCAAATCCCAACAATTTCTTCGCAGCTTGCTCGAGTCTGCACATCACTTCGGTCTTGGTTCCATTGCTGGTGCATTTGGTGCTTTCATGGTCTATCCGATCGATCTGGTCAAGACTCGTATGCAAAACCAGCGGAGCACGCGTCCCGGTGAACGACTTTACGAAAACTCAATCGACTGTGCGCGCAAGGTAATACGAAATGAGGGCATCCGTGGATTGTACTCGGGTGTTTTGCCTCAGTTGGTCGGGGTTGCTCCGGAAAAGGCCATCAAGCTCACGGTGAACGATCTCGTGCGAGGACGATTTACAGACAAACAGACTGGCAAGATCCAGCTCTGGGCGGAGATTTTCGCTGGTGGTTCGGCAGGGGCTTGTCAAGTGGTAAGTCCAGAATTCGGGACCTTTTTGATCCTATGGTTTGGGGTGCGAGGCACTGACGGTGCATTCCACACAATAGGTCTTTACCAACCCGCTCGAAATCGTCAAAATCCGTCTACAGGTTCAAGGCGAATTGGCCAAGAAATCCGATGCGGTCCCAAAACGTAGCGCGATGTGGATTGTTCGAAATCTCGGTATCCTGGGTCTGTACAAAGGTGTAACAGCCTGCTTGCTGCGCGACGTCCCTTTCTCGGCCATCTATTTCCCCACGTACAGTCATCTCAAGAGAGATTTCTTTGGCGAATCACCCACCAAGTCATTGGGCGTAGTGCAGCTTCTGACTGCCGGTGCCATTGCTGGTATGCCAGCCGCTTATCTGACGACCCCTTGCGATGTGATCAAAACTCGACTGCAGGTGGAAGCCCGTAAAGGAGAAGCAACCTACAACGGTCTTGGAGATTGCGCACGCAAGATCCTCAAGGAAGAAGGCTTCAAAGCGTTTTTCAAGGGCGGCCCTGCACGTATCCTCCGTTCATCACCGCAATTCGGCTTCACACTGGCTGCGTACGAAGTCTTATCGACGCTACTCCCATTCCCTGGCTCCGAAGAGGCAGACAAAGTCAAGTTGCATGGCGGTGTCACGGGCGTGGCCGGCAGAGTGGAACCGGGCGTAGGCCTTAGAGAGGCAAAGGCCCCGTTGCCCTACCTGCGGAGTCGCAACGCGTTGAAGATCCTGCTCGACCTGGACGTTAACTTCGGCCGGGTCAAGCCGAGTAAAGAAGCTGGGAGCCTGATGCAGCAACATGCCATGGCAGCAGCAGCGAGCAAAGAAGCCGTCCAGAAGGGCGTTGGCTGGTTCGGGAGGAAATTGTAACAAAAGGTGAGAAAAAGGAGAAGGCACTGGCCTTCCTCCCTCGCCCCTCGCCGTCGGCCAGAATTCCTTTTTCTTGGTGGGAGAAACGAATTGTGATAAACGGGGATTGGATTGGTGATATTCCCCCTCTCCTTTCTCTCTCTCTCTCTCTCTTATCTTTCTATTTCCTCTCCTCTTGCATGCTTGCACGCATGCACGCAACAATTGGGATATGTACACGAGGGGGCGTCATTGACATAAGCATGCATGTGGTTGTGTTTTTTTTTTTTTTTTTTGTTTTGTCTTGTTTGTTTGCCAGCGAGCGCACGGGCGGTTTCCTGGGGCTAGGTGGGAGTTGAGAGCATAGCGCAGCGCAGCATGGCATAGCATGGCACATTGTGCAGCGCAGCACTGATGGGGCTGCGGGGATGACTAGAAGTGTACTCTATGTACAACATGGACCTAGAATTTAGAGCTCTAGAGCAGCAAAGAAAGAAAGAACCACAAGAAGACTTTAGACTAGCTGGCCAGGTACATAGCTGTGAAGCTAGACAGCTTACGAGGTACTACATAGGCAGGCTGATAGATAGGGTTCATAACACAATTCAAGGAAAAAGGCGAAGAAAGCGAGAAGAGTTGTAAGTCTTATATCATATTATATCGTTGACTTTTTACCACTGCATAAACTAACCGACTAGCAAACCCACCAACTTACCAACCTATTACCAACAAGTCCTCCTTCGTACATACGATAATGTAAAGTAAACATTCCATATCGGTGATTACCGAGTATTGTATCCAGTAACCCCCAATCCCCGTCTCCGTTCCCTGCCCTTAGTCCGCAGAGGATACTAGCACACACGCACACACACGTATGCATATGCATATGTACGCAGTAGTACCCACAAGACCTACCTAGCTAGGTAGGTAGGTAGATAGGCACCCAGGCGATTAAGAATTAAGACGACCACTGTGACTGCGGGTCCTCGGTGAATCTATACCAAGGTCTAACCTACAACAATACCCCGTGATGCTCCGTGATGCTCCGTGATGCTACCGTCTGTTGTTCCTATATAGCTAGCTAATCATAGCTTGGGCGGGAAGTGTGTAGAAAGGGCAGGCAAAGAGGAAGAGAGGATCGATGTGAGTCTTTATATATGCAAATGTGGGTATGTTGTTATGCAGGCAGGCGATTTTCCCACATGGGAGCGACGTACATGCTTTCCTGTCCTAGGTGTTCCCACCCGCTGTGTGTAGCTTGCTTGCTCACTCGACTAGGTATGTATTTTCTACACACCCCAACCCAACTTGGTAATTGCCTCTGGTGGCTCTTGATGTCTCTACCTCGGTACCTGGTCGCTCTATTCATATCTGACCTCGCCGGCAACAGCATGGCACAGCTCGACCTTGACGCCCGCCGAGAGCAAGACACTGATCCACAGCCTCTGCGTGTCACTCAATCGGTCATTCGCGGATTTGACTTCGGCGAAGAGAACCTCGCCCCTGGCTTGTTGTCGGGGTGATATATGCTGAGGTTTACGCTGGTCATCATCATCATCATCATAATGGCCCTGACCAGCCTGATCATGCACCTTCCAAAGCACCAGATCCGGCACGCCACCGCCGCGACTTTGATACTCCTGTGCCATGACCAACATGACAGTCCCCAGCGCCTGGCCCTCCCAACAGGCCACCAACTCCAAAAGGTCGTCCTTTTCAAACTCGTCCCACTTCACTCCGACAATGCATGTCCGCCTGTCATACTCCTTTTCCCACACCGCCTTCGCAATGTCCACGGCCTCGCCGTTCGAAATCTGATTGATCCGCGCCAGGATTTCAGGCATGCGGGCCGAAAAGAAACTGTCCGTGTGTAAGTCGAGCGGACAGGTCTGGTAGGCCGTTTGAAAGACGTTGGGGATATAGGGGTTGAAGAAGAGGATGTCGTGGAACAACAGCCCAAAAATGGTTCGCAGGATGCCGCCTTCGGAGTGGTAGCCTTTGTAGCCTAATACGTGGCGATAGTGGGAGAGACACATGGATTCCACCGAGACGGGAAGATTGGTGTCCAAGTGGTCGAGCCAGACTGTTTTGCCTCCAAGAGTTGGATTGCTTGGTTGATCGGGAAGAGAGGGACGTTTGATGCTGTTGTTTGCCGCTATCTCAACGTCCGTGGTCTTGTTGATGCTGTTCTTCCCACTGAAGTTGAGACTGCGTGACGGCATGTCCTCGCATGATTGCTCAATTTTGATGCCTACGACATCTCTATCCACAGCTTTCCCAAGCTTCACATGTCCAAAGTCATGCTGTTCCCGAAGCGGCACACGTAAATGCTTTTCCAGTTTCTTGACCCGCTTCTGTAGATCGTGGTGGTAAATGACATGGCACTCTTTATCTTGCAGACCCTGCTCACAAGTCTTTAGTGCGAGGCGCTTCCAGTGCTTCTTATTTGTCTCGACAGATCGACCTTCGTTAGATGTTAGAGCGTGCATGTAGTGCTCTTCCAACAGTGCTTTGCGTTGATACCACGCCCCTCTTCTCGCCGCATGGAAAAGTCGTTGATCTAGTAGCTCGTTCAATAGTTCATGCTCGCGAAGATGCTCTTTGAACCGTGCAAAGGGGTGAAGTGCCTTATGCACAATACGCGTATATACCCATGCCGGGCTGAAACGACGTAGATAAGCACCCTCTCCACTCTCATAGACGCGATCTTCCTTCCTCTGTTCCTCTGCCAACAGGGCTTTCCACCGCGGATACACCGCCTCAAAGATCGCATTGACTTCCTCCAGAGCTTTCCGACCTGGAGTGCCGTTGAATTCAAGAATGTTGTCCACCCGGAACTGCGTGCGCAGACTAGCCTCGAATTCGAGTAGAAGGGCACGCGACTCGAAAATGGTGGTCGATCGGCTCACAATGTACTCTGGGAAATTGCGGCGGGAGATTTTCGCGAGAATCAAGGTCGTGAGGCTTTTCTCCGTCCATTCCGTGCTCCGGTAAAAGACAAGGTGTACCCGTTCGAATAGCTTCAACGGGGTCAGAGAAAGCCGGATGCAACGTCCTGTCCGATCGAGTATTTTCTTTGTGAAATGCGCATCTCGATTCGTGCTCGTGAGGTTTGGTGTACTGTGGCCGCTGCTTTCCTCTCCATCGTCTTCATCATAGACGGAGTGGTTGTCTTCAGATACGGCACTTCCCGACTCCTGTGTTTCTGTCCGCTTTAATTCTTTGAACCCCAGTCCAGCTTGCCTGCCGCTGGTGCGCCGGAAATTCTGCAGCAATTCTCGTTTATTCTTGCCGTGGACTTTTGCCTCTTTTGCAATGCTCTTCAACTCATCTAAAAGCAGCAGGCTGCTGGCCTCGTCCAGTGTTTTAATGTGCTCCGACGAACATTCTGCGAAAGTAAATGCCTCACCCAAAACCGTGCCCTCGGGAGGTTCCAATTCCCCCGGATGGAGACCAGGCGCCTCGTTGACGGCAGGCAGAAGTCTCTCCTTCTGCAATTCCGCGACGGCAGCCTCCATGTCTGCAACATCGCTATAATACTGAAGGTCTTTGACTCGAAACCATTTACTGGTCTTGCGAAGGAACAGCCTGACATAAAGGTATTGCGCTTCATAGCTCAGATCTCTCCATACGCCAAAGAGGCTCAGTTCAGAATCATTGAAGAGATGTGCTTCCTCGTCTAAAACCGTGTCCAGAGCGAGATTGAATGCATCCACGTAAATGGAACTGCGTCCTCTGGTCCAAGAGCGCGATTCAAGCCTCGACAGTGCCGTATCATTGTCTCGGTGTTCGTGGTCTTTCTGCACATGTTCACTTGCCTTGTAAGCCTCGTAGGCCTCTATGGCTTCCTCGTCCGTTTTGACCGGTGGCAGAGTAGCCTCCAACTGCGTCGCCCTGGGAGGATCGGAGACTTGGTCTGCTCGTCCATGCAGGTCGTCCTCTTCGCGCTCTTCTTCCGAGTCTGCAATCTCATTCTTGATGCTCCTCTTCTGAGCGAGCTTCCCAGGAGACTCGCGCCTCGGACTGGCTGCGGTTCCGTTGGATACGGCAGCTTTCAATCGCTTCGCAGGCGGGGAAGGGAACTCGTCGCCGTCATGAAAATTGGTGGTCAAAGGGTGCGGGATTCTTGTTCCCATTAAGCGGTTGTGCATTGACGCCGACTTGGGTTCGAGGGCCATGGATACTCAAAGGTCCTCTTTCCGATTAGAAAACTCAGGAAGAAGGCATCCCCAAGAATTCAGTGCCGCTGTTAAGTGGGGAATGTGCCATTGGGGAGGAAACGCGTCAAGGCGACGCGCAGTCACGCGTTCAGCTTTGGCGCCTCTGATACAAGAGATGCGCGTCTGACAAGTAAATTTATAGCATCTGTCCAATCAACTAGTGGAATTGGGGGGGGAGCTACATACCCCTGCTACCCTCATCAACTGTGTCCTTACTCTCGGTCAGACGGTACGAGTTTCTGTCTTTGTTTGACGGCAGCAACCGATTTTTAATCGCTCGAAGCAATCGTCATTCGTAAACTTGTTCCTCTACTCTATGGTGCATTATATGAACACATGATCTCAGTCATGTCTAAAGCTCCGTGAGCAGCAGCGCATAGTGCATCTACAATCCATCTCTCACGCCCGCCATCATTGGGCCACCCGGCTACAATGGAGTTGTGCCAGTGTAGTTCCCATGCTGCGTCGAGAAGTCACCCAGCTGAGTTAGGCTCTTGACTCTACCCAGCAAAAACTCCAGCTGTCGGTACGCGGCGCCGGGCACGTACTGGGGAATCTCATGGCCCGCAAGGTCAACCGTCACCCAGGTCAATCCTCTTTCAGTGTGCGTGATGCCCATGTATCCACCACCCGCGACCAAGCCCACGGGTGTGGCGGGGATAGGCTGGTTGTTTATCTCCTGGATAACGAACCCGATCGAGGGGTTGTAGGGCACGAAGAACTTGTCAGATGGTCTCTTGGAGAAGCCTTGCGCGCCGTTCCAGGTCATGTTGTTGAGGGTCATCAGTGTCCCGTTGGTCAGAAGGAGGAAGTCCAAAAGACCGCTGCCCACGATGACGTTGTTGGTGTGTTCAATGACATGGGGAAGGGCGCTGAAAGATGATGGGGGCGATTGGTCACCCTTGGGGAACAGGTTGGGGTCACCGCAGATCACGTAGTCGGTGGGAGGGGCGTGAATGGCAGCCTGGACGTCGCTGCGGTTGAAATAGTTGTTGGGACCATTGCCGAGAGATGGGAAACCGAGCTCGTCATTCAAGAAAGGGCAGAAGTCTGTTCGTCGGCAACCATAAGGTTAGTCTGCGTTCCTTTCGCGAGCGCAACGTGAGGGAAACATCGAAAGAAGTCTCGTCCTACCTGTCAGGTGGTAAAAGTTGAGGCAAGGGTTGACGTAGATCGCGGCGTTAATGATATCCTCCCAGACAAAGCAATCTATGGCAATTGAAGTTAGTATCCAAGGACATTGATAAGTCGAAAAATCGATCGTCGGAAGATTCGCTCACCTGGGTTTGATGCGTTCACTGGTTCGTAGAATTTGCCCTTAGGTGGGAATGTCAAGGCATTTTCCATGTACTTGATGTAGCCGCACTGCTCTGCCCGCTTGTTGATCGCAGACATGAATGTATCATTAAGGCCGAAGATATTGGCATAGTTGTTCAGGTGTGTGACAGCAGGCACTGTGAGCTCCAGGGTCAGCTAAATTGACCAATGTCTATGCCAGGATGAACTTGGCCTGTACCTTCAATGAGGACGGAGCTCAGCCCTATACTGGGATCGTTGATCTGGACGCCAGCGACGTTGTAGTAATCGGTGTTGTTCTGATCAATCATATAGCTGGCAATGTAGGGAATATATTGTCCGGCGTACGACTCGCCGGTGATGTAGACCTTCCGGCCTGTCATGTTGAACGTGGTCATGAAGTTTTTCCAGAAGCCGGCAAATTGTCTACCAACATCAACCTCGTTGTTGATCTTGGCTGGAGCTCCCGGTGCTGCAGGGGAAAACCCCGTGCCAATCGGTTGGTCAACATATACCATATTGGTAAGATTCACAAAGGAGAAGGGGTTCGGTAGTGGAGCGTAAGTCCCGGACTGCCAAAGGAAGGGGCCATGTTCTTGTAGAAGCCCGTCGAGTGAGCTGCATCCCGGTCCGCCGTTCAACCAGATAGTGATCTCGTCCGACGCCGCTGGGTTGTCCGAGGGGAAGAACCAAAAGAACAGCTGGTTTTGGTTCGAGCTATTTCCATCAATGGGCAGCGTGCCGGCATAAGACTCGCCAACGTCGAAGTTGACCATTGGGATCCCGGTGCCATTGACAGCAAACTCTGTCCTTGTCAGTTCCGCTCCTCCTGTGGCATCTGGAGTATCAAAACCCGGGATACTCACTTTCGGTCTGAGGCGTCAAGTAGCTGGACTGTTGTCGTTTCGAGAGCGTCGAGAAGGATGGGCGCTCTTGTGGTGCAGCAGGAGCTCTCTTCGCAACTCTCTGCGCGGCCCACTTGTGTGGATTCTCAACAACCTGCGCAAAAACGCCAGCCGCCAGCGACGCGGTCAGAAGGGCAATGCAATACATAGTGACCGGATGCTCGCACGAGAGGGGAGAAGAGACGGAACGGCAGACACGCGGCGACCGCGACGCAGAAGAGTATTTATGGGACACATGTCAAGCTGCGGGACTTACCTTGAGCTACCTTGCACAGCAGATCTTCTCGCTACGACGGGCAAGCTGTCGCATGACGCAGGAGCACCATAGGCAGCAGCGAGATAGGAAGGTTGCATTTCTCAGTGCAGACGGCGTTTGGCTCAAGGTTGGGACGATCAAAAATGCTTGATAAAGCTTCATCCTGCTCGTTTGTGGGGGAGATGTGGATGCTCGGGGGACAATCATTGCCTTTTGCAGCAGGTCGAAGGATTTCACGCCTCATGCCTTGGGGGGTGCAGAGGAGGATTGTGCCGAGGGATGTAACTCGAGTATAGACAATATGTGGATTGCCTCCTCGAAGCTAATGGTTGCTAGTAGGTAGGGATGCCAGGTAATGGACTGGCCCTGACATCGTCGTAATCGAGCTGTGAATGGGTGGACGGGAGCCGCCGATCAATGCATATCGAGATTCACCAGGCGGAAATCCTCCGGATGGATACGTAAAAGCAAGCTAGTCCGATGCAACCTGGGAATTGGCTTCTTCTCGAAGCACAGAAGAGAAGAGAAAAAAGGACAGAGAGCAAAGAGCAGAAAGCAAAAAGCAGCTTCATCAACGAGGTTGACAGCGGAGTTTGACATTGGCAAATGATGATGGACTCGGACGGCTATAATCTTACAAGGAATATTTGGCCCTCTTTGCCTGGTACCTATCCTTGTACCTAAGTATCCTACAGGCCTCTGATCCTGTTTTCCTTCCCTCACGACCCTCCTACACCGACGTACAGCCAATCGGACGAAAAAGAGCCATGGTTCCTGTTCCTTCTCGCCTTCTTCCATCCGGCCCTATCCGTCCGCTGGTCCCCAAGGCACCTGTACTTTTGTCGCATTGAGATTGCGAATTCCTGGCCCGAACCATCAATCAATCAATGAATGGACAAACGCTAAGACTCGTCGAGAGCATTCATCCAAATTACACTAGATAACTGTCGAGGTGGAGTTCCATTCATGGGGGTATACAACATACACACACTCACTGCCTAAAAAAACCACAAAGATAACAGTGTATTGCTTCAAAATCGCCTTTCCTACTTTTGCACCTGAATCTCCTCACACTTTGTTCAACATTGCTTTGTCCATATCCGTGCCCGGGGCTGGCGAAATGCCGCTTCCCGAATCCGAGCCCTCTTTGCCATCGATTACATTTTCTTCTCTTCCAAGCATCATGTGCTGGATGTTGACCTTCGGTCCCGTAAACCACTTGTGCGCGTCCACCACCCACCAGACCAGAACAAGCAGCATCGGCCCACCCCACACCAAACAGGTCCAGTTCATGAGTGAAGCGTCCAGATCCGAGCCCGTCACGCTGGGAAGGCAGAGAATGGGAATCATCAGTGAGGTGAAGCAGGTCGACGCTACACCAATAGGGTAGGAGAATTTGCCAAGATGCCATGGTCCGCGACGGAAACGGTTGCCCACGAAGAAGGTTCGAATGGTGATAGGAATGGTGAAGGCCACGAATGCTGCAATGGCGCCGACGCTGAAGATGGCACCGATGGATGCCTCGCCCCCAAAGAGGAGCAGAGTCAGAAGAATACCCACAGCGCAATTCAACCACACAGCATTGACCGGAGTCTTTGTTGTAGGGTTGACTTGTTTCCACAGGTTGGAGAAGGGGAAGCAATTGTCACGGGCGTACGCAAAGGTGACTCGTGATGCCGCGATCATGCAACCCTGGCCCATGGAGAAACCGCAGATAATGGTCATCGAAAGCAGGGCCAGAGCGGTGTTCCTAGGCAGGATTTGCATGAGGTAAGACGCCCAAGGTTGGCCGATATCCGAATTCAGGACGTCATCGATACTGATCACGGTATAAGCCACGACCAACTGCAAAAACCAACCCATGACACCGCCAATCCCTGAAGTCAGGACGATGGCCCGAGGACTCGCAATGTTTGCGTTGCTGCATTCCTCAGCTAGATGGAAAGGCGCATCATATCCCGACATGGTCCAGATAACGGCGATGAAAGACATGAGGAGAGCGACACCATTGGGAAAGTCTGTTCCCTCGTAGAAGTTGCCCCAGACTGTGCTGCTCTTGGCGAAACGCGGCAACCCCTGAGACTCACGGGTGGTGGCCGCCGGAATCGTGATGATGGTGATGACCAATGCAATGATGTTGAAGGTGCTGCCGTATGAGTTGAAGGTGGCAATCCAGCGGGTAGGCATGGACGAGATGCATGCATGAATAATCATAATCAGAGTGGTCAGGAGAAACACTTGGTAATTCTGGGGGACATAGTCGGGATTGGTGATGGATCCAGCGGCCAGGATCATCGAAGCCAACGCATAGTCGACGGAAGGGGCGCCTGTGACTTGGACCAGCCAATTCGACCAACCAGTGATCCAGGCAGCTAGAGGGCCATATCCCGGAGGAGCCAGCACCGCCGCGGCGTAGTAGAGACCACCCGATGTAGGCATGGACGAACACAGCTCAGCTATATTTTGTCAGCATAGCACCTCAGGAGTCTTCCTTCAGGGAACCAAATCAGAGACATACCCATGCCCATGGCGACACATTGGATGAATGCCATGGCAATCAGCCAGCCCCAGACCATACCGGGCGTTCCAGCGTAACCCATGCCATAATAGAGAGTGGAGGCGAAGGACGGAAGCAAGCCTAGGACAGCAAAAGAGACACAGAATGACGTCCATAATGAGAATTCACGCTTGAATTCTGGACTGTGTATGTGTTAGTATCCGATTTTCACACCGGGTCCAGAAGCTTTGGAGACATACACGTAACCAAGAGCAGCCAGAACCTCCTCATCGGCTGTCAACTCTCGGTCAAACATGGGAACTTCGCCGCCCGCAAGCACGGATGTCACAGGTTCTTCCGCAACCGACTTGCGATGTCCTCCCTGTGAGGCGACACTCAAATTCCGGTCTGCACTCATGACGGCGCCGGGGATCGTGGGTATGGTTATACGGCGGAAGTGGAAGTTGTATGCATGTACAATGACGTCCTGTACCAGACTCAGGTCGAGGTATTTGAAAGCGCTTCGTAGGTAGGCTGCGTGAGGAACAGATGCTTTCAGCAAGCGACGCAGCTGAGGAGGAATATAGATGAGCAGCAAACACGAAGGATGAGACTTGGAACGAGAGGCAAGCCGTCCGTATTCATAGCAGAAATCCAGCGGAGGGGTTATGATCAAGTCATGCATCCCATCGCCAGCTAGGGAACAGAAAAAAGCAGAGCGAGGCAGGCGAGCCTCTCACAGCGGTCGAAATTGCGCAGGGACTCGAGACTCGAAGCAAAGGGCATGAATTGGCCTCCGAGAAGCAACGGCTAGGCCTTGATCGGGTAACTTGATGCTGGTTATCGGCGGTGTGGAGACTTTCTCCAGAGCCCAGGATGGGCCATGACGAGGTGTGGCAGCCATGGCGGCGCATGGAGAGATTTTAATGAGCGAGCTGAATGGCTGGTGAAGGGCGAGGTAGAGATAAGACCAGGTGGAAGAGGAGCAAGAGGGGACCAAGAGGGGACCAAGAGGAGACGAGAGAAAGCCAAGAGAGGGGGGCGAGTTGTGGAGGGCGCGACTACTGCCCACTAATACCGCCAATGCCCAGCGAGACAAGCCCGGGAGGCACCAAGAAGTTGTTCGGCGGTGGGCGTCTCCGACGTCGCTAAAGCCTAAAAGGACCTGTGGTAGGCGAGCCTCAACACCCTCTCGGCCACTAGAAACCATTATCGCCATGGATGGGGGTCTCTGCGCAGATTGTCACGGCATCATAGCGTCCTAAAGGGCCCCTGGTATGTAATTCGCAGGTATGATTGCCACGCGACAATCGATGTCCGGAGTAACTATCTCACTGTCTTGCCTCGATGTACTTGTTAGTATCTTCCCAATATCAAATTAATATCATTGCTTCCGTCTTCCCAAGATTCTAGGTATTCCCACTTCTCCTTATCGTGCTGTGATTATGTGTTGTGCTTACTTCATACCATCTCGACGAGGAATTCTTCTGGAACACTCAGCACCATAATCATCCTCCCTGCAGCCCACTGAACGGTCAATCCGGATATCGGACGCAGTTACTCAAAGGTACTTCTACTCCGTACATCCATGTCCCCTCCCCCCGATAAAGCTCCCGTCAGAGATGTTTCTGCTCTTTTTTTGCGTCTATGATAAGCTCCCTCCGTGCCATCCGGTCTCCATGTCCGTGCCTTTTTCACCCTCCTCCGATAATTCGGCCTTTTCCATCCCTGCTTCACTTGAATCATATTTCGGGCTCTGTCGGCTGGCCCCAAGTGAACCTCGCGACGAGGCAGACTACTGTATGTATGTTCCAGGGGTGTGCCGCATCGCCCTGCCCCATCGGGAAAAAGAGTATCTACATCTCCATGTTTCGCCAACATCGCTCCTTGGCTACCGCTACAATCATTGGCTACCCCTATGTGATATGCTTCAGTATATCATGATGGCGTGTGACAGGGCCATCTGTCTATTATGTGTCTCGTCGTAAATTGCTTCTTTGCGAACGGACATCGACGCCCTACTCCTCGCTGCCAGTTACTCTTGTCGGTCACCGGGGTTGACCATCCGCTCCATCATCATCCACAACTCCAGATATCTTCCTGCAGATCCTTCTTGCCTCCTCCGGCATCGTCTTCCAAAGGACCTGCCGAACTTCTTTTCCCACCTGCTCCACGGCATCCATTGCCCAAAGCACATCGAGATGTTCGTACTCCTCGATCACCTTGCTGTGGACCACCTGCACGAACGGTTCGCGTCCACGTTCAAACCTTTTCAGGAGTCTCCGGCCATCGACGAGATCGTCACTTCCAGCAACCCATAATGCCAGCGGAGGAACATGCTCGTCGTACCATGCAGTTCTGCCTCGGTCGTACCCGTCGGACATGGGGCGCTCTGGGCTTTCCTCTTCTTCTGCTTCTTCACTATCCTCCACAGCTTCCGACCTTCCCTCTTCCCGTGTGGCTAAGATGCACTTTTGCTTTGCAAAGCACTCTCGACCCAGCCACCATCTCATGCTCTCCGCACTCACGTAGACGGGTGAGAATTGAAAGAGTCGATCCCGAAGACCTCGATCCCATCGTGTGTCCGTCCAGTCAAAGAGGAATGAGAAGACCCGGTAGCCCATGGCACCGTAAAGTTTGCCGGGCAACGTGCGGTGCATAACCATCATTAGTGGGATGAAGCTGTGTATGCCGAAGAAGACCCTGAACATCGACGGTGAGATCACTCGCATGAACTTGAAATACATCTTCCCGATCAAGGGGCCCGCGTACACTGCAGGGGCAAGAGCGCAGAAGACACTGATCTTGTCCCCCAAATCCGGTCGCTGCTCTTTCGCCAACGCTACGAATGCCTCCGTCGTACCTTGGCTGTGACACACCAACCCGAGCTTCTCAAACCCTGTCTCCTCAAGAACTCGAGACACGAACGCAGGAAGGTCCATCACCCCCATCTGCCGAATATTCCAAGTCCACATTCGTGGATCGTGATGCTGGAGCAGACTGTGTTCGGGAGTGAAGCCGCAACGGTTGTTTCCTAACCATACATCGTACCCCGACTTGCAAAGAAGGAAGGCCAAACTGTCGTCATCATTCGCACAATAAGCACCGGCGCTCTGCAGGAGCCCATGCACGAGTAACACGGGGTATCTTCTGTTTCCATCAGCGTACTGCTTTTGCATGTACTGATGGGGGCCATCTTTTGGATCTCTGAAGACGACAGGCTCGTCGGGTTGTCGCACCACGTCCGGACCGGGTGTATATTCTGCAGGATTGTAGATATGCCACAGTGACAGGATGAACCCGTCTTCTGTGTGTACTTTGTACTCTTCTGCATCTAGACCCACTCGTCGTGCGTAGTACCTGATGTCGCAGGCTAGCTTGTCAGGTCCTCCCTCAAGCGGCACATATGGCCCTTCTGAGGAAGCCGGCGACTTTGTTGTACCATTTGGCCGAGCCACGCCTTCATTACTCGTACGCCTTTGCCATTCCTTCTCTTGCTCCAGGCGTATGGCTGAACGTCTTCTTTCTTCGTCATAGAATGGTCGCTGTTTGTACGGATCACGAAAAGTGAACCAGAGCCAAGCATAGTTGACAAAGTGAGGTATTGACGTAAATAACGCTCCTAGCACGATGACAGCAAGAAAGGCCGTTGAAAGCAAAGCCGATGTCGTTCGGAGTATTACACACTGAAGGTCTCGTAGTAATGACGGAGGCCCATAAAGTGGCAATGGAGGAAACAAGGGGTGGGTATGCAAGACCGGAATTGCTTCGTCTAATCGGCTGAATTCGCTCTCCTTGTCATCTTTCGCCCACTCGTTCCGATCAACTGCTCCAAGCCCAGCCGTCTGCCTGTCGAATCGGCTTAACCCTCGCGGTAGTCCCGGACGATATGGTCGACCTTCAGATCGACTCTTCAACAAGTTGATCTTATGTGCTTCCTGGATGGGGACAGCCGGCAATCTGTTGCCATCCGCGGTCTCGATGACCGGGTCCAGTGGAGTGATGAACTTGGCTTCAACGGCGTGACCATGACCATCGCCGTCTTCAGTTGTCCGTGATGAGGATTCGAGCGATAGCTTTTCGGCCTGTTGCTCATAATCGACGGCCGCATGAGCGCGAGTTCGCAGCTCAGTCTGCAACATCTAGGGTCTCTAAAACTCGCGAAGCGATCAGTTGTTGCTGGTGCGCTAACTGTTGATGTCATAGATATCTAGTAATAGACCGAACCAACGATATACTAGCTCTCCAAAAGAAAAGGGGGGGGCGACTTCGGGACTCTAATCCTAAGGAGACCAAGTGAGTGAATGCGAGAAAAGAGAGGGAGTGGGAAGAGTGACTTGTCTATCGATACAAGGGAAGTTTGTCTCATAAACGATAGAAGGCGCATCCAAACCTTACAAACCTGAGCCTTCCAAGGCAAATTTGCGCTGCAATTATCATTGGTTGAATCTTGCTCCCGTATTTAGAGAACCTGTCGATCGCAGAGACGAAGTCGATATTGCAAGGAAATGAAGGAGTGCTGAATCCGATCTACGATGTCATTGCTTGTCCAAGCGGATTATCGACATCATAGGCGCGTGTTGGGTTGAGCCAACAGGGAAAAGCTTGACAGTCTCATTGCGCCACACCTGGCTGGCGAAACGGACAGCTGCCGAGCCACTCGTGACGTTGTGCAGGTCGTGCAAGCTTTCACAGGCGAAACTCCGATGCAAATCGTAGGTACATCGGCTTGTTTATCAGAGGGATGTCTCATGACATATCATTGATCACAAGTTGTTCAAGTACTTGGTAGTATGTACTTGGTAGGGGATCAGCACAGGAAGAAAAAGAGCACTGCACATCCATGGCAAATGTTTCACCCTATCAATTCTGCGGAACCAAACGAGCCCTGAAGAGCATTTCGCTCCGACTTTCTTGGCGACCAACAGACGAGGGAAGCGAGGGAGGTTTGTCCTTTTCTTGGCAGCACTTCCGCTGAAGACAAACCCAAAGGCTGTGGGAAGGTGCTCGGATGAAGGAGCGCAGAGCAGCGGTCACGATTTCTGACTCGAGACGAGGCCAAAGCTGAACTTAGATGCCAGTATCAAACCACAAGCTACACTGAGATTTGCTCGCGGCACCAACACAAGTCGCCCACCATGCTCTTCTTCAGGTACTCCCCCCATGCCACTCTCCCCCCTGTGCGCCCACACAGGCCACTTGCGGCTAACAGAGGAATGAATAGTTTCTTCAAAACCCTGACCCAACAAACCGTCACAGTCGAGCTCAAAAACGACATCTCTATCCGCGGCACCTTGAAATCCGTCGATCAGTACTTGAACATCAAGCTCGACGACATCACGGTCCTGGATGAACTGAAATACCCGCACTTGTCCTCCGTGAAGAATATCTTTATAAGAGGCTCGGTGGTGCGGTACGTGCACCTGCCGCCCGACAAGGTCGACAGGGGACTCTTGGAGGATGCGTGTCGGAGAGAAGCCATGAGTCAGAAGGGCAAAGGTACTTGAATGACAGGCACGACGAAGGCATAAAAACAGTGAACTGGCTGCAAAATACTCTTAGAATGGGCCACAACCAAATGGAAAAACTAAAATGGAAGGGATTGCCAGGACCGGTTGTTCCACTGACAGGGTCTTTACGACGTGCTCACGGTTCGGCTGGGACAGCCGGGAACAGTGAGGACCAAGGGGAGAGATGGACCGCTAATCTCACACTCGTATGCCGCGTGTTGGAGCTGATTCCATCACCTGCGAAGCCATCGAGAAGTTGCAAGGGACATTGCCGGCGATCACTCCACAGGGATGAGCTATCTATGGGAATGTTCTGGCAGAATCACTCCCCAATCGCAGTGCACCATTCGGGTACGAAGACAGAGTGCCTCCCTGGCAATTGATTGTGTTGGATCAAACGAGGGTTCCAAAGCACCGACTTCTGGCTTGTTGATGGGGTTAGCTATCTGCTACAGAGAAATATGGTTTTACTGCTATCCATGAATGGTCGGCCACACGAATAACAATTACAATAGCCTCGTAGGTTTATGCGCATTTCTCGGGTCGCTAACTGTGACCGTTACAGCCACCCAACAGCCGACAACGTTCATCTGCACGTCGAATTTGATATTCATCAATCGTTCTTTTATACTCCGTAACTCAACTGCCCATCTCCGCTCCCCCAACCGTCGGCCCCAGCCTGGACCGTAAACAAACCATTCTTCCTCTTTTCCACCTCCCACTTCTCAATCCACGCCTTCATTTTCTCTCTGGTCCTCGCACTGCCCACATTCACCGTTGGCACGATCCGGTTAATCCTCAGTGCGCAGCAAAACATGGTCAACTCCCGAAAGGAGCTGTGCTCTGAATACGGGACTCCAAAACAATTGGATTCCCGGGTGCTTCCGCGCTGAGGAGCCAGGTCATGCATCGTGTATCGTGTTTTCCAGCCGTCGGAATGCAGGACGGTATTGACGGGGGGGTTCTCAGTGAAGCGTGATGTTGGAGGACGATAGGACCAGCCTGTTGGTCGAAAGCCGACTACCCGGGCAAAGTGGCCTTTATAGGTCATCATGTAGTCGCGAAGTGTTTCGGCTCGGATCTCCATTAACGTTTGCATGTGGACCTGTGCTTCGAGCGGGTTGTTGGTCAGTCGAGCGTTGAGTTCGGGATCTTCGAGACATAAGCAGATGCGCATCTTTGAGGCAGGAGCATAGATCTTGGAGTTCAGCGCTTTGGCGATTCCTAAGCAGATCCGCTCCTTGCCAATTGAATAGGTGCCGATGACGACGAGAAGACGGCCTCTCATTTTTGGTTTCGTCTCTGCCTCCCCATCATTTGTCTTGATGATATTGGTTTCGCCCTGTTCCAGAAACTTCTTCATCGCACTACCGGCGCGGTTGGCTTTGACTTTCTCCCAACCGTCGTTCTCATCCACAATCTCCTTTGATAGACTAACACACATCTGAGCACAAGCGTCGATGACGTCGTGTTGGCTGGGAAATGCGTACTTTGGGGTCAGATATGTCGTGTCCAGGTAGCAGGTGTCAATGACTTGCTGCTTTGCCAGACCGCTAACGCTGTCAACAACATCAGGGCGTAGAAGGGGATGAGCGACATGCGCAGGGCAAGCCCGAAAGTCACCACAATGGAGAATTCGAGTCAGTTTCGGAGATCCATCTTTATTCTTACCCATGACCTTTTCGAAGAGGTAGAGCGACGAGCCAGGGCAATGGTTGGCAGGAATCATGGTGACGAAGACTCCTTTTGTATTCGGGATCTCGACCTTTTTCTCAAATTCGAGGGGAACTACCCATTCTGGATCGACCTTCAGCTGCGCAATCATAAGGTTGCAGGTGACTTTGCTGGCGTAGATTGGACCATGGCACCACGAGGACGTGAGACCTATGTAGTGGTCACTGTGGAAATGACTGAGAAAGTACGCATTCTGATTTTCAACCTTGCCGTACCGAAAGGCGTCGACACAGATGTAAAAGCCAGGCATGATTTTATAAAAGGGGCAAGTCCGCTGATATGCCGGTTTCCCACGAGACTGAGCCTCATGGGCAGCGGCTTCAGCCCATGCAGCGTCTTCTGCATGACCAGACATGAGCCTAGCAAAGGCGGAGCCTCCTTTTGCATTTTTCGACACGGCAAAAGGATTTGATTGGGCAGGGCGAGCAATTGCTGCGCGCTGAAAGCGTTTCGAGGCAGGAGCGGCTGCACCGGGTTCGCTGAAGGCGCCAGCATCGGTCGCTGTCTTAAATTCGAACTCTTTTGGCAGTGGATCGGCATTGCCATCAAGGCAGGCATTGACATGAGCCGACGCCCGAGTTTCGGATAATCCTCTCATGCTCCCATTACATATTGGACAGACAGAAACTCCATGAGTTTCCTCGGCCTCGACCTGGACATCATCTTCGACAGCACTCCGAGAGGTCCTAATGCTTTCAGTCTCCGACTTTGAGTCCTCGTCGTCAAATTCCATCCCCATCTCTCGTTGCTCCTCCATCCATCTGCGCTCCATGTATTCTTCCCCTCCTTCAAAGAATTCGTCGTTCTCAAAGTCGTCGTCACCGAATTCTCCAGGCTCGAAAACGCTTGTGGCTTCACGCGTCAAGAGTGGGACATCCCTTCCAGAGATTTTTGGATCTTCATACCTATCTTGGTCCTCGGAATGGATTCTCCTGGAAGCAGTGCTCGAGTCAGGTTGCCTGGGGGGAAATTTTGTCGCACCGGATCCTGCATCGACGTCAATGTCGCCCAAAGACTCCATGTTCCCAGTGTCTCGTACTTTATCCGTGTTATCGGCGTCATTGGGAGCGCTATTGATGGCTGCAGTCCAATCATTATCTTCCTCGTCGCTCGAGTCGTCCAGGAATCCGCCTCTGTACTTCTTGGGTGGTTTTATTAGCTCTGTATTCCCGTTCTGTGGGTTCTGTTTATTCATGGCCTCGCCAGCGTAGCCCTCAAGTCCAGGCGAAGGTGTGCGAACAATGTCTTCGAAGTCGTCCTCGTCGTTGATCCGCCTCTTCTTGACAGACCCGCCGTCTTCGTGGAATCGTGTCTCTTCATCCAGCCTAGGCTCTTGAACACTCCGTTGTACGTCCTTGAAGAACAGCGGAGGAGGAGTACTTGCATTTGGTCCATTCAGATTATTCCTGTCCGACTTTGCAAAGAAGTTGAGGATGCTCTGATTCTGACCAGACCCCGCCTTCTTCCCTGAAGGGATCTTGGAGGCGGGCTGGCGACCAGCGGCTGGAGTCTTGGACATTGGAGATCGCTTCTTTGTGGAGGGGTCTGCAGCCTCTTTTGCGTAGGCGGCGGGCAATGAGAAGTAAGGACTCGATTGGGGCCCTGAAACGGGCGGAGAGGGAGCGCGGCCAACGTAGGGCAGGATTCGCTCATCTATTGGGAGAGATGCATTTTGTCGAGGGTTGCGAAACATGTTTGCAGGATTGGATGCGCCACTGGAGGAGCAGGAACCATCTTTCCGCGATGATGGAAGGTTGAAAAAGTAAATGGCGGTCCTTGTGTTAGCAAGCAGTCAATCTACCGCGATGTGTTCAGTATTAAGTTGGGTGTCGAGGGTGTTTTTTTTAACTCCAGGCGGCAATTGGACTCATGACGCGCTCTATACCGAATACAAGCTGCCCACAACCCCCCACCTTTTTGCCTACTCTCTCCTGCTACAATAATTCTAATGAAATTGGATTGTGCCGTCGACATCTTGGGTTCGAGATTGTATTCTCAGAGCTCATCATGGGACAATTGGCAAAGTAGTTGAACTACAGTGCGGTTTGTGGCGCAACGACACGCGAATTCACGTGCACCGCTCAGCTCGCCAAAAACTACCCTACCAACTACCAATCTCGCCTACCGCGAAAGCACCCGGTGACGCGACGTCCTTATAATCGGAGAAACGATGTCATTGCTCTCTGCCCTTTTTTTCTGATCCTCTTCCGCGGGCCACCTGAGTCTGCCACCACAACTTGCTCACCGCTGTAGAGCGGCTTGCAGGCAGCCAGTCCAGGGCGCATGTCGGCGGAGATCGAGCGTCTCAAGGACGAGGTAAGTCGAGATCCTGTGTCCCTCTGTACAGGGCAACCTACGCTTCACTTGATCGATTTGCTTATCTTTTCTCTTTTACTCCAGGGCACGAGACAGCAAGTCGTAATTGCCGGTGGTATCGCAGGCCTCGTGTCCAGATTCGTCATCGCTCCTTTGGACGTTGTCAAAATTCGGCTCCAGCTTCAGCCCCATTCGCTCTCCGACCCATTATCATGCGATGGCATCAAAGGCCCGATCTATAAGGGCGTCTTTTCTACCCTGCGCGCAATCGTGAGAGATGAGGGTATTCGAGCGCTGTGGAAGGGGAATATTCCCGCCGAACTCATGTATATCACTTATGGCGGCGTTCAATTTACGGCCTATCGCTCCCTTACTCAAGCTCAGGCTATGCTTCCGACGCGTCCGCCGCCATCGCTGGAATCCTTCATCAGCGGTGCTGGAGCAGGCGCCGCCGCAACTTCAATCACTTACCCGTTGGATCTTCTCCGGACACGATTTGCTGCCCAGGGCCCAGAGAAGATTTATTCAGGGCTCGCCAACTCCGTTCAGGACATTATTCGACGCGAGGGACCCAGCGGCTTCTTCCGGGGTCTCAGCGCTGCCCTGGGTCAGATCGTGCCTTACATGGGCCTCTTCTTCATGAGCTACGAATTCCTCCATCAATATATAGGGGGCAAAACCTTACCCTTTGGATCCGGTGATGCCACCGCTGGTGTATTTGCCAGTGTTTTTGCAAAGACCGCTGTTTTCCCGCTGGATCTGGTCAGAAAGAGACTGCAGGTCCAGGGGCCGACGAGAAGCAGGTATATCCACACGAATATTCCTGAGTATACCGGCGTTGTTCGTGCTTTAGCGACCATTTGGAGGAAGGAGGGGTATCGCGGCTGGTACCGAGGACTGACTGTCAGTTTGATCAAGGCAAGTCTTTTTCTCTCCCTGATCAGTGTCTGTATCCGCGTGTTGACACTTGGTATGCAGGCCGCTCCAGCATCAGCCGTCACAATGTGGACGTATGAGCGTGTAATGCATTCACTGGTTCACTCAGATAGGAACGATGAGATGTGGGAAACTTATACCGGCTACGATGATGATTACGATGACTAAATCTTGACAGGACGTGATGGCGTTTCAATCTATCTGAAGCATGGAGTTGAACGCTGCGCGAATGGCGAATTAGTGCTAGCTACATTGGCCATCCGCTGTGCACCAAATGGCATTTTGCCGTCATTGCTCGCCGTTTTATTCAGGAGCTTCCGCGCCCTTGAAAGGAATCAGCGAAAGAAGGCAGGCACCGAAGCGAAGTGCGCGTTGGGGAGAACGTTTAAGCCTCAAGGCAGTGGCCATCTATCAAATTATCAGCAGCAGCAGCAGCAGCAGCAGCCATCGTTCTTACTCTTCGGCACGACAGAACGAAGCCGGAGTTTCATTTTCATTTTGTTTTAAATTTTTTTTTTTGACAATCGAGCGTGTCTTCCTACATACAAGTCACTGTGGGTGAATGAGTGAGTGAGTCAGGGAAGCGCATAACTTGTGGGCGCCACAACACGGCACCGGCTGACTGAACCCCCTGATAGATGAATATCATCATCGACCTCTCGCGTTCGGTTTTACCTCGATAATACTCGAGCTTGCGTCGTCGAGTGCCCAGAAAACGGCGAAAATCGGGCTATGGCTACTAGAGTCACGTTTCCTGAGGACTGGGTTTGGAATAATCCAACTCACGGCAAAGTGGTGATCATCTGGTTATGTGGGGGGTTTGACAACGGAATGATCACGGGCAAGGACCGCAGATTAGACTGTTTGTTGATCGCACGTATCCATCCGTCCGTCAGAGCTGATGGATGGGGTTAGGCATGGAGATAGGCAGCTTGCACAAGGCCTGAGATGGGGTCGAGGAGTTTGCCATGTGTCCATTGCAGAGTATCTATTCTGGCAACTTGTATAACAGACGGTTTTGGCAGGAGCATAAAAGTGATCTCCTTATAAAGTCTTTATCATGGCATCAGCCACGGGTCATACCCCTAATGACGGTCTTCTTAATGGCATTCTACATGGTCTAATTCGTCACCTCCCAAAGTTGAAATTCGCACCGGCATATTTCCACAGCGCCCTGAGGAAGGCTTGATACTCGACCCTCGTACTGCCGCTTCCAGAGACATCGCCGCCGGAGTCGCCCACGCAGAAGATCTCGCTCAGCCGAATCTGCCACGGCGGGTAGCCGTCGAGCTTCACGACGGGGCCAAAGACGATGACCAGGTCTGGTTCTCCTGCTCCGACCTCCTTCCCGGCGGGTCTGTTGTCGCCGATCGTGAGCCGCGCGTCCGGGGTCGCCGTGGTCGCGCTGATTTCCGTGTTGATGAGGTTCGAGGTTATGTCCTTGGGACGGAGCTTTTGGGCCTGCGCCATCTCGGCCAGCGTCCTGGTCAGGTCGACCAGCGTGTCTCGCCCGTCTGTAGCGGACAGCAGGAGGAGGTCTAGGTGAGGGCGCCGCTTGTCGCTGTAGGGTCCATCGGCTGCTGATTGTGCCACTGCCGGTGGTTGCGGTGAAGGTGTCCGCGATGGGCTGCTCACGGAGGAATGGTTGGGCGCAAACATCCTCAACGACGGCGCCGCGGGCGGTGTCCCGAAGTAGGATGAGAGCTTCTGCTTCACCAGCTCCTGCAGCGACGCCATGTATGTCTTCAATATCCCCGACTTCTCGTAGACGCTCAGCAGCGGGATCCCAGCCGCTGCGGACCAGGCGCAGAGCTCGGCGACCTCGTCCATCAGTGCTTCCAGTCCGCCATCCTCCTCCGACTTGAACTTCAGTATCACGCTCAGGTGTTCTGGTATGCGGTCGAGGTTTTTGACGTCCTTCTGAATGTATTCCGGGGTGCGATGGTGATGGTGCCTGATGCCGAGCAGGCGGTAGACCGTTGCGTTGTAGATCTGACGCAGGCGGATGTAGATGCCGAAGATGAGCTGAATGAGGAAGAAGATGAGCAAATACAGCTTCGCCTTCAGGAAAGGCCGCACCCTTGGCCGGTGGTGTCTTCTGGATTTTTGGCGTTGAGAGGTGTTATTGTTGGGCGGTTGTGAGCCCGCCTGCGACGATTCTGAGGGCGGCGGAGGAGGGAGATAGGGTTGCAAGAGCCTCTCGCGCTCTGCAGCTGAGAGAACTCGACCGCCTGAGGCGACATCTCTGCGGTAGACTTTGGTGTCGGCTTCGCTGAATGGCGGCATAGTGAAGTGGTTCGAAGCGAAGCTTTCGGAGTGGCCAGGATTTCAGGGTGAGGAGATCATTTGCCCTGAGCGCATTACGGCAAGCAGAGTTTAGTAGGGCATATTCAGGATGGAATTCAGGAACCAGACGTCAAATTCGGGGCGTCTTTCGTAGTCTGCATTGGACACGTGGAACTTGAAGCCAGCAGCGGTAGACTGTTTTGTACCTCGTATGGAACACAATTATTACATTTATGGAGCCCGCTAATCGGCAATCTCCGTCGAACATGCATGATGACGACGCTGGTGACGCTGCTCTTTTAGAGCAACTCGCGAATATAACTATGAGCTATTACGAGGTACGAAGTGACAAGCGCTCAGTACCTCGTACTCCCTAAACTACATAGCACTCGGACTTCTATGTACCTCTTCCTCTTCAGCCTTGCGCTCGATCAGCTCGCCTCTCGCCTGAACAGATCTCGTTCGTCGTGCGGCTCCGCCGCATATGCTCCTCCCTAGGAGAGGAAGGCATAATCAATCGTAGCCTCACCTCCACCATGAATAACAGGGCCATAGTTGACAATTCATGCCGCCTCTATCCATGCTCCCATCCATAACGGGCTGGCAAACGTATTAATGGCGTCGGGTACCAGAAGGATGGTCTGTATAATGATGATATGATACCAGCCTTGCCGGCACATGATATGCCAAGTGACTCGGTCGATTGTGTATTGTCAATCGGCTCCAGGGGGAAATGATGCCAAAATGATGCCAACCATGCCTCAACACCTCAAAGCCCTTCGACTTGCCACCGGGCGCGTTGCTTTGCGAACTGGTTGCGGAATTTGCGGTGGCATTTGAGCTGGAAGAACCGCTGTTCTCCTCGCCTTTCTTCTGTGGTATTTTATACCCAACGTGCTTACACCAGAAGCAACTGAATGCATATAAGACACCACAAGTACCATCTTGCTTTCGTCTGCAGTCGTCCCGGATGGAGCCGATGTCGTCTCGGCCATCACCCTCCATGTACAGGTCGGTGTCGAACCGTGGCAACATTAGATTCAGAGCCGAAGGGATGCATCATTTCGTACCCAAAGACACCATACACACATTTCACGGCATCTTCATACCACAGCTCACCGTCTCGGCTCCTAACAGCGCGGATTTCGGGAACGATTCTCGTCACTTCGCCTCTCTATTTGAGTTTCAGTCTGATACGTTTTAGATTGCCGTGGAGAAGGTGCCTTTTGTCATAGAGCAGAAATTCCAGTAACCACAGAGCACCCAATAGAGTTTTGCCGATGAGATGCACGTACTTTTTCTTTTGACAAGCCCACCACCGTTCATTCGACTCTAGCTTATATTGTTCCCATGTGGCAATTCTCTCACCGAAAATATCGTTCAAGAGGCGTTCGTCAACACAATATAGCCGCCTCGCAAAATGTTCGATATTGGTAGGCGCAAGTTCAGCAGACTTAATCAAGTTGTCGAAAAGAAGAAATATCAACACATCTTCATGCCAGATAGACTCGGCGTCTCTTCCCTTCCTTTTACGTTTCCCTGTAAGCTTATTCAAGTCTTCGTGTTCGAAGTCTTCTTTGGGATAGTAGACCACGTCGAATCTACAACCTCTGTAAGGGAATATGTAAACGATATGCCGTCCTCCCCGAGTAGGAAAGACGACGCGTAATGTATCAGCCGCATACCGATGAGGCGCATCCATGTAAGGGTTCGGCGCCGACATACGAAATATGAAAACGATGCATCCCACTGTGCTGATAAGGCTCAAAGACTTCAGGGCCTGACCCCACGACGACCAAATCAAGACTGTGGTCGCGCCGAGCATCAACAAGGAAAGGAATATGTACCCACCAAAACCAATGAAGCCATACCAGCCTGGAACATCAGAGCATTTCCCAGAAGACCATGCGTCGGAAACCGCCGCTGATAAGCCAGAGCGTTCGCCATACACATGTCCAGGTAAATCCGAGAAGTGGCTGAAATAGTTGCATAGACTTTGTGCGATTCCGCAGTCAGGAATGGAGAGAAATAGCGAAATAGTGAACATGAGCGTTGACGAATTGGCCTTTTTTTTTGGCGAGAAATCAGGCGTGTCAGTCTAGTCATCATCCTCGTCTTTCGGCATCTGGAAATTTCGTACAGAACGTCCCAAATGGCGCAGAAACTTAACAATCGATCAAACGGAGTGGACAACCCCAGGTCGACCAGTGGCGGAAGATAACCAAGGAATTAACAAGCACCAACAAAGAGAAGGAACCAAGGCACAGCCGCAACTGCCAATAGGCATTGAAGATATGAATCTCGACAGACCGGAACGATCTTTTTGCCATCCCACGTCTCCTCGAATACTGTGTGAAACAAATGGCCATCCAGATCGAGGCGATAGCTAGTAATACAGCGCTGAAGATGAAATCCGCACAGATGTGTCCTCTTTCTCTTCAGCTCAACCCCCCTGACTCGCTGTGCCTGATGGAGAATGTGATGTAAATTAATATCAGTGCCGAGACGACAGCGGGCCCGGCCACGGCTTCCTTGTTATCTGAGTCGTCTTCAAAGATGATTGTCACATTTGAGGACGACGGGCATTGAACAGGTTCGACCGGTGAAAGCGCAAAGACTTTGCAGATGATGCTACGAGCCATACTATTATCAAGAGACGCTCCGAAAAAAGACGAGTGTCATCCAGGAGTAGTCTCGAGAAGAACCCATTGGATTTGATGTCTATTGTGCTCTTGAACCTCTAAAGGGCGTCTGCCATATTGATATCAAAGTATCGGTGTTTTGGCATGGTGTAACTGACGTCTGATTAAGCCAGCCACATTGTCATAAGTCGAAGCTCCTCTAGTAGGAGGGTTGTGATTGGCATGGATGATCTGCTTTCAGGCACGTGCACGCGACCCTCTGTCCGTTCGTTCAGTTGTGCATCATTTACCTCGCCTTCCCACGCTTGGAGCCATCTGCCATCCCGCGTTGGTGGTGGTGGCGGCGAAGTAATTGACATCTTTTGGCAGTTTGGAGGTAGACAGTCTTGGCTAATGCATGCGTGGCTTGATCATGTGTTGTTCGGCGCGCCATGGATTCGACGAATGCGGGCAGTTCGTGATGCAGATGTGATGCAGATGTGGTCCGTGTTGCTCCATGCCAGCATCAAAAGAGGATCAGGACGGTGCTTGGAAGAGCAGAAGGGGAAAGAAAGGGAAGGGGAAGCTTCAAGATGCAAAAGGCGCTAGGCGCGGGCCGGTGTTGTTCGACGATGAGCTTGGCACGCCAAGCCACGACAAGCCGCGGCTCCCATTTTACCTCGTGGCTAGGCGAGCTTGGTGAGTTCCCAAGGTTTGATACAACGACAATCTCTTCAGTGCCACTAGCTTTTACCCGTGGAGAAGACTCGAAAGGTGACGAAAGAATTCCCAAGTAGCGCCAGTGCATTGAGGAAGGGAAAAGAGGGAAAAGAGGGAAAAGGGGGGAAAGAAATGGAGAAAGAGGACGTCAAGTTAGAAACCACAAATGGCCGTTGGGCCAGCACCCCACGATCTTCGCTTCACATGCTGCTTGCGCGGTCTTGGAAGGACTGGTTCATCCAACGAATTGTCGCGTGCAGAAAGTGAATTCTGAGCCATGTCTCGTTGATTCTTGGCCACCTTGGTTTCGCGAGTGGTCCCCATGCTACCACAGGCAAGTTCTCTACCCACCATGAATTCTCATTCGTGCCTAATCGTGAGGATGTAATGCTATTGCAAGGCCATGATTGCTTTGCACGCCGACCATACAGCCTCGTTTGCCTTGCTTGGTCATTGCGTCTTGAGGAAACTGTGGAATATGTACCCAGTAGAGTTGATGCTTTTGTCACCCTCGACATCTGCCAACTTGATTTGAGCCTCATTCGTACCGCACCATCATGTGGCAGGCACCATCCGGACCCTACTACTGTGTGCCAGGCAATTCGCGTACCTACTATCCTTCATACGACGCCTATTTTGGGTTTGTTGACGACGGCAAGGCTCCTCCAAGGTTAGTGCGTGCCTGCCCCGTCACCTCGCCGTCACATCCTCTCGCCAACACCACGGCAGCCTTCTCATCTTACCCTCACCATGACGGCCCGTTCAACCTGGATTGAGCGTGGTCCAGACGGCCGTCCTTACTTTGTCAGAAAGAAGTCAAATTTGCCGTCTACAAGGCAGATTTTTTCCCAGACATTGCTCCGTCGAAGCGCTCGCTCACTCTTCTCATCTAGGGACTCGCGCCAGAATCACCACGTCCAGTGCGTCAATGCGGCCGACGGCGAGCTCGTTCTGCCTGCGCCTACCTCGCCCAACCCTCCTGCAGCTCCAAGTACTCATCCGACTGCTCCAATGGCTCCCACCTCTCAGCCTCAACCGCAGCCTGTCACCATGTACCTTCTTCCTCCCCAGCATGGTCAGAATCACTTAGACTCCCGACAGAAAAGCAGCAGTCAAGAACATGCCACGAATCCACCAAGCCAATTTATCCCAGCACCTACTCCACCGGGCATTTTCCCAATCGGACCATTCCCACCTCACCCAATGGCGCCTCCGCCGCCGAACTTTTTCGCACCACCCATGCAATTCCCATCTCAACCTCAGTCGTTCCTGGCTACGCCACCAGCTGTTCCACCAGGTGTACATACAAATACAGTTCCAGCACCGACTCAGCCATATGGACCCCAAATTCCGCTCCCGGGTCCAATACCCACGCACGGGGAAGCGAGATACAAGTGCGAAATATGCGGGCGATATCGGTCTGCTCGTTATCACTACAAGCACCCAATCCAACCAGGACAACTTCCCAGCAAGACAATCTGTCGGAAATGCAGGGAGGAGGCGACGGACACTGAAGAAGCCGATAGTTCAGACAGTGTTCAATCGCGCAGATCACGGCACTACCATTCGCGTGCACCATCGCGGCGAAGGGTATCGACCTCTAGGTCACAGAGACACCGATCGCGAAGTCGAGCTCGATCAAGAGGTCACCCCAAGCTAATCGACTACGACTACGGACCGTACAGGGTTCCGTCATATACGGATTCGAGCTCTTCGAGCCATGAGGAAGAGCCACATAGTGCTCGGAGACGAAGAAATCGCCGCCCTGGAAATGCTGACGCAGGCTTGGTCAGGCGCATTCGGCGACTTCGCCTCTCCCCCCTCGGAGAGCGTACCTACTATGACGATGATTGTGGAGGACGCGGACGAAATTACGAGGACGATTTCAAGGACAGAGAATATGATGGTGAGACTGTTGGGAGACTGCGATCACGCTCGAGACAGCCAACACCGGGTCCGAGAATTCTTCAAAGACAGTACTCGGATCCCTTTGTCAGGACCCCCTCAATCGAAAATCCCGCAACAAGCCGGCAGCCCTATTTTTGGGGACCACTGCATGCTCAGCCACGAGAGGGATATTCTCCCCAACGCGGGCCAATATCGCCCCGCAGCAAACATCCGTCTATGACCATTCAACATGCCACACACCGCTCACGGAGCGTTGGTGATTCAGAGAACGCACATGAAGCTGACCAGCGAAGGCCGATACGGCTGCGATCCAGATCTGCCCAGCGAGGTCGCGACCACGACAGACACATGATGCATGAAGATGAGGGTAAGCATCTTGACCTTAGGGTATAGTTTCGTCGCAAGGTGTCGGCCGATACTGACCGGAGAAATGCAGACGACATCCAAGAAGAGAATGGCCGTCTAGGGATACATGCGCCTAGTCCACCGCCCATTCGTTCGTCCTCCTTGGGATACATAGGTGCAGCTGAATTTGGCGAGGGCGAGCGTCGGCAAGCTCGCTCCGGGAGAGGCCGACGTCGACGGTCACGGTCCCGATCCCGGGAAGACGAGCACTCGAGGTCTGGAATCTTGCGGCCCGGGGATGAATTGACAGTGATTGAAAGACACGAGCTAAGAGCCAGGGGGGATTATGACTGGTATGATGGTGGTGGGATGAGGGTCAGGGTGCGCGAGATTTCACGGTGAAGGAAAGGGGTCAGCTGTCCAAAAGCGAAGCAAATTGCGATGCAAACATGAAACAGGGATCATGTTGCGCAGCGTTTCTTGGAATTGCAAAAATCCAATACTATGTTGGGAGATGGGAGGGAGAAGCGGTGGTCGCCACTGGGTGCTATGGCTCCTGGCTCGACCGAAAGAAGCAAAGCGGGGGAAGAGGCCTTTTGTTATTACTCAGACATAGTCCGGACCCGGTCAGTCCGGATTAGGGCGGGCATGCAAAACACATCGAGAGCAAAACTCAAAGAGGAAGCTACAGCAGACGGATCGCAGTGAGCGAAACGCCACGAGTCTCAAATCGGAGAAGACAAAGGAAGCTGTCGGTCCAAAGCAGCCATGCAAGCCGAAATGGATTGGAGGGCTCAGGATGTGATGAGAATAAGTTTCCTGACCCATTCTCTTGGCGACCCCAGGAGTTTGACGTAAAATCTGAGCGGTGGACGAACAGTGAGCATGTTGCACCCCAGTCTGCATTCGGCTCGCCGGCTGTTCGTTAGTGCTGTGTCATGATGGCTTTCGAGGGCGTGAAGCGTTCAAAAATCAACAGGGGGGGAGGATGGAGGCGAGGGGAGAAGGACGCGATGGGATTTTGTGCTGGCTGGACGGCGGGCGGGCGGGCTGGCTGGTTTGCTGAAGAAGGAGGACTACTTCGCTTCTGGGGAGGGAAAAAGAGGCTTTCAGCTAGACGAGGCCAAAACCACGTGGGCATCTCAAGATCTTTTGACTAGCTCCATTAGCAAACTTGTGACGAAAAGTGATACCGAGTAAGAATAGTGATGGATGTGGACATGGGACATATCAAGCGAAAGTTTGGGCGCCGCTACGGACCACGGTTGCGGAAGCGTCGAGTTCTCAGCCAGCGCCAACCCCAGCTCCCTGGCTGGAAAGAGCTGGGGACAAGGATGCCAGGATACAAGGGAATTGAAATTCCAGACTAGCAGTGCTTGGCCTTTGGATAGTCGCGGCCAAAGGAGTCGGAGGATCACACCACGTCTTCTTCGTTTCTTCCTTTGAACAGCGAGGAGAACAATGCACAAGTCAAGTGTCTCGCATGCTTGCTGGTCAATCAGAAATGGCGAGTGACGATAGTGACTGCGGATCAGTGGTCCGAGTTCTGAGAGAGGCGCCAGGACAGGCGACTACATATGTAGTAGAAGGCGAATGAAAAAGGAAGATAAGGTCAGACGATTGGAGTCGCTACCAGGTGCAGGCGAGCTCAAGGGCGATACGCTAGTGCTGCAGCACCCGAGCCATTGAGGATGGAATGCGGAGCAAAATTGGATGGATGTTGAAAGGGACCATTGATCTGGACTCCCGAGATTAGGTAGTATTGTCTGATTGAGCAAATGATCGAAGACGAACGAAGGAGCAGGACACAGCTATCCGTGGCTGAGAGCATCCAGAGACTCGGCGCAGACAATGAGATACCCAGTAGTGAGAACAGAACAACAAGGTTTCATTTACCCAGTACTTTCTGCCTTTCTGGGGACCAGATCGGCCCCAGGTGGCTTGCTTCACGCTTTGGAGTCAGCGAGTCGAGAGGACTGGCTCGGAAAGGGCACCAGTCGCCCAGATTCAGTCCTTGCGTCGTCGATCATAATATTATGGGGATCAAAAAGCGTCTGAACTCTGAACCAATTTTTAGTCCAAAACCTTGAACGCATTAGGCCTTGAGTTAGTACCGAGTGGTTGGACAAGATCCAGGCCGTCGAATGCTGAACTTGCCTAGGTAGGTAATTGTGAATTGGCAGTGGCATTAGCAGTGGGCGTTGTGCAGTCCCCAGAAGCCGCTTGTGCCGGCGACTTCCACAGGAAAGAGAAGGAAAGGGAAGGGAAGGGAAGGGAAGGAGGTCGCCATGATCCGGGGCTTGTTCCACACCGAACTCAATTCTTCTTTGCTCGTACTGTACCAGGTACCTTTTGCTTGGCGTAGGGCGGCCACGAGAAGAAAATACCTACTTGTCCTTGTTACTGGTAAGGGAGACAGGCATGTTTTCCCCCCTGGGGACCTTCAGTCTTTGTTCGAGAAGCAGGGGCGTCATGGGCATCATGGGGGCCATCGAGGGGTTACCATGCCGAGCGTTTAGTTAAGAGAGTCAAGGCAGGTGGGCCCTTGACCCTAAAAATGCGGACTGGCGGGGGGGGTGTGCAATCCCTCTTGGGTCTTGGGGCGCCTCTCTCAGCTTTTGCTTCTGTTTCTGCAACCATCCAGGCGCGTACTGGGTAAAAAGTCCCATGTCAAGTCAAAAGTTGCCATCTCCACCTTCACCCTCGACCGACCATCTCGACGACCATGGCTATTTGACCAGGGATAATCCATCGGCCCATCCATCCATGTTCTCTTCCCCTCTCCACCGACTCGCGCACTCGACTCACTCGATTGCCTGCACTTTTGTCAAGCTGCTCAAGCTGCTTCTCTTTTCGACACTCGCCACCCGTCACTTCAATCCTGGTACATACTATTCGGCTCCGAGACCTTGGTTTTCATCACATCACGCTGTTGTAGCTCCTTGCAAATTCCCTTCCCGACATAACACGAGACGCCTCTCTTATCTGCAACTCACGCTTTGGTGCGAAGATCTGTCCTTCCTCCTTCCATCCTGCACCGCCGTCCTGGATGACGATCCGCCCCCAGTCCAGCTTGTCCTTAGTAACCCAGCTGCGTGTCTAGCTCTGGTGGCTCTGTGAGATGCCTTTTGCCCTCTGCACTGCTGAGCATTCAACCCCTGCATATCCTGACGTTCTGACTTGTTGGCAGAGACAATGCCAATTGCAGGCCCTTGGATGCGGCTTTCGGGCCCCCATTCATCGCCTTTTTCTCGCCTACGCCTTCGCAAGCTGGGTCTAGTTCTCCTCGCTTGCTGTGCCGTCTTCCAGCTCGATGCTCCTCGCTGGGTAGCTGACGGTGACACGTAGTCCTCACTCCTGTCTACTTCCAGTGATATGGCACCTTCGATTTCAGCAACATGGGGTGTAAATCCGCCAGTGACAAGACTGCGCGCGAACCAAACAGCCACGGAGCCCACCTCACAGACTTGGTCCAATGGTCCAATGGTCCAGGTCGTTGCGCCATCTTCTCGTGTCCGTCAAGCCATCGCAATTATTCTTAGCATCCACCCCTGCATCATCTGGCACTTTTTCGGTTTGGGCGTTTTTCTCGACCAAGGGAATCTGCGGCTGGCCGATGCAAGCTAGTCTTCATCCTTTGTTGGTCCCTGGCTCGCCGTTTCGCGCACCCCCGAATCCCCCCCCCATCGTCCCGACCCTGCAAGGTGGTTGACCCTCCTCTCCGGGTCATCCATTCCTGATGTCTGAGCCAAGGAGAGGGGACTTCTGCTGTCTTTCAATACGAGCAGAGCCAGACCCTGTCCTCCTCCCCCTTCGGTCGTCACCCTCGTCTATGAATCCCAGCGACCTCAGAATCCAGATCTATCGCTTAGCCATATTGTGTCTGGTGCCTTCCCAATTGAGGTGTCGTCCCCCCTGCTCTCGCACACTGAATGAGAAAGCGATTACCCGAATAGGGACGCCCTTTGCAAAATTCTCGCTCCAGAGTTGTTCGGCCGTGAGCTAACCGAGCTCTTGCACCACGAGCCCAGAGGGCAATTCTCCAACACGAAGAGTCTGCCCAACCAAACGCTGAGAAGGCCATTGATGGTGTTTCGTGTACTCGGTATGGTTCGTGGGGTTTGTGGCCGTTACGGGGTCATGCAGGGGGCTAAGACTCGCAGTCCACACCAGCAAAAGCTGCCACAAGGGCCGCACGCGCCTCGCCGGCAGTCAACGGTGGTGGCAGTGGCCGACAAGTTGTACAGGTTCGGTTTCCTTGGGATTTGGGCAGCGTTATGCGAGGCGTCTAAAAGGCAGACTTTCGGGGGTGGGTACCAGGACACACCGGTTTCGACCAGCCAATGACTCAGGGCGGCCGCCAGCGCCTCATGGGTGCTGCGGTCCATTGACATGTCGACATTTCAGGCACTAACTCTTCTCGAGCATTGCCTTCGGATCGCCCTGTCATAGTCATCTGGAGCTTGACACGGTCGAGAAAAGGTCTAGGATGCGGCTCTGCTCAGTCCTGGGAGGGAGGAGGGAGCCTGCCCTGGCTCTGACTGGGCGGCCGACCAAGGTTGGTTCCTCCTCCCCTTTCTCCCACCACCACCCCCCGGCCATCGTTCATGGCGCACGCTCGTGTCAATCAATGCACTCCTCTCCGTTCCGTGATGGTGCTCTTGCTGGCCCCCCTTTCTGCTTTCTGCTCGCTTGATAGCTGTTGTTTTATCAACTAGAAGACGTCGAGGACGACCCCACCCACATGTGGTCTTGTTCATATAGTCCAAATGCTCGTCCCTGATACCGGTGGTCCATAAACTCCCTCCCTTGCCCAACACCTCTCTCTTTTTTTCTCTACCTGTCAGTGCCACCTATACTGTCGGTGGAACATCACCTTTCCGTACCCTATCCTGTACCTTGCAGTTTGCGGCCAACCCTCATTGGCGGTTTGGCTGGCGCATCATGCATCGTCACTCGCAGTATCACGACCTGCTCGCGAGTGAGGGCCCAGAGTTTGGGTTTGGAGATGCTCCCGAGGACTACGAGACTTCCATGCAGTACTGGTGCAACTTCGGAGAATTCCAGCTCATTGACCCCCAACTCCATTCCCTCTCGCTGCATGACATGAATGCCCACTATCAGAGAGCAGTGGAAGGTCAACATCCATATGCCGCCTACGACCCGATCGCCCATGGCTTCAGCCACCGGTCTTCACGGACCGCTATCCACAGCCTCCTGCCTCAACTGGGCGGGTTTGACCCCGACCAGGGCGAGATTGAGCAGCTCCGTCAACTGCGTCATTTCTCTCCGACCGATCCCTTGGGGATCGCTCTCTCAAGCAACAGTGACTCGTCCGTCAGCGACTATCCGCTCAGTCCCGAGGCGGTTCGGAGGTCATTGAACGTTCCCTTTACCAACCCAAACCAGGAATTCTACGGCGTCCCCATGGCAGCCGCACCGTCCACAGGCCTCAGTTGGAACCAGCAACCCTCTTTCATGTCACCTCACCCTTCCACGCCTGTCCCGGCCAACCACACTGTCCCCAGCATGAGATATCTCCAGGTCACGCCAGATCCAGACCACGACGATGAGCCCGTCGACGATAGGGAGGCTCTCCACTCCAAGATCAACTTTCCTGTGGAGCTGGAGCTGTCGGAGCAGATTGTCAGTCCTCCGGACTCTGGACTGGACCAATCAGTCCACGACGATGAAACAATGAAAGATGAAGAGGAAGACTCGGGGGCGATTCAGTCCGACAGCGATTCCGAATTCGTCCCCCAAAGGAATACACCGCGTCGCCAACATGGCACGACCAGACGCCACTCTCTGCGTGAACCACGACGTGCGAGATCGGTGATCGACCCCAGGGCTCGGGTGCAGAAACCCACCCACGCCGGCGAAATGTCCCACAATGGCAGCTCGCGCCCCAAGTCCAAGAAGAAGCATGTAGTGCTCAAGAGAGATGAATCCGACTCCAAGCATTTTCCTTGCGCCTTTCACCATTACGGCTGCTACGCCACGTTTGGCAACAAAAATGAGTGGAAGCGACACGTCGCCTCTCAACACCTCCAACTCGGATACTACCGGTGCGACATGGGCTCTTGCTCACCAGAAACGGTGCGGACCCAGCACAAGGGGTTCAACGACTTCAATCGCAAGGATCTTTTCACCCAGCATTGCCGCCGTATGCATGCCCCCTGGTCCGGAAGCAAGAAGGGCGAGGAGGGTGTATCCAAGAAAGAGCGAGACAACTTCGAGAAGCAACTCGAGAATATCCGCGCTCGTTGCTGGGTTGATCGGCGCAAGGCCCCCCAGAAGACCAAATGCGGGTTCTGTGGGAAGAAGTTCGTCGACGGCAAGGAGTGTCGCGGCTGGGATGAAAGGATGGAGCATGTTGGCAGACATTTTGAGAGGGACAACTTCAAGAGCAAGGATGAGGATGTCGATGACGGGCTCAAGCAGTGGGCCATCCGTGAGGGTGTTGTGAGAGAAGGGAAGAAGAAGGGCGAGTTCTGGCTTGTAGGCTTTGAGCCTGTTCAGACAAGTCGGCGTTCACGTGGCCAGAGAAGGAGCAGCAGACTAATCAAGGAGGAGGAGATCAAGCAAGAAGAGGAAGCGAGCCACAATGACGACGATGACGACGATGACGACGACGAGAACGGCAGCAGCGGGGACGATGGAGACAGCATTGAGACGAAGCGAGCCGACGTCCTAATGAAGACAGAAGACAGTGACCAAGAGGACACTGATGCCGAGGCTGAAGAAGACGATGGATGAGACGTGTCGGCCATACGGTCTTGTTGCTGGACGCAATAAAGGTGGCGGCGTTCTGGGATTTGCTGACACGGCCGAAAGGAAACTGGAATTTCAAAATGTCTTGAGGCCAAAGGACATGTGTGACGGATATAATGATACCCCTCTAGGTCTTGGGAAAGGAAAAAGCAATCGGGATCTCCTTGTATTTCACACTTGCACCTTGATTTTGTGAGAAAACAAGCAACAAAGACAAAGCTTTTGCCGTCAATAGCTCTTGTCGTACAGCCTCGGCAAGGCAGCCCTTTGACTGTGATTGGTTCAAAGATGAAACGCTCACCGACCGCCTCGTTTGAAAGGCGCCGTCGTCTCCCCTCAGCGTCTGGTCCGAGTTTTCTTACTGGGTACCTTTTGTCCTTTCGTGTAGCCATCGCCCAGCAAATGTCTTTGCTTCTTCTCCTTTATGCCGCTGCAGATGCAGATGTCAGCCAGCCCCTCAACACCGTTCAAATGCAGCACCCTTTAAGCCTTGCCTCGTCCACGCCCGAGACGCTGAGTGTCGCTTTGTTGTCCGCCTGTGAAGTTTTTTGGTTGTGAAGCGCCTTTATTCATGTCTTTTGTCCCCCTGTCGGAGCGGAAAGAATTGAATAAACCGTTGGTCATTCAAGGTTCTTTGATCCTTTATCACTCATTCCTTCTGGGCCTATTCCTGTTGGCTTTATTCTCCTGCCGCCTGTGCTACTTACTGCCCCCAGAATATTTCCCATCCAAAAGCTGTCTCTTTAGGCATCCAACTTGAGACCCCCCCCCCCCCTGATCCACCGCTGAACCCTTCAAAACCCCTTACACTCTCTCAAATTTTCACCAACACCGACGGAAGAAGTTTCTGCAACATCGACTAAAGCCAAGATGATTTCCCTAATCAACCTTCTCTCGCTTGCTGCAACAGTGTCCAGCGCCGTGGCAGCCTCTCCATTCAAGCTCTTCACCGCTCATCGCCTCACTCATCGGGACAATGCCGCCACCGTGGCACCTCCCGGCCCTGTGCGCCAACTCCTCTACATCGCCCCAGAGTCAAACACGTGCAGTGGCGCTACATACCCAAACGAGTGCGCTGTGTCCTCCATGCCCGTCGTTCAAGCCATTGTCAATTCCTTCGCCAAGTACAACGTCACCACAGCCGAGGAACAAGCCGCGCTCCTGTCCTGGATGGTGTACGAAAGCGGACAGTTCAAATTCAATCGCAATCATTTCCCGGCCCCCGGAAAACCGGGCCAAGGAACGAGAACCATGATGTCGCCCGCCTTTGTGCAAGAGTACGCCAACTCGATCCCCGAACTCAAGAGCCAAGTCGCCGCGATAGGCACGGGAGCGAGCTTGAGCGACGCCCAGGCCGACCAGGTTCTGGCTCTAGTGCAGCCGGACCAATACTCCTTTGCGGCCGCGGCGTGGTATTACGGCACGCACTGCACAGACGCCCAGAAGAAGCAGATCGGGCAGGGCGGGCAGCAGAACTGGCAGACGGCGTTTATCACGGGCTGTGTGCAGACGACGATCGACGACGACAGAATTGCTTACTGGACGAAAGCGTGCCAAGCGCTGGGGGTGACGGTGACGCCGTAGATGAAGACCGTCCGTCATGAGTTAACATGGATTCGGGGAGTCTGACCTTCATTTACTATTACCTAGCTCGCTAGGTAACATTTGATGTTTTTGCTGACGTGCAAAATGTTGGCCGGGCCGTCATTTGAATCTTACCTGGCGAGCTGGTTCACACCCACATGCCGAACGTGAAGTCCTCCATACGAGGTACACTGCACAGCCACCACCACTCAAGCATGGATTCTGAACGCACAGTTACGCCCCAAGGCTGTGCAATGCCGCTCGTCATGCTTTGGTCGTTATCCCTCTTCCTGCTCCCTCCTCTTTGTGCTGTTTCTTTTTTTTTTTTTCCCCTCCTTCTCTTCCGCCATCTCGCTCTTGGAAGGTGTCCAGGAAGTACAATCCGGCCCACCAGGCTTGGATGAACTGCACTACATAAACAGTCAGCAGGCCAAAAATCACGGCTGGGTGGTGAGGTCCCAGAAACAACCTGTGCTGGGCCTCAACCCAGTTGTCCCCTACTTCCACCATGGCGCTCTGCATACTGGCAGTAATCCTTTTTCTTCAACCTCCCTCCGGACTGGCCGCACCTCTGAACAACCAGGCAACATCTGAGACCCTCTTTGCTCTGCCATAGGTTGTCGAGCCGCACGCGCGAGGGACTTGGAGCGTCATCTCCAGCTCCTTGTTCATGCTCTTCTTGTGTGTGGTCGGCGATAGGCTTGAATATACCTCCTCATGGCGAGCATCCTAGGAAAAAATTCAGGAGAAAGACGAGATGGATGCTGATAGCCATCACCGCCCCTGAAATCGTGCTTTTCTGTGCTGGGCTGCAGTTGGACCAGGCGCGCTCCCTCTGCGCTGGATTAGAAAAGCTTAGGATTAGTAGTCCGCCCGCAGAATCGACAATAAGTAGATACTTCAGGATCTGGTTTAAAAAAAACCTTGACACTCTCCAGTCCGTCCTCACCTGTCAGACCGCGATCGCTGTCTCGTCGATCCAGAGCAACCAATAAAACCTGACGTACACCCTTCTCTATTCCCTTTGACATTTGGTTACTCTGTTGTCATTGGAGAGAGTGACAGGCGATGTTTCTGACATCTATAACAACGTCCAGTCCGTTACCCTGCAGCCACCAGGAACCCTTGAGTTGGCTCATTGGACTTCTGGGTCCAATTTCGCCGTATCGGAGATTACAATTCGAGACAAGAGCAAGGCTGACCCTCGCCAAAGCCTTGGTGCTCCTTCAAGTCTCATGGACTGTTCTTGCGTCCGTGACAAGAGCTGCTTTGCATTACCCGGTCACGGCCCTTGAGATTCACGGTCGCGTCCACGCAATCTGCGCATTATGGATGTACGGGATTTGGTTTCGCAGACCGCTGGATATCCGTGATGCGACAATCCTGAACTCTGACCCTTTCAAAGATCAACTTGCCTCGATGCTCGAACGCCATCTGCCTCACAAATTCAAACAGCTGCCGCCCTGGTACCCTGCCGCGCCCTCAAATCTCAACGGCAAGCCAAAAGATTGGTCGCCCGACATTCAAATGGAACTTGAATCACCCGAATGACTCCTTTTTAACGCGGGCTCGGATGTGAGGCTGAGGTCTTGGGATTTGACCCCAGGATATTGGGTAGTTCAAAAAGGGAGAAGACCCCGGAAGCCGACGCCAATGTAGACCGTGCAGAAAGCGGTGACTTAGTATGCTCTAACAACACCACATGATCCGAGAGCATTCTGTCGCTAGTATCCCAAAAGTGGGCCTGGGAGCCTACGAAGCGAACTGGCAAAGGTATTCGTTTCCCATTCTCATACGCAGCTATGTTGGTGTATTTCTTCGGTCGATGTTATCTCGTGGTTGAAGCCTCCATCGGCTTTCGAAGGGTCGCGGCCCGCGTCTATAGCACCGTCGACGGCTCAAGGTATATACCGCAATTTTTAGTAGCCGGGCCAGAAAGGGGATGTAAGGCATAGGTTACGAAAAGAGAGAGAAAGAAATATTAGACTGGTGATGCACTATATATCAGCTAGCTATTTCAACGCCTAAAGAAAGAGCAGGCCCTCCTTCTTGTCAGTGGCTCGATTATGTGAATTTGTATCATCACCCTTGGTTTGGCCGTTGGAATTGCCTGTCTGACATACATATGTGCATCTTGTCAACTAATGCTGCACGACTCTGACGCCCTTCCTTCGATAGAACAAAATCTCACAATTTAAGTCTTTTTCATCTCTGACTGGTTCTTCCCAGGTATGGCATGCTCAAACATGACGAGTTCATTGCGCTTGAATGGAACAGGATGACGGCGTGCCGAAGCGCAGAGGTGTATGCGTGGTGCGGGAGGACATCACCAACCATCCGTACCTGGGATTATCTATGCAAAGCGATAAATCACGTACGCTAGAACGAGCAATGCCAGGATCACGATGATAGAGAGAGCGCAGGGACAATCATCTGATGCCTGCGCTCGCGTTGTGGAATGCGGCGTTATCGTTACCGGGAGCAGTGGCTGTCGTTCATGCTGGTGTTGATGTCGATACTGGGACTGCTGGTGGTGGTGGTGGTGGTGGTAGTAGTAGTAGTATCCCGCCGTGGATGATATCCTGCGATCTTGCTGTGTCTTGACAAGCTTGGGTAACGAGCCTGGCAACGGAGGAGGAGACGATGTGAAGTAGCTTTGAGGCCGTAGCTGAGGAGGCGGGAGGGGATGGTTAGTGGATAGAGATGGGGGCCGTGGTGTATATGTATATGTACTTGAAAGCGTTGACTGGACTGGACGGGGATGACAATTCGTGATTGCCGAGCGACTTGCAACTTCCGCGTGGTTGGGCAGGGTTTGAGACCGCGCAAGCGAGGAAGGGGGTATGGGAAGGAGGGGATTCTGCGGCCCATTTACGAGTCTCAGCGGCTTTGGCGGCGAGTTGGGATCGATGATGTGCTGGAGCAGGTTCTCGTACGACTCCGCAGTGAGATATACCGGCTTCCCTGGGACCTTGAAGGGCCTGAGAATCCGCCAGTCAGCCATGATTTGGTTCTGCGTGTTGACCCACGACGACTTGGGCAGCTCAGCGTTCCCTGCCAGGTAGAGGGTGATGTTGTGACTTTCCGGATGGGCTGGGCTGGGATAGATGGGGAGGTATATTTGGCGCCGGCTCGCGCCTTTGACGTGCCGGGTTTCGAGGCCCTTGCCGCCGAACGACGTGATCTTCGATCATCGGGTATGGAAATTAGCATCTTTCTTCTCCTCACCCTGCATCCTCCCCTCTGTATACCCATAAAAGTCTATGCTTTGGGGATGAAGTACCGTCAGCAGTTTGATCTCATTGGTGTGTTCATCAACACGGAGTATCAGGACAGGGTGATCAAAGCACCCGTTCGCGATGGAGGAATTCCGCAGCCTCGCATGCTTAATCTGCTTTTTTGGCGGGAGGAAGAATATGTGGCCGGCAAGTATCTGGTGCCTTTGCACTTTGCCCCTGTCCACCGGCCTGTCGTTGCTTCCTCGATAAGAAGACGATCGTCGGTCTTTGCGAGTTTGCATGTTTCCCAACTATTCATGTGTCCAAAAGATGTGATATTTTTGCAGGCAAAACGAGAGAGACTGGGAAATTCTTTACAAACGAGCACAACTAACAAATGCAAGCCCTTACATTCTTTGAGGTAGAAGAGAGATGGAGGCAGTCAGAATCAGGTCGTTGACAAGGCTGTCGAGCGGGGCGGCGAGGTTTAAGCGCTTGCGCTATTCCTGGACAAGCCTAGTGACTGGCCCCGCCTCGCTGGCAAGGCGGATTTTAAACGTCGAAGGCATCCGCTGCCGCCACTTAGAACGGTTGAGGCTAGAAGCAGAACTAGTTCCCGTTCAGCCTTGCCCCATGACACCCTTCCCCCACTATCACACCGCAGCACTCCTACCTTCAATGGCCCTTATCCAGGCCTGTTTCAGTGCGACCTCATGGCAACCGGTGACCAACACCAATCGTTTAGCGATGGTTTACATGGCAGATCCCTTCTGGAACCGACCCTTTCTTGCGGTTTCTGGTTCTTTCGCTGTCATGCCCTTGGCCGAGAAAAGTCCTGGATTGACTTGGTCTGACCAGGCCGAAATGCAGGATGAAGTTTACACTACGCCTAATTACAAGGCTAGCTTCCTGAAACTACGGAAACAGGCTGAATTTAAAGGCAAAAAAAAGAGGCTGGTCAATGACGAAGCTGCCACTGTCACGGATGGAGCGAACTGTTCACATGGAATTTTCAAAGGCAAGTTATTATAGTATTTCAACGGCAAGACGCGCTATGAATGATAGTATCTAATTTACAGTTGAAAAGCGAGAACCTCCTTCTTGGATAGCTCCATGGCTTCCCCCTTGCACCAGGAACCGCGAGTAGGTCAACGACTCGAAGTAACTTACGCTGCAAGGCTTGGCGAATCGAAGTCTTCACGTTGTGTGTTGCCTGTAGAGGTTGTGGAAAGTAGCGATGGTCATATCTTGTTTCGCATTCATATGAAACACCCGAACGGCCTCCTTGGTACAGTAGTTTCTATGCGGAACAGAGTAGATCACACGCCCAAGGACAACGATGCCTGGAAGAGAAGATACCATCCGTATCTTTACCAGCTGTCTTCTTGCTCTTTCACGGGACTGAAGGATGTCAGCGCTACTGGGTCGTACTCGATGCCTTTGCTTTACCTGATAGAACCGCCTTGAAGTTCTTTAGAAGTTCCGCCCTTGAACTCAGTGCCCCGGCTAGCAAATTGTAGTAGAGAGGAGCCTCAAACAGAGCGGTAGCGTGTTCTGTTACCCTCGCATCGCGCAGCAGACACTTCTTTCGACAGAGGTAGTCCCTAAGTGGCAGGCCATCTCTGTCCGCGAATTAGCTCGAGGTCGTTAGAAGCTCAAAAGCTCTCATATTTGGTGTTGTTGACACAGCTTCATTTTCGGGGTGTGGTGATGAGGCTGGTGCGAAAGCAGCTTGCCACCTGGGCGAGAGTCTTCTGATAGCAACTGACTGATTCCGACTGCTTGTTGTTGAAAGCCAAAAAGAACACAGTCTATACTATGCAGTTCGGGTGCTGAGGTGTCATAACCGCGACCCCGGACTTGTTCTGTCCGGCCTGAAACCGGTTATTGTTCACTCTGTCGTTCATCGTCCTTGGTCGGTTGATCCTTGGTCGTCTCGAAGGTCATACGGAACAATCATATTCGAACAATCCTCGACCTCGTGTCTTCGATACGCTCCGATACAAGCGATGATGCAGTCAGCCGATAGCCAACCTTTCTGTTTGAGACTAAGCTTCAAATAATTCAGTTCTTCGTGATTAATGAAGCAGCCTCCATTGTGACAATGCTCATTGCGAATTTTCTTACTGGCCTCGCCATTTTGCCGGTGAAAGAAAGATCTCGAATTCCCTGAAACTGTGAGCAACCTTTTTCAGCTTCCACCCTTTCCACGGTTCGAATATCTTCCAAGGCGACACAGCATTGTAGAGATTTTCTGGGGAGATCCCCTAGTAATGCGGCGATCAACTCTAAAATGCTTGAAGTAATCTCCCTCATCCCAGCCGGGTGTTGCAAGCATGTGTCGCATATCTCTTCCCATGCGGACGAACTGTTGAAGGAAAAAGGTGGGTGTTGGACGTGAGGGAAGATTCTTTTTTGAACGCCGCGCGGTCTCAACGTCAAGGGTAAAGACCTTTTGAGGAAAAGACGCTTTAATTTTGGCGTAGTCGGCTCCGACGACCACGCTCCCGTCAATGAAGTTTATTTTCGTAAGGCAAGCGAAAATAGCCCGTCTCTCTCGCTCCTCCGAGCCTTATAAACAGTGTTAATTTCAACTCCTCTAGCAGTATTGAATTGGGCTGGTCCAATTTCAAGGAGATCTGTCAGTACCCAAGGTATCAAGAAAGGCACCAAATAGAATTTCCTAACAGGGGCCGCAGGGCCCAAGGCATTGCGCATTTTACTGGCAATAAATTTACTAAATAGTACCGCAGGATTGTTCTTTGTGTTATAGTAGTTCTCACTTTTCCACGTGATACCCCGGCGACCAGGGTGGTTTTCGACACCCCGGGTATCGATACGGATTAATACATTAATGCAATACTAGTAGTATCCAGTATTGAATGAATCGAAAGTATTATAATACTTTCTTAGTGTTTCTCTTAGCGATAACAGGAAGGGGTAATAGTTAATTTTGAGGGCCAAACCCGAGAAATTAATGTACTCGGTATGCTGATCCTAATCTAGAAATTATGTGCTCCATCTGCGCTCAATAGGTCGCTGCCGAGAGTACTATGACAATACCGTTCCAATCGAATACAATACTAGTATTGTATCGAACTTATCAATACTATATCAAAAAGGAAGGGGGGATCCCCAGCTCATATGATATAATACCTCCATTGGCGGCCTGGGGCGACAATGAGAGGTGAGGTGCACTTTAAACTCTCACCGACAACCTTGTTAAAATTCATCATCCAAGGCGCTGCCAACTCCGGAGAGCTCGTCGGGCCCAGGGAACCCCATCCAAGCGTTGAAGAGTAGATTCGCGTTGCCTTGCTGCATGTCGGGAAATAATTCCTGAGACAGCAATAACGGCTCGGGCGAAATCATCCCACTGTAAGAGCGTTGGCCATCAGCTGGTCTGCTTCCCGGTTCTTCCCGGCTCACGCGGCTTTCTTCTAAGTTCGCTGCGAGACAAGCGTCCTCAGCAAATGAATCAGCAGCATCTCGGCTGTCATCAACGAAGCCGGCTTGAAGGAGAAGACTATGTACAGACAGTCTTTGTCGGACTCTAGCGTGCTCCGAAACTTCTCTTTCGTGTGAAAGACTGTCCTCTTCTTCGGCGATTTCCACGTTATATGACATAGCGAGAGAAGCATCGTATCGCTGAATGAGTCCATCAAGGTCCTTTAGCTATAAACATGTCAGTCGCTGTAGGTTGCTCCAAATCGAATTTGTGGTGCTCACCATGGGTTTCACACTGTGGGAAAAAGCAAACAAGCGCGACAAGATCGACAAGCAGGCTTTTGCTCTCTTGATGGCTAGTTGCATGGGGAGTCTCGGATTGCCTCCTGGAGAGCAAGCACCAAACAGCACCAGCCGGGTACCATGATATGCACACACGGCAGCGTCGGAGTCCAAGACCTGTATCTTATCACTCTGCTCGCTAAAATCAATCAATGTCTGGACGATCTTTTCTGCATTCTCCAGACACTTAGTGCGCATGGTCATTCTGTCTTTCACTGCCACAGCTTGGACATCGACTTGTGGGACCGCGTCCGTATATCCGGCCAGGAACATGCGGTACAGATCGCAATAGCACTGGTGTAATGACATGTGGCACATCACAGTCTGAGGCCGTACGTGATACGGGACTGGATCGTCAGGAGTGAATTGGTCGAATGGACGAATTTGCGTCTGGCACTGCTGTAACTTGGTCTCAAAATTTCGAATGGAGCTAACAAGCTCTGAGCTGTCGATTTCTTTGAGATAGACGCGCCTATTCAACCTAAAAATCTTGTGAGGAGCAAATTTTTGACTAACTGTAAGGCACATTACCTCATAATGGCACGACGAATATACGCCAGTCGAAGAAAAAGGCCCCGATCGTTGATGGTTTCCGGTTCTCGCCCACCATCAGGTCTCAAGCAGCCAGTGGTTACGAGTCGTTCCCCTTCAAAGTCGGTGTCCGCACATGGTAGCTGCAGCTGGATGATGTCTGGCCTACAAAGCTCAAATTCTTTTAGTCCGACACAGAAAATGTCTTCCAGAAGATACAGAGACCAAAATGTCCGACGACGAACTTCTTGTGCAACTGCGCCCAGGTCCAAGCGCTCATAGTTGAGGCGGAGGGCCATTGCCAGTCTCGCGGCGAGGCCGGATAGCATGAAAGAAGTTTGAAACTTCCCTGTGCCTGCCAGGTATCGGATTAGGAGCAACAAGGCCTGCAGATGGAAGATGGATGGCCGTTCGAGGTTTTGGAAAATCAATTGTTGGGCCCTCTCGACCCAGGCATTGCTGGGCAAGCAAGTCCTATCGAGGTGCAGTGCAGTGATTGCACATAAGGATAGCTTCACAGACTCATCTATCGTCGCCTCGTTACATCTTTTCATAACAGTGGCTTTGTGGAGGAAATCGTAGGAGGGGAGGGGGTAAAGCCACCGGAAGAATTCAGCAACGAGCTCAGTGACAGTCTCTGATGAGGGCGAAAGTAATCCTGATACCCCTGGAGGTACCAGTCCAGCGCCATCGCCTTCAAAGTGTGGTCTGGGAGATGTTGATCGGGAAAGATCTAGGAGAGGCCTTTCGGGGGCCAAAGATTCGACACTGCCTTCTGGTATTCTCGTAACCGTGGCATGCCCTCGGTTTCTTATGATGGCCGGGTAGACACAGTCTCGGCTGCGATGCACACACGTCGAGCAGGCCGGCGTCTCTCCGAAACAGCGAATCTTGAGAGCCCTACAGGCGAGGCAAGCTTGTGTCCGACGACAACGCCTTGGAAGGCTTGGAGTGTGGATGCCAGTAGGGGCGTATGGCTGCTGAAAAGAACAGTCAAATTGTAGGCGGCTGCAGTGGTGGCAAACCGGATGAGTGCCGTCACACTTAACCTTTGTCCTCGAGACGGCATGTTAGCCCCCGAGGAGCAGATATTGGGTCTGTCGGTCGCAGGCTTGGTGGCCGGCCTCGCGGCCTTTCGACTTGGACTCACCTTTCTCACCCTGCATTGAGTGCAGACGGATCTCATCCTCCTCGCTGTCTGTTCGCTCGCTCATCAAGGTCTTGGGGGGTGAGAGGCAAGACACGGGGCTAGGCGGAAAGCGGTAATTCTTCCACTGAGGTTTGGCGGGAGTCGACGAGGTCGACCAGCTGGCGGTGGTGGTCTTAGAACGGAGCGGTCGAATCAATATATACTGCGACCGAGACCCGCGGTGGGTCCAATTCCCGCTTATCCCCCCTCCCACCCCCCTTTTTCTTCCCCGCGGCCCCTTACCCCAGGCCTGCACTGTACTACTGAGCTGGTGGTGGGAGTCTACCACATTCCGGCAAAGTCATCTCCTCTAAGGACCGTCCTGGGACTCAGACTAAATTACAACCTCTTTGAGTCATGGGGAGAGAGCTGCCACCGGTCTATTGTTGGCAATATATAACTGGGAAGAGTCCTCCGCGTTGACATCTCAATCCCGACCATTCTGGCCCTCTGACGGATGTTGGATACCTCACTCTCATTATCCTCGTTCCTTAGGGTCGTTTATCCGGCTACTTCAAAGATGTCGAGGTTGGGGACTTTCAGGGCTATCTATCTTGTGGCTCTCAGTTGCATTGGCTCATTCCTGTTTGCCTACGATACCGGTATCGTCGGCGGTATCCTCACCCTCCAGTCTTTCCAAACCGACATGAAGTATTCTGCCAAGCACAAGTCGACTGTCAGTTCTAACGCGGCAAGTCTTCTGCAAGCCGGCGGTCAGTGGCCATCTCCAGAGCTCTTGGTGCCTGTGCTGATCTACGCCCCGGTTTAACAGCCTTCTTCGCCTGCTTTTTCGTGTGGCCATTTACAGCACGTCTCGGTCGCCGCTGGTCAATTGCTCTAGCCTCGCTGATATTTTGCATCGGTTGCATTCTTCAGCTGGTCAAGGTGAACGGTTTGGGGGCCTTCTATGCTGGGCGAACCATCAGTGGGGTGGGTGTTGGCATGGCTACCGTAATTATACCCATGTACAGCGCGGAAATGGCCCCGAAACAGATTCGCGGAGCTCTGGGGAGCATGTTCCAGTTCTTTTTCACTCTTGGAGTTATGACATCCTACTGGATGGACTACGGAGTGTCGCAAGACCTGCCGGCATCCTCAAAACAATGGCGAATTCCCATCGGACTCCAGCTGGTTCCCGGAGGTCTCCTCGGACTCGGTATGCTCCTCACTAAGGAAAGCGTGAGGTGGCTTGCAAAGCGCGGCCGCCATGAAGAAGCGATGGCTTCTCTTGTGTGGGTAAGGGGAGAGAACACAGTTGAAACAAAGGAAGAGTGCGTTTCCTCGAACAAAAGTCGTTGGGCAATAGACGATGCTAATATTCGGCGTAACAGGTTCGCCGAAATCGTTGCTGGGATCCGAGAAGAGGAACACATCACAGAGGGTGTCACATGGAAAGAGTGTCTCTTACCTGCCAACCGCTTTCGCGTGTTGATTGTTATTACTCTCCAAATTGGTAACGACTCCCGTCAACCTGAGCTTGGTATGGGTGACTTTCTTTCTAACGGAGATACTCAGGGGTCCAATTGACCGGGAATACCTCGCTTGCATACTGTAAGATTTCAATTACACTTCCTTCCCCTGTTTCCTTCCCCTCATTTCCTCCCAGTTTCTTCCAAGCGCCCTTCACTAACATATGCTTTGCTTTTCTAGTTGCTCCTCAGGTGTTCACCGCCGTTGGGGCAGGACACCAAGCCCTTCTGATTAGTGGCTTCTTCGGCGTCGTCAAGGTGGTGTCCTGCCTATTCTTCCTCCTCTTTTTGGTCGAGAGAATTGGCCGAAAGTGGTCCCTCCTTTTAGGCGCCTTCTTAATGGGTACCTACATGCTTATTATAGCGATCTTGACCGCGACCCATCCTCCCAAGGCTGGTGTAGGCCTGACAAGCACGGCGGTCGCCTCTTTGACCATGATCTACTTGGAAGCTAGTTAGTGCACCCCTTGTTTACCCTCGTTCATGCCGAGGCAGCAATCTGACCAATTTACGTAGTGACCTACAATTGCTCTTGGGGACCGGTATCTTGGGTAAGCACCTACTTTAAGCATCGAGTCCGAGAAAAGCTTATAAGCTGTGTCTGCAGCTATACATGAGCGAGATCTTTCCTACTCGTCTCCGTGAAGGTGGGATCGCGATAGGCACAGCAACTCAGTGGCTCTTCAACTTCGTCTTCTCCCAGATAACCCCTCATGCAGTCAACAACCTAGGCTGGAGGACATTCTTAATGTTCGCCATCTTCAATTGGTCCTTGGTCGCCTATTCCTGGTTCTTTATCAAAGAGGTGAGTAATCGAGTTGCTTGTGTGGAATATTTTAACTAGAAGAGCTTGGTAAGCTGACAAAGTGATGCATCAGACGAAAGGAAAGTCTCTCGAAGAGATGGAAATCGGTAAGACAGAATTTCGTGAAGATTTTAGCGTCGAGATCAAGCTAATCTGTGCTCAGTTTTCAATTCAACCCAGGCTATTGACTTTGAAGGGGTGCGCAAGCAGGTGCGCCAACAGATCACGCATGACGATAAAGCGACTGTGGAGCTGAAAGAAGCATAAATATATCGGAGACTAGAGTCACGAAGACTGCCAAGTTTATATCCAGAGCATTTCAAGCCGAATTTTCGTCGAAGATACAATACGCTTTACGGATATTGGAAATGTTTTGGCAGCTCGGAGCTCACACATCAACGTGCAGCTGTGGAAATAGGATGAGTTGAACAAAATGATAAGCGCGGAGCATTCTAGCGGCAACTCCTCTTTCCGCCCCTTCTCAGAATAAACACGCCTGGAGCGAATCCATGCTCTCCGTTCGTGGTAGGGACTAATGTCCTCGCGAGCCGAAATGATATCAAATGGTACGGCCAGGCGGGGCAGTCTTAATAGCGAAACAAAGTCTTTCACTATAGGCGAAGGTACCCTTCATGTATAACGGGCATGTGTTTACCTTTGGACACGTTGGAGCTCTGTTCTTTACCATGCACTTTACTATATTCGATATAGCGGCCACCTTGTCGCTATTGAGCACCTCCCCCCGGGTATAACGTATGCAGCATGTATTTTGTGTCAGACTGTGCCATTTTTTTCCTTCAAAATAGCTCGCTGGTTTCCGTCTGAGGATTTACATGGTACTCCGCACGATCACATGAATCTGAACCCACTAGAAGTGATTGTAATGCCTGTCGGCAAAGGCTAACTAGCTTCTTTAGTATAAGCGGAGACGGAGTGGAGACGGATGTCGGTGTCTGAGCAATATAAGTTGCTATTGCACAATCGCGCTGATGGGGCAGGCTCCACAGAAACGACACTCGATGGCACGGCCCAAACTGCCGACAAGGCTCAGACGATACCAATCAAGTTGACCGGAGACCGACAGCCGACAAGACATAATTAACATGGGCGATCTAGACCATTTCCAAAGGAGCATCCACCTCCTACCGCTGTAGTGCCGTGCCAACCCCGAAGGGGGGCAAGATATTTGCTCTTGTGGTACGGGTGACCAGCAGGGGGAAGCAGGAGTGCATTCTCCGAGACGCTTGATTTTATCCAGCTGGAGAGTTAGTCTGGAAAGGACAAGAGTAGCTGCATCGCTACCGCCAATGGTCTCACTCCCATCATATATGAGGATCTAGGCTCCTCCCACGTCTTCCTCCTCCGCCGCCTGCAAAGACAGACGACAAGCCAAGAAACATACTGAATCAGAGAACCCGTGTTTACTAGTACATGGAAACGGAACGAAACAAGCCAAAGAAATCATCTTAATCATGGGCGAAACGACCTCGCCGTCGGTCTCGAGACCCAATATCATCTTCATTATGGCCGACGACCATGCGTCCAAGGCTATCAGCTGCTACGGAGCTGGCATCAACCACACGCCAAACATTGACCGCTTAGCAACCGAGGGGATGAAGTTCAATCACTGCTACGTGACGAACTCGATCTGCACGCCATCTCGGGCATCTATTCTGACCGGAACCTACAACCATGTCAACGGAGTGATGACCCTTGACAATCATGTATGTGTCACTCCCCTTTCATACGACAAGAGCGGAGAATGCGGCATGCTTGCTCTTCATGTAAGGAGAAGAATCCTGACTCCGGGAGCTAGATCAACAAATATATACCCAATGTCGCAAAACATCTGCGCTCGGCAGGCTATCAAACTGCTATGGTTGGCAAATGGCATCTTGGAGAGGGTACTGCTCATGAACCATCCGGATTTGACTACTGGTGCGTCCTCGTATTGTAGGCACTATACAATTTACTGCACGAAGCTGTCGGACTCATGAGAACCGTAGATGCCACTGCTAATATAATGGTACTGTTGTCCACAGGTCGGTCTTACCGGGTCAAGGCGACTATTGGGACCCGGAGTTCATCGAGCCTTCTGGCAGCAAGATTGAGGAAGGCTACGTCTCCGACATTATTACAGACAAATGCCTGCAATGGATAGGATCGCGGGACAGGACACGGCCGTTTTTCCTCATGTCTCATCAAAAAGCTCCTCACCGCTCATGGGAATGCGACATCAGGCACAAACACCTGTACACGGAACCAGTCCGCCTTCCTGACACGTTCACTGACGACTATAAGAACCGAGCGAAAGCGGCCAAAGTGGCCAAGATGCGGGTCGCCGAAGACTTGACTTACCAGGACCTGGGCCTGGTCCAACCGGACGGTGGGCGACGGGTGGGAGAGAAGGTGCAGCAGGAGAAAGGGGCCAGCGAGCGCAAGATTCCCGCACCGTCGGACGAGACAGGTGTGAAATCCCTGCGGCTGATAGACAAGGATGATGGGACCGCTTTCACGTTCAACTCCGCCGCCAAGCTCGCCGAGTTCAAATTCCAGCGGTACATGCAGCGGTATCTGCGCACCATCCAGTCCATCGACGACAACGTCGGTCGACTTCTACAATACCTGGACGACGAGGAAGGAGGCTCGTTGAAAGGAGACACGATGGTCATCTACACGTCCGACCAAGGCTTCTTCCTCGGCGAGCACGGCTGGTTCGACAAGCGCTTCATGTACGAAGAATCCTTCCAGATGCCCTTCTTGATCCGCTACCCGGCCGAGATCGCCCCGGGCTCAGTCTGCAACGACATCATCTCTAACGTCGACTTTGCGCCCACGTGGCTCGACTACGCGGGGCTGACGATCCCGAACTACATGCAAGGCGTGTCGTTTCGGGTCCTGCTGCGCGGCGGTGGCGTCGTCCCCGCGCCGCGAGACTGGCAACAGGTCGCCTACCACCGATACTGGATGCACAACGACATCATCCACCAAGCCTACGCGCACTACGGCGTCCGCAACCAGCGCTACAAGCTCATATACTGGTACAACGAGGACTTTGGAGTCTCGGGCGCGCGTCCCAGTCCGCCCGGCGACGAGGACAAAGAATGGGAGCTCTTCGACTGCGACATGGACCCGCTCGAGCTGTTCAACGTCTACCACGACCCCCGGTATCAAGATGTGGTGAAAGAAATGACGCGTCTGTTGGAGATGAAAATGGCCCAGATCGGTGACGAGCCTGTCCACCCTCGTGCTTTGACCGCCAAACTGTGACACAAGATATACGCGCCCAAAGCTCCATGTAGAAGACACGCGAGCTGGTATTTTCGCCTCCTTCTTCTGCCGAGGGTGTTTTCCCAGAACCGCATTCCTCACTAGTTGTGTTCTCGGAATGTCAACTATGGTGACCGATCTTTGACACATTACCTGAGGTCTAGAATAGCGAAAATAGACGAATGCATCATTCACATTGAATAAACCTGTGTTACAAGTACCAAGTACTAATAACATGTAATAATACTGCAGGGGCCTAGTTACCGTTTTTGGAAAGGCCCCACATTTACTACCCCCCAGGGTCGCAGCCTCGCAGCCTTGGGCGGCGAGTTGCGGGCAAACTGCATACGGAATACACAGTAGAACTGTTACTGGGAATTCAAGCCAGCCGCTCCTCTCACCTCAAGTCCCTACTAAGCTCTCCTACATAACGTCGTTCCCCTAGACCATTTTCCTAGGAGGCATTGTCTCCTCACCCATGACTGCATGCACGACACTTCCTCTCTTCTGCTCGTAATCTCTCAAGGTTCCCGTTCCTTCGACCGTTTCATGGACCACACCCTCCTCAAAGACGTCGACGTGCGTGCTCGCGAACTTCCGCGCACTTACGCCTCTCTCAAACAGAAGATCCAGCTCTGCAAAACTGCGACCTGCCGGCTCCGGAACGCGGAAATACGTGTAGATGATGCAAAAGAAGCAGATCCCCGCCCAGAAGAAACCCGCGTAGTTGCCCCAGTTCCACTCACCTGGGTTGAGCATGTATGGCGTCAGGACGGAGCAAACAATTCCAACCACGTTGTACAAGTTGCGACCCAAGACGACGGTTTTGATTTGGAGACGGCGCGTGGACAGTTCGGCGACGAGAGAGTAGCAGACAGTGCCTACAGTAAGTTGATAACACAGCGCCCATACCAGCATGATCGATCCCGTAGCTAGCGCAGCCGAGTCTCTGTGAGCGTCAGGAACGAGCCCTAAAAATCCCATGATGAAGAGCATGGAGAATAAGCCGCACAGGCCGTAGAGGTAGAGTGATCGGCGCCCGATGCCCAAGGTCATCAGGAACCAGGCACCAAATACGCCGGCCATGTTGATCCCGTATTGGCCGAGGGCGAAGTCATAGGATTTGCTCGTCGCTAGGCCGGCTTGTTCGAGGAAATATGTCGAGTATCCGGAGAAAGAGTTGCCGGAGAGGTTCTGGATGGCCCAAACCATGCACACAATTTCAGTCCGTCGCAAATCTGATCCCTTGAAGCAGTCCCAGTACGTCGCGCCTCTTGTGATCTTTTCTTCTAGCGCGGTTGTGTGCACCATCATCGCAATCGTTTCGTCGGCATCAAAGTCGGTTTCTCGATTGAGCGAGGTCAGTCGAAGCAGTGATTTCTTTGCGTCATCAATACGGCCTTTGCGGACAAGCCACCAGGGTGATTCTGGAGCCAAGAAAATTCCAACTAGGAGTGGTGCAGGCCACATCCATTGAAGGGCGTATGGTATCCGGTATGACCACTGATCGTCTCGAGGCAACATAGACTTGATAACTCCTATCCCCACGACCTGCCCGAGGCCCCAGCAGAAGTTCACATAGGTTGTTAGATACCCTCGGAGTGCAACGGGACAGACTTCCGAGGCGTATGTTATGCTAATCACGTGACAAGTCAGTATAGCGGTTTTTGGGAAATTTCAACAACCCCAGACATCTAGAACGAAAATAAAGGACGGGAACACCAACGTAAGAGTTTGGAAGATTCCCCAGGGGATGCCGCAAAGGATCTCTGCGACCTGTAGAGCCTCCACGGTCTGTGCGGTGAAGAAGATAGCCGTAAAGATGATGATCAGGGTCAGGCAAGTCATGACGGTGTAGCGGTAGCCGAAACGCTCAGAGACGATGCCGTTGATGAAGAGACCAATGATTTCACCGACGTTGGCGCCGTTGCTGAGGCCTGATTGCCAGGGGGCGGGAATCTGGTAGCTGCCATCGGGGAGTTGTTCGCCGTATTTCTTCCGGAACTGAGGGAATGCATCTGGGAAAACAGGCATCAGAAAGTCAAGAACTAGACAAGGACAAACAGCTCTTCGAGACCGTGGAGCATGATTAGAACTCACAGAAGTTGCTCAACAAGCAGACATCATAGCCCTCCATACAGATGCAGGTCGAGATCAAGATGCTCCAACCAACGGCTTTGGGATAGAGCTTGATGCCCTGCCACAAGCTCATCTTGTGCTCTTTTTCGGTGGCGCTCTGAGCATTTTGGATGATATTCTCAAAGGTCTTCTGGTGCTCGAGCTCATCCTGTGCGACTTGCTCTGCGGGGCCGTGGGACGGTTGAGACGAGATGACATTCTCCTCGATCGCCTTTTCCGACATGATTGAAGGTCGGTTCCACGTGAGCTTGTTTTCGCTTTGATTTTGCCAATTGAAGGGGACAAACAAGAATGGTTTTGTGGGGGATGGTAAAGGTGGTGGGTAGATATCGAGGTGAAGGGTGACCTCTGGCAGCCCTCTTGGCGAGACAACCTGATCAAGAACAGGACAGAGAGCAAAATAATGGTCCGATGGTAGATTTGAGTGAACAGGATCTCTTTCACCCCGCGCTGATCGTCCGACCAGCTTCTCTTTATATCCTTGTGCAGACTCTAGTCTGCGGGGGGACGAAGATCCCACGTTGCACTGCTTTTCCGGGGTAAGTGCAAGTGCTGTTGGTCTGGGGATTCTGACGTTCGAGAAGGATCAGATGTCCATGGGGGGTAACTGCCAGATTTGTGAAGAAAGAGTAAGTGGGATCTGATCCTGGACATTGCCGTGAGAAAGCTCAAAGGTCGAGGTTGACAGACAGCCAGGAGTCACGCGGTCTGGGCCCATGGACCCAACGATACATACTCCGTCCATCCATCCATAGCCACCGCCAAAGAAGTATATTTTTCCACTTCTCAGTTCCCCAACTATGGCTTCTCCATCCAATGGGACATGGAAGAATCGGCTCTGTCCCATTATCGCACGGGGGCTTCAGACGGTTTCCATTCTCCATTCCAGCTGCGGTGGCCAGTGTCAGACGCGAAAAAGTGGTCTCGTTGGGTTGGGACCCATGCATACAAAACATGATAGTCGACCCTAAGCGACGGCCAGCTCCACCCCAATTTTCGCAAGGTAGTATCGCACAACATGAAAAATCCGGATCTAGCACCAACTCGGACCATGCAGGTGAGCAAACGAACCACGAAGATCAGGACGTCACTGCGCCAATGCCGGATTGGACGGTGCGTGGTGCAGTCGCCAATCAGGCCCACGGCGCGAGTTCGTGCTTCCATCGCTTCTTCGTCTCAAGCAAGCCGCTCGGACATGGACCGGCGATCACACCCACGATACCAGCGCCGGGGTGGTGGCGGCAGATGCCCATTTTCCCCTTTCGCCCTTTGACTGCAACCCGGTCAATTGCCGACGACATTACCATACCGTAGCGCGACGGGCCGCAACGGTGCTTGTTACAAGAGTGCCTGTTTGATTTGAAGGTCGAGCGTTTTGACTTCTGACGGATTCTCACCGCTGCTGTTACTTCTGCCGATGCCGACGCCGACAATTTCCGCAATCATCTGTCTGACAGGGGTACACTTGGCACCTATATTCCTCGGCTATATAGACCGAACGAGGCTTCGAAAGGGGTTTACTCGCATATGAAGTATACAGACTTACATACGTACCTATCGCAAACCAAGTCACCCAAAAACATCAAGACCCACAGTGCCCAACTCGAAGCCCTACGACAACAAGTGCAGGCCGAGATTTCAAGTCCATCCGGCAGGATCAGGCCCCGTCCTCGGCCTCGAGTGTCCCAGGACGTTGAATATATGCCCTGCCAGCATCAGAGAACATCGATGCTGCGGAGCAACCAATTGAGCATAAGGCCACTGACCCAACCGAACCAGCCACCTACCACCAATCGATCTCAGGGCCGGGCGCGATTGATAGGGCCTATAGATGACAAAGTATAATCTCTCCAAAAAGACGGCACCTGGAGCACCGTCCCACCACCAAGGTAATAGCCATATATAAAGTATATACCATTGCAGCAAATCGAGCAATTTCCCCCTTGTGTCAGGACTAAAGGCACTCCGTGTGCTCCGTACATGCACGAGACGAATGATTAATTACCGTGCAGAAAAAAGAAATGGCGAGTGACCGTCCAAACTAAACCCGGGGAATCTCTACAGGTACATAATAATATCTAAGCAAATCTGCCAGGCTCGGCGTTCTGCTTGCTAGTGTCTACACACGGGAGTGGCGTGTGCATGTGCCTGTCACAAGTTTGCGCGTCTGGATTTGCCCTCCGCAGGTCGATCCAGAGGCAACTAGGTAACTACGGAGGACAGACAGTATCCCCATATACGTAGCTAGGACTTGGGGGGACGGAGTACATTATGTACCCAGTACGTGTCACACGGCTTGCGCGACGGACATTGTGCCACTGCGGAATGCAGGATGCCATTCAAACACACCGCAGACAAATCCATCCGCGGGCGTCAGAGGACATAACTAATCGACCAGAACGGTTCGACGAACGATATGATGGGCACTGGCTGGACGAATCCAATGCAATGAGATTGAGTTATCCAGCCGATATGGGGCGCTCACGTTCAATCCATGTGCCTGTTGCCTGTCCTTCCTTCTCTTCCCATGAGATGGTTTCCTAGATTTGGGTGTTCCCCCAAGTAAAATAGCATATCTGCCTCCCTGCGCCAACCTTGCTTGCCACCTGCTCTCTGTCCCCCCCCCCCCCAAAAAAACAAAAAAAAAAAAAACAAAAAATCGTACACATGCCTCAAACCTAGGGTAAATAACATTTTGGACCAATTCCCCCAAACTTTCCGGTCTGCCTTTCAAGACTGACCCAACACTTCAATACCCGCTGCGCCGACCTGGACAATAGGCCTGCTGGGCAACGTGCTGCTGGCCTTTCTTTTCTCCGCTCCTCCTCTCGATTTCCTATCCCCGCCATTCTCTGGCATTCGCAGTTCGAGCGGACTGAAAGGATAATCAAAAATGACGGCCTCGTACCGGTTCTGCTGACACAGATTCTCCGCCTCGCGTTGCAGCATCTCAGCGTCCACTTTTAAGCTGAAGTCGATCAGATAGCAAAAGGTGATTTCCAGCCGGCCCAACTCGCCCTCTGACACGCCTCCGACTTTACTAAAGCGGGCGTGGGGCCATGACAGGTCTTCGAGCGCCTTCATGGCTACTCGCAGAGTGGCCAGCAGCAACCGATGCACATTTCGCGGGGTGACGGGCAAGATCTTCTCTGTTATGGCTAGACGGGTGATGTAGAGCGAGGCCGCCAAATACACCGCGGTTGACATGGGACAGTATTTGTGCATGCGCATGAGATAGTCTTCGGTGGAAATGGGAGGCGGTCGTTTCGAGTAGAACTTGCGCGCCAGAGCTCCATGCTGGATGTACAGAGGCTGGGCGTTGGCACCGATGATGTTGGCGGCCGCGGTGGGTTCGTGCTCATGTGCTTCAGGTGACCCTATGGGTGTCTTCACAAACAGCACTCCATCGATATGTTCCTGATGTGAAGCAGACTCCGCCGGCCGGAGCTTGACGTTTTCCTTCTTGGGCGTATGCGTGGCAGTGGCGGGTGTCATCGACTCGCGCAGCCTCGAGAGACTTCGCACGGGGGAAGCCCCTCGACTCCGAGCCGGCGGCGTGGGAGGAACGTCGCCGGTCAATTGAACGAGGGTGTCGATGCTCCGACACAACAGTTTCAGCGCCGCCACAGGTTCCAGCTTGAAAATATCCACATTCTCGGGAGCGAGATCGTCAAGGCCTTCCAACGACGGACTCTTGATCGAGGGAATAATCCCCTTGTCGTTCTCAGGCTCCGGAGGGGCAGGTAGTTTTGGCAACGACGACAACGATGACGACGACGACGTCGTCGTCGTTGTGCCCGCAGCTTCCTCTTTCTGCTCGCCCTGGTTCTCTGAATCCCCCATGACGTGCGTCGCGCAGATGTGTATTCTTTTCTTCTTCTGATCAGCCCACCTCGATCATGGGTGGAGAGACAGGGTCGGCTGCTGGGATCTGGTTTGGGCGGCGAGTGTTCCGCCACATGGTCAAGCTCGGGTCCAGGCGCAGATTGTGCTCCCCAGGGAGCTGCTGTGTGCCTTGTGCAGAGTCGCGGGTATGAGAACTGCTTGCGAACTCAGCAACGAGGGCGTCGGCAAATTGCAATACGGGAAGCGCAGAGAGAGAGAGAGAGAGAGAAAAAAATAAAAATTAAATGGGCGAAAGGCGGGACAGGTGCGGCTTTGACTTTGACCCTTGAAGGTGCTGAGCACGGCTGAGACCAGGATGAATAAAGCGCGGAGCTCGGAAAGAAGGAAGCGTCGCCATTCACAGACCCTGTTGTGTGAGTAAAGAAAAAACGATCAGCCTTGGGCCGGCAGGAGGACAGGGCTGCGCAACAGGATCTCAAGGGTGTCTGGTGTTTTGAGATGAGGGGGGATGGGGAGATGGAGGATTGGAGTGTGTAGGTATTGACGATGGTTTCTGTTGTTCCCCCCCTGTGGCAGGGAGACCGAAAGGCAGACCGAAAGGCAGACCAAAGGACGATCCCAAGATGATGAATAGGAGACGAAGAGTTATATCTCTAGCCAGATGTTGTAGTGCGTGTGTGTGTGGTTAGGTATTACAGCACACAACAATGGAGCCTGAATCTATAATAGTAAACTGCGTGCGTGTTTGCTGCCGATTCCCCAGAGGGAAAAAAAAAAAAAGGTCAACGTGTCACGCGCCCCCACGACGAAGATGCGACTTTGAGCGAGATCCAAGGCTCTTGGGGCTTTTTGCCCCTTCGCCTCCCACACACAATGTTGCTCCATCCCAATCTCCCTTACGCTCCGTTAAAAGGCACCTCGAATTGTTGCGTGTCTTTAGCTCCTGGGTCAGCAACCCGCTCACTCCATGCTCCAATGGTGTACACCACATAAACTGCTTCTCTGGTGATCAGCGGCCGCTTCTAGACCTCGGGCTGTAGCCGGCACCCCCCAACTGGTACAACGCTGCATCTCCAGACAGACCATGAGGGACCCGAGGACCCAAGCTCCACCCATCAGCTGTCCTGGCCGTTCTTGTGGGTAATACTGTACGACATTCTTTATCGATACGGACAAGTAGAGAAGGTCTCGACCAATGTTCCAAATGCTCCGTTGTCGCCACAGGCCTCGCGTGTCTACATACAAGATCTACTAAATTGCCCCCCTCTCTCGTACTGACCAACCTCTTTCATCCATAACCTATTCACAATCCTTTCCTCGGAACCAAAAAGAGAAAGAAAAAAAAAAATCAAAAATCACTGACCGTGTGCCGCGGCCTGCCCTAATGAATGACAAGATTTGGAAACCTCTTAAGGCACAAAATTGTTGCTGGTGGAGACCGTCACTTCAGCCACGAATGATATATGTATCCCTTGAGAAACTTCCCAAACCCCTCCAGAACGCCGCTCCTCCTTTCCCTGCTTTGCAGCAATACCCTCCGATTTATATTAAACCCCGCCCATGATCTCCCCAAACCCTGGTCCACCCTGGATTGCCTGCCAAAAACTACTACCGTCGTTGTCTTCGGTCTCGGTCTCGGTCATTCTCGTCGTCGACGATGATGATGCTTTGTCGCCGAGCACGTCTGTCCCCTGTCGCAGGTCGTCGATCCTCTCGAGCTTGCTGACTGCGCAGATGCTCGTAGTCATCCCGAGCCCGATCCAAAGCTGACCGTTTGGGTTCGCGGATTGGCAAAACAGTTGGCACAACGGCTGGCGGGTTGTGGACGACAACTCCCTGGCGTTCACGTGGTCGTCGAGCTTCCTCCCTCTCCTCCTGCTTGAGCCGCTTCTCGCGGTCGGCAAGCTCTCGTTCACGTTTCTCCAGGGACCTTTGGCGTTTTTCAAACTCAAGGTCAGCCTTGAGTCGATCGGCCTTTTCTTTCTCGGCGGCAGCAGTAAGCTCTGCCTGTCGGCGCTTACGCTCTTCCCTCTCTAAGTCATCACGCAACTTCTGGACTTCCCGATCTGGTCGGACACGGTCGTATTCCCGTCGCACGCCATCGCGATCATCGTCGACGAGCGCTCCGGTCATATAGAACTTGCCACTGTCGCGCTTTCGTGGCGGGGAGGGGCTTTCCACCTTGGGGTGAGCGTCCTCATCATCGAGATGCTCATGGATGACCTTGACCTTATGGTGCCGCGGAGACCGTTTCTCCACAACATACTCGATCGGATCATCCTCGCCCTGCTGCTTGGTCTTCGGTGGCAGCTTCGGAGGCAGAGGGGTGTAAATGTTGTCTTCCAGGTTGGACGACATGGTGCGATATGGGCCTCGCGGAGGCGAAGGAGGTGGAGGAGGGGGACTCCAACTACGCCGCTCTGGGCGACGACTTCGAACGGGTACCTCTTCAATGATATGGACTTTCTTCTTGCGAGTCCGGAAGAGGTTGTAGAGCTTTGATCCAATTGTCAGTCGCTCTCTCTCCGGCGAGGTCGTTCGAACCAGGCGGTAAGTACGCACCTGAGGGCTTCTTTCAATGAAGATGGGTTCACGTGAGTACTCGTCGTGGCTTCTCCGGCGCCTCTCAGACATTCAAGGGTCGGTGGGGAGGGGTGCTGGAAGGCTGTCTTTGTGACGAGGACCAAGATATCGAACTCGTATCTCCGGATAGTTTGGTAGGTTTGAGTTGAATAATGAAAGGAAATATCAGTCGCCAAGGACACTGATTGAGTTTGTTTGATGCGGCCGTGTCTTTGTCAAGAGAGAAGAAAAAAACAGGACTTTGATGGATGCCTGGATTCATATATGGGTGCCGGTACGAGACATTGTGAGGGATGGGTCAGGTTATATCCCTATGCAACCACAGTGGTTACAAAGAAGCAGCTCGAATGCCGGTCAGCAGCATAGTGTAGGCCCGTGCAAACAAGAACGCTTGCGACAACTATATTGCTCTTCCGAATTCAAGGCTGTGACCTGGACCAGGTGATTCGTTGTGCGCACAGCTATGATTTTCCGCTAAGTTCGCAGAAACAATGAGATGGATGTGTGGGCTGGACTCCCAGGCCGGAGGGAGATATGAGAGTCGTTGATTGGTGACTTCGGGGTCGAAAGCAAGGGGTGAGATCCTTCGGCCCAACGCACGGCTGAGAGATCATGGTACAATGTCTAACGGCTCAAGAGCATGACGGCATTTTGGGCAGAGTTTTTCACCGTGGTTCGCATGAGTAGATAAGGCGGCCGGAGGGGATTTTGGTTATGGATGGTGCTTTGGTCCAGGGAGTGGGAGAGAAGGCCCCAGCCTGGTCCGACTTGTGCTCATGCGGTGGGCATGAACAAGACAGATACTCCCGTGCTTGGCAGACACAGATGCCCATTTTCCCACCTGATCTTCTTCTGCTCATGGGGCTATCTTTTTTCTCCCATCTTCGTCGGCCCCCTTAATGGTGTGGTTTCGTTTGGCGTCCCAGTGGCGGTCATCACACCGGTGGCGGCGAATTATGTCAGCGATCTGGGGAATTCGGCCAGAGCACGGACGGTCCACCATTTTCTTCAAGACATTTCCGGCCCTGTGGCTCTTCCTGCGATGAGAGCAAGGGGGGCGCCCGCGGTGATGCAACCGTAATAGGAGAAGGGGAAGAAGGAAAAGGGAGGGATGTGGCCTCAGCCAGAGCCATTCTGTGGCTGTGCGGCCCCCAATTGGCGATTTTAGGCTCCTACGGCAAAACGAAAACACTACGAGTCGCCAAATCGCCTTCGTCGCCTTGCTTGTGCACAGCCACCACCGCCTGACCTGACTTGGCGTCATCGAGAGAATTAATCGGGGCTTTATCATTCGGTTAGATCCGGAGAGTGGGCAGGGAGGCCAGGGGATGCAATCCCCAATGCGAATGTTTTTGAAACATGCCTGCAAGGAAGCGCCTCTGGATGGTTGCCAATCATTCCTCCCCCCCCTCGAAGCAGCGGTCAAGCTTTCCGTGACTCACGATCGGCCATGGTGACCTTCGAGGCTTGACTGACGGCTTTAGACCCGGATTGGCTACATTGCTGTTCCCCTTGATAACGGCTTCATCCGCATTGACCCGCTGGAATGGTGATTTTGCTAGTTTCCTCGCAAAACTCCCGTGCAGAACATGTGTTTGAGGGTGGAACAGTCAACTGACCACTAAGAGAATACATAACAAGTACTTACGATTTACTCTGGACTGTGTGAAAGTGCGTCCCGGGGAATCGGTTGAGGAAAGTATGCCAGGGGGTTGCAGTTCCCTGTCGCGCTGAAAGGCCAGGTTTATTGGGATGGTTTGCGGCGCCAACCGAGTACCCAGTACACCAGCGGTGGCTGAGGAGTTTGGCAAGGCTGACAGGAGCCATTTGTCAATGCAAATTCGTTTTGTCTGACGGGTCAGTTACCCTCCATGGTCAAACCTATCTCGCTACGTACGTTGCATATCTCAGCGCTGTTCAATACACTCTGATACTGTCAGACGGTGCGAATTCGGCTTCAGTCTGACCCCCTCTCGGAGAGCGTCAAACCACCCCCTGTCTCTCTTTTGACAGCAAAACCCAAGTCCCGCTCGAGAGGAACTTTATCACACCATAAATATGCTTGTCCAAGTAGATCCCACACCATTTGATCATGTCCACCAAGTAGCTTCCTTGGCTTCTCAGGAATCTGCAAGGCTGATCTCTGCATGGCGCTGCGGGTGGCGATAAACCGGCAATTCAGCAATCCGCAAGAGAACGCACAGTGGTGAGATTGCGAGTAAAATGTTGTTCAGGCTGCAAGGGAGCCGGGATAGAGTGTTCCGGCGACTGCCCTCCGTGCTGTAACGAGAAGGTCCATGCAGTGGCGGAATCTGATGGAATATCTCCCCGAGCCAGCATGTGCTGTCGATGCTTCCACTGCTACGACTCCTCAGCCTTGCAGCCTCGTCGGCGAATCGATCAAGTCACAGTCTTATAGCGCACATCTTGAGATTACTGCTCACTCTTCATCTCGTTAAATCATTATTTTGATGTTCTGTGTGTGGCCCCTATACAGATGCCTGCTTGCTTTCCCATAACAATGCAAGACAGCCCCGAAGCACGAGGCTCCCTGCAGGAGTGCAACCAATAGTAGCAACCACAATGACGAACTCCTCTTTTCCACGCAGAATACAAAAAGAAACTATGAAGGTCTGGCTCTCTATTCTCTAAGAAGCCGACGAGAAGCCGAAAAAGGTAAAAGTCGCTCGCAGGGCTTGTGCATGAGGGAGAAGAAAAAAAGAAAAGACAAACAAAAACAAAACTCCAGATATCTTGAACTCCAACGGCGCGAAAAAGGAAAGAAGGGGTAACGACCGAGAACAGAGCCTAATGAGCCCAACTGCCCTTCCTTGCTCTCGCGCCCCAGTCCTCATCTGCACCCAAACATGCGCGCCTTCGGTCGTCTGCGAAATTCGGACTCTGCCGGGCCCATTCTCTTACATAGAGCCTCAGCGCCTCCCATCGTTTGCACTTTCCGATGACTTCGGCTTCATCCCAGCCACCGCCCTCTGGAGCACCCACGTACCCTTTGGCATCGACATTGTTATCATCCTTGCGCAGTTCTTCTATAGGAATGCGAGAAATCTTGCTGAGTTCTTCATCAAACATATGTGCAAGACTGGGGTATCCTAGGCTCAGATAGTTGTATATCTGGGTAATCACACGGTTGGGGAATTCGTCTTCGATTTGTTTTTCAATTCGCAGCTTTTTGTCAATCGTGCTGGTGAACTGGTCCTCCCCGTCTTGACTGCGTGGTGGGGTCAATGGCAGATAGCATAAGCCCGAGAGGGGTTGTCGGCGCCGTCCAGGAGTTTGATATCCCCGACCAGGCGTGTTGGCCTCAAATGGGTTGTTTCTTTCTCCCGCCGGAGTTACAGGCGAAGGTGTTTGAATGCCGCTGCGCAAGCCGTTTTGGGGACTCCGAGGTTGCCACAACCCTGCTTGGCACATGCCCATCCATAGCCCTTCGCCCGTGTTGTTCTCATGCTTCTTGTGCGCTTTCCAGAGATGAGGACTACTAGGTTCCGTCGACTCATCGTCGCTTTCTGCATTTCTAGGTCTTGGAGGTTGATCGGGGTCGCAGCGCGTCATCTTCGGCGAGATAGTGAACGGGAAGACGAGACTGCCGCCTAACATTGGAGGTGACGCAGCAGCCCTCATACGGGCCAGTTCTGGGTCTTCCTCCTCTGCTCGGGGCTTCTTCGTTCTCTTCAATCCTTTCGCCTCCAATGCATGCCGAGTCGCCAACGCTGCGGCACTGAACCGGCTTTGACCGGCGGTATCAGCTTTTAGCTCCTGTTTGGCCGCTTCTAATTGCTCGTGATGTTTTCGCATATTCTCCAGCTCCAAATTCAGTTCTGCAGCGGACGACCTTCGGAACGTGCGAGCATCAGCCCCCTTTTCGCCTTGAAACATTGGCACTGGTAAAGGGCCATCTTCATCATCCTCACGCGAAATGGCAAAGTGATCCACGGGCTCATGTGGTCGTTCATTGATGTAGGCGGCCATTGCCTGCTCCTCTAACTCCTTCTCGCTCACCGTTTCGGCAGCCAAGCGAAGAACATATTCAGTATAGCTGTCCTTTGCACTGGGTGGTGCTCTCTTGGCAACTGATTCCACGGATGAAGGAGAGTCGCTCAGTGAGGGTGCTTCAGAGTCGTCATCTTCTGAAGTCGACTCGATTATGGGCAAATCAGGAACAGCAAACGAATGCTGGCGCAAGGCCTCTGGGGTTTTCCGAGCCAGAGCGGCCGCCGAGAAGCGTGATTCTTCAACCCCAGAAATCTCCTCAGGCTGTTCTTCTTCTTCTTCCGGTGGAGGAGAGGGCGCCCGTCGACTCGGCGGAGGTGATGGCCTAGCTTCAGGAGTAGGGAGGTGCACGCGTCGATAGGAGCCTTTGGCGGTCTCTAACAGTTCCGGCGAGAATTTCCGGGGACCGGTCGAAGCTCTACTAGAAGCAGAAGAGTCGCCGGTTTTTGGTGGCTCCTCGTCCAAGTCCTCTGGGTCGGGGTCGCGTCTTCTGCTCGTCACTGTACTGGTCTCTATAGGCTCCGGAGCGAACTTCCTTCGAGGACGAGTTGACGTTGTCAGATCTCCGTCCTGCGGTTTCTTTTCCTTGGAACTCCTTGTCGTCGTTTCAACCGGCTCCGGGGCGAATCTCCTACGAGGTTTAGGCGCTGCTTCCTCTTTTAGAAGATTATCTCTGTCCTTGCTATTCCTCGTAGTTGTTTCAATAGGTTCGGGGCTGAATTTCCGTCTTGAAGACCGAGTACTCGTTTCTACAGGCTCCGGTGCAAAGCGTGTGGGTCCTGCAGAAGCTCCGCTACCGTGCACGCCAGAAAGAGAGGGAGGATCGTTCGGCGGCGAGACAGAGCTTGCGCTGGAATCGTTTGAAGGACCACTACCAACTCCCCTGGCCGTCACCGAGTCGTCTATACCATCCACAATATTCTTTTTCCGAGAACTCCTGAAAGTCTCCTCCACCGGCTGAGGCAAGAATCTGCGTGGCTTGGTCTGAGGAGGAGGCATGGGGTTGGTTTGATTTAAAGATGACTTGCTCATAGGAGGTGTGGACGAGGGGTGGTCCGACTGGTTGCGAGTTGATCTTGAGCTTGTGACGGTGGTCTCGACGGGCTCGGGTTTGAATTGCCTGGCTGGAGGCGGGGACGTCGAAGCCATGGTCTAGGCCGCGAGGGTGGTGGATGCCTGTCTCATTTGACAGCCCATGCTTTGCTCTGCTCGGGTTCGTCTCTCGGAAACAGGCGGTTTGCCTCAACTAGGAGCACGCGAGCATGGGACGTAGAGAGAGAATGGTTGCGAGAGGGCCAGGAAATGCGGGGGCGAGATGTTCTAAGAGGAGTAATCGGGTGTATACGGAGGACGTAGTGGTTGTATGAGAGGATGAGGATGTGATAAGGCGGAGAAGGAGAGGAGAGAACGATGGATGGAATGAAACGAACGAACGAACGAATGCGGACAAACAACAAGTTTCCCTTGGTGACGAGGATGCTGATCTGACGGACGCACGGGACTTTGACTTGAGACGCAGGAAGTGCGAACTCAAACATGCAGGACGTGCGTGGGATGGTGTCTTTCTTTTTTTGTTTCTGATTCAGAGAAAGCAATGATGAGCGAACGAACAGGAGGAGCTGTTTTTGGAGAATCGAGGAGAGGGAAATGGAGGTGGAACGATACGAGGTACGAAAGATACAAGTGCTGCGAGTCTTTTGCGCGGCGGCATTTTGGTGGGATGAGCACGAAGGAATGTACTCCGAACATTGTCCATGTACCAGGCAAGCGAAATAACAATGACGACTGCAGATTACACGAGCCAACCAGCCGCGGGCACCACAGGCACCACTGGATCGCCTCCCGGGGGGGGGCCACCAGGGTGGTCTTTAACTGGATCTGCCACTGGTTGGACCCGTAGGTGATCCGTAGGCGACCCGACGAGCGAACGCTCGCCCAATTTCCCCATTTTAGGGACAACGGAAAGGCCTGGCCAGCCTGTAATTAGCTGTGCCTGGGCTCTGGGCTGCATCTCCACCGCTCACTTACGGTCGCCGGGCGGAGGGTAAATCAACCTCAGCACCTCGTCATTGATGGTTCGTTCCTCTTACCACGCTCAGTCGGTTGTTTGTCCTCAATGGTTCCTTTACATACTCCGTCCTGGATGTAAGAGTTCTCCGCTATCCACTCCGTACCAACATGGCGGTGGGAGCCCCAGACTCCAGATCGACACGAATACTAACATGCAAGGTATAGACCAACTGCGAAGGAAGACGCCACTGGAGACTCGAAGTGACTGAGGGCGCAAGTAATTGGCGTCGGGTCGGTCAAAGACATGCATTTCAACACTTCTTCTTTCGCCATATGGTTATCCAACAAACCACAATGCCATGCCTGACTCAGCTTTCTCGGGCTGATTAAACCCGAGTCGAGCCTTTCTTCTTTCCCACCGATGCCACCATGTCTTGCTCATCTCTGCAGGCGGCTCGATCGCCCGGCCACCGCCGTGAACGCCAGGACAAAAGAACCCCGACCTACAGATAACTTCCCCGGATTTCATCCTCGAGGTCGCCAACGAGCTTCATTGGCGGGCGGCTTCCACCGCTCTCTCGATTCAGATCCATCTGCCTTCCTCTCACCCGACTTCTCCCGAACCTTTCAAGGGTCGAGCATCAGATCCATGCACCCTTCCACAGCCACCCATACAGAGGACCTCCAGCTATGCCCAGCTATGCTCAGCTATGCTTCCTCCTGTGCGGGCATCAATAGTTTCAGGCAGACTGCAAAGGAAAGCTACTGCCATAGTCAGTCAGGGGCCATATTACCCCATATTCAGGGTTCACCACAGGAATACCTCAGATGTTCTTGTCCAGTTATTGCCAAAGGCGGTCAATCTACTGGGGGCTACCCTCCATCGCTTGCTACATGCCAAAAAAAAAAAGCCAAAACATCGTTCGATGAGAGACTCTGTGCCTGCCCAAGTGTTCAGAGATCATCCTGCTCCATCTCTCTCATCTCCTTATCCTCCCTCAGTGTAATCTTGGCAAGCCCGGGCTCCAATTGCAAGCTGCCAGTCATGTCCGACGACAGCTGGCCGGTACCCTCCGAATTCCCTGAACCAACGCGTAAACTGCGTCTCCTTTCGCGCTGGTGAACAATTCCGGGAAACGCGCGTGGCTCTTGGCCCGAGATGTGTGCGTCCACGGGATTCGAAGTAGCGGGATATAGGACGCTCGAAGTCCTGTGAAGCCGGCTGGGAGAAGTATTACCCGGAGGTACGGTTGCGTTGGACTTTGATAGCGCTGCGTCCCTCTCCCTTTCTCTGGCTTGCTGAGCAGGAGGGATGGAATCAGCCATCGCCATTGCCGCAAAATATTGCTTCGGACTTTCCAGACCTCGGTATATCTCCTCTATTGGCGTAGCTGGATCAGACGGATCAGGCAAGTCAGGGGTACAACGGTCAAAATGACTATAATCCTTTGTGTATTTCGCAATGAACGCATGCTCGGCTTTCAGCGTTTCGTGTCTGAATGCTTCTCGGACGTCTGGCACGTTGCATTTCGCGACATCATTGCCCAACACGCCCGGCAGATAGCAATACTTCCCCAGCCAGCGCTGCTTGAGCGATAGTTCAAAGCCGCACTGATCAACTGAGTGTTTGGCCAATTCGCACATGTCGACCGCGGAGAGCTTGTAGATTTGTGCAGCGACCGAATATTCTTCGATAAGGGGCTCCTTGGTGAATGCGAATTGTAAGGGGTCATCCGTTGACAAGGAGACGTTGAGGCCCTTTTTGAAGTAGCTGATGAAGGGGTTGCGGTCGTACGTCAGGAAAAGCGCGTTGTTGCTCAGCGGCGACATGGCAATGCCAATTTGCTCGAGATAAAAACAATACTGAAGCAAGGGGACCTTTCGTAGGGTGATGCCGTGGCTGATGCTGTGACAACACAGCAATGCCGCGGCAAGATGATCCGTATCCCCTGCTTCACCGCAGTGAGGTCGCAGGAGGAAGGTGTTGAAGTTTCTCCTTCTGCGCCAGGCGTTGAGAGACGTCAGGTTTGCAAAAAGGTAGTAGATCCAGTATCCATAGGGCGGATTTTGCTTGGTATTCCATTCCTTCGCTGCGGGGTATTTGCGATACAGTCGTCTTTCCACCTTACTCTCGTCGTCGACGCTATCGAAGCCGATCACCCGTTGGAGAAAGACGTGTAGTTTGGGATGCGTGGAGGGGTCCTGTGTCACCTCGAACAGAGGCTGGAATATGTTGCGGAGAAGTTCCTCAAAGTCTTCCATCGTCTTCAGCGCTTTGTACAGTGCAAACAGTCGTGGGATCTGTATAAGCCATCGGACGTTGTGAGAGAAGAGCTTGTTGTCAACCACCCACGCAGCTAGCGTGTCCCACTCGTTGATATTGCGCCCGTAGATGCTGATTCGCCACTCAACCTGTTGCACATGGTCAGCATACGAGGCCGCAATTTCCCCAGGGGCTCTTCCTCACCATTTGATACTTGCTTGACTCGAGGTCCGTGATAACCTCGCGTGTAATCTCGGCAAGATACCTCCCCTTGATGAAGTTGTCCGTCTTGAGGAAGATATCCCTGAGCCGTGACTGTCCGATTGGATTATATTTCAAGTTGAACTTGTCAAAGCGATGGAACGAGTCCGTATGCGCGTGCATATCAAGAGTGTCAATGCTCAAGTCGTATGCGGTGAGGTTGATGCTGTCAAAGACTTCTTTTAAAGTCAACTCCTTGCTGTCACGCTCGATGACAACTTCGTCAGGGCATCTCTTCATCTTGCTCTTGATGAAACGTAACAGATGTTTCTGATTCATGCATGCAGAATGGTGCACGTGGGTATCCACTTTCCTTACGTTGTAAAAGTCGCGGTGAGGCACCTTCTTTGTGTCAGCCACTTCTTCATATTCGTTCAAGAGAGTGTACAAGTTGTATCGCCCTTCCAGATATTGCAGGCGGCGGTAGGCAAAACTTTTGGCTGGTCCATCTGACGCTATGTCCAGAATCGTATCCAGTGCCACGTAGTAGTCTCGCAAGGTCGGTACCTCGACGATCGGCCGTTCATCTTCATCGTAGACTTGATAGACACTTCCAGCATCCATCTCGAAGCGCAAGCTCTTGGCCTGCTTGCCTGGAATAACGCATTCGCTCAAGTCGAAATCTTCACCAATAGCATGGCCCGGCTTTCTCGCCTTTTTGGCGCTCGTCGGCGACGCTGGACCTCCTCGGTCAGACCCAGCTTGACTCGCATTAGTCGGCCACATGTTCAACTCACCTCCACTCGCATTTCGAGCCCTCATGTCGATCATGTACAGACTGCTCGATGTGCTGTTGGGAGGAATATAGTCCTGAGGCGGATCCCGCGCCTTCTGCTCGTTCCACACAGGGTTTGGCGGAGGTGGGTAGATTTCCCAGGTTTCTTCATCCTTTGGATTGACGCCCGGACACTGCAGTGAGACTTTCAGGTACTTCTGCCTCAAATCCAGCACCGTCTTGATCTTGTCACAAATCGACTGCACTTCACTGACTATCGACTCATCACTCGTGGCGAGTCCACCAGGGCCAGATCCCAAGCCTATACCGGCGCCAGCACCATGCATACCTTCGTGGGCCAGCAGGGGATCCTTGAACTCGTGCGGAAGGCCGGGATGACGTTTGTGATCCCGCGCAACGGCATCGGCAAGCAGGGCCGGATCCGGGCGAATCTCTTGGAGGTTCCTTACATGGGTTTGCAATGAAGGAAATGATTCCTTGTTATGACTGAGTTGAAAGCCACTGGGGACAGTGCCACGTTGGGAGACGCGAGACTGTCTCGATGCCATGCTGGGCGTACGCTGTAGAGCTGACACTTCTCCATCCATAGCAGAGGTTGGCATGGTGTAGGACTTGCCCAACATCAAGGGGCTGCCTAGATCCTTCTCAGATTTCGTGTCCAATCGATGCCGCTGATAGATGAGTTTGGCATCGGCGTAGGTGTCACGCTTTTCGGCGGCATAATGGTAAAAGGGGTGCGGCAGGTGATCATCTTCCGGAGCTCCCTCTGAGGAGTCTGTGTAGTCTGATTCAGGAGCTTCAAGTTGTCCCTTCCTGTTCTCACGCCCATCCTCTTGCAGTTGCTTGGATCCTCTTCGCGTCGAATCCTTTCGGGAGCGCGGGGCATCTTTATTTCCGGGCACACGCGACGATTTCCAGTCGTAGACATCTGCTTCTTCGTCCGAGTCAGTTGTTGCACCGTGTTGTGTGTGGTGTAGTGCAGCGCTGCGGCTATCCATGGCCAGAGTGACCGGGCTTGTGCTGTTGGACGCAGAAACCCTCGACGGTCAAGAACGAGGCCAGCTAAGCTCTAGATTTGGTGCCCTGGCTGTCAAAAGACAACATCGAGTATTGAGAGACTATGCTAACCGCCTACGTAGTATAATCAAAGAACGATAACTTGACGAGCGTTGATGGCCGAGAATTGTCGCACAGAGTCGAGGGAAGGTGGTCAGTAACACTCCATACTAGTGGAAAGCTTGAAATTCTAGGGCGCGGAATGTCTTGGCAAGGCTTTTGGCACCAGGACTCTAATTGGACCGATTTCAACGCCTTGTCTTGTTCCTACATCCATACTCCATGCCTACATGTCTATTCCCCCTTCATCGGGCAGCTCCGAAGAGCTACAGAGCGACAGGTGGACTTGTCTACACGTTGGTGAGTTAAGTATTGTTCACCAAAACAAGTATAGACTCGATCTCATGGGTATTGTTCTCCAAAAAATGCTCGCTTCCCTCGACGCACACACAAGAATTTACACATGGCCCAAACCCCGCCCAATGCTCGCTGGCTAAAAACACAAGGACCGGGCCTCCCCAGAACCCCGACAGCTCATGTTGACCCGTTCAGCGCTCCACGAATCGCCTTCACTAGCCACGCATCCCCAGTGTAGGAGGAACGAACTAGCTTAATCTGAGGTCAACTCGGCACTGTCGACATTAGTGCCATCAGTATTGATAGTAATGCCGTCGACATCAATGCTGTCAGCCACGGCGTTGTTTTCCAAAGACCGTGTCTGTTCCACTGCGCGGAGTTGAGGTCGGGTTCGACCCTTTTGAGCTTGGGTGTGAGCTCGTGCCCGTCTGTGCCGAGTCCGTCGTCGAATGTCCTGGTGGCAATGCTTGAAGAGGTTTGCCTTCTAACTTCCAACCGCTGACCGTCGCCCTGGCATTTGCCGGCGGTTCTTGTGGCCCTAACCATGGACCCTTCCACCCGCCAGAGATACTGGTCGGGTGTCCTGTGCTGTTTGCGATGCAGTATTTCGAATTGAACTGTGTTCCTTTTCGCTCCTGAAAAGCCATGGTCGCCACTCGTGACCAAATGAATGTCGGATCGTAGGCCATCTCTCTGGTGTACCAAATACGACAGTCAGCAGCTTCGTACACGAATTGAAGAGGAGTATTCGTCTGATCACCGATCCGGAAATGGTTGCGTCCATTTACTCCACCGCCGGCGCCGCCTGATGCTGCGCCTGATGTTCGTAAATAGGGCTCGTAGGTGAAGTTCTCCCAGATTGTGCCATTCGCCAGGTCCAAATATGAGTTGTTCGGGTTGTGGAATAGATCACTCCACATTGCCAGGCTAGGGAATTCAAAGATCTGACTGCCTTTCACGCCACCAACTGCCTGCATTGGGCCTGTTTGTGGTCGCCCTCCCACTGCAATAAATTGCACACCGGCATAACTTTTCAGATACTCGGAGAACACTGTGCAGGTACTGGCACAGAAGCCGTCAGTAAGTACGATAATATCCTGTGCCGCAAAGGGTTGTCGATATCCCGTGCGGTTATTCGTTCCTGTAATGACTATACCAGTCCCCTCGAAGTCTGAAGAAGTCTCGTCCGTGTAATTATTCTGGAAAAAGGCAGTGAAGTTCCCGCCGTACGCTGGGTATGGCCCATAGTATGTCTCGAAATCAGGGAAATCGTAAAACTGGTAACTAACGACCGTCTGATATGCCAGTGGGGTATAGTTATGCTCATCCTGCTGTTCATCCGTGACGTCGGAGGTTTTTAGGTCGGCCCGAACACTTGCGGATGCAGTATTGCCCAGGATCCAGAATCCGAGATGGTCACGCATGTTCGACTTCGAATTGGGTGCGATTGATGGGAAGAGTTGCGCAAAGGTATCGGTGCCAAGGTCGACGAAGCCGCCTAGACAAAGTTAACGTCTCAAGGGAAAAGGACCACGACGAAGCACTCACCCCCATTACCCTGGAGGTCAATTATCAACTTCCTCTTTCCCGTTTTGACCGAGGCGTCGAGAAACTTTTCTACCACTGACTGAAATTCCCGCTCATATTCTTGCAAATCACTGTTCGCGGCCTCAAATCCGATAATTTGAAGGACAGCCACATCGGTAAGGCCAGTATCATTCAGGTAATACCCAGCAACCGAGCCTGCGCTATGCTTAATCACTGGGTATGGGTATCCAGGAATGGTTGGTGAGCTTGGTGGTGCCTCAGTTGTTGCAGGTGCTTGTGAAGTGGTGGAAGCTGCGCTGCTGGTGGTGCTGGCATAGTCTGTCTGTGTGTACGTGTCAAAGGCCTCGGAACAGAAGACGGAGAAGGCGTCGTCTCCTGTGTTCACACCATCCAGAGGTAAATTGACTAAAGCATCGTTCGGGTATTGGAAGGTAGTCCCATTGGCAAATGTTACATTTGTTGAGGGTCCCGGGTAAAAAACTGGGAATTGAAATAACGGGTTCCACTGAAGGGCTGGCGTGGCAAACAGCATGTTCCATAGAACATCAGGGTCTTGGGACCTGAAGATCATGGATTGGGTTAAGAGAAAAGACACGACGTCGATGCCATCAATACTCTTGACCGGTGAAGGAGCGTATCCGGTCACAGGGCCTCGCTTGCCCGTAGCATCTTGCACTGTAAGATCGCCTGTCGCCTGTTAGTGAAATCCTACGCCGCCCGCGCTTGTTGTTTCACTTGCCGGCATGGTACACTTGCGGGATCTCCTCTCCGTCTGACGAGACAGCAGCCAGTGCAGCACCACGACGAAACATGAATGCGCCCATTAAATCTCCATTCCATGAAAGGTGTCCGTCCCGCGCCGCAGTCAACAATGCGAAGATATCCACCTGCATGTCATACTCGCTCTCATATGCTCCCGCCTCCACCTTTTTCTGTATAGTGTCAAACTCTCCATCGAGATCCAGGCTTGGAAAGAGGTACCCCTGTGGTGGGTTTAGCAGATACTCTTTGTTACTTTGAAACTCGAGATAGGTCCGCAACGAGTTCAGCAAGCGGAGCGCAGGTTCTTGGTAGTTCGGAACCGATCTCATGCAGTTATAGGCAAGCTCGGCGGGTATGAATATATTTGTAGCTTCAGGATGGTCGACCTGATATTTTTTCGAGGCACTGGATGCGGCTGCACATGCTGATGCCACTGGTGACGATGTTCCGGTTGCTCGTGGTGAAATGGCCTTGGGAGGAGAGGTGATGGTAGTACTGCCGGCGGTGCCCCGGGCGAAAACAATCGCGAGGGCGCATATTTTCCAGAGGCTCTTTGCCATGGATGCTGTCCTTGGTTCTGATGGATGTTTGGATCAGCTCGCGTTCAAGGCGAGTTCAGGCCGGGAACCGTTCAAGACAGGGCAACCCGTACAGACAGACAACGAGTGGTTCCAAAGGCAAAGCAAGCCTGCATCATACGTGAAGGTCACTCCAATATAAGAACAAATGTTTCAATGAGAGTTGGGCGAGGGATGCTTCGTCAGACTGTAGACACTTTCTTCGCAACGAGAACCCGCTCCACTTGGTAAATCCAGAAGGATCAGGATCTAAATCATGTATGGCCAGAAGCGAGACATCAGTCTCGCTGTCTGTACCTACTCCGTACGATCCTCAGCCCTGAAAGGATCCGCAGGCGTGCTCGTCAACGCGGGATTGCGCAGACGAAGGCTCAACTTGACTGCGCACATGCTGCGGCTGAGGCTTGGACCCCAAATTTGGAGACTTCGGGCCCCAGTTTCGCTTGTCCCGTCAGCAAATCAGATGGATACTGGTCGAGGATCGGTGCCATAATGTAAGCGCGTTGTCGGAGCTTTGGTGGCTCGGGGGGCTAGATCTGATCCCTAAGGGCACTTGTCGCTACAATGTGGAGGACAGAAATCAGCGTTTCAAGGGAGGAGGAATAATCACATCCAGCATCTTTCCATCTCTGGTGAACGGAGACCTGGGTAATACTCCTTACTTGAGGTAGTTTCGGATTGTTCAATGCGGCCAATACAAAGTACCAAGTAAGTACTAACACTCGGTGCTGTGTGTTGGCTGAGGCTGTAGATAGGAGAGACGATTTAATGGTACTATGTATTGCCGATCAGGTACTGGGTACTCCTTTGGTGCCGTAGTAATGCCTCGCAGAGAGTACAGAGTCGCTGGGTGGTTATGAGGTGCTCTCCACGGGGTTGTCGGTGTCAGTTGAGCCTTCTACCTAGTGCCTAGCTGTACGAAGAGCTACGAGAGGATCTGAGGGCTTTTTATAAAATTCTTCCGGTTTTTTTTTGGTGCTATGAATACTTTTCCCCATCCCTTCAAAGTCATGATACAAGCGGCCACCCACTCCTTGGGATGACCCGCAAAACCCTCGCAATATGAACACGACTGCTTGGAAACGCTCAAACTCCTCCTCCAGTAATACTGAGTAGACCATATCCCAACCGCCGTCTGAGCTTTGACCAGCCGTCATACCTACTATTCCCTAGCGTATTCTGTACAGTACCTCGTACACAAATCCCAAGCTATAAAAACGGTCTCGTCAGTATGGAATACCTAATGCGAACTCCATATTATTCACCGCCCCTCCTCATTCGCCTGCGGGACCGCTGCCTTGCTTTGATTGCTTCACCCGTGAGAATATCGTCCGGCAGCTTGAACTCTTCCTCCAGAAGGTCGGGAATAGGATGGCCAAACGCAAGAAGGGTACGTCCCCTCTGGCGACCAGCAACTGCAGCATCTCGCAAATGTCGTTTGTCAAAAAAGGAAACGAAAGGCTTGGGCGGCGAAGGCTCAACCCATGGTGCAGGCGCCGGCTTTCTGCGTTTATTGGCAATCATTGCTTCCTCGATGAGTTGTTGTGACGCAAGCGCATCGAGCTCACTTGAATTCGGGGCTTGGGTCGACGCAGTGTCAAGACTTCCATCTTCGATGGATGTGGCGCGGTCTGATCCCTCGTTGTCCGCATCCTCGCCTTCGTCCTCTTCCACCCCCAACATGGCCGCCTCCAGCAACTCCTGTTCTCGCTCCAACTTTCTGCGTTTTTCTTCCTCTTTCCATCTTTTGAATTTGTCAATCAACGCTTGAGTTTCTCGGATGAACAACAGTCGTTTGGGCTCATATCGCTTCTTCTCTGTCTCGGTGATGCCCGTTATTCCCAGGGTCTTTAACCAGTCTGGCCCCCGTAGGTCTTCCAGCAGCTTGTCCAGTTGGTACTTTTCATGCTGGGCCCGTTCTCGGTCACTATTCTTCATCTGTTTCTCATGTCTTTCGGCCTTTGCATGGACCTTGATATACACATCTTCGCCCAGAGGATCGCCTTGAGCAGGATCGGCAGCGTCGCCGTCTTGGCCCAGGTGGATGATTTGTGTGTTGTGTAGCGGCTTCTGCGCCCCAAAAGGGTCAGGTTTGGAGGGATTTGGTTCAAAGCCGGGCGTATCGTCAACTAGGATAACTTTCGTTCTGACGGTCAATGCTTCTAGGTGAGGTCAGTCAAGGTCTCGAAGGGTACCTGCAACAAGCCGTACCTGGATCGGGCGGCTTCAGACTCAGCATCTCCTCAAAGTCAGGGAAATACTGTGCAAGCTCCGTTTTAGCCCGAGACCCTCCATCTTCTGAGCGTAACTTTCGCCGGTCTTCGTGGTTTGCGGATAGACCATCTCCTCGGATTGCAGCTCTCGCCTTCTCTTCAATAATTCTGATCTGATCATATTGTGACTTCTCGCTAGGGGATATAGGGGAGTCGATAAGGGTGGTGGTGGTGGTGGTGTTATTGTTGTTGTTGTTGTTGATCTGTGCGGGATTTGCCCTGGGAGCAGGCTTGGGAGGCACCGCAGTCGGGGCGGTGGCGGGAGGTAGTGAAAGGACTTTAGGTAAACCCCCTCGACTGCGAAGCGGGATCCGTAGCTGCGGTTTTTCGCTCTTGTTCGTCGACAACCGGCGTCTCTTTAGATCATGCTCAGGCGAAGTAATGGTAGCAGCTCGAAGGCGTTTGGATCGGAGTGCAATGCCTTCATTGCCGGACGTAGGCAAGAGCGGTGGCGGTTCGTTGTTGACCGGACTGCTGGAGCTGGATGATTTGTGGCCTCGTAGTGTAGGACGCCTCAATGACGACCTGGAGCCGGCCACCATGGTATGCACTGTGTTCGGAAGCTCATGATGCTGCTATGGAGATGGCCTGGAATATCCTGAATATCCTCATTCGCGGTGAGAAGAGAGAGATTCAGTTCTGGATGGTCGGGCGAGCCTGCTGCAAGGTGAAGTCGAACCGTGCTCAGTTTCAGGGCTCAAATGGGCGCCTGCCGCGCAAATTTCATGTCTCGCGGCGCCCGCAGATACTGGGTAATGGCCGAACTAGGCACTCTAGACCACCTACACAAACACTGCAAGACGCCTAAATTCCATCCTAGCATGCCCTGCATGTTGTACACGATCTCATTTTGCCCTGTACATGCGCTTCTCCGTAGCTGATCTCAATCTAGGTTGTAGCCGACAGGTCTATGCTGATGGCCAAATGCACGCGTCATAAGAATAAAATTGTACAGAGCAAAAAGGCTGCGTGTCTGACGGGTGCCCAGAATGCCTCGTTGCGTCCATAACGCGAATGATCCTGAACGCCCCCTTCCCATACTTCTTGTTTTATTTCTCCCTTTCCTTGCCTTCGGAGCTCCCAGACCTCGACCCTGTTCCTGTGTCATTACTCGGGGTGTCTTGATATGTTTCTTCATCACTGTAGAGGTCGTCATCACTCTCGCCCGCAAAAGCGTCATACAGTTCGCCACCTCGTCGAGCTCTCCCCTTTCCACGTCCTCCCTGTGAGGTCAAGCCTTGTTGCTCATCCTCATCAACATCGCCAACCATCTCAAACTCGTATGCGTCGCGAGGATTGTTTCGGAGCCTTTTCCTCCGCTGAACCAAGAAATATATACCCAGACCAATGCAGAAGATGATAATCAACACGATTGAGCCGTAAATCCAAATCTGGGTGCGCTTCGACACGCCGAATGTGGGGAAGAATGGTGGAAGGAAGCCATCCGAGTATGGTTCAGTCGGTTCACCTGTCACTGTCGCTGTTGCAGCAGGTACTGAGACCGTGTTGGTAGCGGTGACAATGACGACAGAATCTGTTGCCCCGGAAGGCTTCGGCTTGGTAGGGCGATCAATGTGGTCTGTAGGTGTTGATGGAAGCTCAGTGACTGGCGCGCCTGGTTCCACACTGGTTGTGCTAACAACGGCAGTGGTAGTTTCATGGTCGTCGTCATGTTCATCAGGAAGTGGATGAAGGTTTTGGATTTGGGGATTGATACATTCGCCCCATAAATTCAGACGCCAGTCGATAAACGTCCCATTGAATTCGTTCTGTTGAGAGTCTTTGACGACCACGGTCCAATTGCCAATCCCAGACTCCCCCCTATCGTGTCGTTAGCCTCTCCCCAGGCAGAGTAGACATCTCCGAAAGTCGGACTTACCAATGGACGACTGACATGAACGTCCAGTCATCATATCCTTCTGCAGCTCCATCTGGACCACGAGGGGTAGCGAGATGACTGACCAATCCACTGGGACTGATCAGATCTGCACTTAGATCGCCTCTTCTGGTGTGCTCAACGTTCATAGTTATAGTGACATGTTCGAGCCTTTCCAGGTTGGCCTGCTTCAGCATTTCATCAGTAACCTCGAAACTTGCAGCCAGTCCTTGCTCGCCCTCTGGAATCTTATGCTGAACGCTGAGCCAGGGCGAGTAAAACCAAGCCTGCGGCTTAACAGTCTCCCATGACTTAGCAGCCTCAACGAATTTGTAAGCGTCGACCTTGCCATAGCCGTAGACATGACTGAATCTCTTGCCGATGGTCGTGTTCTGCCAGCTCCCGTCGTCCTCGTGTATAGGGATGGCGGTCTCAACACAAAGATACTGCAGATCTCGCCAGGTAAGGTCTGGCCTGACGCTGAGAGCAAGGGCTACCGTGCCTACGACAAGGGGACCCGCGGCTGATGTCCCGCCATGCCCGTTGTAGCACTTGTCAACCCCAACATCGGTGGTGTGAATTGCGTCCTGATGACCAGAGCTGTAAGTCACAACTAACTGAGCGGAGCAGGCTTCCGAGTAGTAGGGATGGTTGCCAGCGCGGTCAATGCCTCCGACAGTGATGCTATATATACTGTTTGTATAACCATCAAAATTGCAGTTGTCCTGACTCGCCGCCCCGTTGCCGGCCGCAAAGACGAAAACGGATCCGAGACTGTTTCGGCCGTTCTGTATCCCGTTCACCATGGCTCGTTGGATGAGGATACCTGGGGCTTCCATGGTTGCGCCATCGTCCGGCGGACCCCAGGAACAGGAGTAGATCTGATTGTCCTGGTAGTGGTAGTTGATGGCTATTGCCTCATCTTCGTCAGTGATGGGTTTTGACAGAATCCGAATACCAGCAACTTTGCTGTCATAGGCCATTCCCACTCCGCAAACATTATTTCTAACTGCTGCAATCTCTCCCGCACAGCGTGTGCCATGTTTATCGTCAAAAAGTCGCGGTTTCGGTTCGGGAGAATTGTCATTAAAGTCCCACGAGCCCTCCGCGTAGTAATTGTCCTTGAGATCGTTGCTGTACATGTCCAGCCCGTCGTCAATAACTGCAGAAATCGTGCCATTACCAGTTATGCCCTCAAGCCAAAGCCCTGTGACGTTCAGGTCGTGGCCTAGTTGCAAAGGGTTGAATAAATGCCACTGCTCCTTGAAGATAGGATCTTTGATATTGAGTGTCTCCGCGATGGTGTTCAGGCGCTGATTAGCTTCTTGTTGCGCTTGGTCCGCTGACTGACCCGAATCCGAGTCCGCTGCGTCTTGGGGCACACGGACGGCGGGAAGAGGCGGCGGAGGGATTCGCTTGACATGGCGATGGCGCAACTGCTGCTTCTCTGACCAAAGGACGCCACTCAAATCATGGTGTATTTGTGTTTCCGAAGCTGGTGTACTTCTCTTATTCCGAGACCGTCGCCTTCGCTTCTTCCGTCTCTGAAATTCTTGTAGAGAATGCTCCAGTTCTCGACAAGAGTTCTTCGGACACGAAAAGGTATAATGATGGGCCAGTTCCCCAATCTGACCTTCAAATTGTAGCCCTAATTGACGAGCAACCTCTTGAGGGACTGCCGAAGGGTGGAGGTGGAAAGCAAAATAGTCATTTTGTCCGTGGTCGCGCGGTCTCGCTTGGGCAATCCCAGTCAGAAGGAGCAGCGGAAGCCATGCTGGCAACCGCATGGTCATATGGGTGAGGCGGAATTACCCGAGAGCGTCAGGCATACCTCACAAAAAGAGAGGATGGACTCGCCGCTCCCAAGATATGAAGAAGTTGCAGGTCTCGGTGCGATCAACGTGAACAGACTCAGTCAACGGGGCGCAGTTCTTGCCAATGCGAAAATTTTGATCTGCAGCGGAGAAGTCGGACAAGAAGAAAGTCGATCTGGCGAATGTCGTTTCTGGCTCAGGGTGGAGGATTTTGTGAAACGTGGGACAGGTTGACGGTCCGACGCTGCTACTGTTCTGTTCGACGTGTCGACGGTCTCAGTCAAAATCGATGACTGGCGGAAAGATCAAAGAATGGCTTAGACAAAGCGAAAGAGTGTGGTCATGTCTTCATTAGGGGATAACAGCAATCAATAGATATATGACAAGGGTCTATTAGCCTTTTCTCATTGACTGAAAACACCAGACGTAAAATAATGCTCAGGGACAGGGTGTCTCTCCGTACGTCAGATATTGAAAAAAGTTGACCCGTTGCCTGTTCTAGAGGATGGGCATCTAGACCACCTGCAGCAACACAATGCGCAGCGCTGGTGGCGCGATGCTGGGGGAGAGTGCCTATGCGGTAAGTTTGCCGCGCCCCCCAGTTAAGCTACTCCGGAGGCATCCCTGTGGTTTAAAGTAGGCGCCACCAGCGCTGTCCGGCGAATTGTCAGCTGAAGCCATTGGCTGTCGACGGGCCCTAGGCGTCGTTGGTGGCACTGATGGCTCTTAACCAAGCGGCCCGCGCCCGGCAATGTCTCCTCCCTCGCTCCCTAACCATCCCAACCAGCCTCAACCAGCTTGTCGCTACAGAGCTGGGCTCCTCTGAGTCTGTGACGAATCCGAAGCTCCACCTGGACCTGGTGTCGCAAGATCTTGGAGTTGGAGTTCCTCGTCTCGCGATTGACGTGGTCGACAAAAATACCACATTTTACCAGCCACACAGAACATGGAGTCCTGGGTACGGAGCATTTCTCCTTCCTTCACTTTTCTACGTCTATCAATCTGCGGTGTCGGCTTGAAGTGATCCATTTTTCTTGTACATAATGACATTGTTGAATTGAGCCCTCAAGTCGATTTCTTGGTGTTTTCGTCATCGTTGTGTTACGGTCTCTATTCTCCATCTCCATGTGAACCTGACAGGAACAGACAGTGGATGTCCTCTTGAACTCGACTTTCCAACTCCGGCCATCGTGTTGAATGAACCAGAACTTGTCATATTCATCGAGCGCCAGAATGTCCTTGTCCATGGCGGCCTCCATCTCCGGCGTATGTTTCTAGGTCACTTCCTACCGCAAAATCGACGCTCTTCGCAGCCTAACCCGCGATCTCGCTCGACCCGACCACCATGGCTACCTCCATGAACCCCGTCGACCTCTACCACGACCCGGCTCTCGACTCCCTTATTGTTCAAAGCACCGCGCGGAGCAGACAAAATGGCGCAACTCGTCGGTACAGTGGGGGACAGGGCAGACGCCCACTTTCTCAAAACTTAGACACCGCAGCACAACCTCTTCCTGCCGCGCCCGAAGTACCCCGCGGGCCACCCATCTCCTATCGAGGGTTTGGTCAGGGCGCGGACGCCGGTCTCCATCGATCCTTCTCCCAAAGAGCCAAGGGAAGACCATTCCACAGAGAAGCATTCGCTGACTTAGACGATGAATATGCTGAAGAAGTCGCCAGACCTAAACAGCGCATAGTGTCTGAGCCAGTACGCCGGGAGGCCATGCCCATCGTCTCTCGAAAACCAGCACCGCCCGATGGTTTGCGACTAAACACTTCAGATCTCAATGGCTCAAGCGCTACGGAAATACCAAGGAGGGACATTGAGTCAACCCGCGAACCGTCTTACAATGAGCCAAAGTCCAATCAGCAGCCTCACCGGGTGTCTGACACATCGCGCCGTATTGAGGAGCCAGTATCAGCCGTTAGCAGGTCGAGTGCTTTCCGAGATGAGGCTCATAGAAGGGATTGGGCCCCGGATCGATCCCCTTTGCAGAAGCTGGAGGTCACCCTCAACGACATTAGCAAGGAAGAAAAGCGCGCCAGAGTGCAAGAGGCTGAAATGCTACTGCGAGAACGCGAGTCGAAACCAGCTCGCGGCATGGTAGAATCACCTCAAGAAGCCGTTCCGGTGTCAAAACCTGCTGTTTCTGCCAACCGATCTGCACCGAAACGGGAACGAGCAGCCGATCAGGAAGCACCAACCTTAGAAGACGCAGTACTGGTTCGAAACCTCAGCACCACCCAGCGACAGCGTCTGCAACACAGCACAATGGTAGACAGTCATCGACCCGACGTACGAAGCCTGTCTGGAGAGGGTCATCCAGGGTTTGAGTACACTATCTCCAGCCCGCTGCAACCCGCTCATACTAGTCAACGCCGCCAGCCAAGCAGCAAGCATCGGCGAGTAAGTGAGCCTGGTCAAGATGGTCCGGTCGCCTCGGCTCTCCTCGTAACTGGGCAAACCCCAGCCAAACCGCAAAGAGTTCGATCTGGGAAACAGCGTGAAGTCCCGCCGATGGGTGAAGAGGTTGGGCCTTTTGATGATGACCCTAGGCAAGCGCCGACTCGCAACATTGAAGTCCAAGCCACATCAATCCCTGGGCGGGACGATTTTTTAGAGCGACAGAGGAATGCGTCTCACAAAGCAGCATTGGAGAAACTCACTGGTGTATCGGATCCCGTCAGACTTGGGCGAGGTGGCTCACGGAAACTCCAGAAAGCTGTACCAGAAGGTGTAAATGAAAAAAATGCTTTGGCTGGCAGGGTGCCAAGCAGAATACCTGTACCAACCTCAGCAATTACCAGTCAAGCTCGCAGAGTAGAGCATTACCATCAATTTGTCGCAGCTGCCATGAATGAAGCTGAGCAGGCGCAACAACGGCCACATACGCCACCCATCGGCCCAGGGCTTCAATCTTCACCCCACCCGAGCAGCCCCCAGTCACCTCCAGCGAAACCGGTAGACGTAATACGTCAAAGACAACGAAAATCTAGTGTATCATTCAAAGAGCCACTCAACAACCGACCTGTCGATGAATGGAAAGAAGCCGGGACAGCAAGACTTACAGCCATCGACTTTTCTACAGAGACTGTGTCCCCAGCCGACAAAGGCAAGGCTTGGTGGGAACAGGCTGCGACTTCGTCTGGCCGCAGACGCAGCAGCAGCAGATCGACGAAGGTGGCTGATCAACCTGCATCCGGAGATCATGTCGACGATAAAACTGCCGAGTTCAAACCAAACCTCTATCTGCGGTGCGGGCCATTGCTTCGCTACAAGGGTATGAGAAGACAGAAAAATGAAAAGGGAGAAGAACGTGAATTCTGGCGAGGGAGTGTCCTTATTGTGACTCAAAATTCCCATTCATCATACGATCCTGTGCCGACCCTACGTCTGTTTTGTCAACCGCAGAAGCTATTACCGCCTCCCCCTCACCATGTCACTGCCGATGAGCTTCAACCTGAATATGTCGACCCCATTGCTGGCTTGACTAAGATCTCGAGGACCGGAAAAGCTTTGTATGTTCGGCCAGTGGACCACCTCGAAGAAGGGAAAGATTTATCACAGGTCGAAAACGATGATGGCCTCTTCGAAAGCTCCCCAAGCCCGCTGGAGCATAATGGGCCTCAAGGTCTGGTTTCATTCTCAAATTATCGCATCCTCGACAAGGATGGAGAAAGATTGGGAAGATATCAAGAAGTAGCGGGAGCGCGACTATATGCAGACCCCGATCGTGATGTGACCTTCTGGCGATTTAACCTTGAAATAGAGCTCACCGATGAGCAACAACATATTGCTTACCGCATCAATCGGGGTCCGTCCGTCGGTTTCTGGGTGCCTAGTCGAGGTCAGACCATGCACATCATGTTTCATTCCTGCAATGGATTCAGCCTTTCTGTTAATTCTGACAACTTCAGCGGACCTGATCCGATGTGGAGAGACGTTCTCAATACCCATCAATCCCGTCCCTTCCATGTTATGATAGGTGGTGGCGATCAGATTTACAATGACCGTGTCATGCTCGAGACCGCGCATTTTGGCGAGTGGACCAGGATGAGGAACCCAGCCCATAAACACCACGCTCCGTTCACACACGAAATGAAGGAAGAACTTGAAAGCTTTTATCTGAACAGATATGCCACGTGGTTCTCCCAAGGCCTTTTCGCCATGGCTGCTAGCCAAATCCCAATGGTCAATATATGGGACGACCACGACATCATCGATGGCTTTGGTTCCTATCCAAACCATTTTATGGAGACTCCGGTGTTCTCGGGCATTGGAAATGTTGCATTTAAATACTACATGCTCTTCCAGCACCAGAGCGTCCCCGAAGAAACCACCGCACATGAATCCAGCTGGGTTTTGGGTCGACAGCCAGGGCCCTACATTAAGCAACTTAGTAGAAGTGTGTTCATGCACATGGGAAGGCACGTTGCATTTCTGGGGCTTGATTGCCGCACAGAAAGAAGACGCAGTGAGGTGTTGAGCTATGACACCCTGGACATCGTCCTGGAACGATGCCGCAAAGAACTTATTGAAGGAGAAACGAAGCACCTCATCATACTGCTAGGCGTTCCCCTTGCCTACCCTCGCCTGGTTTGGCTGGAAAATGTTCTCACCAGCCGATTCATGGATCCTGTCAAGGCCTTGGGAAGAGCCGGGATCCTGAAAGGCGGCTTTCTCAACAAGTTTGATGGTGGAGTCGAGATCCTCGACGACCTGGATGATCACTGGACTGCAACTAACCACAAACATGAGCGAAATGAATTGGTCAGAGAACTACAAGACCTTGCGGCAGAGAAGTCCTGTCGCATCACTATTTTGAGCGGAGACGTTCACCTTGCTGCAATCGGCCAATTCCACTCAAATCCTAAATTAAAGATTCCCAAGGACAAAGACCATCGGTACATGCCAAATGTGATATCTTCAGCGATCGTGAACACACCACCATCAGACATGCTGGCCGATATCCTGAACAAACGCAACAAGGTACATCACTTGGACCATTATACGGACGAAGACATGATCCCAATGTTCACCCATGATGTGAACGACAAGAAACGGAATAACAAACGTTTATTACCCCGTCGCAATTGGTGTTCAATTCAGGAGTACGTTCCAGGTTCAACCCCTCCGCCTTCGCCGTCAGAGAGTTCGGCAGTCTTCGAAGATGAAGATCTAGAGGAAGATCCGGAACCTCGCCCTCGACGATTCTCCTTCACAAAGGCAGATATAAATCCAGGAACTCTATTCCGCCGACTAAGCTCAAGAAAGGCGCCTCCCACGTCGTACCGCGACACGATGTACAACCAAGGCCGCTCAGCGTCCCACGACGGGACAACACTGCCTGAAGGGCCTCCGTTTGCTCCAGAGCGCAATGCGAGCGGTTCCCGACAAGCCTCGAGTGAATTCCAGGCTCCCCCAAACAGGCGTGCTTCTTCGTTTGACCACACTTCTTCTGGAGTTCCACTGCGCCCAGGCCCGTTTCAACGCCGTCCCACCAATTTCTCCGAAAAAGCTGCTAGGAAAGGGAACGTACCAGCCATCGATGCCGAAGGTAATGAAATCGATGTCAATGGTCATATTAATCTGGAAGGAGGTCTTGACGTGGTCTTGAATGTTGAAGTCAATCAGAAAGATCCATCCGGAATTACCGCGCCCTACAGGCTGCTTATTCCGGCTCTTTGGTATGACGGTAGCTCTGATCGTGAAAAGCTTGACGACGTCAGCGGCGTTCAAAGAAAACCGACACTATTGAACAGATTCGGCATTGGTGGAAGAAGGCAGAAAGCACCTGGGAACCAAGAGGAAGATTGGGACCAGGAAGAAAGTGAAGAGGATTATGCTGAGGGCTCGTATGCCGTCAAAGCAGGAGCTCCACCTCGGCGAAGATTTAGTCTTTTCGGAAGCCGCCGACAAAAGAGGGAGGATTACCACAGTGATGAGGAAGAAGACGGCGAGGACCAGCCTCAATCCCAGGGCACTGGGACAGGCCAGTCTCAACAATGGCGGCAAACGGACAATACTTTAGGGCCTCACTCTGCACCGCAACCTAAAAACACCGATTACGAGCTATCGCACAACATGACGGGACCACCTAATCACGACATGCTGTATGACACAGAAAATCGACCACCACCAAGTCATAGTCTCGAGCCTGCGGTCCACCCAAGTGTCCGCCGCTCTTTGACAATATCTAGTCGTGGTATTCAGCCTAACGGAGGCGGAAGAGCGGCGGGGAATGTCGGCGGGAACCCCTCTGATCAACAACTTCCTTCCTCTCAAGCAATGGGAGGAAGCCAATCTTTTGTGTCCCCGTCTCCAGGAATACCGATGACCACCCCCAATGCAGGCAGAGACCCACCTCCGCGCCGTCTCAGCAAACATGAACGTATCCTGGGCATTTCGCCTTCTGAACCACAACCCTATGGACCCCCGCAGCAGTTGAGAGGCAATGGTATAATCGGACGAGACTTCAGACAGGCATACGACCAGGCAGATTATTACGAGGGCCCTCCAGCGAGGGGATACTCTGGCATAGAGGCGTACAAAGAGCCAAAGCCGCGACGAACATTCAGCCTGAGAAAGCCACGATGGTTTGAGGGGAGGAATCGAGAGGAGCAATATGATTGAACGTTCACACATTTGGAAACAAAGTATCACCACTCATACGTTTCTAAGAGGGCTGGTAGCCTATTCGGTACCTATGGGCGTGGAATATACTTGTTGAATCTCAATCCAGGATACCCAGTTGAGCGAATAACATAGGGATGAGGCCACGAGGGTTACTGCCCCATTTTTTGATTGGTCAATTTGCACAGTGCAGGTAAGGGATTTTCTTTCCATATCATGGGTCTGAGCGTGCGCAAACTTTGAGCATTCAGCGTTGGAGCTTTGTACAAACTCAGTTAAGATTCAATGCGAACTTTTAATTCATGAGGACACATCCCACCTTCTCCGGGGGTTTTACTGCAGTTCTACGAATATGTACTTGTGTACTTGTCACCGGGAAGTCGTCTGGTCTGGGTTTCTCAGGGGGGCTTTCCCAGAATACCGCCTGAGGAAAGCCCACTCACTCCCCTACCTAGGCCTCACTAGCTAAAGCTGCGAGCCCTCTCGCATCGAGCGGGGCGTGCGCAAACCAACTGGCGAAAGCTTCGGTAGGGGCTGCATGGGGTCCCTCTTTCCTTACCCAAGTTGCCCAAGGTGATCATGTTTGTGGCCGAAATTATAAAACTCGGCTTCTTCTATTTCTGGCCCCTTTGCCAATCATTCATGATGATAAATTCACACGCTCCCCTCGTGTCGGTTCCCTTGATGCATGCGAGCCGGTTCGATCACGCGGTAGGGTCTCGACCTCAATCCTTTCGGGTACAGCTGAGCCTGCCCCCTCGTTCAGTCACACGTCAAGGTGTCAGAGGCAACCAATGGTAAGCAGCTCTTTCAGCCAGCCTAGAAACATCTCTCAGTTGTAAGGCATCCATATCGCTAGAGCTGAACCCCAGCCAAGTCAATTCAAGGCTCTCTGGGCTCACTAGGAAGGGTATGGCGTTCCAGTCGTATATGCCGCCCTCTTTCTTTGTTCAAGGCGGCAAGCCTCTCTCCAGTATGCTTGATGTATAAGAGGCACCTTTTCCTCATCTCGGCTGTGCAAGAAATGCTACAGATCCTCATTTGAATTTGTTGCCATTTCGATCCTTGCCTATCAGCCTAGCCCCAAACTCGACCACAGGTTCAACATGGGCCGCCCACCAGCAAACTACAAGCGTCTCATTGTGGTAAGTTCCTGTTCCTGGAGGACTGTTCCATGACTTGATGCGTCATGAGCGCTGAAATTCCATCATTTTGGTATGGGCTAATAACCGTTTGTAGCTCTGCGATGGTACTTGGCCCCCCTTTTACAATACACTACCTCTCAACAGCCAACGTTTTTCTCTTCCTACGATTTCCTTCTATAATGAAAACATTCTCTAGTATATGGCAAAGTCGACTTTAAGAAACTAACTTTCATTTTCTTAGGAACGTGGCAGAGTATTTTGCATGTCAACAGTCCTAGCCATCCCACCAACATTGCCCGCTTTGCTCGAGCGATCAGTCCTGTTGCCGTTGTCAAAGACAAGGATGGTGTAGACAGAGAGGTTGAGCAAATCGTCTACTACCAACCTGGTGTTGGATCAGGAATTGGCGACAAGATCCGCGGCGGTGAGATTATTCCTCTGTTGTCTCCACGACATCTCAAAAATCGCTCGTCTCTCACTTTCCAAGTTTCGGGGCAAAAGACATCACGGCTTGTTATTCGTTACGAGGGCACTAAGTAGAGTAATTTTTCTGATTTGGTAAACAGGTGTCTATGGCGCGGGGCTCTCTGCCAATATCCGAGCCGCCTACGCTTTCTTAGCACACAACTACGACCCAAATCCTGGGGACGAGATCTTCTTCTTTGGCTTCTCCCGCGGTGCCTACACCGCCCGTTCCATCGCCGGTCTGGTTACCAAGCTTGGACTCCTAACAAAACGAGGCATGGATTGGTTCCCTCAAGTCTATGATGAATACTACAAGGATCCAACCAGCAAGCCTGATTTCGACTTCTCTCCAGCCCTGAAGAAGCTGATCGGTAATGACTTGAACGAAAAGGCTAAAGGCGCGGTCAAGATCGTAGGGGTTTGGGACACGGTCGCATTTCATTCGGAGGGATGGGCCGGTGAAGAGATCGAATTTCACAACGCAGAGTTGTCGACGAAGGTTCAGTACGCATATCACGCTCTTTCGCTGGATGAGCGTCGAATTCCGTTCATCCCGACATTATGGCAGTGGCCGAAAGACCCAAAAAACCCGTCGCAACTGTACCAGCCAACGTACGGTGTAGGTCTTCAAGTGATGAAGCAAGTCTGGTTCTCTGGCGTCCATAGTGATATCGGCGGTGGGAGATATGACCCAGGAGGCTCCGATATAACGTTGGCGTGGATGCTTGCCCAATGTTCCAAGGACAAAAAACTAGCATTCATTGACGAGGATCCCGAGCACCCAGACGACCCGAACGAATACTACCTGCTACCAGACCGACTCAAGCCGAACCCGAACAAGCACTGGAGCCAGTTGGGACACAAGCTTGCCCCGGACCCAAGCGAGGGCATCGTCGACGCCCTCACAGGCGCAGTCGAGCAAATTGCCGTCGAAGACAGGAAGGCATGGCCTATGGCGAATACTTTCGAAAGGATCCATCGATCGATCCATGACCGCAATCTCCATAACTGGCCCTGTGGCATGCTCGACGGCAGGGACCAGGGCGGCATCTGGGGATTGGTCAGTCCTAGTCAATGGGGCAAAGCTCTTCCCGAGTTGGAACGCGACGACGTGGCAGACGCGATAGAGGACAAGTACCGTGGAAGAATCCGTGCAGCACCAGGATCGAAGGGCGGCCCTGCTATCCCGAAGTTGTAAGAGGCAGAAGAGGTTCGCGGTCTTGAGCTGAAAGGCTCTCTGAACTTGTTCTATTTTGTAGCAACGGCCTGCTCCTTTTGTTGGAGGTGATATTTAAGGGATGCTTTATTTTCATTCTCTTCCGTTGGTTCTTCCGAGGAGGATGTCGTCTACCCAATTGACCACTTCTTCACGCTTCCCGAATCTCGGAGATGGGGTAGAGTAATCGGGCGATTGCATGACAAACGTTGCTGCAAAGCGAATTGAGACCCTTTGCAGGTATATGATAGACAAGTAGTAACAGGTTACCCAGTGGAAGGACCAGGAAACAATTCGTGGCAGGTTCTTCACACATGTCTCTGACGAAACTTCGAGGCTGCAGTTAGCAAAAGCTCATTGGCGCGGCCACAGCGAGATCGATAGACAACTTGGATCGACCCTGAGCAGCATGCGGCTTGCTAACAGGCTCCGCAAGAGCGGCTCATGGAAGCGCAAGCAAGCGAGACAGGCCCTTGACATTTTCAATATCCGCTCGTATATCTGTGATGAGTACCAGCTGTAGTTAGACGTTCTAAAACCGGGCCTGAGCAAGACGGTTGATGGGCTCCTTCCAGGGTATTTGTGCCCAAATATTCCTACCCAGCGTTCCTTTCTTTTCAAAAGAAAACGCCGACCTCAGCATTGATTTCTTCTGCGGTCCAGAGGTAATGAAATGCTGAAGAAGGAAAAAGGGAGCGGTCTCGAGTGATGTGAGACTCGTATGCCGTAGATGTGCCTGAGGAGCGCTAATGCATCGGGAGATAGGTGTGTCAAGCGTTGATTGTTGGGGTCGTGAAGCACTAGCCCTTGAGCACCCTTGAGCACCCTAACCTTCCCCCTTATGTACCCAGTACAGGGGAGGGGGACGTTGTGGGTTTCATTTCTAGCCCCCCTGGCGCCGAGCGGCGAGCATGGGCAACATGGACAACATGGGCAACATGGGCAACATGAGGAACCGCTGTCGGCCCCAATCGCCCACCCTTTGGATGATTGGGTGAATACGCGACTCACATGGTGTGTGTGAGGCTGTGTCAGTTGCCTGCCAGCGCCTAGCGCCTGATCACCTCCCAAGGTTCTTCCTCCTCTCCTCATCCTTTCTACGCCTTAATATCTTTCTTTTTCTAAGAAGCTAGAGGCTTACGCCCGCCTTCTATGCTCTCTTGTGACAAGCACGTTGCCATGGCGCATGCTCAAAGCCCACCCAACCCCAAGATATATAATCTCGACGACGATGCGGCCTTCGATGAGTGCGAGGTAAGGCTGAAGCAGGCAAGAACAGAAAACTTTATCGTCAGCTTTGACAGCACTGAGGCCAAATGCGCGGTTGATGTCGGCAGGGAGGGAGCCCTTGAATGGCTGCAGGCCGACCGTCGCAATGCAAATCAGGCGTTGTGGTTGAACTTCTGGGCCTCCGAGTCACAGAAGCCCGTCATCCAGGACGTGGCCAAGAAGTACGACCTTTCACCAAGGCTTGCAGGGTTATTATGCCAGGCTATTACTTCCCCAAGTCCATCGAAGAGCGTGGCTTCCACGGCCAGCGATACCTCACGCTCTTCCACGTCTGGACAACCAAAAACACCAAAAACTCAGACTACCGATGTCGAGAAAGGCGTCCCTCTTCATAACACAGCCTTCCCCCAACAACAACAACTACTACAACAACCAGCAGACTCAGGGGATCTGGATGGCTTGACCTTTCACAGGGTGGTACGGAACCTTTGGCATTTCTGTTCCGTCGACTTTGGCCGCCGTTACATTTATATCGGCTTCAACTCTCTGTACTCTCTGCCTAACACCAAGGATGCAGCTCCAGATGACAGTGCACCGACCGAGGACGTCGGCGACAAGTCTGGAGACAGGGAAAAGGATGGTAGTAAGCCATCTGGTCAGCGCATCTGGTCATCTCTACTTGTATGTGACGATGGAACCGTCATATCGGTATTTGAACGGCCCGATGCCAGTGAGCCGCACCTCGTGTCTAGACGAAACGTGCTTAATGTCTTCCATCATCTCTCCAAGCAACACAACCAAGACAGCTCGCGAGATGCCCTGATGAAAGTCCGCGTGAGGTGGAACGAGTATTCAAACAATGCAACAACCGGCTACGACCCAAAGGAGGCCGCGAGCCTGTTGTTCTACTACCTTTTCGACGACTGGGTGACGACTTACAGTCTGATCGCCCGGCTCGACCACCCCTATCGGAAAGAGCTGGAAAAGATGCAAGAGCTCATGTTCAAAGCGGCGGACGTGTCTCATGTCAAAAAGGTCCACGAGATCGGCACCCAGCTGACGGTCCTCAAACTCATGTACGAGAGCTACGAATGGATCGTATCTCGCCTCCTCCATAGCCAACGGTTGGCAATGGACGCCAACAGTCTACTCCTGTCTCCTCAGAGCACATTCCACAGCCAAGATTTCAAGACTAGTAGTCACCAAACTCCGGGAGCGCAGCTGGCCGCTTACGAGGAGGGCTTCCTCGCCGATGACTCGAGATCGAACGTGAAGTTGAGCTTTTCGGCAGTTGCCCGCTTCGAGAGACTCCTGGGCAGGATTAGACTATATGCGCTGACCGAAATTGACGAATGCATAAAACAGAAGGAGTCGCTTGTGCTTATGGTAGGTGATCCCCGAGCCGGTGATTGTTTGCTTCCCCCTCCGCTGATGCCATGGTGCAGAATTTCAATTTGGTCGCCTTAAAGGACTCCCAGGCCGTGGAGAGGCTCACCAGGACCACGATCCTGTTGGCCAAGGCAACCATCCTGTTCCTCCCTGTCAGTCTGATGACGGGTTACTTTTCTATCCAGTTGCCTGAAATCGCCGAGAAGTACACGCTCAAGACATACTGGCTCTGTTTCCTGGTTGTCAGCATCCTTTCCATACTGTTCCTGGTGGTCTTCGGCGTCACGACCCACACGTTGGAAGGCCAGACGGTATATCGATCCATCACGAGCATCGTTGGGAGCGCCATTTTCGATGCGAGTAAGAGAAAACAGAAAAAGCAATAAGGCTGCTGTTTCATTGCCCGACATGGTCGGCTCTTGGCGACCAAGGTATCATCTGTCTCTTGGAGCTACTCCACTTGTACGCTCCGCCTTCTCCGACATTATATCGATAATAGTTTTCCGTGCCGGCTGGAGTCAAAGCTCGACGCAAAGTAATGTTGATCCGACCTCTGTCGGCTTCGCCGCCCTTTCGTTTCGGAATGCTGTGCATCCAATTCGACTGTGTCAGGCCACGCATCAGAATCATGTCACCGCTAGCCAGTGGGAGCTTGATGTCCTTGGTCTCCAACTTCGGCTCGCCCTCCATGGGAGGTTTATGCTTCATCAAGAAATCCCTCTTCGCCCCCAGTGTGAAAGACGCAATGGCTGGCTCTGGGCCAAGAAACCGCTCATCGTCGCTGTGGAACGAGATGCTGTCGTTTCCCGAGGCATAATAATTCACCAGACAGAAGTTGTACTTTGCGTTGGTGCGTGCTTCGGTCACCCTGCGGAGAAGATCCAAGCACTCCGGAATCGGTCGTGGTTTGCACTTGTATTTGTCCCTTCGAACCGTCTTGTTGGAAGGGTCTGCAGCCGCGACAATGCGCAAGCCGTCGTTGTCATCCTCGAAGCGACTCGTCCCGTCGATCCCAAATACCGTGGTGAACCGGGGTGTGTTTATGAGTGTCTCCTTGCCGAACCGCTTAATAGCGTATTTGACGCGGTAGAAGAAAAGTTCGGAGCGAAGAAATTCGAAGAGTTCCTTGTCGATTGATTTCGGGATAAATGGTTGAAAGTATAACAGGTCCAAGTGTTGTTGGTCTTTAATCTCCTTGGCTTGGGCAGTAACCAGTAATTCGATCTCCGACACGATGTGAATGGGCAGATGAGAAATCGGCCAGGGGTACGTTGGATGATCTGTCGTTTTGATCACCGACTTCGTGGGAGGGTCGTTTTCTGCTCGTCCTTGTGTGAGCGGGTCGGTGCGCGTCTTCTTCGGCGTCGAGGAGAAGTATGTATCTACAGTGCGCTTAGCCATTAGATTCTTTTCCCTTGTAACTTTGGTGGCCAGGTAGAAACTCTGGACGAGCAGAGGGAGGATGGGCGGTCGTCAAGTAGTACCGGCGAGGGGTACTCGGTAAAGATTGAAGACGTCATGATGCCACGGCGCGACGCGTCGTCCAGGCGCGTTAAGTATGTGTACATGGTTAGCTGCATTCAAAAACTAAGTGGCACAGTCTGACATAGAATAACGAGATCCAAAGAGCTCAACGACGGCGAAGTGGGCTACTATGTCGAAACATAGATAACAGCATGAGTTAGATGAAAGAGAACCACTATTTCCGAAGCTAAATGGCAGGCTCATTGTAAATGAAGCACACCCTCGATCTAATAATGAATCGCTTCACTCATGGCAGACCCCTACTTATCGTTGGATTCGGCTCGACGGGCAGGAGTTTAACGCGATACCCGCCTTTATAGGAGCATCTTGGGTACACCAGGAAACAGGGAAGTGTCTTTGGTCAAACAAGCGGGGTTTCCTTACTCAGAACAGCAAACTCATCCAGACCCCAAACTCGCTCACGGCCGACATTCTATTTGAATACCCATTCTCTCGACTTACTTACAGACTGTTCATCCAAATCATCAATCAAATTTCGCCAAATCCAGTCGCCATCACTCAAAAAGCTCGAGGGATAGAGAACTTTGGGCTGCCACCATGGGATTCGAGCCCGAGACATATTACCTCGGACCAAACAAGCATTGTCCAAACAATGACATGCCAATCTTAATTTACCGAGACTGTCTCCCTCTGCCGCTATCAGAAGCCAGAACCACCGAATTCCTGGAATCTCATGCCTGGGAGAAGAAGGGGACCTGGGGTCACATCGCGTATAGGCATTTTCACCCCAACACGCACGAGTGCTACGGTAAGCACGACTCTCTCATTTTGGGGGCCGAATGCTTCGACCGGCGGGGTCTGAACTTGCACAGGGGTTTTCCAAGGCGAGTCAAGGATATTGGTCGGCTGCGGCACGAATGACACGGCAGGAGGCCAGGAGATCGATGTCCACGCTGGAGATGTGATTGTCCTTCCTGCAGGCACGGGACATTGCTCTCTTCAGAGCAGCAGCAACTATAGGTATATTGGGGTTTATCCAGAGGTAAAGCAGCGCCCGTCCTGAGAATTGATGTTATCTTTCGACTAATGTGCTCACACGGAGTTGTTCAGGGAGCCCCGAAATGGCGCAGCGAGTTGGGAAAAGATGAGGTTGGAGACACTTTTCGGCAAGAGATCCAGGGCGTGGCCTTGCCGGTGCAGGATCCCGTCAATGGGTCAGAGGGACCATTGTTGAGGTTGTGGAGGAAGGCATGATTGATGCCTGGTGGGCTTCGACCAGTTTTGCCGTATTCTTCACTGGCGAGCCGGATTGCATGGACGAGCACCTGGTCCTCCGTAATATTCTTCTTATAGGTCTGCGATTCACCGTAGTCGCAGATTACTCGATTGGTATTAGTGTCTTGGCATCCAGGTCAAGAGAAAGGAGTGAGATGGACTCCTGTTTCGGCTGGACTTTGGACTTCGCCAGTCTACCGGAACAAGAAGTTAAGAGGCTTCTAATGCAATTATCGCATGGCAAACCTCCTACGTCGGCTCTTCTCGACCACTCAGCCAGAAGTCTCCAGCGCCACAGCCAAAAGAATGAACTTCAATTCCGCAGATCTGCCCAAAATTTTCCTCCCGCCAGTCAATCGGTCCATGCAAACCCTGGACAAATCATTCTTTCACAAAGTCGTGCCTTTAGCTGCTGCTACCATCTCAGATGTCAAACAGATCACCAATATCAGAAAGGAACTCGACAATTCCCGAGACTTGCTGAGGGTAAGTCCGATCAAACCTCTGCGAGAAGATGGGTCGGCGCCGGGGGCAAAATGCCTTCTACTTAGGCCTGAGATTGACGCAAAAGGTACATTAGATGAGTTCTCGCCCTGTGAATGAGTGTTGACAGGATCGATAGAGCCCACAACATGGTCAGCGACCGTCGAGAGACTAGTGAAAGACAACCTTGCCAGCCTTCGGGACTACGAGCTAACACTCACTTACGACGACTGGACTATGCGTACGTGAGTCGTCAGGCACGAGCTCTATGATATTCATATCCGACATCTGACATCCTGGGCCAGATAATATTCTCGAAGCAATTCTACCTGAGATCCCTGAGGAGGACAAAGAAACTCCAGCAGGTTTTGCCCAGGTAGGTCATGTTGGTACGTCTTTTACCCTCCGACTTTTATACCTTGTGCTGACGATCCGCAAGCTCATGTCAACCTGCGCGAAGCATATCTGCCCTACAAGTATATAATCGGGCAAATCTTGGTCGACAAAAATCCCAACATTACCACCGTTATCAACAAAATATTCGACGTCGGCACCGAATCCGTCTTTCGTACATTTCCGTATGAAGTCATAGCTGGTCCAGATGACCTAGATGTTACAGTCCACGAATCAGGCTGCGAGTTCAAATTCAACTTCGGCAAAGTCTACTGGAACTCACGTCTGGGCACCGAACATGCTCGGGTTTTTGAACTGTTCAGGGAAGGCGAGGCCGTCTGCGATGTCATGGCTGGTGTAGGGCCTTTTGCCGTGCCGGCTGGTAAGCGCAAAGTCTTCGTTAGAGCCAACGACCTGAACCCGGACTCGTACCGAAGTCTTCGGGATGCCATCAGGTCTAACAAAGTCGGTGACTTTGTTTCGGCCTCTTGTCAGGATGGCAGGGAATTCATTCGCACCGCAACTAGAGAATTACGCGATAACCCACGAGAAGCTCGACTGCCTTCGAAGTTGAAGATATCGCGGAAACTGACCAAAGAAGATATGCAAGCGCTACGCAAAGCTGCTGATGCAGCAGCACAAGTCCTGAAAGAACCAAATGTGTTCTCCCATTATGTCATGAATCTGCCGGCCAGCGCTATCGAATTCCTCGATGCCTTCCACGGCCTTTACTACGGCCGCGAAGCCGAATTCAAACCACATACCTCGAAAGCTTTGCCGTTGATTCACCTGTACTTGTTCCAAGCTAAGCTCGTCACGGAAAAAGAAGAATTCCAAGAGATCTGCGAAAGAATATCGGAAAACATCGGTGCTGAAGTCAAGCTTGACGACCCGGAGCTGGATATGCAAATCCGATTTGTCCGACTTGTCGCGCCGAAGAAGAAGATGTTTTGCGCTAGCTTTCGGATACCGGCGAGCGTTGCATTTGCAGAGCCTTGAAGCATTCTGCCACTGCTTGTCACAAGATTCCATCGTAACAAGGCACTGCGGCCCTCTGTCGTGGTTATACAATGGCCTTCTGGTCACCGCCGTTCCGCATTGACCACTTCCCGACTACTGGTGATCAGCTTCCACATCAAATGCAGGCTATCTAGACTCAGTTGCACAACCGACCCGAGAGCTTGTTCACTTGTTGTCATTAAGTTGAGTCGCAGATGAACTCTCTTCTCTCCTATTTGCCCAGACCTTCATCGTCATATTTGCGTACTAGTCTCGAGGAATTCTGTTAACGGGCCGAGAAAAAGGCGTTGAGCAGAAGGTCCGGGCAGGCGGTGGGCTGGGGACTGAGTCTCAGTCTGAGAAGATCCGTTGGACACCTGTTCAATTTGCGATGTTGGCGGAAAGGGTGTATGGGCTGTTGCAGCTAGCGGGAAGGAAACATAATCCGATGAGTTCGAGGACTGGTGACGTCGTGTTTCGGTCTGGTGCGATCGGAGCTGTCATGACCTGCAGTCCTTGGTCTGGAATGTTGATTGATTCTTGAGCAGGCGATGAAGTTGGGCTGTGGCGAGAGTTGGTGATAGTGGCCGTAGTACTTGTGAGCGTCTAGACAGAGATTGTGATGGTGATCAAGCACGGTTCAGAGACGTCGATCTCGTAGTATCGATGTCGGTTTCGAGTTTGGCTCGCTCCTTCATGGGACGTATTGGACATGTTTGCTCTGCTGACTTGACGAGATCAGGAGAAGGGCAACGATGATTGTAAAAAGCCCGAGTAGGAAGAACGAGCACCGGACAAGGAATGGATGTGTATATATAGCCAGCCTGCTCAGTCAGAAGTTCAAGATGTTCTTACCTACTCGGCCACCTATCCAAGCCGCTCATCTAACTCACTCGCTCGTTCATATGGTCACTCAGTCACTCATATGATCACTCAGTCAATCAAGCCAGTCAGTTACCTATTAATGGCCGAACCACAAGTCGACCCTCAAACGGGGAGGATTTGCTCGACTGTCAGACCGGCTCAATCCGAGCATTCGGGGACATTAAATAGCAATGGCCTGATTAGTCCGACCCAGAACAAAGCAATGTATCTACGTAGAGATCATGTAGCCTGCTAGCTTAGCCACTTAGCCCCACGAGGCGTTTCAATAATAATAGCCCAGCTCTCCGCTCATTAGGTATCGTTCGTCCATCCTGTCGTTGCTCCCGCTCCTGCTCCAGCTCCCACTTCTGCTCCTGCTCCTGCTCTGGCTCCGATTCCGGCTCCTCCTGTGCCCCCGCCGTCTCCTCTCACGCCGGTCCTGGGTCTCGCGGTCTCTGGGTCGAGCTCGCTGTTCGGCCACTTGCCTTCGCACTTCACGGATCGCGAGCGCGGTCCCCGCTGCCGCTAGCGCACCCTGGATGAAACTCGTGCTTGTGTCTCTCGACTTTGACCTTGAACGCGCTGCTCGGCGGCGATTTCGGCTTCGGCTCCGACTGCGACTGTGATTGACATGGCTCCTGCTGCAAGTCGGACCGGGCAGTCGCAAGGGTGGCGGCGAGTGTCCACTCCGGAAGCCAGGCTGCTCGCCAAACAGGCCTCGAGGCGGTGGCGAGGGTGACCGAAGTCGGAGGTGTCCAAACTGCTCATCATCAGACACGAACCGTACCGTGGATGGCGATCGCTGACGACATCCTGTTGTGGAACGGTCCCGTTCGTACGATCTTCGACGGGAAGGGTTTTCTTCGTAGAAGGCGTGCGGGAATCTCGTGTCCTTCAAAATCGGCCGAGGAGATGGAGATGGGCTTCGACTCAGGATCCCCGGCGGGAGGAACAGCGGTGAAGGCGATCTAGGAGGACGAGGACGACGCGTCCGGATCACGCTTTCTTCCTCCTCGCGGATTTGTCGTCGGCCGTCGGGGCCACGGACGGTGGTTCTGGTATAGGTGGTTTGCTTTTCAGGCGAGAGATGACGGTGAGTCTGACAAATGCAATCGGTACTAGAAGAGACCTACACGTGAGAGAATTGGGTTGGGCATCTTGAGAACTGCTCAAACTGGCTCGGGACTGGATCTGGTCCTCTTGCCCGGTGGTATCTGGAATAATATCCTCGAATTGGCTGATGTTTGGACCAAATGGCTCGATACTCCGATTTTCGAATAGGCTAGGTACAGTATTTCTTGGTTGCCGGCAAGTCTGAGAATCATCCTGGATAGAAACGGAGACAATTTAAAGAAATCGCTGGACTCCCATCACTGGATTGCCCTGCAGTCACTGCAAATCGCAAATGTCGACACATCTAGTGAGAGATCGCGGTGACACTGTCTGAAAACCGGAGCAATGCGGCTGTAGATGACCATGGGCGAGAGCAAGCTGTGACAGCAGCGCCAAACGAAAGACAGAAGAGTGGGTAACAGCAACACGCAAACAAACCACAGAGAGGACAATGTAGGACGAAGCTGTGTTTCTTAATCATGGAATGGTCTCTGGCTCTTCGTGACTACTCAGGGACACTCGACAGAGGATGATGGGACTGTTTTTTTTTCTTCGAAACGCCTTGAAGTGGCTATCCACATAAAAGGTTGTTCTCATTTCTCGTCATTCCGTAAATCAAAATGCAAGGTGGCATTGGACTCTCTGCTTGACCCAAAGAGGCTGAAGCAGGAATCGATACACTTGATGGCTAGAGTAGCCAGATGCTTACGCAATGAGCCATGGTACCAAACTAACCAAGCGCCATTCATTGTCAACTGCGTTACTGGTCCTGGAGGAATGAGTGGCTTCCATTCCATTTCCACTCGTGACGTTTGCAGAGCGGGCGCCGAGGAACAATCTGGTCCAGAGAACGGTAGGAGACGAGGTGCTCTGTAAGGCTCGTCGTAGTAAGGATGCATACTTGACAGCGATTCAAAGGATGAGTGGGAAGAGACTGAGGTACTCGAACAAGGCCTGGTCTTCTGGATATTGTATAATGTGGAATTTGAATATGGATCAAGTTCTGCTAGCCTAGAAGGTGACGAGAGCGGCCCCGAGTGAGGCGACCTAGGAGGTTCATTCCAGCCTGGGTGGATTGTCGAGAGCGACTTCCAGGAAGTTCCAGAGCTGCGGGTAGAGATCGAGGAATGCGAGCTCTTTCTCCCTAAAGACGGAGGCGTCGTCAATGGTGTCTCGATTGCTTCTACTATTGTAGACGATGGGTAGCTGCATTCTGGCTGCATTGAAGATAGAGATCTAGGTTCTGTCCCTGATTGCGATTCCACAGGCGACGGATAAAAGCACCTCGGAAACCGAGGTCTGAAGGGCGCCAGGGGTTCCATCAAGCAGCCTGATGTCTCTCTGACGGAGACCAAATCCACAATTGTTGGTGTCATGATGAGGTAAATCGCAGGTTATGAGGATATACGCTAAGGAAGCTGAAAGACGACCCGGGATGCCAGATGAAGACAAGGCGCTGGTGGTCATGGGAAGGGACTTGGTGAGGAAGCTTTAGGGGGTAGGTTGTAGAAATAGTTGGACTCCGATTTGTAAATGCTTCATTTTCATTGAAGGCCCCTCGCTCATCACTGTTACACTCTTAGCTGACGCTCATTCGTTTCCTCTTCAAACGTAGTATCCAAATTTTGGTGGGCCCAAACGTTTGGGCACATTGTGAAGTCCCCACAAACCGTCCAAACTGTGATGATTACGTTGTGGGGAGACATCGTTGAGAAATTGGGTTTCAGCAATAGGTATCATTCCAAGGTCCCCATGCTCCCCATGCTCCCTCTGGAGATGCTGAGGTCACCATTGTGGGCAACCCTCTAGATAACCGCACAACCGCATCTGGAGTCATTGCAACATGTGGCTAACCTTTCGTTCATGCTTCGTCAGCACCTGAAGAACTTGAATTTTGCGTGATGCTGTTTGTGGTGCGGTACCGTTTGCACCTAGGCACTGCCTTCATCGTCATTCGTGCGACTCTGTAACAGGCGGCCGTGGCGTTGCAGAAATCATGTGAGGTGCCCTCTGCCTATCGAGCAAGGTGTCGCATGATACTTGGGAAATCCGTGCACTTCCATGGATGCATGATAGGATCAAAGCTGAGCCTGCCTCTTGAGCCGCTGTAGCTCCCTGCAAATACCCTCCAATTCATCCTCGGTGACCACACCGTCTTCAACTTTCTTCTCCAAACTCGGAATCAGCGCCTTCGCCTCATCCGAACATGTTGGCACCAGACTGCCCAGCTGAGACTTCTCAAATCTCTCCAGATTTTCACCATATGAGTTGATGATTCCTTCCACTTGTTGTGCCTCGGCCAGGTCCTTGAAGACTGCAAAGATTTCCAAGTAGTCGCGCGTTTTGGCGGTGACTTCGGTCTCCTCCAAACCACCTCCACGAGCCGCTCGGGTTGCAAGTGTCTTTTGCAAGATGATTCGCGCTTCGGAGAGGTTGAGTGTGACTTCGTTCTGGAATTCGCCTAGTTTGAGGACCGCTCCGGCTTCAAGGTCAGAGGTTGCGGTGGGAGCAACGCGCGAAGGGGCAGCGTGGGGCATTTTGTGCAGCGCGGCTGCCACTGTCTGCAAGAGTAAGAGAAGTTACGATGAAAAGCGAGAGACACTCAGTTTGTATTAGACTTAAAAGGTAAAATCAACATTGACTTTAGCGAGCGAGACAGCGCAGTAGCAGTAGCGCAGCCTCGTCGGAAAAATAATAATCCTGATCCACTCCTTGGTACGAGGCTGGGGATTAAAATAGGCCTCGTATCTTGATTTATGGAAGCACCGGGTATTATTCCGCGACATAGAACTAAGGAGGTGGATACTCGTACATAGATCGTCCGCTGAGACCCTTCACAAACGTGAATTCACCTACTGTTCCGACTGTCCAAAAGATGCCCGAACCCGAGCTGTGCAATTTCAATATTCCGAAGGCCCTTGACTTTTGTCCCTAACTTCCTGGTCACACAACAAAGATGTCATTCATCATTCTATAGAATCAACAGACCAACACCGGCTGCGACCAACAGACCCTTGGCGACCCCGAGGACGGTAGCGTCGCTTGAGTCCGATAGTTGACTGACCCCAGTTGGGGAAGACGAAGAGCCACTGGTGGTAGCGGTCGCAGCAGTAGTCGGAGTGCTGAAGACAAGGCCATCGGTAGGCGTCGCGTAGGTATAATCGGATGTAGTAGTGGCATAAGAGGAGCCACCAGAGCCGCTACTGCCGTATTCGCATTTTCCAAGAGTGCTGGAGCATGAGTATCCTGCGTCACAGTAGTCTGATAGAGTCCAAACGTTAGCCGGTGCCACCAAATCAAAGCCCTCAAAGAGGCACGACTTACATCCTCCGGCGCAGCAAGATTCACCGGCGTCCGGGTTATAGCATGAATCCGTGCCGCAAGGAATATTTCCGTTGCCATAGAGATCAGCGCAGCTGCTTGTTGTGGTGGTGCCATTGCCACTGCTGCCGGAACTTGAGCCATCGTCGGGGCAGGTATCATACAAAGGATCATTGGGATTGTAGCAATGGTATCCATCTGGGCAGTCGAGATAACCGGCACCAAAACATGACACACAAGTCGCTCCGGTTTGGTAACAGATGTCGTCGATGCCGCTGGTACTAGTTGAAGTAGGTTCCGATGCGGAAGCGGTAGCAGTTGTGTCAGAGCCGTCGGAGCTGTCGGTGGAGCAAGAATCCAGGCCATAAGTCGCATCTCCAGGCAAATAGCAGTAGAGGTCGCTTCCCGGGCAAAGTGTATAACCAGCTCCGAAGCATTCCTCACAAGTTCCTATGCAACGCTTTTGGAGATCTCGTCGCGACATGAGCTTGCTGGTAGATGTCGGCGTCCTGGTCCGACCTGAGCCGGGCAGACCTTTGAAGACAGCATCACTTTGGGCAGTGGCAAGGAGTATGAGCGAAGAGAAGAAAAGTGCTCGAGTAAGAAGCATACTGGCGGTTCAAGAGCAAGCAAAAAAGGAGTGACTTGAACGAGCGACTGGAATGTAACGAGCGACGAGAAAGCAAGAAAAGCTTTGGTTGAAAGGAAAATCACTGAATCAGAAATAATCGTCAAGTTAAAGGGAGCGTGGTGTCTGCTTGATCAAATATACCTGATGAGCCTAGACGCAGCCTCAATCTCTCCGTTAGAATAGCTAGAATACGGATACGTCCCGTTTTGCACGGATGTGACTACCCTAGTCCCTTGTTCATGCTTCTGAAGCCGCTGAAAGTTTGGACCGACGCTCTTGGAAAGGTTGCTTTGGCAAGAAACAGACCACTGCAAATCCGGAGTGAAAGGTGATTCGCTATCGGAAGAATGGTAGGTCTTTCTTTAGACAGAAGAGGTAATTCAGGACGAGGCAGTTCGTCTGGGTGGATTGTGGAAGGACAAATCCGAAAAACATTCAGCCCAGCAGGGTCCTGTACTTAGGGCAGATTCCGAGCATTGTACTCGGTGCTCCGGACAGGGCCAACGAAAGACAGAGTTAAGATTTGAAAAGACGATCATTGCCAGTCTCTTCTATAGGCACAGGAGCCGGTGTCACAATTAATCGCATCAAGCTGCATCAAGCAAGGGCGCGAACAGGAAATGAAGACTGTACTGGTCTGTCCAGGAGAATTGCAAAGGGGGAAGGTTTCTTGGCTCAAGGCTTGGCAGTTGGGGGCGGATTTTGTCGTTTGTCCAGGTGACTTCAGGTGACTCGAGGTGACTGCCGTTCATGATTCCTTCTTTCTGCCAAGTCGACTCAGGCCATATCCAATATCAATGCCCGCTGCCAGTGACAGAAAGAGGGGCGCGAAGGAGGAGGAGGAAGAAGCAAAATGCGGCCCAATACTCGGTAGCTCAATCACCACGCCGCGAGAAGTTGTGATAAAGGTACTTGTATTCTCACGGAATATGTAGGTGCATGCTGCTTTCACTACTGGCAATGCTTGCGGGTACCGTACACACCTGTTCCAATTTGCCGAATGTCGCCTATTCGGCACTGTGGGCCACATCTGCTTGTTGAAGTGGGTATCTTGGTATGTTCTTGTTCCAAACGAGTTGGTGTGGTAAGGCGTACTTCTGTGCTAGCTTCAGGGGCGCTCCAAGCTATTATATAATTGAAATTGAGGACGTGAAGAAAGATATAATAGGATGGTCTTAAAGCTCCCTGCTATCACTCGTACCTGGCAATTTGCATTGGACAGCAAGGCCCAAAGAGTCACCTTGCAGCGACCAATGGCGAACTCGACAAATGCTAAATAAAACGGCGTTGGGGCGAAGACAAAAGGCGCACTCTTTGCTCTCAGACCCAAGCCTCACAACCTTTGGCGCAAGGCTGACGGTGGCCAAAATCTAAGGTGACAAAAACTCTGTCCATGAAGCAGATTGAGCCCAGCAGCCGCGGCTCTCTCTGGTTTATGGGAAGTGAAAATTTCTCTCTCCAGCAGTTTTGCTTTCCTCCCCTGAACCTCTCCCTACCATAGGAGGTAAGGAACGGCGGGCGACTTCATCGCTAGGATCTTCTGACCCCAGGCTCAGTACAAACTGACAACGAGGGAGAATTCAATTTATATGGTACCAACAACGGATGGATTCGGTTATCGTTATTAGTAGCCGGTAGGGGGTCCTGTGATGGATGGACAAGGCGTTGAGGAGGAGTACTGCACTCCACCAATGCAGCCCGTAAGGAAACTGCTGCCGCAATTGTGTTTGGCAGCGTGGCTCGATATGATCAGTAGCGGTCAGTCCAGACTAGTCCAACATTCTCATCGCATCACTGGCTGATATTCAAACTCTTGAATTCCTTTGTTGTGTTCGTGATGGCGATTTCAACGGGTAATCTCTCCATGCTACTTGCACCGTAGAATCCATGGATGCCCTTGACGCGCCTGAGCACATAGTCTGCGTCCTTGGGCTCGGCTATGGGACCTCCGTGACAGAGGATGATGATTCCAGGGTTGATTTTTGTCGCAGCGTCTCTCATCTCCTGAATCAACCGGACACACTCATCCAAAGTTTTTCCAGTCTTTGCACCTATACTTCCAGAAGTGGTCAAGCCCATATGGCACACCAAGACGTCGGCGCCTGCCTTCGTCATTTGTTCAGCTTCGTCGACATTGAAGGCATATGGCGTGGTAAGGAGATCCAGCTTGTGTGCTTCGGCAATCATGGCGACTTCCTTGTCAAATCCCATGCCTGTTTCTTCAAGATTTGCTCGAAAGGTGCCGTCGATAAGACCGACCGTGGGGAAGTTCTGGACTCCGCAGAATCCCATGCTTTTCAACTCTCGCAGGAAGAAGGGTATGATCCGGAATGGATCCGAGGCACAGACACCAGCAAGGACTCCGGTTTTGTTGACGACAGGAAGGACTTCCCTCGCCATATCGACCACGACGGCATTGGCGTCTCCATAGGGCATGAGGCCAGCGAGGGAGCCCCTCCCAGCCATTCGAAAGCGACCCGAGTTGTAGATGATGATGAGATCGCCGCCGCCAGCCTCGATGAACTTGGCCGACAACCCTATGCCAGCTCCGGCTCCGACAATCGGCTTCCCATTCTTGATCTGGTTCCTGAGATGGGCGAGGACTTCGGCTCGCGAGGACGGGGGGGCCATCGTTGGGAATATGGTTGATCTATGTACGCAGAATCTATCGGACTTTGGGCTCATCATTGACGTGGAAATTGTCTCCTTGGTTCCGGCACAAGGGCGGATTCGCCTTTGTGCACGTACACGTCATCGTCACAGTCATGTCCAGTGTCAAACCATTGCTGACCATTCCCATTCATGCGGAGGTGGTGGAGAGGGTGCTGGTGGTGCGGGGGATTTAAGCGAATGATGGCACAGCTGGCGATGGTATCTAACGCCCACAAGGAGGGGCAGCAGGGTGACCCTATATTGGACTAGGATTGGATTGGAAGGGACTGGTCTGTACCACACGGCGCAGCTTCTGTGTCAAAAAGCAACTACCTCGAAGCTCTCGTGGAAGCTTCTTCGGTCCAAACCTTTTATCATGACCCTTGGTGGATAGCCGGTTCTCCTTTCGACCTCCCTTGTACCTACCAGAACCCGGCGCCTTGAGCTCCTTCCTCTATACCTCATCATGGTGAAACCCATCGTGCTCATCGTCGGCACACCAGACACTAAGCTCGATGAAATCCTCTACCTCAGGGAGCAGATCCTCGTCGAGGGGACGTGCAATACGAAGATCCTCGATGTAAGTCACAGCCTATCTGCCAAGGTGAGGATGCAGTTGGACAACCTCCCTTTGGGCGAAGTCATTTCTCCTCTTGAAGAACACAGCTCGGCCTTGAAAGAGCTTTCTCGCGGCGAGTACATTGACAAGGCCATCGAGCTATGCACACCCGTGGTTAAGGACCTGGTCTCCAAATCAGCTGTCCAAGGCATTGTCTCCGCAGGCGGCAGCAGTGGCTCATCACTTGCAACAGCCTTGATGCGCCATGCCTGCCCCGTCGGATTCCCTAAGCTGATGGTGTCGACCATGGCCAGCGGCGACATCAAGCACTACGTCGAGGAAACAGATATTACCATGATGTACAGCGTGGTTGACATTGCAGGAGTCAACTCGATCCTCAAACGCATCCTGTCCAATGCTGCTGCTGCCATCGCCGCCATGACTGTCTCTTACGCCAAATCCCTCGTTGATGCTTCTGCCGTTGCCGCCAAAGGCAAGCGGATCGCCATCACAATGTTTGGCAACACCACGCCATGCGTCGATGCGGTGCGCCGCATTCTGACCTCGGCACCCCACGACGCCTCCGACTACGAGATCTACGTCTTCCACGCCACCGGTTCCGGTGGGCGCGCCATGGAGCGGCTCATCGCGGAAGGACAGATCGACGCCGTGATCGATTTGACCACCACTGAAATCCCCGACGAACTCTTCGGCGGCGTCTTGACCGCAGGGCCGGACCGGCTCGAAGTCGCAGCAAAGAAGGGTGTCCCCATGATCGTCTCAGTCGGGGCCTGCGACATGGTGAACTTTGGCCCCAAGGACAGCGTGCCGGAGAAATACAAGGATCGGAAATTGTTCGTGCACAACCCGGCCGTCACCCTGATGAGGACGACTCCAGAAGAGAACAAGAAGATCGGCGAATTCATCGTCAACAAACTATCCACCTATGCCGCCAACCCGAGCTCAATCCGCGTGCTGATCCCGGAGAAAGGAGTCAGCATGCTGGACGCAGCCAGGAAGCCCTTCTACGACGAGGAAGCCGACAAGGCGCTCTTCGACACGATCCAGGAAGGGCTCGAGGGCACCAAGATCGAGGTGGAGAAGCACGACTTGCACATCAACGACGAAGCCTTTGCGGGCCACGTGGCCAGCGCGATCCTGGAGGTCATGGGCGTCACCCAGAGGAATTATCGGCTGGCCAACGCGAGACGGCGGAAATGGAGCTTCGACCACGGCGCGTCTGTCATGCTGGCGAGACGGAGCAGTCAGATCGAGATTCCGGACGCTTAGAGATGCGTGGATGAGACCTCTCCATCTTCATCATTCTTGGAAATGGAGGAGTAGACCGTTCAAATGCGGATCCCTGCGTTTCAAAGCAAGAACAAGAGTGTGAAGTAGAGCAAAAGGAGAAGATTGGCTCAAGAGTCCGCATCCCAGAGCAGTGCGGCGTGGCATCATTCAATCAGCGACGCTTCCGCATTCGCTCGACGTTACCAACCCTGATACCTGTATTGTTCTTCTGCTGTGTCGGGCTGGGTTGGCTTGGACTGTGTTGCCACTGTTGCGTCCGGTCGTGCAAAGTCTGCCAAATCATCAATGAAACGCTGTTTGCTAGCTGGCTTGTCTCTTTGTTTACTTGATTCGTACTTTATGAAATACCCCTACATCAATGCGAATGTCAATGCGAATGTCAATGTCAAGGATCGAGTACAAGGAATAAGTATGAAGAATTGCGTAGCAAGGATGGGGCACGCGTAAGACAATACAAAGATCTCTAAAGACAAGGGCAAAGAAAAGAGAAGAAGCACGTTAGAGAGCTTTCGAGCATCATAGACGAGTCTTCAGGTAGTGATTCAGGTAGTCCAAAATTTTGAAGGGCTACGGAGGTCGTCAAAAAAAGCATGTATCCAATTGGGGGGGGGGGGGTACTACCGTAGCCTCGTGCAGCGAAAACAAAGGCTGAATATCCAAGGCTCTTCCCTCTATCTCTTCTTGTATCCCTCTCCCGCATTGTTTCCTCCGCATTATTGTCTGATAGTACACGCTACCTACCACGCCGTCCCCTCCAGATTCGCCTGCCTCAGTTTCTCATAGAACGCCCCGGGCCAACCGACCATCTCCTGATCACTCGGCAGACAGCTGACGTCCTCACCCTCCTTACACACAATCTCGCCCTTCGATTTCATCGCCTCCTCTCTTCGTCGACAGTACCCCACAACGTTCCCGATAACCCTGCCCAGCATCTCTGGCGAAATCGCCACAGGGTTCAAAAAAGGGTCTGTTTCGGATAAAAGCTCTTTGATGGTGGGTCTCAGGGATTGTTCTCGTGTTAGGCAACGTTTCAAGGTCTTGATGAGTCCAAAGGGAACCACGGACCCACCGATCCCTGTTGGAGGAAAGGAAATCTCGACCTTCGGGTTGGGGATGGACATGATGCGTTCGAATTGCTTTTGGATATGTGCGAACGGGGGTTGTCCGTAGGTCATTTGATAGAGGATGCACCCTAGACTCCAAACATCGCTGGGCTTACCCAGTTTGAGGAGTTTCGGGCCTGGAGGGTGCTGCGACCCTGCAGCGGGTGTATGACAGACCAGCGATTCTGGGGACATGTAATTGGGCGTGCCGATTTGATTTTCTCGGTGGACATTGACCGTGTTTTCTTGGATGGCGTTGGCGATTCCAAAATCGATGAGTTTCAGTTGACCCTTGACAAGGAGGAAATTTGCTGGTTTGAGGTCCGAATGAACAATGTCGTGATCATGCACCGCCTGCACGCATTCTAGCATTTCTTTCCAATAGTGCCTGGTGAAGGTGATGTCTAGTTTTGCGTTATCTGTCTTGAGTTGCTCGTTCAGCATTTTGTTGAAGTCTGTTTCGCCCAGCTCCATCATGACGCTGAGCACGCCCTTTTCTTCATTGATCTCGTAGTCGTAAAGTCTAATAACGCGATCCACGTTTTCGAGCTTCTTCAATAAATCAATCTCACCCTTGTAGCCTACAATTGCTGCCATGTCGGCTTCCTCAAGATTGACCCTTTTGAGAGCGAAGATCTTGTAATTCTCCGCCATGATCCGGAAGACTCTTGACGAGCCGCCACGGCCGATACAATCTAGTCGCCGATATGTTTTTCCATTCAAGACGTAGTGGACAGATCTCTTGTTGCGAGAGCCCGCATTTGACGTCGCTGCATCTAAAATCGACATCTTTGGGGGTGGAGCTGGCGCTGGGCGGTGAGGCGTATTATTCGACCGCGGAGCAAGAGGCTGTCGAGACGGAGAAGCGTGCCCTGATGATACACACTCAACCGGCCTATGATCCAATTCAGCACCATCTTCGTGAATGTCCAAGATTGCGGCCGACGGTTTGCTCCTTCGAAAAGTTGGAGGCGGTTCGTTCTCCTGGTCTTCTGACGAAGAAAGGGCTGGCAGAGGTGGGATTTTGAAGAGAGGTCTTTTTTGAGCGCTCGATGACTTGGAAGAAGGTTGAGAACCTTGCACAGCAAGTGTAGGTTCCGCTTGTTGAGCCAATCCCGGTCTTGGCGGCGAAGGATTTCGTGAGAGGACTCCGTGGCTTTGTTTGGGGGATGTATTCAATGGGGAGGGTCCAGCCGGCTTGATCTGTTCGGGGCTGCCTCTCAGAGCAAGCAAGTCGTCTGGCAAATCTTGCAAATCGGGCTCTTTCGCCCGTCGACCCGTTTCCATCTCAGGGGTGCTGGGGCGTAGCTGATCTTGGTGTTCCATATGTCCATATTCGTCTTCGCTGGGACGACGCATCATGCCTCTCCTTACAGGTTTGTTAAGCAACGCTCCTCCGATTCGCCGGACTCGCATTGTACTCTGGGCACCATTTTCGTCGGCTTTCCGAGATCTGGTAATTGTCGACGGTGCCGCAGCATTCTGCTCTTCGAGACTGCCTCGCAATGCACCAGACTTTGGGCTGACCAACCTTTTCGACGTTTCAGGCGGCTGTTCGACTTGTTCCTCTTTTGCCGCTTCGTTAAATGGAGGAGATCTCGACAGCCGTCTGGCGTCGCTAACGCGGATGCGCCTAACTCGCGACGCTGGAGTCTCTGAATCTTGTGGTAAAGCATGAGCGCCCGCTGTCGACCTGTCATGGACTTTGTACATAAATGACCCGTCTCTGCCCAAGATACCTGGCTGCCCAGGGCGAGAACCTGAGGTGACTCGAATGACCCGCGGCGCAGGACTGCCGTCTCTTTGTTGAGGTGGGCTTGAAGACCTGAGCATTTCCAGAGGTGTTCCCCTGCTTCTTCTTCTTCTTCTTTTGGAGTAATTTGTGCTCGACGGCTTCTCATTGTGTGCTGCTGGTTCCACATTCTCTTTCTCAGGACCTAGCTGTTCACTGTCCTCTCCCAGTATAGCTTGTGCCTCGGCACTTAATTTAATGGGCGCAAGATCTTCATCATCGGAGCTGTCACCCGTTATGCTCTGATCGAACTGTTGCCTGGTGGCGGGCGCTGCAGACGGTACGGGTTGAGCTCGGGTTGTTGGGGGTCGCGTTGTGGTTCGGTGCGGTCGACGAGGATTGTTGAGGGTGGAAGCCAATGCCGCCGTGGTGGGCGAGATATAGGCAGCCATGAAGACCACTGTCGTTATGTATTGATATTGTCGGACGAGTGCATGATCGATGACACTACTGGTGCATTCACTTTATTTGGTCGTAAAGACGCGCCGCAGTTGTGGATTGAAGCTAGAAAGGAGCAGAAGGAGCACATTGGCGGCGGAAAAACTTCGGTCTTCTAACGGGTTGACCGGGCAACACTAAAACATGGTCCATTTACCAGAGCTTCGTTCATGATTAGTATTATGCTGTTCGAGGTACACCAACGGTGCCTCTTTACTAGTATAATGCTCTGCTTCTCGGCACCAATGCCATCCAAGAGCACCCATACCAGCGCCTTTGCCAAAATGCTCGAACTGACTTTTCGACCCAAATTTCCAACTGAGATTATCGGCCTGGGTCCGGCTATCCAGACAGATAATTTTCCAAACTCCCACTAGACTAAAGTCTCTTTCCATGTGAATACCTCAAAGCATGAAGCTGAAGCCGACAAAAATGCCAGCTGCGACGACACCGAGACCGTAGATCTGCCCAAGATCGACAACAAGTCTTGACGCAGCAGAGCTTCCAGAGCCACCGTTTCCTCCTGAAGCAGCTGTTGTGGTAGCAGCGGAACCACCTCCAAAGCCAGTATAGATAACCCCGTCCGAGGCAGTAGAAGCAGCAGAGCCCACAACCGTTGAGGTAGCTGGCATTGTGGTGATTGTACTTGTGTTCACTCTTGTCGGGTTGAGGGCACCACATAGATGATTCTGCACGCATGCAGCTGCGCAGCTGTTGTCGTTGCCGCAAGCCTGCTGACATTGGGTGTTGTATTCCGTGCAGATATAGTAGGGGAGGGTTTGAGAGTATTCCGAGGCGTTAGGAGCGAGCCCGTTGGAGCAGATGCAAGAGTAGGTGAGGGCAACAGGGTCACAAGTGTTTGCGTAGGTGGCCGCAGAATTGCCAGCCGTTTGCAGACAAATGAGTGGGCATTGAGCTATCTGTGAGTCGCACCATGACTCTATCGACTACCGTTAGCAACATAGCAATATATGGGTTGGTGACGGGGTAGACCACTCACGTCTCGTTGACAAAGGCACTGAGTTCGGGTCAATGGTCTGCGTAATGGCCAACCGGGCCAGGACTGCGAGCGCAGCGGTGAATAGAACGTGTTGCATGGTGATTAAGAGGGCTGATTTTTGCTTGTAGCAGCAGTAGATTACTATGTCAATGCAAAGGTTGCTCGTTATTAGTTGCCCGAAGGAGCCAAAGACTGGATGAAAATAACGAATGTCGAGGAAAGATGTTGCTCTTTTCGGGGAAGAACGAGAGGAAGAAGTTTGTTGCTTAGAGAAGGAGAAGAAGCAACAGCAGCAGACGGGGGCATAAAAAGGGCGGAGGAGGCAAGGGTGGGAGCGAGAGTGGTATGCCCTTGTATGCCGCTATCCAACCACCACCACGACCTGTTCGGTATGGCGTTGAAAGCCGCCGTTCTCGCGCTGGGGTCCAGGGAGCTAGCAGGATCTCTTCCCGCCACCACTGCTCAGAAGGGGTCCATCTTCTCCAGGGCTAAGAGATTCTAACCCATCATGCCCATCTCAACGCCTTCTCTTTTGCATGTGCCCCCAGCACGAAAGTTCCCGAGTGCATGACTGTGGCACAGATGAGTGCGGCGTGATGTGTGATTTGTGAAGGCGGTTCACTTGTCTCAGGCGTTGACAGAAGTCCGTGGTGTTCTGCGGAGCTGTCAAGCAGCTTGTCGAAGGTCAAATGTGCATGTTGCCCAATCGCAAACGGGGTCTTGAATTCCGGGGGCTCCACGACGCGCGATTCCAGCGCCATGGTGGTATGGTGGTCGTCACTGGTGACAGTGGTGAGAGCTGGTCACTTAGGTGCTTGTAACAAGTAGTGGTGAAGAGACGAGGTTGAGGAGCGCAGGGAGCGATGCACATCAGGAGCCCGCAGTCTACGAGGTACCTCATGCGCTTTACGAGGAACACCTTATTAATAACCTCCACCTGTCCTCACACACTCTCTCTCTTCCACTCTCCCACCCCCTTCACTCTTCCCTCTTCCCTCTCCTACCTAAACACGGCTAGCGGTCAACAACAAAAGATGGCGCTACAGCAATGGTGCCAGCACCTTGCTGAATCCAGTCACTTGCATTGGTGCCATCTCCATCTTTCTAGGTAGCCGCCGGTTTTTCGGCCTCTGTCAACCAATTTTTCTTTTCCTACTGAAACATCTGCCCAGCTGCGTCACCTTACCTTTCCCTTACTTGCATCTCGAATTCCTCTCTGGAGGCGGGGCTATCTGTCTTTCGGTTACACCCCGCTGCTTGACTATCCCATCCTTCACCTCAATGCTCCGTTGCTCGCAACTGGCTACGCTAAGATCCCCCCTTCAGCTGTTCCCTAAGATCGGTCCGCAAGTACGGAGTCCCGAGTACATACATATGCATGGAGAATCTCCGTTCCGTCCCTATCGCCGCATTGGACCCAGATCAACAGCGTCAAGGCTCCCTCGCTACACCCGTGTTTGACCACGCTGAGCCGTCTGGCGAGCGGCCTCGAAGCTCACCTACTCCTCCGCCGTACTGGCAACCTAGTAGAGGGCCGTCTTTTGATGAGCTGTCTTCCACCCGACCGCCCCCCATCGCTCTTGAGGATCATACCTTGTCCCGAGAGCCCAGCAGAGCGGCACTCTGGGCCAAGTCAATCACCATCGATGAATATGTCATTGTTCAAGGGAACCCGACAGGTGTAGGTGCCTATGTGGTATATAATATTAATGTCCAGACCCTCGATGGAGGGCCCATGACAATCCGAAAGCGATATTCCGAGTTCGATGAGCTTCGAGCCAAACTAGTCAAAGCCTTCCCCCAGTCAACCAAGTCGTCACTTCCACCTCTTCCCCCAAAGAGCGCCATTTACAAGTTCCGGCCCAAGTTTCTCGAGAAAAGGCGAGAAGGACTGGCGTATTTCCTCAACTGTGTTATGCTTAATCCGGAATACGCGGGTTCTCCCATTGTGAAGGATTTCATCTTTCCTCCACAGGCATGAGGACAGCCGACTGGGAGGCAGATTGAACCTCTGTTGGCTGGCTTCAACAGCGATGGAAAACCGCCCTTTCACCAGCGATAGCTCCTGAATCACGGCTTCTGAGCATCGTGACCCCAGTTCCTTAGACTGCGGAAAGCTTTGCTGTTAATGTCTTGCCTGGCCTTTTCCTTCTCCTGCGCAAGGTGGCGTTTGTTATAGGCCGCGACCTTCCTCATATGCGCAATGTTCTGCTCATCATACTTGGATGGGCCCTTGTCTGGATTCTTCCTCAAGATCTCGACGATCTTCCTTCCACTATCGGCCAGGTTAGCTCTGGTAAAAATTTATAGGCCTCGAAGGACCGGCGCTCGCGATTTGGCAAAACAAGACTTAACCTAAACCCAGAAGGCTCGACTCACCTTTCATGGCCAATGGTTTCTCCAGAGTCATCGTCCTTCGACCAGCCCGACCCGCGCGAAGCAGACCCCTCGAGCCATTCCTCCAACTCATCAGCAGTCATATTGACCGTGTCGTTGAAGTCCCTGTTTTTATTGAGCTTGGGCTTCAAGCACGATACATGGTATTGGCTACTTACTTGATCACATCTTCATTACTTTTGACGATCTTGGGATCGGCTATCTGGGAATAAGGTTACATAGCTAGGAAACGAGTTCGAGTTGGATTGGAATACAGTGACAGTATCTCCCAAGGTCAATTGCCCTGGCAGAATGTGGTTCGTAGGTCTATCCACACGATGGAAGAGGCCGTGATGGTGATGCCCGTCGTTTGTTCGGTGATATTGTTGGTTACGTCATGACTTGACTTTTTGGCTCAAAGCTCTCGAGTGGATGTTGGTGCACAAACGAGGTCAATGCGCTCCACAATTCAGAGTCACGAGCAGCGAGGCTACAAACTGAGCATGCTGTCGGAACGGAATGTCAGATACTCTGTGACGCTTTGGCGTAGTGAAAGGAGAAATTAATGGTGATGAGCCAGTCCCATGCAATTAGCCGGCAGCATGCGAAACTGGGCGACGTTCCAGGCATCTCGTACTCGGTACACTCTAGTTGAAGCAAGGAGACACAAATCCAGGGGGAATGCACGAACCCATGAGGACGTCGAGCAGTATAAAAAGGTGCCTCATGGCTCCTCTTGCTGGGATGAGATGCCTCTTAGGACGATCAGGACGATCGAGACTGGTTGAATCTCGGGCCAATCTGCGACACAGAGGACAATCCAGTCAATCTTAACAGTCGTCGAAGTCCCACAGTGGTGCCCGTTGCCGTCGCTATCCTGTCCTAGCACGAGCCTGTTACCCTAAAGACGGGCCCCTGCGCAAAGTCAAATGTGACGGCACCTAATGTGGCTTACAGGTCGGCACCTGGATCGCTTTTTGCAGGCTGATACCAGTAATCAGAGAGGAGATAGACGTCGATCTGTCGTCTACCTCGTCCATACCTACCTAGGTACGCCGACCTTGTCGCCGTGTTTGAATTTGCATGAGATAGCGAGCACTCGGTATTCTGGGTGTGGGCTTGGCTGCTTGCGTGGCATCGATCGAGTTCTTTGTGGCTTCCGTGGTGCTGATCTGATAGGTGGTAAAGGTGGTGTGCAGTTGGCGTAGTCTCTTGCCCGCTTGATTCGAGACTCACGAGGCAGGTGCGTCGCCTCCCATTCAAGCAAGCAACAAATGGGCACTGGCGGAATGGAGAAATAGCTTACCATCCTAACCCGAACAAGTGGGTTGGGTGTTGGACTACTCGGTAGAAGGTAGGTCAAGGCAGGTCTAGGGCATGCGGCGTTGATCAGTTGCACGCCGGAACTTGTCTCATTGGTGTTTGAGACAGACTTGGACAGGGCATCAAAGGCCAAGTTTGAGGTAAGCCCGAGCCCCCCACAGCCTAATAAGCCTAAAGATTCGGACTGCCATTGGGAGCCTCTAGGCAGCAATTGGCTCCATGGGCACCGTGGACACTGGACAGCGGTGCCCAGCAGTGGATGGCAGTGGGTGGTCCCTGGAATTTTGGGCGCCACCAACTAGCCCAAACCCAACTAAACCGGATTCTCGCTTCTAAACTGCTTTTTCAAGTCACGGCTCGACACGTCGCGCTCCCCCAGCAGTGAGGCTTCGAGCCATTCCTCCTATCCTCAACGTTATCACATTTCTTCACCTTTTTGTTTCGCTTCTCGCTTTCGCCCACAAAGAAAAAAAAAAAAGCTGTCAGTCATCCCAGGGGACAGCGGGATACTGCGGCCTGTTACAGGCTCGAGCCATTCTTCCTTCACCTTTTGACCCTGTGCCCAATCTTTTCAATTTACTGTTTCCCACCCAAACACCACCTTTTCAGCCCGCCAGGTCGCTGGACAACGCAGCAGCAGCAGCAACAACAACAACAACAACAACTCATCGTCTCCTATTTCTTCCCGCTTCTTCACATTCGCTCGCCCTGTTGGATTCCAAATTCTTGAACCACCCGAGTGCCTCGACTTTGCCGCTCACCGATTCGCCCAATGCCGAGAGCCCCCTGAAATTACGCATCTTCAGTCCTGCATATGCAACTTGCCTGACTGCGAGGCATAACCACTCGTCTTGTCACCTTGTCGTCACCTTTTGTTCATCTTCCCACCTGCAACCTCTTGTCCTTAGTCACTTGCATTTTGCGCATTTGTCACTTGTCCAAACACCATTTCCGCCGCCTGGGTCATTAGTTGTTGGTTGTCGAGCAGATGAAAAGGAACCACGAACCTACACTCTCTACCATCTTTGACACTCTGGTACCATGCCATTCTTCTCAAGGGTCTTTAAGAGCAAGGATGGCCAGGTCAAAAAGGCCGCGGCGCCTGTCGCAAATGGAGACACGCACAAGAAGCCTCAATGGTCAGATGCATGGGCGCGCACGAGGGTCGATCCCGACGAGGTGTCTGAGCTGCTGCATCTGTGTACCGCCGAGCTGAAGTCGAGAGGTCTGTTGCCACGGTCCCCTATGAACCTGCTAATGCTTATTCTACAATAGCGCTCGACATCCCCTTCTTACTACTACCATTTCGTCCCTCGTCGGACCCTTCTGCCGCGAGGACTTTCGTACGCAATTTCTTTCTGCCGCCTCACGATCGCGAGCCTCTACGGGGCTCCTTTTTGGAAACCGAGCTTCGTATGACGGAGGTCATGGTATGCCGGCAAGGATCATATCAGTATTAATACTCTACTAACGACTACATAGGTCTTGATAAGTGTTATGAAATGGTGCTGGGCCCGCTTACCTGGGGGCGTAGTAACTTGGGAGGTCTATGAAGCATTCAGAGTCGGAGAAAAAGGTTAGACAATATGCCAATCCGTCGTGTCACACAGACTGACGAATCCAGACTCCGGCTTTGCGCGCGATGCGTTCAGTACATTCATTCCAATTGGCGTGGAGTCGCCAGCCCGTCTTCAAATCATTCAAGACTTTTTCGACCTTCTTGCCTCACTTGCAGCACATGGCAAGGCTAATGGACTGGGTGGCTACAAGGTTTCAAGATATGCCGGGTGGTGGGCGTTCGAACATTACGATTCCGGAAAGGGTTTCGAGTCGGGATATCAATCATGGTCAACGTGTGTAGATTCTCTCGAATACGGCTACACCTTGTCGCTGACTTCCACAGTGCTGCCGACGCAACGGCCCACCTCTTTTTCGCATATCTGCGATCCATGTCCCCTGGCGCCGGCAAAGCAAGCGGAATTCTGACCCTTCCAAGGTCACTTCAACAACTTCTAGACTCGACCATTTACCCTCCCAAGCATGGCCTGTTGTCGAACGATACAACAAAGGTTGTCATGATCGTCGACGTAGTGTCGCCAACTCCGTACGCTTTGTTGCGGCGCGCCAAGAACTTTGAATATCGAGACGATGACCGAGGACTCCAACAGTTCGCCAGTTATGATGACCCCGTGCAGGCCCTTACTGACGAATGTCGCCGCGTCCTCAAAGCTATCTCTTCTGCGAACCAGTCCCAGGTCTCGAATGCAAAAACATCCACGAGCTTAACGGATCCTTCATGGTCACGATTCGAAGACATCGGGTTTGGCAGCTCTCTTGAGGATGAAGAAGATGACGATGACGGGCTGCTAGGCCGCCGTGTCGTCTCGACACGACCTCTGCACGCCTCAGCTCGGGGAGGAGGTTATCAGGATCTGGCTCGACCGACTACTCCCTCATGGGCTGATTTCCTGTCATCCGGATTTGCCGACGAGCACGGCAACAAAGCCCCTGCGCCTATTCTGCTTCCACCCGACAAAATTCTCCCTCCGATCAATACGACTGCGCCCAGAGGGCAGAGTTCGCAGTCGCACCGGAGAAACCTTGACACCCAGCTGAACCTTGATCCGGGTGAGTTGGCAAGCATCACCAAGGTCAATGTGGATGATTCTTTCTGGTGGGTCTGGATCAGTAGTCTTGCTTCAGAAGAGCCAACCTCGAGAAAAGCCGTGTTCGGTCGGTGCGCACTGATTGAAACCGTTTTCCAAGACGACAAATGGATGGTGATGGAGGAGCAGGTCAAAGGTGCCGCACCGGAGCCAGCTGCCGGAGCATATATTGCGGAGAAGAAAAAGACATTCCTAGGATTCACAACCAAACGTGGCCGGATAACTCGAAGAGGGTCAGGTTCAAAGAAGAGCCCTCTGTCGCCGGAAACACAGTTCACAACAAACAATAGAGCCACATTAGCGCCAGATCAACAGGCCAAGATCCAGAAAGCCGCGGCCGAGCTAACTAGAAGAAAAGAGGCCGAGCAGAAGGAGGAGCAAGCTGCTCTAGCGACTCGTCGTGGTCGTATACAAGAACCCATTGCAGCGTCCAAGACAAACAGCATCTTTACATTGGGGCCCTTGATCAAAGATGAGGCTTCGCCAGCACTACAATGGGCCAGTCAGTACGACAAAAAGGCCATCCGGGCTAAGTACCTGGGCGATTCACTTGCTGGAAAGGGCTCACGTGAGCTATTGAACTTGCCTCAAAACGGCCTGGGAATTAGCAGGTCAACTTCGACGCTTTCAGTGGTCAGTAAGAATAAGGACCTTCCACCGGCACCGGCTGGTACAGCGACACGTCCGCCTGTTATTGCAAGATCTCAATCTACAGAACCTACAATAGCACCACCAGTCGTCGTGGAGCCTGCTCCAATTCCCGCCGAACCGACCGATCCAGTCCAAACCGAAGCGACGACAGAGGCAGCAGAAGTGCCCCTGCCTCCAGCAACGCCGGAAGTTGTGGAGACCCAGCCTGCGAAACATCAGCCGACCAAATTGAGGAAATCCCTCGACCAGCAACGTCGCTCTCCCGAGCAGAAAAAGCTGAGGGGGAAGACTCCGACAGGGCCCCCTCCCGTGCAGAAGACCAGTGGCATTCGACGTCTGTTCGGGACCAAGAGATCCAAGTCACGGGACTCAAGAGTTCCAGAACCACCCGAGTCGCCGTCGAACGTGGAGGAGGACCCTGCCGTTGCTGCAGCTAGACGTGCTCTGGAGGGCAAACCTGCCCTTCCCGCTGAAGGTCCAACCTCGCCTCCTCTGAGTCCTGGACACTTCCATCGCCTTGCTACCGTCAAGGCTTCCCAACCTTCAGCTCCGAGTGTGGAAGAAGCGCCAGAAACGCTGCAAATGACAGCAGCGCCAATACAAAGAGAAGCGACGCCGGAGCCGCCCGCGGAACAAGGTGGATACGAAGAAGTTGTTGTTCCACCCCGAACACGTCGCGATGAAGAATATGATCAGCTCTCTCGGGTAGACACAAACGAGCGTGAACATGCTGATCGCGAATTCTCGACGTTTGATCAAGGACCCTTGGTTGATCAGCCGGCTTTCGTTCCTCTGGACACCCCGCCGAGAGAAGACTTTTTGACGCCAATCGAGGAGCCTCCGCACGCGCCTGTCAGCCTTCACTCTGGCCGGTCATTCCAGCAAACAGAGAGCTCGGTAGAAGAGGATGATGGACCAGCCCTCGCACAACAAGTCCCTCCTAGTGACCGATGGGCTCAGATTCGACGAAACGCAGCCGAGCGAGCGGCAAGACAGTCCGAGGAGCAGACGTCACGCAGTCGTACCGAAACACGAACTGACGACGGGGAAACGAGTGGAGAAGAGAGTAAGTCCTGGAGCGCAGTCATTGGGTTTGATACTGATCAAACGATAGCGATCGAATCACGGGTTGCACGAATCAAAGCGCGAGTGGCTGAATTGACCGGAAACATGGACGGCAATCGACGATAGACCCGACCAAGATGTGGAATTGACTAGCAACAAGCATACAGCACATACATCCCCGGCAGGCACATAGTGCAGTCACGCCCGACGACAGTTTTCCTTTTGCTCTCGTTTGCGATTGAATTTTGCACAGAAAAGACAGCAAGGCGTTGTGTCTGTTGGAATTGGGGTTACAGCTTATGTGTGTCTGAGATACCACCTCCGCGTTTCTCTGCGCCGATGATTATCTTCCTTTCCTTTTCTTTCTCATTTGTGTGAGCGTTATGGCAATATGATCCGCTGGGCTGCGGGACAGCACATTTATAATACAGCCTTCACATTTTTTTTCTTTTGTTCTCCCCCCGTCAACTGAGTTGGTTGTGGGTACATGAGGTGGGAAATTTAATACCCCTTCTGAAATTGGTTTGTGTTCAAGGACATAGACATGTGGTGAAAGACTTTCTTGGGTGCTCTTCACTGAGCGACACGGAGAGAGAAGGCAGTCGAGAGCACAAGGAGAATGAAAGGGTCGGCTTGCGGGCAACAGAGATGGATGTCGAGGTCGAAGCAATAGACGACATGGCACCCTTGATCATCGAGTACATGGATGCAAAAAGATACTATTTCGACTCGCCAACCCGAGGTGGTGAGATACGTGCATCGGAGGGCGGCGTGGACAATGACCGACTGAATTCAAACCGCTCGGGATTCCCAAACCATGTTGTCTCTTTCTATCCTGGCAATTATCGGCATGTTATCAAAAACACGGGCGTCGTATAGGTCCGCTTGATTTCTGACTATTTCTGACTATTGTGAAGGATTCGAGGCGAAGCTTTCTCGAGTACTGGGCCTTGCAATCCACGGAAGCTTGGGCCGCCGACATGTTGGGGCCCCGGGGCCGAAGACATATTCGGAACATAAGCGAGGCTATCATCACATTGCACCAAGCTCCGGTATTCAAGGTCTGCCTCAAACAAGTCAGCTCGGTCAAGCCGACCCCGTGGTGATCGGGCGGGAAGAAGGTCCAACCTGCAGGACGGCAATAGCCATCCGGTTCACGAACGCATACACAACGTGGAAGTATTCCATTCGTTTTTGATTTGGCCCATTGCTTCTTATAGATCGTTTGTTCGTCGCTACCTTAATCCCACTCTACAAAGGAGGACGTGGGGCGAATATAGGAACTTATAATTCGAGAGTTCTGGGCCTGGCATGAGCTTCGAAACCTCCAGGAGTTGACTGTGAACTGGGAATGACTTGAGGCGTGTGAGAAGATCGCGAGGCTCTGTCTACCTCGCAAGCTATGTAGGTAGGTAGATTATGCTCCAACGTTCAATACTCGTTGTCGCGTCTGGGCGTTGGGCATACCTAGACGAGCTAATGCCATATTTCTAAAATGCCAAATGTGGAGAGCAGATAGTGTGCACGGTGTGTAGGTGGCTCTCCGAACAAAGCAAGGATTTGCCATCCGTCTCGCCGTAAATCTGCATCTGCAGGACGCAGAAGATACACGCAGTAGTGCTCGCGTGGTCTTCTAAAAATAGGAAACTGTGTATTTCAAGCGAGCCAATCGCCGTCAGACTCGCGGCAGGACGAGGAAGAGCCGCATGGAAAAAGGACCCCGAAAGACTTGAAACACTAGAGTGGTTGTGGTGGTTGTGGTGGTTGCGGTGGTTGCGGTGGTGGATGGCTGGGCTTACCACATTTGCTGCTTGCAAGAGGCGAAGGCACTGACCTTGCCATTGTGCAGGCGCTTATAGCTGATTTCCACCCATCGCCCTCTCTCCCAATCACGCGAGGAGCTTGTCACCAGGAGCCAGAGCAGTTGAGATGAAGATCCGCCGAGGGTGCGAGCAATGAAGCGGAGTGTGGATGTCGGGACTGCGCCATGTCGCCGTTGAGAAGGAACAGAGATTGCAGGTTAAAGAAAGAGCGAGACCTAGTTGACCTACTGGGTACATAGTTCTCTACCTAGTAAGTGCGAGACCACGCCCAATGAATTCTACAAGGCTCGTTTTGGGCCTTCTTGGGCCTTTTATCGCCCACAGAACGCAGAATGAATTCTCGGGCTGCCGGGCATCGTCCCCTGGCTAGGAGCGGACTCTAGGCCGCCCAAATCCAGACGCAAGCGGAGTGACGAGGCATCAAGGCAGCGAGCCTCGCCGCTTGAGTTTCGGGGATTTCTGGTTAGGCCTCACCAGCCACTAGCCACTAAACTCGCCCATTCCCGGGTACACCTAACCGGCAAGCGTGGTGGCCCAGATTCATAACCCAGGAAGGCAGGTTGCTAACTTCGCTGAGGGCACCTCCAGCCAGGAAACTTGCCGCCGAGAGCCGCCAGTGGTGGGTGTCCTCTGCCCCCCCATCCCACCCACCCCCAAAATCCTCGAGGCAGGCTTCGGCAACCTGCAACGGGCATTCGGCTACAGCTGCAGCCCACATCTGCACCTTGCGCACTTCCTCTCCCAACTTCTCCCTCGCCCGATTTTTCGACCCTTCTTCTTTCCATTCTATCTTTAGCATCCCAATATCCACATTGCACGTTCACGCTTCATTACACGCTTAACAGACGCCATTGAGCCAATCCACGATGCAATCGGTGTGAGCCTCAATTAGCAAGCCACAGCACACCAGTTCTCGAGTTACAATAACTTTTGCCGTGACGTGCTCGGCCGCCTCTGCGCCCTTTGTTCTCTCTTCTGTGTTCATTGTCGCGACCGGGACCAAACAGTGACTCCAAACCCCGTCCTCATCAACTCAACGGCATCCATCCGCGGCCTCGTGAGTTGCATTCCGGCCGACCAGGAACAAAGACACCTCGAGTGTTCCTTTGTCCAATATACATTTCCCTCCTCCTTGGCTAGTTTCTCTTCTCCACAAAGAGGCCTTGCTGCGGCCTGTTGTTGAAACAACACGCCCTCGTCCGGACCAGGGAGGTGCAACTGGGTCTTTGGTATATGCAAGACACGAGAAACACATAAACAGCCATGGGTCGGAGGAAAATCGAGATCAGAGCCATCAAGGATGATCGTAATCGTTCAGTGTGAGTCGTGGTGACGGCCATAGTTGCTGATAACTCGGTCCGCTGATTCTCCGCGCAGGACATTTCTCAAGCGCAAAGGCGGCCTCTTCAAAAAAGCCTACGAGCTCTCTGTCCTATGTTCCGTCGACGTCGCGGTTATTATCTTTGGTCACAACAAGAAGCTATATGAGTTCTCCTCGGGCGACATTAATGAAACACTGCGGAGATATCAATATGTGGGTCGAGAGTCCTGAACGGGATCTCTTGGGAGGATGACTATTTTGCTGACAAGGTGATCTTAGTATGGAGCACCCCACGAACACAAAGGCCCTACCGATTTCAAAAACAAGGGCGGGGAGGATGACGACGAGGAGGAGGAAGATGAAGATCAGCCTGCGCACGCCCGGGAAGAGTCGCTGCCGCCTCAACACCTTCCTCCACAACTACAACACCACAACTCCTTCGCTCACATCCAACAGCCCATGGCTTCCGTCTCACCTCCAATGCCCAATGGCATGTTTCAGCCTCGACACGGCACCCCCCAACCACCTCATATGATATCGAGACCGCCCTCGCAGAATATGATCCGCCGGACGAGTTCGAACTTGGTGCCTATGCAACATCCTCATCCTACTCCTCCTCCACCGCAGAATGGGTTTGCCTATGTACCCAATCCGCCCATCTATAACCCCCAAGCGACTCCCCCAGTCCCTCCTCAACCTTCGCCCCAACCCCAATATCAGACGTTTCCCCCGCCTCAGCAACAACAGCCACAACCTCCACCACCGCTTCCACAGTCCCATCAGCAGATGCAACAAGCGCATCAGCAATACCTGCAGGAACAGAGACGACATTCACAGCCGCCTCCGGTTTCACAACCTACTCTGCAACCTCCTCCCCAAGCCGAAGCCCGGGTCTCGCCTCAACCTGAATCGCTAAATCTCCGACCACCGGAGCAAGCCACACCACCCCAACCGAAGCATCTGTCGTCCAAGTCGAGAAGTATATTCACCCCGATAGATGAGGGAGGCTCGGTCTTGGCACAGCATTTCTTCGGTGCTCCAGATCCTAAACCCCAAGTCAAGAAAGAGGAAGAATCGCCCGATCTCAAACCCCCGCCTCGAAGTACTACAGCTTCAGCTATCCCTCGACCCAGTTCGCAAACGGGCCGGCCGCAAACGACAGTTCCCGAATTTGCTCCGCCTGCCAGAACGAATACGTCGGGATCAAAATCCGGTGCTCGACCAAAGTTGAACCTTCAAATCCCCTCCGAAGCAGAAGACAACGATTCGGCCACCGGAGGGTCGCCATCACAGTCAGCTAACCCCTCAGCAAATCCGGCCCGAGGCGGTGATCATATCGTCTTACCTCCCCCATCGCCGAGCGCTTCTGCGGTTATGTCAGCTGGAACAAGTGGACCACCAAATCCTTTTGCTCGCCCGCCACCGCCTACTTCGAATGCAAATCGAGATGCGTACAATGATAATCGTAATACGATTGAAACACCAATATCAGCCTTGCCCAGTCGGTATATGAATAATGATCTTCTACCGAGTCCGAGCAATTTCTTTTCGGAATGGGACCGAATGTCTGCTGTCTTACCGAGCCCCCTTGTCTTTCCAACACCTGCAGATGGCAGAGGGTTAGGATTCGGAAGTAGAGACGCGGCCCGAGAAGCTGCGAGCGAGCAAGCGAATGGAGAAAAGAGGAAGGGGAGCGTTGATCTACCGGAAAAAGAGGGAGATGTTAAAAAAGTGAAGACCGGTGCGAGTTGATGCAGGGCCAACATGCGAATGATAGGAATTCGACGAGGGTGGAAATGCTTCCGTCCCGATGGATCGAATTTCGTTTTGGTGGATTTGCTTAATCCCCCCAAAAACCAAAACCTAAACTACCCAAAAAAAAAAACCTTCACGACTCGTTACGGCCCCGAATTTCGTCTCTGTTCAGTTTGATTCCTGAAGATGTCAAAGTTGGTTTGATTGAGATCTTTGATAGCGATGTCAGATTGCATGGTTGGTCTGTATTGGCATAGCGGGTGGGAATCATGGAGTCTTCAGAGGAGTGCGCTCACACTACGTGAACCTGGGTCGGGCCTGGCAGGTGAAAGTTGATCTATGATTCGGACTCGAGATTTTCACGGACATGGCTACTAAGGACTACCTTGGGCGCAACGCGACTTTGTATGGATTGAAGAGTCATTTGAAACCCGGGGAGAAGAGAAAGTGCGCCTTTCAGATTTCAAATGAGCTGGAGGATGTGGAATGGACTGTCGGTATTTCGAGAAGGCTTTCCTTTTGTAAAGCCAGTCTGGCTGGTTGAGATAGCCGGGCGATGGGAGATGGGAAAGGAAAAGAAGGACCTTGCCCATGGGTGATGGAATACTCCTGGCGGACGAGAGTGGAAAATGAAACCAAGTAACCTTTTTTTGGGCATGTTTCTTCTTGTATTTGTCGCCGTGGTTGTTTGGTGGTGTTGCCAGTTTCGACAGGGACTTGTCGACGGCGGCATCCGAGTCCGGAACCGGGACTGGAACGGCGTCCGCGGGCCACGAGACTCGGAGACATCGACAACACGACCGAGCCACCTTGGAAGTCTTGACGTCTTCGATTATCGTTTTCGCGTATTGTCGTCCTATCATAGTCCCTCAATTTCCGCTAGGCATCGTCTAAGATGCTCGTCCATCCTTGGCTGCTTGAAGTTTGCTTCTATTGCAATGTTTCTCTGGAGTTGTGTCCTTGGGTCTGACTGGTACTCAAGCCCAGGCAGCACTCTGGGCAATACTATTTCCTTGCTCCCTGGTCCACAGGGCGTTGAACATATAAGGTATTCACGGGGTGATTTTACACTGGGCATTGGATATACTTCATGGGATGCTTTCAGTTGGACAATTAACCCTGGCGTCCAGAATTTCTCAAGGTTTTTTTCGCAAGCCACATGACGAGCGAGCCAGAGAAACCGACTTCGAGCGTCGACGGCGCCGCACCACCTTCGCATCCGGCCGACAAGCAGCCTGAAGGCGGCATCAAGGACTATGTCCGCATTTTCCAATACGCCGACCGCTATGACTGGATCCTCAATGCCATAGCATGTGTTTGCGCCATCGCCGCCGGGGCAGCGCTTCCCTTGATGTCTCTGGTCTTTGGCACTTTTACCACCAAGTTCAACAATTTTGCCTCTGGCAGATCAACACCACAACAATTTCGGGACGACGTGGACCATTTCGTCCTTTGGTTCATCTACCTTTTCGTTGGCAGGTTCGGTGTGACCTATATAGCCACAGGAACTATCAGCATCTCCGCCACACGAACAACACGTGCTTGTCGCAAGGCATTTCTTGAATCTACTCTTCGACAGGAAATCTGGCATTTCGACAGCCAAACCAATGGAGCGACTGCCACCCAAGTCACCACCAATGGCAATCGAATCCAGACCGGGATCGCCGAGAAACTGGTCTTCGTCATCCAAGCGCTTTCCATGTTTTTTGCTTCCTTTGTCGTAGCCTTGGCAGCCCAGTGGAAACTGGCCTTAATCACCATGTCCGTCATCCCTGCCATTTTCATCGTCACCGGGGTCTGCGTAGCTATCGACGCAGTTCAGGAGGCCAGAGTCCTCCGCATCTACTCTCGAGCAGCCGTCCTTGCTGAGGAGGTATTGTCGTCCGTTCGAACAGTCCATGCCTTCTACGCGCAGAAGAAAATGGTTCAGAGATACGACGACTTTCTACAACAAGCTCATAAAGAAGGAAATAAAAAATCTCCCAACTATGGTGTCCTTTTCTCCACTCAGTATTTCTGTGTCTACTCGGCTATTGCCCTGTCGTTCTGGCAAGGGTTCAGAATGTATCAGAGCGGCGAAATTCAAAACGTCGGCAAGGTCTTCACCGTTGTGCTCTCCGTAACCATTGCTGCAACAGCAATTTCAAGCATTGCGCCGCAAATCCAGGCTGTCACCAACGCATCCTCTGCCGCTTCCGAACTGTTTAGCATTATAGACAAGCCGTCACTTCTGGACCCTCTCGACCCTGCTGGCGCACGGCCATCCTCATGCCGAGGCCACATCGAAATCACAGGCTTGGATTTCGCTTATCCCTCCCGCCCATCCGCTCAGGTCCTGCGTGGTTTCACCATAACCATTCCTGCCGGAAAGACCACGGCTCTAGTAGGAGCATCGGGCTGTGGGAAAAGCACACTTGTGGGACTTCTTGAAAGGTGGTATCTTCCCACCGCGGGCCGTATTGCTCTTGATGGATTAGACCTGGACGAATACAATGTCCAATGGTTGAGAAGCCAGATTCGTCTTGTACAACAAGAGCCGATCTTATTCCGCGGAACTGTGTTTCAGAATGTCGCTAAAGGCTTTCTCGACGAGCAACGAAATCTTCCTCTCGAGAAACAAATGGAATTGGTCCAAGAAGCCTGCAAAGCTAGTAATGCGGACGAGTTCATCAACGAGCTCCCCCAAGGCTATGAGACCCAAGTGGGAGAGCGGGCTGGGACGCTGAGTGGAGGTCAACGACAACGCATTGCCATTGCTCGCAGCATTGTCTCAGACCCAAAGATTCTTCTCCTTGACGAAGCTACAAGTGCTCTTGACCCTAGAGCTGAGAGACTTGTGCAAGATGCCCTAAATCGCGTATCGGCGAACCGGACAACGCTAGTCATTGCACACAAATTGGCAACTGTGAAGACCGCCGACAACATTGCCGTCATGTCCGGTGGGCGGATAGTCGAACAGGGTACCCACCTGGAATTGATCGATCTCAACGGCCATTACGCAAGGCTGGTTCGAGCTCAGGATCTTGGGTCCGCTGGACACGAAGAGCCCAACCGGCTCGTCGGTGAGAAGCCGATCCTGGATGTGACAGGTGAACAATTGGGGGTCCAACGGACCCTCACCGTTGCGACTTCTGTGGGAGGCGACGCCGAAAAGGGGACAAAGCCTGTCGGAACTCTTGGGTACTCGCTCTTACGATGCATTGTCGTCATGTTCTACGAGCAGAAGGCTTTATATTGGTGCTTCTTGATCTCAACTCTCGCTTGTCTTATCGGTGGAGCGACGTTTCCAGCTCAGGCCATTCTCTTCGGAAGGCTTTTGACTATCTTTCAATTGACAGGTAAAGAAGCCCGTGACCGAGCAGACTTCTACTCATTAATGTTCTTCGTTGTCGCGCTCGGTAATCTGGTGGCTTATTTCACCATCGGTTGGCTGTGTAACATCATTGGACAAACCGTCACCCATCGTTATCGTGCGGAAATGTTCCAACGTGTCCTCGACCAGGACATCGAGTTCTTCGACCTTCCGGAAAATACCTCGGGGGCATTGACCTCGAAACTTTCCGCACTTCCCAACCAGCTACAAGAGCTCATTTCAGCCAACATCCTCCTCATCTTCATAGTGTTGGTTAACGTCGTGTCTAGCAGCGTCCTAGGTTTGGCTTACGGTTGGAAGCTGGGCCTGGTGGTGGTCTTTGGGGCGCTCCCACCACTCCTTCTGTCTGGTTATCTTCGCATACGACTGGAGACTAGGCTTGAGGCCCAGGTTTCCGACGAGTTTGCGGAAAGTGCCGGGCTGGCCAACGAAGCTGTCTCATCCATCAGAACCGTGGCTTCCTTAACGCTCGAGGCGCATGTCCTAGAGGAATATTCACAAATGCTCAGCAGTATCGTCCTGAAGTCCACCCGGGCGTTGGTGTGGACGATGTTCTGGTTTTCTCTGTCACAATCCATCGTGTTTCTGGCCATGGCACTCGGTTTCTGGTACGGTAGTCGACTGTTGGCATCAGGAGAGTACACGACGGAACAATTCTACATCATCTTTATTGGCGTGCTCTTTGCGGGCCAAGCCGCGGGCGAATTCTTCGGATACACTACGTCCATCACCAAAGCACGGAGCGCAGCCAACTACATCCTCTGGCTGAGGACATTGCAGCCAACAATTAGGGAGACAGAGGCCAACAAGAACAACGGGCCCGAAGGAGATGGGCCCGTTGATCTCGAGAATATCGAGTTCCGCTACCCCCAACGAGAAACATCGCGTGTCATTCGAGGCATCTCTATGGGCATCAAGCCTGGACAATTTGCTGCTTTCGTGGGAGCATCAGGCTGTGGCAAGTCGACTCTGGTTGCCTTGCTCGAAAGGTTCTACGACCCAACCGCTGGTCGAATCTGTTTCTCCCACAAGGACATTGCGGCCATGTCGCCTCGGCTCTACCGTGGACATATGTCTCTCGTGCAACAGGAGCCCACATTATACCAGGGCTCTGTCAGAGAGAATGTCTCCCTTGGTCTTGACTTCGAGCCGTCCGAGGAACAAATTCAAGAGGCATGTCGTAAGGCGAACGCACTGGATTTTGTGATTTCTCTTCCCGAGGGATTTGACACCCCATGCGGATCTCGCGGGACGCAGTTGTCCGGCGGGCAGAGACAGCGCATCGCCATTGCGAGGGCTTTGATCCGGAACCCTAAGCTCCTCTTGCTCGACGAGGCCACGAGTGCACTTGATACATTATCCGAGCGGTTGGTACAAGCAGCACTGGACGAAGCCGCTATGGACCGAACGACAATTGCCGTGGCGCACCGACTGTCGACTATCCGCGAGGCTGACGTTATATTTGTGATTGCGAATGGGAAGATAGCGGAGATGGGAACACACATGGAGTTGCAGCAGTTGAAGGGCCGCTACTATGAGATGTGTCTGGCGCAGTCGCTGGACCGGGCTTAGAGGTTCTTGTTCAATCCGCTCCACTGGCTTTTCTCTCCTCGTCGTGTACAATACGAGACAAGCTTATGCTACCTGGCGCTCGGCGTGTTCTGTTCCTTTATGCATGCTGTGACCCCGCATACTCGAGCCTTCATGCACAGTTTGGAAGCCCCGGCATGACGCGGGACAACAGTTCTCCCGTCTCTCCATCAACAGGTAAGGGTCCCACATCCGAATTGCGGAGCTTGGTGCATATCAAAAGTACGTACTAGTCTTTAAATCACTCACCTCGGCAGAATCTACTACTGCACATTTTTATATCTGTTCGTTGTCCTCGCGCCGCCAACTTATATAAGAGAAATATACATGAGCAGTCCAGCGCCAGAGACACTCCGCGCAAGGGTCTCACGGCGCTTTGTAGGCGCTATGAAGCACGTAACACAGCTACCGAGGCGCTAACTGCTTCTATTTGGCGGGTTGCCTAGTTACTTTAGATAAATACTACGGAGTATAATATAGAGACGACGTCCGGTTCCCCGTCTGACCTGCTAGCTGTTCTGTACAACACCAACGGCATGTAAGTCGCACTTTCCTGTTCAGCATCAGTCGCGAAAAGAAAACCTCGCAGAGTGATTCTCGCAATGTCCTGGACTGTCGACGTAGGTATTGTCCATTTTCTCCACCATGTTGAAACAACACCGAGAATTCGCGGTAACCCGGCGATATATCATACACCAGTGCTGCAAGACGCAAGCTCAGGCTACATAACCCTTTTTGATTCCCTTCGTCTTTGTTATTGTTTTCCTGTGAATCCAAAAGGCTGAAAAGCCCAGCATCGAGAATCCAGGATTGACTGACGGGGGCCCCATAATTAGTACCTCCTCGCCTTCCACAACTGGTGGAACAAAGTCAACGCGGTCAAGAAGGACATCTTCAGCCAGAAACTCGCGACAGTTCAATCAACAGCCTCTTCTCATTCTTCTTCTTCGCAACAGCCTCTTCTGCGGCTCGGCGTCCTCTCCGCCGCCGCCATCAACAATACCGCCATCTGGGACCCTGTTGCGACACATCCATCGACGGTAATAACGGGTCTCGCGGCCCGAGACAAATCGCGCGCAGAGGCCCAGATCGCAAGCCACAAGCGGTTCCTTCTGGTGGAATGCAAAGCCTACGGCTCTTACGCATCGCTTCTCGACGCAGAGGACATTGATGCCGTGTACATCCCGTTGCCCAACGGGCTGCATCATAAATGGGCGCTCGCAGCGCTCGAAAAGGGCAAGCACGTACTGATTGAGAAACCCATCGCATCCAATGCGCAGCAAGCGCGAGAGATTCGCGACGCGGCCGCACGGGCGGGCAAGGTCGCACTGGAGGCGTTCCACTGGCGCTTTCACCCCAGTGCCCACATTGTCAAGCAGCTGCTCCTGAGCGGCGACTACGGGCGCGTTATCGCCGTCGACGCCCGAGCCATCTTACCTGGCGGCGTGCTGGGTAAGGACGACATCCGCTTCAAATACGACCTTGGCGGCGGGTGTTGTATGGACCTCACGTACGTCTTCAGCGCCATTGCGTACTTTGCCGCCCGCGACGTCACGGACCCGAGCCTTGAGTTCGAAGTCGTGGACGCCAAGGCGCGGTTGAATGAGAAGGACAAGTTGATCGACGAGGCCATTACTGCGACACTCAAGATCAAAGACCCCAATCCGTACGCTGCAAGCGACAGCAGGTCAACCGCCCCCGTGGAAATCAAAGCTTCACTGGCAGCAGACCTCTCGCAGCCGAAACTCTTCGGCATCATCCCCAAACTCTGGGCCGTGGGGGTCCCGAGCGTGACGATCCAGTGCGACAAGGCCGAGATTGTGTATGAGAACTTCATGGGCCCCTGGCTCTCGCACAAGATCACCGTCGTGCCCGTGACGCGCGACCCGGCCACGAACGAGATCGTCAAGCGCGGCCGCGCCACTCAGAGGAAGCCCCTCACTCTCAAGCAGTTCAAAGGCGGCCCGCTCTGGGACCGCGAACTCAAGGTGGACGGCGGTCAGGACTGGTGGACCACATACCGCTGGCAGCTGGAGGCGTTTGCCCGCATGATCCGCGAGGGCGCGGGCGATGGTGAGGCCGGATACAAGGGCCCATGGGTCGATATGGCCGAGAGTATCCGCGTCATGGAGATGATTGACAGCACGTACGAGAAGTTGGGCTTGCCGCTTCGTGGGGCGTGAAAGCGGAGTAGAGGGAGGGAAAAGGGGTCCTTGAAGCAGTTGCTCGCTCGCTCGCCTGGGCGTGACACGCAGGGCAGTAGCTACCTAAGATACATGTGTATGTAGATAGATAGATAGATAGATAGGGGGTTGTGCGGAAGCAAGCTAGGGTTCCTGCAAGCAGGTAGGGTTTCAGATATGCCTAGGCACATACATAGCGTGAGTGGAGAGACACAGTTCGGTCCTGTTCGCCACTAAAACATATATATACGATACTACACCATTCCCTACTAGACCCTGCTATATCTATCTATACCTCTACTTGTACTTACTTATCGCCGTCAGGACCTCTTCAGCTACCTGCCTACCTACCTACTAGTCGCCCATCACGATATTCCTTCCTAGCTATCATGTACCTAATGTACCTGCCGCGCTGAAGTCTGGTCGAACCGTCACGCTCAGCTCAGGTCCACACGGTGCTCGCTCGTCTTCCTGTGCTCAGTTTTGACGTCCGGGTCTGCTGAATTATACTTTCATGCTAAAATGCACCACCTATACGTCAGCCAGTTTACCTAAAACGAGACATTTGTTTCTGACAAGCAAGGGGTTCAAAAGCGCGAAACCGGTTCGAAAAAATTAACTGTTGTTTCTTGCCACGGGCAGAGAGAAAGAGAGGAATCGGGTGACGGGACGGGGAGGGAAACTTACTTTATGTTAATCTGCTTCGGCTCGAGGTATGCCTTGAGCCCTTCTTCGCCCAGCTCCCGGCCAGTGCCGGATTGCTTGACGCCGCCAAAGGGGGATTGGATCTCAGGCACGAAGGGGCTGTTGATCGAGACACCACCGGTCTCGAGGGCGGATGCGACACGTAGGCCACGCGTGAGGGACGTGGTGTAGATTGCCGCTGTCGGGAACGTGTCAGTTTTCCGATAAGGGGAGACGGACCTGTCGGTAGACACCAAGGGAGGGCACGAGGGCACAAAGACCATGGGAGGAAGCACGAAAAGGGGCGAAGAGAACATAGGGGGATGCGACTTACATGCCAGTCCATAGGTCGACTCATTCGCCAACTCAATGGCCTCCTCTTCCGTCTTGAACGTTTTGATGCACATGACCGGACCGAAGATCTCCTCGTTCCAGATCCGACTGCCCGCCTTGGGATTCACAAAGATCGTCGGCTCAATCATGCATCCATTCTCTCCCTTTCTCGACCCTCCTGTAAGTAATTGAGCATCGTCCTTGCCGATGTCAATGTACCCCATCACACGGTCATACTGGTCCTTGTCGACTACAGGACCATGCATGGTTGTTGGCTCTAGTGGGTTAGGGCCCATCCCAGCCGAAACTGATTCGAACTGTTGCTTGAGAGCCTCTTCAAATTTGGGCGCAATGTCCTCCTGGACGAGCACCCGGGATGCCGCTACGCAGATCTGCCCAGAGTTGACGAGGAAACCCTGTCCCACGCCTCCAACCGCAGCCTCGAGCGGTGCGTCACTGAAAATAATAGCTGGTGATTTGCCACCAAGTTCCAGGGTTACTCGCTTCATGTTCGATTTTAATGCGGCTTGTTGCACGGCCTTGCCGGCCCCGACGGAGCCGGTGAAGCTGATCTTTGAGATGTCCATATGGGAGGCTAGCAGGGCACCAGCGGTTCGCTCCCCAGTCACGAATTGAACGACACCGTCTGGAAAGCCGGCTTCTTTGTAGAGAGGGGCAAGACCAAGAACTCCCAACGGTGATTTTTCCGACGACTTGAAAATGAACGAGCAGCCTGCAGCCAGGGCTGGTGCTATCTTCCAGCCGACGTAGAGGAAGGTCGCATTCCAGGAAGCAATCCCCGCGCACACGCCCACCGGTTCGTAGCGAACGATCTTATACATGCCGTTGTCCTCGGCGAACGTCTTGCCGGGGATTTTGTCTGCCCAACCAGCATAATAGCGGTAGACAGAGACCATGTTGGGGAGGTCAAAGTGCTTGATCATAGAAAATGGGCGACCCGTCGGCAGAGACTCCAGACGAGCAAGTTTGTCGATGTTTTGCTCCACCAGGTCCGCAAATTTGAGCATACATGCCGCACGTTGGGCGCCCGAGAATTTCTTCCATGGACCCTTCTTCACAGCCGCGACGGAGGCCGCGACCGCGGCATCAATGTCTACATTGTTGGCGACATGGATATCTTCCGCGACGACAGATTCATCCCAAGGATTGGTGAGCGTGAGGCGTTCGGAGCCTTGCGACGAGGTGAAGGCGCCGTTGATATAGAGTCTACCATTGTACTCGTCTGAAGTGAGAACCATTTTGGGTAAGGAGGAGCTGTTAAGGCCTTTCTCCCTGTCAGGTTGATCTGGGAAGACTGTGTCGGCGCTTCTGAGCCTTTTGCAGACATTGTTTCTGCTTTATATCTCCTTTTGCCCCAGAGATCCTACCTATACTGACACGAGCAGCACGAAACGTGCATGAATGCACATGAAAAGGCCCCTAGGTGGGTTAGACTGGCTTTTCCATCGGTCAGCACTAGACATTTACTAGCAAGCACTCTGAGCTTCCTGGGCAGCGCTGTTCTTTCTCTAGGGGGGAACGCGGCTTTAGTGAATTGTAATAGATTGGGGAAATGTAAAGGGCATTTTTTCGGGGTTATGCGCTTTATGTCCTTGGCCATGCGCAGCCTGATCGCGGAGGCGCTCCACCAGAGCCGAGCTTGCCGCCGGGGTCCAGACAACGACTCTCACGGGAACAGAACTGAGCTGATGGCCCAAGCTCAAGATTGTACTCGCAGAGCCTGTTAGCCACATTGACTGATGATTCTGGAAACGTGTCGGATTTTGGAACGCGCATTGTGGCCCGGGGTGGGCTGGATTTCCCAAAATGTGGCTCAATGTTCTCAACCTCATCCTGCATTTAACAGGGGCGGTTCTTTTGTGGCCAATCGTGTTTCATCACAACTTACCATGGAATTGACATCAAAAAAGTGCGCTGGTTCCAGCCAGATGCAATGTCATTACGCTAAGCGGTGACATGGGAAAATTTCTCAGCGCTGTGCCCGTCGGGAGGCGTTTGCAATTATGTGTAGTCAGCATTGATGCGCCTATGGGCCACAAAATGGTTACATTAGGACAGCCATAAGCAGTCCAAAAGAGAAAATCATATACTCGGCCGCAAGACAACGGCGAGCGGAAAGATGGTTACACCGGTGGCCGTGGAAGGAAGCTCAAAGGAATGTGAAGCCTCGTATGGAGAGTCGGAGGAGAAGTGGAAAGGAAGGCCGCCTCGCCGCCAAGCCCTAGGATGCGGAACACGCCTTATCGATAAAGATCACGTGATAATCCTTGAATTGAGAGACCGCGACTTCAACTGCGACTTCCTCTGTGACTTGAACAGTTGGTGCATGCTTTTGAGCTTCCTGTTACATCGTCGAGGAGTAGTCTCGTCCGCTTCAGACGGCAGATTTTCCTGCGAAGATGGTTTCTCCGAAACTCACCGCAGCTCTGCAGTCGATTGTGACAAGTCCTGCTGCGTCCAAACATCAAAAATACAGTGACGTTCTCGCACAACTGACGAGCGCGCCGTCAACATCGCCCGAAGCATACAGCGCAGACTTGAATGCCTACTTCGACTCATTGCTCTCCTCTGCTCTCGGGATCATTTCTATTCGGCCTCTTGTGACAACGCTCATCGACCGTCTCGCATCAGCTCCGTCGGAGGTCCAGATCAAGGTTGGGTCACATGTCACTGAAGCCTTACAGCCCCAATTAGCATCTTATGAAGAGCAGGATGCAAGAGTCAGAGAGATATTAGCAAAAGGATATGAAGCAGAGGAAGAATACACTGCGGCTGCAAAAGCTTTACAAGGTGTTCACCTCGACACCACTCAACGTCAGGTTTCTGATCGAGCCAAGGTGGAAATGTGGATTCGTATTGTACGATATTATTTGGAAGATGATGATACTGTGGCAGCAGAGACGGCGTTGAACAAGATCAAGAACTCAGCTGCTGCAGCTCAAGTTTTGAAGGATGCCCCTGACTTGAGGTTGCACTACCAGTTGTCCCAAGCTCGTATTTTGGACTCTCGCAGAGATTTCCTTAACGCATCAACCGAGTACCTCAATGTGTCTTTCAACACCATGATTGATGACGAGGAAAAACGACGGGCTTTGTCTGCAGCAATCAAAACAGCTATCCTGGCCCCTGCCGGGCCCCAGAGGAGCCGGACTCTTGCCAAGCTGTACAAGGATGAGAGATCGCCCGAGACAGAGGAGTACGGCATTCTCGAGAACATGTTCTTGGATCGGTTGTTGTCAGCGACTGAGGTGGAAGCCTTTGCGTCAACATTGGCCCCTCATCAGCTCGCCAAAACGGCCGATGGCAGCACAGTCTTGAGCAAGGCTGTCATTGAGCATAACCTGCTTGCTACCAGCCGGCTCTACAACAATATCACCACGGCGGCGCTCGCACAGCTACTCGGCCTCAAGAATGGTAAGGAAGAGACTGCCGCTGAAAAAGCCGAAGATTACGCCGCCAAAATGATGGAGCAGGGTAGGCTGAGGGGCGAAATTGATCAAATAGCTGGCATCATCAATTTCGAAACCGTTCCTGGTGTTGAGCTGAGAGGGCCGTTGCGTGATCTTCGAGAATGGGACCAAGGGGTGCAAGGTCTGGTGGAAGACGTGGAGCGATGCGCCGCAGGAATTGGTGAGAGTTTCCCGGTAAGACGTGAAACGATATGGGCATTCACTTGGCCGGAACAGTATGCTGACTGATATGGTGTAGGAGCTTGCGGCAAAAGGCATGGTGCACTGATAGTCTAGATCTGACATCTTACTCCCGCTCTTCCAAGTCAGGCACACGACCGTTTGAACGCACATGGCACGGCAATATCTCGCAAGACTCTACAGCACGATGAGAGTCCGTACAATGTCGGTCGCTCGGCCAATGTCATTTTGATGGGTTCATGTGCATCGACGGTTACTTGATGCCGAGGAAGCGGTACGCTTGACCACATCGGTCAGAGCAGATGGAAGGATAGGAAACACGGTATGCACATTATGGCGGGCAAGGCAAGAGCGGGAGAGGCCTTTTGAAAGAAGTTACGCCACGCCTTCGCCCCATGTCCGAACGAGCCGTGGGACTTGCATCCGAAATATCGGGGCAAAGATGAGGTTGGATAAGACCGGCCATTCGCTGAGGGGATGGGACGGGGTAGGCCATCGGATGCGAACTTTTTACAAGGGAAGTGTCGCAAGTAGTTCTGCTAAACGAGCCTTGACGCCTAAGAGTTGGGGAGGGCAATAAGGGCGATAGGGGCGGTAGGGGTGGGGGGTAAAGGCCCAAGCAAGCCGCTAGGCCCCAGTGAGGCGAAAGGATGGCGGGGTGATTCTACTTGTAGGGGGGGGGGTATTGATGCTAAGCGGCTAAGCACTACGATACATTACTTAAGACACTCTATCCAATCAGTTGCAGGCAGCTCTCAGCTTTCACTTCCCGACTTCAACTTCCGTCCTCTGCATCTTTCAGCCGTCAACCATCGCCGCCATCTAGAGTCGCCGCCGACTCGCTACACTGTGTGGGCACCAATACCCTTCCTTGCCCTTCTCAGACTGTTCGCAGTATGCTCTTCGGTCTCGGTCATTGACTCTAGATCCCCCTCCCATCGTACTCTCAACGTCACAATCCTGAGTTATATATATGTATATATATAAACCTTGTGCTCTCTCCGCTGCTAGTTCAAGACGACCAACATCAGTCACTCACCGTCTCGTTTGAACTGGAATCCATCTCTCAGCATCCAGATCACATCCAACGCAGTTAGACATTCGGACACTCGACCTCAGCATGTTTGTAACCTCGCTCATCTCGCCATGGGCGCTCCTTCTCGTCCCAGTCCTCTACTACCTCCTGCCATATCTGCGGAACTGGTCTCTCTTGAAGGTCCCTGGCCCCCTCCCGGCCGCCCTTTCAAATCTGTGGTTGCTGTATCAGGCACGGCGGGGACGGAGATATAAAGTAGTCGACGACCTGCACAAGAAATACGGCAAAGTCGTGCGCATTCAGCCGAACCATGTCTCAATCGCCGACGACGCCGCCATCAACACCATCTATGGCCATGGCAATGGATTCCTCAAGAGGTAAGTCGACAATAACTAACAGCCTCAATTAATTCGCCCCCTCTGCTGTGGTTCAATTCAAGCCTAACAGTCCAATTTGAAGTGAATACTATGACGCCTTCGTCTCCATCCGCCGCGGCTTGTTCAACACCCGCGACAGAGCAGAACACACCCGCAAGCGCAAAGTTGTCTCTCACACCTTCTCCGCCAAGTCAATTGGCCAGTTCGAACAGTACATCCATGCCAACTTGGAACTGTTTGTGCAAAAGTGGAAAAACCTTTCCAACAACAGGAAGAACCCGCAAACCGGCTATGCATCGATTGATTCCTTGCACTGGTTCAACTACCTCGCCTTCGATATCATTGGCGACCTTGCATTTGGACAGCCATTTGGCATGCTGGAAAAGGAGAAGGATATTGCAGAGATCCGCAAGTCCCCGGACGCTCCGCCCACCTCTGCACCCGCAATTGAAGTCTTGAACCGTCGAGGTGAGGTATCGGGCACATTGGGCTGTCTGCCACAATTGAAACCCTACGCCAAATACCTCCCTGACCCCTTCTTCAGCCAAGGCGTTGAAGCCGTGGAGAACCTCGCAGGCATCGCCATCGCTCGCGTCAAGCAACGACTGGAGAATCCCAACACCGACCGAGTCGACCTCCTCGCCCGTCTGATGGAAGGCAAAGACGCTAATGGCGACAAACTCGGCCGCGAAGAACTCACCGCCGAGGCCCTCACGCAACTGATTGCCGGATCCGACACCACGTCCAACACCGCTTGCGCAATCCTGTACTACGTCGTACGCACCCCGGGTGTCCTCGAGAAATTACAAAAAGAACTTGATGCAAACATTGGCCCTGGCGTTCCACAATACGAACAGGTTAGAGACCTGCAGTATGTGCAATGGGTCATCAGCGAAACCATGCGCATCCACTCCACGTCCTCGCTCGGCCTCCCCCGCCTCACCCCCATGCCAACACCAGACAACCCAAATCCCAAGCCCGTCGAAATTCTAGGCTACACTTTCCCGCCCGGCACTGCCCTGTCCGTTCCCTCATACACAATCCACCACTCCAAGGAAATCTGGGGTGCTGATGCTGATGAATTCGTCCCCGAGCGCTGGTCTGACGAACGACTCACGCCGCGACAAAAGGACGCCTTCATCCCCTTCTCGGTAGGGCCCAGGGCGTGCGTCGGCAGGAATGTCGCTGAAATGGAGTTGAAATGCATGGTCGCGACGGTGTTCAGGAATTTTGAGTTCCGAGATGAGCACCAGGGCCTGTTGCAGACGAGGGAAGGCTTTCTCAGGAAGCCTTTGGGATTTAACGTTGGAATTCGAGTGAGATCCAACGCTTGAAGGAGTGATGTCGAATGGGTTTGTTTCATAACGGATGAGAGAGAAGGGTGTCCGTCGAACGGGATGGATGCCATGACGAATTGGAAAAGATGGTAAGCGGATTAAAATGTTGACTCATCTGCATTATATTGGGGTCTGGGATCTGCATGGCCCTGTTTTCTTTTCCTTGGAGATGTTTGAGCAAGTCGACGTCAGTGGAAGGGGAGAGGCAAGGTCCAGAGGCTTCTCGTGACGACGACAACGGTGACGATGACGATGACGATGCATGATGCATGAACGGAACCAGGACAATACAAATTGAATTGAGAGATGAGTGGTGGAGGATTTCTTTTTCTGCATACTATTTGGTGGCCGTCGAGGAGCGTGCGAAATCTGGATTCAATCGATCGCATTGGTTATGAGTGAGGGCTTCAGATCAGATTGTCTTGTCGACCCCAACACCGTTTGGCTAGGTCCTTAGGGAGGTACATTTGTAGGTATGCAGGCGCAGACCACTTCCTTGTCGTGCCGAGCAAACTACAGGTCCTGTTGAATAACTGACGAATCTAAAAAGCAAAACCCGCAATTAGGAGTAAGAAACTGAGACTGAAACTGAACACTGAAAAAGCAAATCATACCAACACCGAAAGTAATTTACTGTTTTTGTAATTTATTCATTAATATATGCGATGCGATGCGGGTATCATTGGTCTATCTCTATCCAGGTAACAAAGACATATAAGACATATTGATATCGAATCAAATGTTAAATGCTGAGACTCTGTTCTTTCTTCTTCTCTTCCTCTCTTCCTCTCGCTTCTCTCTCTCCCGTCCCCTGTTTCTCTTGGTGCCGTCCCAAAAAAAAAAAAAAAAAAGGCGGCGCCAAACAAAGCTAATGAACTGCATCAGCTAAAAACCCGTTGGAAGGATGCGGCACGGTACAGTTGTGAGTGATCAAAAGCAGGGTTGGGGGGAGGTTCTGTATTTCTTTCTCGTCCTGGACACAAACTTCCTAGAACAATTTTTAGTTGAACATTGTCGTGCTCGTCATCATTTGGGGGCCTCGTTGTGATTCCCAGGTTCTTCGTGTGTAGAAACATGGAGATTGTGGTTGTGGCTGGGGTTGAGGCCGAGGTCGATTTTTGTAGGTGTTGGGTGGGCAGCGGCTTGACGGAATCGGGAGTGCGAGTTTGTCCAAAACTGGTCGCTCGGGCCTAGGGGCCATGGAGAGTTGCGCTCTGCCTGTAGGAAGAAGACTGTTCATAGCTTCGCCTTCAGCTTTTGTGTGTCCTCTTTGGCCTTGTTCTCATCCACGGCTACGACCACCAGGACGGCGATGTCGTCCACCTTGCCGCCATGCCAAGGGTCGTAGGGGAACTGCTTCTGCATCTCCTTGGCAAATGGGCCATCTCGCTTTGTGCTGAGGCTGGCGCTCTTCGCTTCGCCGACAATTGCCGCCGCTAACACGCTCTGTAAGGTGCCTGTCGCGAGAGGCAGTTGTTGGGCAGGACTGTCGACCGTATCCGAGATCCGAAGCCCATGTTTGTGAGGTCCCAAGTTCTTGTCCACGAGCTCCGAGAGGACGGGCGAAACGATATACCCTTGGTCCTCGGACCTCCACCACGCGCCAGTAGTGCGCATGTGCAGAGACACGACGGACAATATGTCTTGGGAGTTGAGGTTGTCCCAGACACCGTCGGTCGCCAGGACAAGGACGTCACCGTGCCGAAGCATATGGTCTGCTAGATCGGCACGGTCAGGTTTGTCGTTTAGAGGCAAGCCACCGAAGATCATGGCCTGGGCAAGAATATCGGGCGGAGTGAGGCTCATCTGGTAGGGCGTATTGAAAGCATGTGTCTGCGGGTTGGAATAATGCTGCACGGCTCCCAATCGCAGCTGTAGGAAACCTGAGTCGCCTAGATTTGCGATCCGCATGCGACCGTCTCCTTCTGTCACTGCAACACAGGCGGTTGTTCCTCCTGCGTGGATTGTAGGATCGCTAATGGTTTTGTCATACCCTATCTCGAGGAGTTGTTTGGGACCAAGCCGCTCTTCGGATGACCAAGAGAGCGTGGTCTCTGCCATGTAGCTGCATAAGCCATGGGAGAAGTCAGCGGGGTCGATTCCATGCTCGGACCATCCACCCACGCCATCCGCTATTGCGAAAGCGATCGTGTTCGGGTCCTTTCCAACACAGGCAACAAAGTATGCGTCTTGTCCGCTGTCTGGGCGCCGGATTCTCTTCTCTTCGAGCGTTGAGCCACGTTGAAGGCCTAGTGCGTCGTCGTCACTCGGGACGTACTCGTAGGTGCTCAGTTCCGGGCGGTATTTGCGGCCTTTCCCGCTCGAAGACGCCGCGATGTGTAGTGAAATGTGAGGGATTGCGGAGTTGGACATGCCATTAGTCGGGGCAGAGACGGCGGCTGCACGGCGCGGCGATGAGTACAGACTCCTGGCGTTGAATCTGTAAGGATCGAGGCTTCGTCGGATATTTCGGTGGAGGTCTAGAAAGACACGGTAAGCAAGGGCTGGATTGTGACGAGAGGATTTGCCCGCACGTTGGTTTATATGTGAAGGAGTGAATATCAAAGAACGAGTGAGAAAGGTCGGTGCTGCTCGAACAGTGCCAGCTGCCGCGGACATGGTGGTGACTTGTTCAGAGGGTTATGAAGGAAGGTGAAGGTTCTGCCCGGAGGCTCGGGAGTCTAAGTGAAGATGGATACATGAGCGGCAATTTTCATCTAGTCACTTGTAGTGGTTGAACGAAAGCCGTTTGAATAGGTCAAAGAGTGTAACCAGAAGAGAGAGCGTGCGTTGGGCAACAGATTGCTTTCTGTAGATAGCCTCCTTTGATGTCAAGATGCGTACCCTACGGCTGAAGTTCGGAAGCGATAGCAATATTAGAAAAACATTAGATCTCCCAATTGGGATCGAGGTGCCCGCCGCCCTGAGCAATTTTGACCGCAAGTACCCAGTACATCAGCATAGGCTCGGAGCGTAGGATTCTGATCTGAGGTAGTTGGATTTTAAGGCACACGATAACTTGCCAAGAAGAAATCTCAATTGAGAAGGGGAAAATTATGTCTCGCCGTCGCCTCACGGACGCTGTTTCTGGCGATTTTCGGCCTTCAGCCTTACACGAGAGATGCGATATGGAGCCTCGTCGCATTCAAAAGCAGCGCTGCCAAGACTTCTCTTCCGGAATAGTGTCGCTGGACAGCGACTCGACCCCTATTTTGCCCTATACTACTGGTAATAAAAATGCGGCGGTGGCATCAATATGGAGATACATCTGACAGCCATAGGACACGCGACCACCAGCACACTTTTGTTTGAATCTCGACCCTAGCGTAGCTCCTTCAACATCCCTTTTGCCATCATCCACGCCTGCACCACAACAAGTGGCTTCCCCTGCGACAACCAGCTTCCTCCATAGACCCATCGCCTCATCTAACAACTTCAATACCCGAAAAGCCCAAGGACCTGTCGCTGAAACTAGTCGGGGCAATCCCTGGTGCTTTCCTCTTGTATCGAGATTCCTGCACACAGCGCTTCAATGCATCCTTGACCTTTTTTTTCAGAGTAATCATGATCATAGAGAACCCTGCCAAAGTCTTTGACGGTCCACCGATGCACCTGAGGTTGCTGCTTGAGGTAGTAAAGGCATGCGTGACTCAGGGATTCGGACGTAATCTCTCGATGCTCGAACCAGTATATCCTCTCAAGCACCAGGATGATGTCGACGCAAGCGATCATCATGGGCATGGCCACTTGATGGGCCTTGGAAAAAACCGTGAGGGCAGCCGCTGAGAGTCCCATAGTCATAAGCCTGCAAAATAGGCCGAAGCAAGCCCAGCCCCAGCCTCTATCCCCTCCATTGTGTAACCAAGAAGGCTGAGCGGAATCGTACCAACGCCCAGCGCTTAAGCAAACTTCTTCCACAACAACTAAGTCTCCTTCTCCTTTAACTTGGTTGCAACCGTCTGCGCAGGGAGGTCTTGATATTGGAATGTCTCGCAGATGTTTCTAACGACGTGGGTCTCCATCTGACGGACAACTTCATCCTTCCTGGGGTCTACCGAAGGCCGAAGACTCATGAACATTCTGGCAATGTTCGCCACCGAAGGCTCAATTTTCGCGTCCGCGTCTAGCATCTGTGCTTTAGCGTGTATTCGCGCTATTGCGTCTCCTCGCATTGCATCTTCGGATAGGACTTTCAACCTCTCGATGGAGTCTGCGTGATTTGAAGGCTCAGCATTAGAGATTCTTCTAGCCCAAGCTACCTTAGTACATATATGTACATGACCTTTTGCTCACCTAGTTTGTCGTTCACGAATATGTGCTGGAACTGTCGATCTCTCATCCCTGGATGACTTCTCCAGGCTTGTATGAGGCGTTCTTGTGCCTCGGCCACGTCTCTTGCCTGACTTCTTATTTCATCTTGATCATCCGTTGGTAGCCTCTCTATCCGTTGCTCTTGGCGGAATACTGGGTCCTGCTGAGCTCACCTCCATGCTTGATGGGCCGCCCCTTCGACGGTCGATGTTAATGAATCCAAAATTTTGTGAAAACCAAAATGATCGGCACTCCTCCAAGGCCTCCGTGATTCATAAATGCTAGGTCGGCGGGCTGAATTGCATTATCAGTCCTGGCTTGCCAGCAATACCTGCAGAGTCTGGTCAGTAAAGCGCCCAATTCTTCCAAAGGGACACATTTCTGGATGCACGCCAAATGCACTGCAACTGCTCGTTAAATTCGGCACGTAGGCCACGTTTCTCCACAAATTGATCGACGGCCTCGAACCTCCTCGCGACGCTCACTTCCATCTCGAAACCTTGTAAATCATGAAATTTGTACGGAGCCCTTTCTGCTGTCAATGCTGCCTCGATGTCGGTGGGCCTGGGTGTATTCTCATGAACCACATTTGCCTGGACTGGTCAGTTCTAAGGTGTCGCGTCCCAGAGAGACAGAACTTGCTCACCGCTTCCCTTCCCAGGACTTAGTTGACTAGTGTCCCCTTGCCTACTTTCGTGGGCCCGCAAACCAGGACGCGCGGTTCTTGTGGTCGACTGATTAATTCGCGGTGTTCAGTGATATCGACTTACCTTTGAGTCGCATTGGTCCATGAACGAGATTTCTTTCTGGGTGGCTGCAGCTATCGGCAACTCGTTGAGCTTCCGTATAATGCTATAGCTTAGCTTATGGTTACCTGCTCCATCTCTCCTGCCGCCCCAGACAGCTACAGCCCGAGAGCCGCACCAGCCAAAACGACGAGGGATGCGCACCTCATTGTCCATTCATTTTGCGCGAATGCAAGCCACATCGAGCAATCCCGTCAAAAGGCACCCAGAGTTTTCAGCTCCTCGGAGTCTGGCGTATTTCAGTTCCTTTTGCAGAGCCTCTGTTCCGCGTTTCTCCGCCATTGCTGGCTTCGCATCTACTTTCCAGAACAGCTTGTAAGCCGGCTGGACATGGTTAAGGCACTTGGTGGTGCGGAACACCCTCCGCCTTGGAAAGGTAGGTTTCCTTGTGCTAATGTTGAACTCCGCAGCCGACGAACAGAGGTTCATAATTTGCGAGGACGCCTTCATCCTGATTGGCTGAGATGCTCTAGATCGGAGAGGCTTTGTCCCAGGATTTCCTTAGCAGAGAATTGACGCCATAAAAGAGACACTGATTCTGCATCGTCGATCTAATCTGTTGGGTGAGAAAGAAGGATGGAGTGCTGCGCCAAAGAGCTGGACGACCCCGAAAAGATACTTGTTTCCCATTTCTTAGCATGCCAGGCATACTTAACCAAAACTTAGTTAGGACTAGTTAAAGGGGGGCCTAACAATTGCCAATGTTCATGTCTAGCCACGCCAGACAAGGCTTCCCACCCCAGCCAATGGTCCAGATATCCCCCTGCAAGGAGATATATGAGGTTCAAACCAATAAACCAAGACCATGGTTCCCCAGTGCGGAGAGCTTAAGCGTCTGCGGGGGCCCTGTATCACCCAAATCACCCCAGATTCCGAGGGAGCACATGATCGAAGAATATTTGATGCCCTCAAATTCCCTCCCATGTCAGCAGAGTGAAGTCCACTCTACCGAGTACCATCCACCAGATTCCCTTCTGTGTCGTCTTAACCTAGATTCAACAAAACTGAAACAAAAGATGTCTGTCAGTCAAGAAAAGACGCTGAGCCCCAAGAAGCTTGCGCATGTGGTCCTCCGCACCAAGGACCTGAAGCGGATGAACGACTTCTACCAAAAGTTCCTAGGCGCCGAAATCGTCTATGGGAACGAGTTCCTCTCGTTTCTGACGTATGACGACGAGCACCACCGCATCGCCATAGCCGAGATCCCTACAGACAGTCCCAAGGACGAAGCATCGAGCGGCCTGGACCACATTGCGTTTACGTTTGACACGCTGGAGGACCTCACGCGCGCCTACACACAGAGGAAGGAGCATGGCATCACGCCCTTCTGGTGCGTCAACCACGGCCCGACCACGAGCATGTACTACAAGGACCCGGACGGGAACAAGCTCGAGACCCAGGTGGACAACTTTGACTCCAACGCCGAGGCAAACGCCTTCATGAGGTCCAAGGAGTTCGCCGAGAACCCGATCGGGACGGATTTCGATCCCGACGAACTCATCCGTCGACTGCAGTCGGGTGAAGATGTGAGAAAGATTAAGAAAAGGGTCGAGATCGGGCCCCGTGGACTTCCTCCTCAGATGTGAAGCCCGACATGCATGCATGGTTCACGAAGAGTTTCGAGGATATTTTTCTTTGTTCCCACCACCATTTATGATTTTGGATAGTTTTATATGTTATGCAAGGATGAATATGTTAATGAATGCCTTTTGCAACCCTCATCAGTCAGACATACAGAAATATTTCAGTCTTGAAGAGTTGAAAGTTCTCGGGGAGAAGAATCGTTCGCGGTCGGTTTCGAGAGATCTCAAGCGGGGCACCAACACCAAACTTGCCGCACGGACATACAGCTGGCTCGGTGAACTCGCAGGCCTGCCATCGATGGCTTCGGAACAACTTCTATTGATTGCCAAAAAGGAGCGCATAGATCATCCAACGCACCACTCTTGATGCTCCGGGAGTTGTCTAATCTCAAACATCATCTGTTCGTCCTTTAAGTCAAAGGAGAGCTGTCCATCTGTCCAGACCGCTTTGATATCGCTCTTGTCTGCCGAATCCGAATTTGAATGTCCAAGAACAGTGCCATCAAGCTCGAGCCTTTCCATCTTGTCCATCATTGGGGAGAACTTTGAATAAAACCTGCCCCTAAGCTTTTCCAGCGGGTTGATCCAGCCTCCATACCGCTCGGCTCGTTCGATAGTCCCCACACACAGCGGTTCGGCAACAATGAGTCCGTTGTTGCTTTCACCATGAGACGGTTGCATCGAAACAAGCAGGACGGCCATTGCTTCGTAGGCAGGGAGGTCGTCGACAAACGACAGCTCAGGCTCCTGAAGAACGATTCCAAGATGCATCACGTCTCCTTCTGGCGGGCAAGGCGCCTCCTTTAGGTAGGAAATGACAAGCCGGTACCAAATCGTAGAGCTCGATCTCAGAAAGGAGATCTCTCGTAATTTTCGCCTCAAGGTCCCAAGATGCAACCCAGGCAACTTGAACCTGAGCCCACGTTGGGTAAGTTGGGCGGATTGAAATCTTTTGGACCGCTGATTGAGAAACGGCGTTGGCCCTTTGTCCAGAAAACTGCTCGGTGCCCATCGCATGCCTTGCTGCGACAGCCGTGGCCCATTCCAGAACAAGACCTCAGAGGTTAAAGCCTTGGTCAGGCGCCAAAACTGAGTCATGCGATCTTCATGAGACTCACAAGCGACCACTTGCTCAATCTCGGAAGCCTGAAAACCAGTAATGATGCTGAGGCAGACGGCTTCGTCTTCGGCAATGCTGGTGGAACGCCAGGCGAGTACATCGCTAAGCTCTCCGAGCATATTCTCTGCCTGATTCTCTAAATCTACACCTCCTCTGCCCCAAGATCCTCGGAACTTCATCCATTGCAGAGTCCAGGTGTCGTTGGTGTTGATATCGTACCAGAGCGCGTTGTCTAAGTCGAGAGTTCCGTTGCGTAGCTGAAACAAGGCTTTCCGGGCGAGCGCGCACTCCTGGAGCGTCCATAGACGTCGCATCCAGCCGCAATTGAGTATTCGAACCCACGCCTCTCGCTCTGACGTCTCATTGAGGACAAGATCCAGGAGATATTTGTCCAGTATCAAGACAATTTCCGCTTCTGAATACGTCTTTCTCATCAACATGATAGTTTGTCGTCGAAGTTCCCATGGCCTTCGAGGCACGCAGATTGTATCGATCCAAAAAGGAACATTCCCACTCGGGTATAGTGCGTCAATCATGGCACTCAATCTCTCGTACTGACATCTTGGGATGGAATTTTCATGGGGGTTTCCAAGTCCATCGGACCAAACATGGGAAATACAAACATATCTCTTCTCTGTTTCGGTAGAGATGAGCAGCAACTCGTTTGTCCTCTCCGTTTGAGTGCCACCCGAATGGACTTCAAAATCAGGAGCTTGGTGTCTCTGACCAGCAGGGCAAATTAACGGATAGTAGCCTCTTTCGAGGATTTGTTGTACCTGAAACTGGTCGGCGAACAAGTCATCACACCCGCTGCACCCCGAAACATGCTCAGTTCGATATGTCCTCCAGTCCACATGGTACGCAGTACACTTCCAGTCCTCACCCAGTTGAGAGACAAAGGCCGCAGCGTCCTGCATTTGCTCGAGGGGAATTCTTTCCCGACAACTCCAGTGGTCCCTGGTCGGCCCGGGCCTCTCCGAACTGCTGGCGAAGTATATCTCCGGGAGGCTCGCTATTGTATTCAGGCGAATGATCTCGATAGGGCACCAGCCATCGTCGAGCATTCTTCGGAACAAGAAGTTTGTCTTTGTGCTGCCGAGCCACTTATCTTCTCCGAGGATGCTGAAGTACGCACACAAAAACTCTCCCAACGCCGCTATAGACAAGCAAACTACGTCAAGAACATGCCCCTGGACCCCGAGCTCCATAACGCGAAGATTCCAATCATGCGCGCAATTAAGGACATCGCACAGCCCAGATTTGTCGAGCGGATTGGAATCCTCTCGAGGCACCAACGAATCTTCGGCTGATGCTGTTGGACCAAGAGGACCCGTTTCAGTGCTCTTTGCGGAGACTGAATGGTTGGTTATTTGGAGGATGTGATGCTTCCTCGGAGACAGAGTGCTGAGCCGATCCTCCAAGTCTCGAAGCGTCACGGTAGGCTGCTGGGGATCACTTGCGTCGACCCAATCGGCCTCGACATATCTAGGACCAAAAACTGTACTCAACAGCCCAAAGAATAGCCAAGACTGTACAAAGGCAGCTCTTTCGTCTATTGATCTTGAGGCCGAGCTCAATCCCCGGATATCAGCCTCGGACCAGCCTTTCCGGTTGGGGTAGGTCTCGAAGTGACCACCATCGTATTGATCAGCTCTCAGATACGGGACGGCAATGTGAGGATGCTTCGGTTCGTGAGGAAGCTCCAAATGGTCCATATTCCTTTACAAGCCCTGTGAATTGCCGATAGTAGCAATCAGCATCGCGAAATCTGAAATTCAACAGCCTGAGCCGCCTGGTGTGAGCTGAGGTTGGCCAGAACGAATCAAAAGCACGACAGACATCGGGTGTCGGGTGTGCGCAGCTCTAGCCAAGCGAAGTGGTCATTGGGCTGAGCCGAATGAGAGCGTCGTAGGAGCTCCCTCCGGCAATGATCTCTTCAGTGGGAGAAGCAGACCATGGCAATACAACTGCTGGCGCAGAAGGAGCGGCAGGTACTAGCGAGCTAGGCACCTAAGTATCTCAGGCACCCGGGGTCGTCAAGGATGTTAGGCTGTCCCACCTTTTAGCCTCGCGCCATGGATGTTAACAAACCAAACACCTCTTCGAACTCCTTAGCCACCAAGCCGAATTGAAAAATAAGTGGCGCACTCAGGGTCCTTCGCTATTAGAATGGAGGCGGCCTTCGTTGGTAATGAGCATTTCATTACCTTGGGGGACGAAGGTGCTCTAATCTTCATTGGCGCCATTAACTGTATTCGACATGGTGACCACTTCGCCTTAGTCGAGCCCCCTTTGGCTGTCACGGATGCGGCGTGTATTTTGCCCAAGATTGGAGACCCGGAGGCACACCTCTTGTCTAATGTATTCGACATCTGACTGGAGCGGTGCGATGCTATCCAGGAGGTGAGCATCCGAAGGTTGACCGTCACCCGAACTAACTGGTTTGGCTGACCTCCGGCAGGCTCGAGACGCGCTTCAAAAGGCGGGATTGGTCAAACAGGCGTCGAGGTTGAGAGACAAGAGAGTAGAATTCGATCCAGCCACGAAGAACTATCAGCATGGTACATGTTTCTTGATGATTTCACAATAAAAAAGGCCTCTGAACGCTTCCTGCGGAAAGCAGAGATACACCAAACCCCGGCGCTGTAGGAGGCGGCGCCATACCCTTCTTCGTTTGAGCGCCAGTCCCTCCAACAATAAAAATACAACTCGAGAAGACCGCCAGCCATCATCGTCAGGCTTATGATCAGATCTTCCAGATAATTAGATGTGTCGACATTTTGATCTCTCCGACCTCGGCGTTATTTAATATTCGGACAGAGTAATCCCATCAAACGATGAAATTTGCAGCATACAACGTAGGTCACCTAGATCCGCCAGTTGATACATCTTTCAACGTCATCGAAGGTACTCTTCGGATCTTGATCGCATGCATTGCTCGCCACGTGCTGGCATAGCGCGCTCAGAAATACGAAGTCGGATTCACACTCGGGACATTTATATCTGTAGTAGTCAGTCCACCGACTGACGTATGGACTTGTCACGAAGCTGTCGAAAATCCAACTGTCAATGTCGTCCCTATTAAGACCACTCTCGCAGTTGCCAGATTCGAGATGGATGATCATAGCGGAGAATTCAGAAAATTGGCGGAAGCAGCCCAGGCATTGAATGTCTGCAGGGAGATGGCTTCGCTTGTGCTAATGGTAGCAGTCCACGTCAGCTCGTCCCCAACGGGGTGGTGATTGAACTTAGATACAGACCTGCATCAGATTATTGCCATTTTCGAAATATTTGCCGCATTCAATACACATGTTGTGGACAGCGACGTCGTGGGATTCGAGTCGGTCTGAAGTGCGAAAATCCAAATGACAAGGATCACAAACGTTGTGGTGGGAGGAATTATCTAGATGAGTCCGGTATGCAGCAGATGAGACAAACAGCCTTCTGCATCGCTCGCACCATTCGTCTTGGTGGACCCGAGCATTTTGGCAATGATTTAAGGCGCCATGATAGGTGTTGAAGGGTCGATCACAGGGACGGCAAAAGTAGGTGTTATGTACACGGCAGATGTCGAGTTGATTTTCTCTGACCATGGTAATGGCAGCTTCGACCTGGAATTTCCAGAAGAGGGTCGCTGAGGGTCGCTGAGGGTCGCTGTGGATGATAGGGAGCAGTCAGGTCGGCATGTACTGGGTAGGAAAGAATGAAACCTGAAGGGGACTGTAGTATGTAGCTAGAAGGGTGGGGGAGAAAAGGGGCCGGGGAGCTGTCGTTTGTTCATCTACTATCCACTAGCCTCATTGGTCGCTAAGCCTCCGGAGACCCCCAAAGAGAGGTCTTGGCATCTTTTATTTCGACGCCACTGCAGAGGTTCTTTGTTCTTCCTCTACAATTTCTTTCTAGATGGACATGGCTCAATTCTTGGACAGAAATCACATGGATTTACACCCTGCGCCTGCCCCGAGGCCGATACAGGTATGCTGGACTCTCGGAACTAACGGATTGACTTCTAGCAGCCGGCGAACTGGTTAATCAGGAAACTTCCAAAACATTGGTTCTTTGGCCTCACCATCTTTGCTGGATCATCCACCCAGGTGTGGATGTCAAACATACGCCCGAAAGGTCTCCCTTTTCCTGATTGCAGAACGTCTGTTGTTGTTTTCTGCCCTTTGCACGCGAATGGCGAAGCCCTCCGATACACTGGGTCAGGCTGTGGTTGCTCGATTGATTCGTTCCACCCCCTATTTGGGAGGCTGAAACAGCCACATGGTACAGAGTGTATTTCTCCGTTGTCGCCTAAATACCTTGTACTCGCCATGAGACTCTGTGGCCGCCAGGTATGCCTTACAGATTCTGAATGGAGCTGGTTGGCTAAAGCTTATCGACATTTTATTGGCTTCCTTCTGGCGTCCTCGACCTCCTTCTTTCCAAATCCGATCACTCAGCCTGACCAAGTGCTCCCTGTTCCCTTTTGTGCAAAAAATCCTTTTGCTTTTAATTTCCCAATACGAGTTCGTGATGGTTCTTGTCACAATCGAATGGTATTCAGCCCTTTCTTCGGCGTCAAATAAAAGGCCAGACGCTTCCAGGAATCTTCTCAGTCTCTTGAACAGCACACACCAGTCACTCGTTCTCAAGTCGCTCACTCTTTGGTCTATTTATTCCAATTTCTTGTTTTGCATTGCTACTCGGTACAACATTTGCTGTTCCTGTGAAGATGTTTTCAAAAGGCTACGTGTTCAGTCTTTTGACGACGGTTTTGCTCCTGACCTCGTCGGTGAATGCATTCAACTTTTGGCCTCCTGCCAAATGGAACTTGCGGCCACTTCCAAACAAGCTCCCTCCTAGACCGTACTACTCGCCTTTAGGTTGGGTGCACAGTGAATTTTCTACTTCCCCACCCTTGTCCTCACCGTCCAGCCTCATCACAAATTCGCCTGAGTCTTCCGCCGAGTCCGCGACTACTGGATCGAGCATGCTCACCTCTTCACCGCAAGGCCAAAGCACTACGCCTATTTATGTCTCAGCTTCTTCAAGCTCCACTCCGAGTACTCAGTCATCCACATCATCTACTGCTGGGATTTCGACAACTTCAAGCATCCATGCTTACTCGAGAAACTCTCCAACCCTCAGCACCTCTCTCATCCCCAGCAGTACCCCAAACCTCAGCAGCACAATCGATACATATACCTCAATGACGTCCAGCATTGTGACCACAACGAGCTCTACCACGTCAGGCAGTTCTTCAACGTCCAGTACCACTTCAACTACGAGTGGCGCAGACACGTCCAGCTCTACATTGAGCACCGACACAATCACGGGAGTAACATACTCTGTTGTTACAAGCCCTACTTCATGTTTCGCTCTGCCGACCCCCACATCACTACTGAGTAAAATCCCCTACGCCGATGATGCTGGAACTGGATTGGATGGTCCAATTGACTTCTACTTCAACCCTGACAACTCACCAGCCGGTGTCCTTGGTGCCAGCGTGAATGGTTCGTACTATGCATACGATATCTCAGACCCTTCGCAGCTTGTCATCATCCTGCCAGAAGGTGAGCTCGCGGTCATAACGACCCAAGGAGTTACCATCTATGCGGCAGATTGCAGCTCCGAACTTTCAGTTGAAATTGACAACTTTATCGACCAGATCGAGCTCGCCAGCACTAACTCAACAGATGTGAGCAAACGCCACCGTTCACGGAGGTCGTCTCATCGCATGGTCAGGCGAACGGAAACCAATTTCGCGGCCGACATTGCATTGTTCGATATCTGTGGCAATCCGGACACCAGTTCTCCGGTGGTTTCAGTGGGCCAGTCGCCCTGCGCTCTGAACGCAGCCAACGGGGGAGATTATCTGTTTACCTGCCAGTACCCCGGGGCCAACAGCGATGAGGCAGCATGCGAGGCAACGGTGTCAAAGGATATTGGCTATATAACGGGCGGCCCTTTGGGCACTTTGACCAATCTTGAAGGTGCCGCAACAGTCCTAGCCATCATATTCCGCAGACAAGCTCTTGCTGTGATCGCTGCAATCTTCGACGCACCTGCAGTGGCTGCTGGTGTGGGCGCACTTGCACTGGCACAGATCATCCTCAACACCGTTGGCGCCGACAACATTGCATCGACAATATGTGGCATCATGCACAAGGACGAGGCATTCGTCATCTCTGTGGATTCTGGGGTTGAGATCGATAATATCGCCACCATCACGGCGGCCCCCATTAGCACGCTATCTGCCACAATCACTGTATCTGCCAACACAGATGCTTCTTCCACTTGCTCCACTTCTGCCACCAGCAGCCCGACTGGCAGCTGTGAAGGCGGTGCAACATGCGGTGGATACGTTGGCTGCGGTGACAACCCGGGCCTGGACATTGGTGAATGTTTCTGCGGTACAGACGCCGATGGAAATGGCAGCTGTTCTATTTCTGTTGAATGCGACGCCGCGACTGCATGCTCTACCAATGCTGACTGCGGCGGCGGGTCATGCATCATCGACAATTGCTGTGGATTCCCGGTCTGTCAAAGTATCTGCGGCAACGCTCCGGCACTTACAAAAAAGAACAGCCGTGGTTATGCTAACGGCACTATGTTTAGTCACGGGATTTGGATTAACGGAAGCTTCATGCCGAACGTGGGCTAGCATAGGCTATTCGGTTTGGCGCACTTTGCTCTCTTCATGGTCGAGAGTTTGGTTCTTCGAAGATGGGCTGGGGATTTAGAGAGTGATGGAGAAGTGAAGCAGCTTTTGGAGATGGTTCTGTTCTTCCTTCTGGCGAGTATGCCAGTTTTATTTCCTCTTCATCCGAGAGTCATCACTCTAGGAGTTTGAGTCCTTGCTGTATGGAATAGATAATGAGAACCGGATATGGACAGCAAGACAGCCTCGCTCGACGAATTCGTAGCCTTGCCCGGAGCTCGGATGCGGGGAAATTGAGGGGCTCCCGGAAAACCAGAGGCCCCAGTCCTCGAGCCTTTTTGGCGCAGCGAACGTCTCTTCCATCCACTCACTTCTCGACGCATAAATCAGCCCCAGAAAGACGTCATATATATGCGCCTGTAAACTTTCCCTCCGGTTCCCTTGACAGAACAAACCTTCACAGCTCCCAATTCGTCTGGGTAACCACCTCCTATCTCCCGCTATGGCCGCTCAAGTGCCAGCTGCGCTGAAGGCAGCTGACATTATCCGCTTCGCACACCGCGCGGCCCAACTCGAGAACCCCAAGCCTATCATAGCATATTGGTGTACGGGTCCTTCTATTCTCCTTCAACTCTCAATCGACGACTGACCTGCATGTAGGCGAATACTGGATCGTCAACCAAATCCTATCCAAAGGCCTGCACAATGCGGACCAAGAGAGCTTGGCCTACACTACAACATTGATGGACAAGCTGGAACAGGTACGTCTTGAGCTTCCCTAGTGGCAGTCCTTGCTGATATTCCGTTGCAGTTCAAAGCCGAACATGCCCAAGAACCGGCCGTGACCGACGATGTCGTTGGAAAAGCATACGTGGAGCAGTTTGGTCTAGAAACATTTGAAAGAGCAGACAATGCGGTGCGCGCAAACAAGGCTTCAAGGCAGACGGCAGACACTTTCCAAGCTTCGGCGACCTTTCTCGACCTGCTCCAGATCTGGGGAGCCGTCGAACCCGAAATTGCCGCCAAAATCAAGTTCGCAAAGTATCATGCCTTGAGAATAGCGAAGGCGTTGAAAGCTGGAGAAGATCCAAACCTGTCCAACCCGAAACTGCAAACTCCAAGTGAGGAAGCTCTCCCTGTTCTGGACCCGGACGATGCAGAGGTAAAAGCGTTAGAAGGAGGCAGAGAAGGCACGAAACCCAGGCAGCCCTCTGTCGTTGAAGTGCCCGACGAGGCCCACAAGATTCAGAGGAGCCTCGCGCAGAAGTCGCTGCTCGATGAATCCCTACATCCCTCGAGAGACACATCAGTGCCACCTCCTGCCGCTAGGCAACCTTCGGTCACTGACGTTCCTGACGAAGCAGATCGGATACAGAGCGAGCTTGCTCGACAGTCATCCATTGATGTATCTCTCCATCCCTCGAGAGCTCCTTCTGTTCCACTAGGGAATGACGTTTCTCCCTTGCCGGAACAGGATCCTGCTGCGTTCTACACCAATCGGGCCGAGCCTGGTGATATCTCTCCACTGGAGCCTCCCTCTGAGCGAAAACCCTCAACAGGAGGGAACTACTTCCCTGTGGTACCATCAGCTCCAGCGGAGCCAATTTTCCCATCGCCACCAACAACAGTGGGCGGGCCTGCGCCAGACTTGCCCTCTGCTCTTTCTGGCCTTGGGAAAGTTGACACTGATATTTCCCCAGCACCGTCAGAACCCTCCCTTGCATCCGCACGAGGCGAGCTCGGTGCCGCTCTCAATCAACCACCCCGTCACCAATCCCCCCCGCTTCCGCCTCACCGTCACGGCACTCCCCTTCAACAAGCCCCGACAGATCAATCTTCCCGGATCCCTCCCAACTTCCAACCACAGGTTCCGCAGCCTCAACCTCCAGCCAATCCGCCACAAATACGACAAGCCCGTGGTCCCGTACCAGGCATTCCCCACCAGCGGGAAGCACACAGGATTATACCAGCGCCATCGCCGATTCATCCTACGCGAGGAGTGGCAGTTCGACCTCCACAACCTCAACCGGTTAATGTCGAAGTCGATGAAGAGGCGATCCTGAAGGCGCAGAAGCATGCCAGATGGGCTATCTCTGCGTTGAATTTTGAGGATGTACCAACTGCGATTGAGGAGCTGAGAGGAGCATTGGCGTGTTTGGGTGGGACATGATCGAAAATGAAGTCTCTGTATTGTTATAATGCTGCAGTCGTGACGAAAGGTCACGAGAATCACAAAATTGGAACATCACGCTTGCGGCATAGATGAGTGGGATCGAGCATCAGTGTATGGACTGGAACCATTTCATGGCAGGCATCTTCCCCTGAAGCAACCTCTGCAAACCCACGGGAAACGTGGACACGAGGCGATCCGACATATCGCTAGGGACTGTAATCGATATATCACGGGCGCGCCAGCATAGTGTTCGATTTGATATTGCGCTCATCAGAAAGAAATCGGCCTCGGAGCCATCCGTCCCCGTCGCATCGCAACCGGCTTGAACCCCAAATTCCAAACCGAAAATCTATGCTCCATCCAATGGCGACGAGTCTTTGATCCAACAGCGACATCAGGGCTCGGATGACCTGGAACAAACTCCAATGGGCAGCCGCCCGACAACATAAATCCCTACAAAGCGCATTTTACTTCTACTTTACCCAGAGACCATCACCCAGCGCCACCCTAATTTTGTCCTGTCCTGTTGAACACCCCGGGGACACCGTTTAGCACAAGCTCAAAGGAACCGAGACAGCTCCAGGCGCCGGACAGATGGACGAAAGATTGGCGGATTCCAACGATCGAGAGTGGGGAAGCCCGGACGGAAAAAGTTGTTGCTCTGTGTATGTATCTGTGTTAGCACAAGCGTCAAGCGTCAAGGATCAAGTGTAAGCGCGTGAATTGTTGTGATATGATGGTAAGCAGGGTCCAGCATACAAGTACTCAAGCACGCAAGCACACGCGGAACAGAAAATCCATCTCGAAGAAAAGGGGCGATGACAAACAGGAATGATTCTGGAAGTTGAAATGAAATGCTCTTTTTTTCTCCGTTGGGTCCTCCTTTCTTTTCTCTCTTTCCTGTTTTTGTTCCTCTTTTTCTCTCTCTAATAATAAGTTCCCATGGCCCCTTTTCTCCGTCATGATTTCGTCAAAAGGTCATCTCATCCCGCTTTACAGCCGTAAAATGGAGGAGTAACGGCCGCCCCCATTGCATGGTCCATTATCACACTGAGGTTTTCGTTCCCGCACTGCAAAGTTTCGTATCCAAAGAAAAACGGAGGATGTGATGGGGAAGTGAAGTATCTCCGTCGTCGTCGCTCAGTCAAATAAATCTCCTGCCCTCCTCCTCACCCGCTTCTCCCTGACTGACTCGTCGAATAGCTCCTTTCCTTCGTTTCTCCCGCTGGTCCGATTGTACTGGTTGGGGAACAATTCTTTGACCTCCAGAGCGCGGCCCTTTATGCTCAGCCCTCCGGAGCCTTTAATGCTGAACCCTCCCGCACCTCCGCTCTCAGATGATCCTTTGATAGATAGACCGCCAGCGTTTCCGCCACTCGATGGAAACAATTCAACTCCGACGTTTGATGTCCCATTTCTCATTGACTTGGTGCTGTCGATCGAAATACTCTTTCTGGCAAACCTCTCGGCGAGGTTTTCTTCATTTTTGGCGTCCATGGCATGGCTTCTCCTGTGATTTGAGCGAGGAGAAGTTTGTGCGGCGGAAAGGAGATCGGCCTTCAAGCGCTTCGCAGCGGCGGTATTGGCACGATTGTTGGCCGCGTCGGAGGCTGATCTGAGTGGTGCAGGAGCTAGATCGGTCGACATCGAGGTATCTACATCCGAAGCTTTGTTGGGAAAGAGATCGAGTCTATCGGAGCGTAGACCACCACCGACTTTAGTATCTGGAACGGACGACGCGAACAGTTCTTTTCCAACGTTGGAGCGGAAACGATCACTGCGATCGCGATATCCTCTCCGTCGAGTCCGTCCGTCATCATCTGAATCTGAAATGTCAATTTCATCACTGCCGCGTGTCCGTGCTCCGGGACTAGCGCTCCGTCGTCTCCCCTTCGTGGCGCGTGAAAATAGATCTCGACCTCTTGCTTTATTGACCTCTGTGTCCGTTGTGGGTGCGTCATCGTACATGTTTGCCGAGAAAACCCCTGCATCGTCGCCATTCGCACGGTCATTATCTCTCCTTCGTCTGTGTAGTTCGCGGTCGTCAAATCTTCTGCGTCTGTAATCACCCCGGCTATTCTCAAATTCTTGACGCATGCGTTCCGTGGGATCTTGGTCGGGGTGCATGAGGTAGTATCTGCTGGCATCCCTCGCACCTTTCTTCTTCCTATCTCCCTGCTGAGAGACGCGAACCACAAGCATGCTGCCCGGCCTGCTAGCCAATTGTTTCGCAGCGCGCTGTTCGAACGGGTTATTCGTCAATTCTTCAACGGTGATGGGGTTTGCGAGGAAAGCCAGATGCGCTTGTTTCGCAGTATCGTTGTCATTGAAGCACATGTTCGCAGAGGAATCGTCAATCCACTGGACATGTACATTATCGCCGACTTCGCTAAAGTGGTCGTGTACAAAGGCAAGAATATCGTTCGTGTGCATTTCGTCAACGCCGCGGATGTGGATTTTGTTCCATTGTGGCTCGAGTGCCGGATCTTCGGTGTAGATGGCTGGGATGAGGTTGGAGGAATCGGTAGCAGCAAGCGTGCCGGAGGGAACAAATGAGGGTTCTTCGCCTTCCTGTGCAGGTGATGAGTATGGGGATAGGTCTTCCTGCTTGGTAAGGGAGATATGCGAGTGATCGTACTTCGAGTTGAAACTCGTCATCAAGAGGCGGGCCTTGATCATCCATGTCCATGTCAATGTCAATATCCATCAAATCGGCGTCCTGCGCCGCGGTGGACGCTGCAGATTGCATAGCTAGAGCCATCTTGCGCGCGCAGGAAATCGTAGTAGGAACTGCGAGCGGCCAGATTCAGAGTACGGTCCGTCCAAAGAAGAAACTTGACGGGTGAATGAAGGGTCAAGAGTGATGGTGCATGATTGAAGGTGACACGCGAGGCTGTTACGACCGAGGATGGAAAAAGCTGCCAGCCGAACGACTTCTGCAATAAGACCCAACCCGGGTGGTAAAGTGACGTAAATGATAGGATTGAGGATATGAAAGGTATGCGGGTGATATAATACAGATGGAACCAAGAGAGAGGAATATGACGGCAAGCCGAGATATGTTTGATATTACATGGTGGGAAATACAGGGCTCAGAGCAGCTTCAAGGCTCGAAGTCCCAAGGCTTCCGACATCATTTCTTGGATATCCCCGATTTGCCAGAAAAGTGACGCTGCTTTTCGAGTGAGTCTCCTCACCACTGCAACTCCGCATTTCTCTCCCCCTCGCCGTGCAGCCGACTCCGAGTAGTAAATATTTCAGTCTGACAGCTACTTTCCGCCTTCTACAGCAATATTTTTGACAGTCCCTCTCGTAATTTTTGTGTCAGACAGACTCGTAATTTGTCATTCCACTCCCTCTCTTCACCCTCAACACATCGCAAACCTCGGATGATGCATTCCTATATATATCCAGGCAAGGTAAGTTGTGGCAAGGCTCCTGAAAGAAAGGATTGCGTATTCCTTGTTGCGCCTTAGGTAAGAATCAAACAGTCTCTGCTTTCCCAGAAACAATGTCCCATGCTTGATCGTATTGCTCCATGAACGCCCTACGAGCATTGCGGCTGGTCTCCTCTACGCGTCCCTATCTGCGGAACGCCATTCATCCTTCTTTCAACATGTCGAGCAAGAGAGGCATCTCCATAAAGCGGGTGGCCGGTTCAATAGGCGCCGAGATCCACGACGTCAACCTCAGTGATTTCTCTGAAAACCCAGGCATCGTCAGGGAGATCCGGGAGGCCCTCCTGCAATATCAAGTCATATTCTTCCGCAATCAAAACCTAGAGCCCAAAGCATACCTCGAGTTCACCTCCCACTTTGGCAAACCCGTCGAATACCCCTTTGTGCGCGGCATCGATGGGTTTCCCGAAATCATTCAAGTGCTCAAACAAGAACACGAGATCATCAACTTTGGAGGCATCTGGCACTCGGACACCTCTTACTTCGAGAAGCCGCCGATGGGATCGGTGTTGATGGCCAAGGAAGTCCCGCCCTATGGTGGTGACACGCTATTCGCGAATCAATATGCAGCCTACGATTCCCTCTCCGAAGGACTCAAGCAAACACTCTCCACCTTGAAGGCAGTGAGTACCTCGGCCAAGGCTGACGCCAGCAAGACCCGTGAAGACCGTATCCGCGACTCCGGCAACGCCTCAGCAAATTCTACGCTAGAGGCAATCCATCCCGTCGTCAGAACACATCCCGAGACGGGGAGGAAAGCCCTCTACGTCAACGTGGCGCACACCTCCCACTTCGAGGGCTGGACGGAGGAAGAATCTGCTCCGCTGCTACAGTACCTGTTTCAGCATCAAGTGAAGCCGGAATTTACATGCCGCTTCCGCTGGGAGCAGGGCAGTATCGCCTTCTGGGACAATCGGTGCACACAGCACAACCCGATCAATGATTATCATGGATTCCGCCGGAGGATGCTGAGGATTACCTTGGAGGGAGACCGGCCTGTATAGAGGCCAAAAACGGCCTGTAAATGGAGCGCACGACGAACGGCTGACCACAGTGGGCCCCCACATGGTTTGAGACTGATCTGTTGGATGGATGGATGGATGAGCAGAGAATAGCCGCTGTTCATGAAGAAGAGGATAAGGTATATGTACATGGTTCTCGTTCTAATTGAAAGAAGTACACTGCTCAGTGTACCTGCGGAACTTCCCACTGCAGACTAGACCAATCGCACCTGATATGCTCACCGAACACGCCCAATCCAAAACGATCTATACCCATTTCTTTAATCCCCATTCAGATTTCATGATATCTTTCCTTTTGGATGCTCGCCAATATGCTATTACTCCTCTCCTGGCCGTCCGGCGTCGTGAACATCAACCGATATGCAATGCGATGCAGCCTTGGCATTCTTTCACGCAGCGCAAACTTTCTGTGATGGTCGGAATCCTTTCGTCACGGCATTGACCGGTTCAGATTCATCGTCGCTGTCTTCGTCTCGGTCTTTTCGCTTGAGGGTCTGACGTTGGTTGATTGGTTCCTCGTCATCGCTCGGGATGGCATGGTGTGACTCGCCTTCGTCGGAGGAGTACTGAGAGCGTCGATGCCTAGTGTACTTCCCAATGCGAGATTTCATGTTTGAAGAAGCGGCCCGCGGTGTCTCGCGCCGTTGTGGCGATGAGGACAAAGACTTCGATCCGGACTTCTTGCCTTGCTTCGATGTCGCCAGCGGCGCTTTCTTGTTTCTTCGTTCGTCAAATTGCGAGCGAGCACGGCCCACGCGGTTCCAGAAATTCTTGACAGCACTGTAGCCAGTTCTTGTGACTCCATCGTAGACTCGCATCCGATGTAGGGCTTCTCGAAATCGTGCTTCCCCATTAAGCTTTCGCTCGCTCTTGATATTGAGCATGTGGCCGATGCACGCCTCTTCTTCCCATAGTGCCCAGGAGCGTGTCGGTGGCCCGAGGCGAGATTCAGCGACAAGGTGTACAGGGGCTGGGTATGGCATCAGCTCCTCCTCCTCCCCGTCGTCGCCATTGTCATCGTGTTCGCCATCTTGATCAGCTCCGTTGTTGCGGGCGGGTGAAGCGGGGCTACTGTTGGAAGGTGTCCCAGGCCCAGGCTGAGGAGAAAGCCCGCTGGAAACGGCGTCCTCATAGTCACTGCCATAGCCGTCATCGCTCTCGTCATCGTCCTCCTCGTTGCCGACTTCATCCAGTTCTCCCCCTTGTTCCTCCTTTAGTTCTTCTTCCACTCCTTCGTCATCCACGTACACGTAGCCCCTATCCCCTTCATCAACAGGCTCCCATGCGACCTCTTGAGCAGCGTCGTCTGATCCCTTCAAGACCGCTGGTCCACCTGCAGTGGAACCAGTCACATTCTTGAAGAAGGCCCCACCCAGGGCATCTTCGTCTAGCGCGAAAGTGCTGCCAAAGGCGTCCCATAACCCAGGGCGTCCTCTCATGTATCTGGAGAGGGTGTTTGGATGGGCGTCGAGATACTCGAAAATTTCGTTGTCATTGAGAGGGAGTATTTGGACGATCGGCTGGCAGGTGTTCGCTACAGCGTCCAAGAAGTAGGACTCGCTGGCATCGGTAAATGCCATCTTGATTGATTGCTTGCTTGCTTGAGAGACGAGAAGGACGAAAAGGAAAATTGTTTGCTTTTGATGTAGTGGTAAAGGTGCCGCAGAGGTGCATGGAGTATTTGAAAGGAGACGGGGAGAGGTGGTAGGCGCAGAGTGTTGAGGGTATATATATCCCCATAACAGAGCCCGGGCTTGAATACTAACCATGGATCTATTCAGGTCGTCTGAACGAGTATCTTGACATATTATGCTCGAATAGACTCATTGATCCCTTCAACGGTGGTGATTGGCTTGCAGCAGCTGAATATGAATCGACAGATGCTGTACCAATAAAAACATGTGACATGCAGTGAATCGCCATAATCTATTAGTGACAATAGAAAACGAATGAATGCAAGGCGACCAAGCATTATCAATGTTCTGCCATACCTTTTTGTCCATGGTTCAAAGCATTCAATAACATGAGACGAATCGGGCAGCGGCAAGGCTCGCAACCAAGTCTAGAAGTATTGATTGACCGATGCCGGAAACCGTTTCACCGCGGTCAACTCCAGGATGAAGATGAACAGGAGCAAAACGGCGACTTGGAAGATATCACGCTGACGTCATAAAGCCCACCGTATATTCTCAACTCACCTGTAGCTTCACTACGGTGGAGTGTCTGGCCACTTTCATCCTCCTCCCGCGTTGCTGTCTTGCGATCCCGTGCGTCTCCTGCTCTCGCTCATGCACAAAGTCAAAGTCAACCAAGCCAGCCATGCCATGGCCCAGGCCGTGGTCATCCTCGACAAAGGATAGGTCTGACTACCAGGGATCTGTCGCCGAGAGAGCCACAGAATCATGGAAGTTAGAAGCAGCTGAGACCATTCAGCAAGAACCTTCCAAATCCGTCCCTTCACAATTCAGAGCCTTCACTCAACCCGAAACAATCCTTGCTGCAGCTGCACTAACAACAGCTTCCATTGGCCTATACAAATTCTACACGTCCTATCTCCGCAGAATACCGCAAGCGATGCACATCAGTCCTGGGTTTTTTCGGCGGAGAAGCATCGTGGGCCAAGTTACGAGCGTGGGAGATGGAGACAATTTCCGAATGTATCATACGCCCGGGGGCAGATTGGCTGGTTGGGGTTGGTTTCCTGGGAGGAACGTTCCAGCAAACAAAAAGGATCTGAAGGACCAGACGGTAATTTGGTGTACTCCATATCCAAGAGACCACTGGAACTGATAAGGTGTTCAGATACACGTCCGTCTTGCAGGAATAGACGCCCCTGAACTTGCTCATTTTGGACGACCTGCACAGCCATACGCCCAAGAGGCGCTTGAGTGGCTCACCGCGTATATCATGGGTAGGCGGGTTCGGACCTATGTCTACAAGGCAGACCAGTACAGTAGGGTGGTGGGCACTGTCTATGTCTGGAAAGGGCTTGTACGGCGCGATGTCAGCCTGCAAATGCTTCGAGCAGGCCTTGCTACCATATACGAAGCGAAGTCAGGAGTTGAGTTTGGCAGGGCAAGAGAAGAGAGGTACAGAAGGGCGGAGTGGTGGGCGAAGGCCAGGAGAAAAGGCATGTGGGCTGGAAACAGAAAAGACTACGAAAGTCCGCGAGAGTACAAGACCCGGTATGGGGTTGGAGCTCCTCAGGATGACACGAAGCAATGATGGGAGGTATGAAACCGTGTCTGCTTTCGAGCGAGGCGTTGTCGGGCAGTAGGTGCGGATTCCCAAACGGTTCAGGAACAATGCGTTGCACTCAGCCTGACCTTGCTTTCTGCCTTGCTGCTCCCGTGTCCATCTCGCCAGGTTACGTCGTAAGGTTGGGGGGCATCACGTGACAATGCCGGATTGATATCGCCTTAGTATCTGACTTCAATCTTTCTGCCTTTTTATCATTAAGACTCTTACCAGAAATGCCTGCCACAGATTCGTCCGCAGTCATTGTTGCCCGCTTTCTGAAAGCAAATCATTACAACAAGGTTGGTTATGGCTACAACAAGCTCTAGATGCGGAAGTGAATGTCGAAACTGATTAACTCAGACTCTCGAAGCATTCCTCGCTGAAGCAGGGCTTCCCGACGAAGCGGCAATTACTAATCCCGGCGACTGGACAATAGAGAAAATTCTCGAGGAGAAGAAACAGTATGACGCCAGTCTCGCCTTTGAAAAGAAAGGCGATGATGCTGATGTCGGTTGGTTAATACCAGCTCCCTCCAAGGCGGTTGAGCCTGAGGGGTTCCCTATCACGTCAAACATCCTGTGCGTGAGCGGATCACGCAGCAAAGAGAACGAAGAGGGGGTTGTCTTTGTCACTGCTGCGGACCGCTCATGGGCCAATGTTTCGGCCACACCGCCATTTACGCTGGCAGGCTCAATTGAGAATGCCCACGGAAGTCCGATTTTATCCATCAGCTCTCTTGACGAAGGATATGTCTTCTCGACTTCCATGTCAGGGCAGTTAATGCTACATGATTCACGGGGTCGATTGCTCGATAAAGTACGCGATCATCTCAAGTACGCGGTGCAGGTGGTCTCGGGATATACTCGACAGGGACGATGGATTGTGGCAACGGCGGGTTGGGATCAAAAAGTCCACATCTACGCTCCTGAGAATGAACTCGCTAAGAATTTCCAACCCAGCACCAATTCAGACATTGTTGCCGGCGATCCTTTGATTCACGGACTGCTTCGCGATCCCATCCACACCATCACAATGCCCACGAACCCAGAATCTATGGTCCTCCTTCGAAACCCAGACACTGATGATCTCTACCTTGTTCTTTCCCGACGCGACTCGACGTTCCTGTACTACTACTGCATTACACCTACGTCTGATGAGTCTTCTTCGTCTCGAGGCAGCGAAATCACGTACTCGGTTCAAGAGACTGGTAGGCAGAACCTCGCTCCACACTCCAACGCTTGGATCGCGTTCACCCCTTCCTGTCTGGCCATGTGTCCCACAGATCCCTCTCTCGTGGCTGTCGCGACGTCTCACCTTCCACATATGAAACTTCTGATTGTCCGACTACTCTTCCCCACGTCCTCCTACAACTCCACCAATGCCGTCGCCATGTACAACGAGTCAGATTCGCAAACGCACGTCTCCCAAGCCCGCGCCGCCCTCGCGCTGCAGGACCGCGAAGACGCCGCAATAAAACTGCACGTGACCACGATGGCTCCTCAGACTCCTTACTCTACGCCGCAAGTCGTCTGGCGACCTGGTGGGAAAGGCGTGTTTGTGAACGCGGACGACGGAGTCATCCGAGGTCTGGACACGCATAGCGGGAAGGTTGTGGCCATGCTCAAGGGACATGACGTCGGGAGTAAAGTCCGGACATTGTGGGCAGGATGGGAAGCTGGTGATCCAGGTGTGAACGTGCGGGGGAAGGGGAAGAGGGAGGTCCTTGTCAGTGGTGGATTTGACAAGAAGGTGTTTTTCTGGACGGTTGACATTGCTTAGGTGCGTGTTTCTAAGCGTTTCTGAGACCGGATGTCGGAAGAGTCATTGTCGATTCGTGAAAGGTATGACGTGATAGACAGCCCCATCTCAGGTTATACAATGTTGCAATCCAGGTTCTGTCTTCAAGGACGGACGGCGTTTGCCCCCATCTCTATATTTTGACTCGGTTGTTCGCAGCTAGTGCCCCGATGGCGAGGGATGTCCGAGCCCCATTCTAGCATGTCGGCGTCGAGTATCTCTTGGGCTGCGCTACGAACGTGTCTCGAACATGCCCTCAGGCTCTGATAGCCGATCTGTGCAACGTATCGCCAGCCCCACGCAGGCACACCAGGCCTGCCATGTACCAGATACTCAATGTTTCCGTCTACGACTCCCTTTTGTCTGAACTTCTCTCGCTTCGCGATGCATCAACACAGGACCACCGGCGCGGAGGCGGACGGGATGTGCTCGTCGTGAGGGGCTTAATGGGGCAAGCACACGTGTTCCAAGACGCAGCGAGTGGTGCAAAGAGAGGCCTGACAGAAAAGGTGGTGAGGTCCTGGTTCGTGTCCGCTTACTTGGTCCTCCGTCATTAAAGCCTGATAAGCTCTCCGCATGAGAGCTCTGTGGCGGGGTAGGGTATGTATACGATGTTTCCTCAGGACCTTATAACCCTTCCTGTACCCGCAGAACGCGGCACAACCTAGGGTAAGGGACGTCTGCTGAGGGAAGAAGAATTTGAAAGCATACATCGCGTTCGCCTGGGGCATTGTTCGAGGACGAGGTCTGGTGAAAGCGGCGAATTCTCGCAAGGCTCGACGGTCTCGTCTCACTAAACTAGTCCTTGCAATGTGTGTCTACGAGGATATCAAACTCTAGCAGAATGTCTGTGTCTTGCACCTGTGGGGTTCTGACCATACCTCCTGAATTTTCAAATGAAGCCGTCTATCTTCAATATCTCACGCCTGACGAGGCAAGGCAAATCCACAAACAGTTCTACGTTCCCAGTCTCCGCCCTGTCCTATGGACCGGCATGCACAAAGGCGTGGCGCAACAGTGGGCCGACAAGCGCGGAATGCAGACATTAACCACGGCCATGGGCCCACTAATGCAGACTGACAACCCCTCCTGTTTGAGATTGAAGAAGTCAGAGAAGGCCTGGAGCAAATACATGAAAGGAGCTTCGGCAATTTTTGCGCAGTATGCCATCCAGGGCGAGGTGGCTACGGTGCTCTCGCCGCCTCCTCCAGAGCGGTTCAATCCGTCTGGTTTGACCAATTTTCAATCAATCGAAGAGCCCATCTTGAAAGGGCAGTTCGGGGGCCCTGCTGTGGCGCGAATCGAATTGATCCACCCGGGAGTTCCAGGGGCGGAAGACTTTCGATACGAATTCTGGCCTGTCGATGAAGCATCCTTGTGGATCAAACAGTTCGGTACGATTGCTGTGGAGAAACCACTTTGGAGAAAGGTCAAATCGCGACCTACTCAATCGTCATTACAGGTCACTATCCGAGAAGCTGTGAGTGATCGCAACGCAGAATTGAGATCGTTCCTGGTGCCGTGCAGAATACATGGAGAGAGGTCGCGCGGCTCTCAATCGACCATGACGGCTGTGAAGGAAAACTTAATACCCGCCAAGTTAGCAGGGAAGAAGGTAGCTTTAATTGCCGTGACAACGGCAGCGAAGCCGAAGAAGGTAAAGAAGGCGAAGCCAGTACCTATGGAACCGGTAGGGAAAGCGGGGAAAGAGACCGCTTCAGAGATGATAAAGACGAAGAAGGCCAAGAAGTCAAACAAGGCAGATCCGACACCTGTAAAGACAACAGCAAAAGGGATGAGAGCCACAGGTACACAGGAGAAGAAGGGGAAGCAGGAGAAGAAGGGGAAGGGGAAGGGTAAAATGCAACCAGTGCCCGTACAAGTACCTGGAAAGATGACCAATATCAGAAATCCACCCAAAACAGAGAAGGCCGTCAAGTTGTCGCAAACGGCAACAGCAGCGCACAAAGGCCAAAAGAAAGGCCAAAAGAAAGGCGAAAAGAAAAGCAGTGTAAAGCAGCCAAAGTCAGGAAAAATCTGAACCTGAATACGTACCGTCCAATTGTCCTTCACAGTTCATCGCTGAATCAAGGTTGTCTGTCCGTTCCAAGCAGTACATCTCTTAGGTGAGATATCGTGATCCTTCGAGCATCCAGAGAACTTTCGGCTTCTGCATGCAGAACGCATCTCACAGGACGAGAGAGCACATTCGGCAGCCATCCAAGTCCACGGTTATCTTCGCCGTCATATTCATCATAATATCATCACCGACCTTACTCGAATTTATCAGTCCACGGTGTCAGTCGCAGGATCTCATATTGGCCAGGTTGGCACTATAAATTCTTCTTCGCATTGGATCTCCTTGACTTCCTGAGTATCTTGATTGCTCTGGTTTGTTCGAGGCCGGCTTCTACGAACTGACAGCGGTTAAGGAATTTCTCATCAGGACGCAAAGATTCCCACCTTGACCTATTGCATCTCCCATTCATTTGGCGGCACTTCGGTTGCTAAGCTAGAATGTCTGAGAGGAGGAACGCGGGGCTCCGGCGATGGAGCTCAATAGCCCATGTTTCGCCCCTTGTTCCGTCAGTTGAGCCACTTTTTCACCCGAATATGCCTCCTCCAGTCGAAATGTCAAGTCAACATCTATGGACGGTGCGAGGCGGAACTGCGCCGAGCGCTGAGGCATCGATGGACTCCCTCTTTACCGCGTTGAGGAAGACTTGATCCTTCATTGTAGAGACCGAGTCTCGCCGCCACCGCCAAGTATCGAAGGTCTGATAGTGGCTTCAAGCAGCTTGATCGATAGGACAAAGAAGAGTAGCAGGGGATCACCTGGACGAGCTTGACGCGCGTCTTCGGAGGAATCTGACATCCCGAGTGCGGTGTCATTTGAGTCATTTGAGTCATTTGAGTCATTTGAAACTGGATCCACTTCTACATAAACCTCGGGCCACCTTCAAGGGGCGCTGCTGTCCAGGCACATGCAACGATGCTTCTGGGAGCGAACCATTCCTTTCTATATTTTTGTGATTAAGTATCTGAATGCGGCGTTGAGGTCCCCTGTTGCTACCTCCTCGAATCTCTCTGTCAGGCCGAAATGGATACTACCGAAGGTGAATTCACCACCAAGGATGGCACGAAGTTGTACACCAAAACATGGAAGGTACGGACCCAGCCGGAAGCGCCTCCCTGTCACGAATCAACCAACTCATCTCGATGCGTTGTTGATGGATATACCTACAGTATCTCTCTGACCCTTGCCATTGCCCAAATCTAGCCCCGAAGTGATGCAGTCCAGGCCGTTTTGATCTTCCTTCATGGATTCTCCGATCATATCAATGGTATATTTGACCCGGCAACGCATGCGGCTTACTGGGTGACTTACATCCTCTAGCCTACTACGACCTCTTTCCCACCTTGAGCTCTTCGCCATTCAATGTTGCAGTCTACGGATTTGACCAACGGGGCTGGGGCAGATCATGTCATAAGCCTGCAGATAATGGCAACACTGGCCCAACAGCGATGGTCCTGTCCGACATCCACGACTTTGTCCTCCATGTGGCATCACTGCCGGAAACCCAAGGCAAGCCATTCTTCCTGATGGGTCACAGCATGGGTGGAGGCGAGGCTCTGTGCTACATGCTTTCCACTTCTCCAGACTTTTCGAACCGTCCGGCGTTCTCAGGCCTTCTCCTGCAGGCGCCTTACGTGGAAATGCATCCCTCGAACCAACCATCTTTCTTGAAGGTTCAGGCAGGAAAGCTAGCCGCCATAGTCCTGCCGCACACGCAGCTCAAACAAAAGCTGAGCGCGACATATATGTCCCGTTCCGAGAAGGTCTGCCAAGACTGGATTAATGATCCGCTGTGCCACGATACCGGCACGTTGGAAGGACTCAAAGGACTTTTGCAAAGAGAGGCAGAACTTTCTCATCTCTCCCATGGCCGCACTGTCCATGGCTATACAACCAAATCTCCTTGTCCGATATGGTTCTCCTTCGGCACCGGCGACCGAATCTTGTCGTACATCGCAGCGCAGCAACTCTTCAACGTCCTGGAGGCCCCCAACAAGGACAAAACGTTCAAGTCATATCCCGATGCCTATCACAAGCTTCACGCTGAGCCCGACGGAGTTGGTGAGCAGTTTGCGAAAGATGTGGGAGAATGGATCCTGGCACGTGGCAACAAAGAGGCTGAAGTCGTTCAGGTTGGTCAATCACAATCCGATCTGAAGGCGGACGGTGGCTCATAGGTGACAGAAGCCGAAGCTATGATGGAGACACTCCCGAGGATATTTTCATCAGACCACAGGACTGCCTGAGTTGTGCCTTCTGCGCCCTCAATTCTGGTGCGGAAGGATGGGTGAAAGGGGGGGTTTGCGTCTTGGGCAACTGACGAGGCTGGTTCCTGCAGCTGACACTTGCACATGGAACCAATTGGCGCATGATTTCTGTCATGAATGACGTTTGGATTACATAAGAAAGGCTGTCTTTCCCAATTCATACTAGCGCAGCATCAAGTTTGTGTACTGGCCTCGCACTGGCCTCGTGCGCGATTGTCAACCCTGCATCTCTCCAACAACCCATTGTTCAGCTGCATGCTCTCTGCAACACTTCGCGATCGATGACGTCCATCACATAGCCAATGCATTGGTTCCAACCACTCGCAAACAGCATTGCAGACATGCCAATCCCAAAAGATGATCCCACGACGTGCTCAGCCTTGCCTGACTTGGTCGTTACACCGTCCGCCTGACCCACACAACTGGTCCGGTGGGACATTCAGACGCTCAACTTTGGTGTCTTAAGACCTTGACAAAGGGCGTCTCAGATTTTGCATATGCATCACAATGCCCGTCCACAATACTCAGCACTCGGTGAAGGATGGCTCTTCCCACGGGTAGGCGGACAAGGAATTCAGCGATCATGGGGAGATTGTGTTTGCCTTGTCTCAAAACTCCTTTATACTCCCTGTTCAAGACTGGAAACCTAAGCAAACCGTAAGTGTCTACGTTTGAGTCCTTTGTTGCTGCTGTGTTTCCCAACAATCAGAATCTCCAGCGTTTAAAGCCAATCCATCACCGCAAATATGACATCCCACCATGATTGCCATTGCCCGCATTGTTCCACCAGTTCCAGCAAACGCAGCAAAAGGCAGCAACCAGTGCATCATTCAGGAGAACAAACGGTTAGAGTCCTCAAAGTCTCGGCCCGCGATATTTTCCCTTTCGTCAAAGTATTTGATGCTCCTGTCCGTTTCGCTTCCAGAGTAGTCCACAACATGAGTCCTTTTTTACGACTTGAAAGGACTCGCGCTCCGCCATACGAGAGGGGCTGGAGTTACGTGGAGCGCAGAAATGGGCAGCTCTGTCTCGTGAGAAATAGGAAGGATGTGCTTCGGATACATCGCCCGGCCAAGAAGAGAGCACCACCACCTAGAGAGAGCGAGAGACAACCAGAGAGAGAAGTGATCATTGTGCGTGACGAGGATCTGCCGGCCATCGGCCGGCATCACCGTGTTCATCCAAGGGGAGACAGACTGTTTGTGGATGTCTCTCAAGAGAGAGCCGAGCGGCGAGGGTCAGACGACCCCCGCGATACATTTCCACAACCGCGCCCAAGAATCGAAGTCCGCCGTCCTCTGAACGCCACTCCACCGCCCTCTCCAATGTTCGAAGCACCCCGCCCGGAGGCATTCCCCTACCGCATCGTGCAGAAAATCCCCGTCGAGCGGGCTCGCCTTCGTCGCGTCAGACCTGTCCAGGTCGTAGACGACCCTCTTCAGCACGTCCTGCCCGACGACGACGAATGCTACGAGGAACTCTTTGATTCAGCCGACTTGCCCGATAGGGAACCGAGACCTTATCACATCCCCGAACCCGAGAACGCCGTGTGGGATGAGGACATGAATGCTTGGGTTGTTCGGCGCGCCCCGAAAGTGAGGTTTTCCTGACGCTAAAGACACCAACGCAACGGACAGACCGGACATTCAGCCCCTGATACTGTGAGATGGACACCTCCACCAGACAATGTTGCTCGCTTCATCACTATCACTTGCAGGCACGGCTTGGAAGAATAAAGGGAAGAAAGAGAGAGGAGAAGGGGGCGAGGGAGAGGGTGAGGGATGAGCTTCAGTCTTTCGTTTTCTGGCACGTTGTGTTGCCCGATCGATTCGAGACAGAAGCTGGGCTAGGCAGGTGGGTAAGAGTTGTTCAGTGGTTGGTGATACGGAGAATACGGAAATCCATCCTTCACGGTTTTGCCTTGGGGGTGTATTACTGCGCGTTGTGGAACTTTCTTGGAGGGTTACCGAGGTGTCGTTGCTGCTGTAAATCGATTTTTTGCCTTTTTCCTGGTTTCTTTTCGTGCAGGGAATAATATATCTTCTATCACTCTTAGGTTCCCCCCCCCTCCCCTTTTCGACCGCCTTGAATTGAACCTTGGTTGACGCACTGGGACCCTCTTTGCTTCCCTTTTCACTCAGTCTTTACAAATCAGCTCGTGCTCGGCTCTCTTGAGTTGCAAGCCATTCCTATTCGCCATCCTGCTCGATTGACTATTCTGCATCCCTCTTTTACTCCTCCAGGAAGCCCTCCACCACACTCCAGAACTCCTCGGGTTGCTCCACCCATGGCATATGCCCACACGGCTCCAGGATCGCCAATTTACTCCTCTGGACACCACTGGCAATTGCTGCGCTGACCTCCGGCGCTGCGGCGCGATCCTGCCTCCCGGTGAGGACCAGCGTCGGGGCCGTGACCTTGTGCAACTCCGCCGCTTGGTTCCACTTGGCGTTGCCGTCTCCAGGGGCGCCTTCTCCCGGCGCAGAAGCTGAGTCCGCAGCATAGTACGAACCGTAGGCCCACAAGTTAGGCTCGCCAGTCCATTGCTTTTCGAACTCGGCCGGTCCACCGAGATCTGGGAGCGCAAAGTACGTAGGGAGGATCTTCAGGATGAACTGTTTGAACTCCACATCATCCGTGGGCAGATTCTCGAAGAACGGTTTGAAGGCTTCCTCGAAAAAGGACCGGTCCTTGCGAGCATAGCCTAATAGGTCGGAATTGGAGGCGACTAGCTTTTCCACCCTTGATGGATAGGCAATCGCGTAACCAAGTGCGATGGTGCCGCCTGATGAATGCCCCATGACACGGATCTTCTCGAGACCCAGGTAGGCGCGGAGGGCCTCGAGGTCGTCAACGATGTGGCGCGAGGACATCTCTTGAGGGGACGACGGACGTTGCGAGTCATCGTTGCCGCGGGGCGATGGGACAATTACCGTGTACTTTGACGAGAGACGAGAGAAGGCGTTGATATACAGCTCGGCGCCGACGCCCCATGGCGCAGGGTGGATGATCAAAGGTGGGAGACTAGACGAGTCGGCGAGGACAGTGTAGTGAATTGTAAGATTGTTGACTGTAGTTCTGTGCTTGCCTGGGGTGAGCGGTGAGTATGACATCTTTTCTGCTTGGCACGAGTCGTGCTGGCTGGAAGGGAATAGGGGAAAGATTGAAAAACCTAGGACAACTGAAGCATTGTACAGCACGATGGAGAATTGGGGTCTTGAAGCCTCTCAATACGAGGACCATAGGGGTGTAGGAACAAGTAGTAGTTGTTGTACTGGAAGACATAATCGGCGAGGCGTAAGCGGCCTCGGCGAGAGTGACCTTTGTGGAACCTCGTGAACTTGTTGTGTAACCTACGTAGGTAAGCCGCCAACCAGAATACGAAGGGATTCTCGATCATGCAGCCGCGCCGAAGCCCACAACAGAGTCCCCATATCCAACAGACGTTTGCCTTGGCCTTCGAGTTTGCATTGTTGAATTCGGGGAAAGCTTCAGGCGACCTGCTAGGTCATGATTTGCGCATGTCGTGGGGCCAGAAAATGCTGAAACGTTGTGATGATACTTCAACGCAGTACTAATCCGAAGGATTTTTCTTTGGCCAGTAATTGAGTCTGCCGTGGTATTAGAATGTTGGTCAAAAGTAATGGACGCGCGCAGTTTCGGCTGGTTCGTTGTGTTAAAGAGATGGGAGCAGACCTTATGGACTCTGGTCTGTTCACTCTAGACATACTCCAGTCTTCCTGCAGATGCCATGTGAGTCGGGGCGCTCCGCGTCATTCGAGGGAAATGTGGCCGTGATTGAGCGTAGGATTCTGATCAGCATCATTTTGCATGCAGCATATGTTTTTGTTCATGGAGATGACGGCGTTCCTTGGCTGGTCCAGAGACAGATGGACTAAACGAGAGGCCGGGACATCACAGCAATTCTTCGCATGTCCAGTCTTCATACCTTTCCGCAGGTCAGCATTGCGTTTTCAGAGGGCGCATTTTCAATCAGCTCACCATCCGTCAGGCAAATAACGGCGGACAATGAGGGGGATCTTTTTCTGATTCAGCTCCTTAATCGCAATCTGCAATGGATCTGTTTCGCCCTCTAGATCGACTAGCACAGGAGCATTCATGCTGTCCACCTGTTAGTCGCCATCCTCACTATAACAACATCTCACAGAATACGTTAGCTACCTACCTGATCTGCAATGCCCTGGTACCAAGCACCCTCGCACGCTCATATTTTGTCATGTAGGGAGTAGTAGTCCTCTTGTCATCGGGGATCTTCTTGTCGGCATCGCTGGAGGGTTTCTGGACATTTTGGTTTGGATCGGCAGTCACAACGGTTCGCTCTTCGCCCTCTTCCTCTCTCGCCTGCGCTTCGATGGCTTCTTCGTCGACTTCGGCATCCGGAGGCATTTCGTCTTCGATATTCTCCTCAGGTTCGTAGAAGGTATCGTCAGGCTCGTCCCGGCCATAGCTGTGAGATCAAATAATGCGTTAGAGGCGAGAAGCGATTGAAAGAAGTGAAAGAAAACTGGCGCGGGGCGCAGTCACTTACCCGCCGTCGTCCCCGTAATCCGACATTTTCAGTAGTTAGTGCAGAGACACAATGATACGGGGTCGCTCAAAAAATACGGAATCCTAAGAGGCGTGTAATCGGTGGACCAAATTACTGTTGGGTGGTTGTTCTGTATTCCCCTTCCCCCGCGGAAAACAAAAAAGTTTTTGGATGTCGCAGCCTTGTCGCGGTTGTCCCACGTGACTATTCTTGGCGCGACCCCACAACAACCGCAGGCCTCGCAGAAAACATTTCCACGGTCGGCGACCCCACACCCTCCCATTCGCTACCGGCATTGTCTCAACCCCTCGTAATTTTCGTCGCGGCCTGGTATTTCCAAGATTCTGGCGGAAGGCAACCAGGGCGCGGGTGCGCAAAGCCGTCGCTAAGATGCGGGTCGAGTCCGACGACGACGAGCTTGACAAGGACTATGATATGCTCGATTCCGACCTTGACGACGATCTTAAGAAGCCGATTGACGACACTCCAGCTTCAACTCCCTCCTCAGGTCCTCCCTTAGGCGCTCTCCATCGCTGTCGCCAGAAAACGCTAAAATGCCGTTACCCTGGCTGCGACAAAGCATTCGACCGCAAGGTGAGGCTTGAGGAGCACATCCGATCCCACACGAATGAGCGCCCCTTCCAGTGCCCGCATCCTCCCTGCACGAAAGCTTTCTTCCGTGACAGCCACCTGAAACACCATGTCAAAAGTCAACATAGCAACATCAGGGATTACCATTGTTCATGGGAAGGATGCGATTCCAGTTTCACGACGGGAACAAGACTACGACGTCATCTAGAGACCCATGAAGCAAAGGAGAGATTCAGATGTCGCGGATATCCTGGTTGCGACCAGACTTTCCGCAAACAAGAGACTTTGGATCGGCACATATTGTCTGTTCATCAAAACATCAAACCCTTTCCTTGCAAAGAGCTAGATCCAATAACCGGTGTCCCATGCAAGAAAGCCTACGACACGGCGGAGAACTTGCGCTCTCATGTGCGCGCCAAGCATGACACTTCACGGTTTTCTTGCTCTGACTGCATGGCTCAGAATGCAGCTATTCTTGCTAACCCCGATGATGGGAGGGAACTTGCTCAGGCATCCTTTGCAACATATGGAGAGCTCCAGGCTCACCTCACCATTGTCCACCCGCCAACTTGTCAGTATTGCCCAACCTCATTCACTACCAACAAAGAATTGACCCGCCACCTTGAAATCCAACATGGGATTCTACCAGAGAAAAAATCAGAAGATCTCGCTGTCTTTACATGTACCACCGAAGGATGCGGTAAAAAATTCACGAAGAAAGGGAACCTGAATGTCCACATCAAAACCGTCCATGAGAACAAGCGTGATTTCGTGTGCGGCAAGACCGAAATATCTCTTCCTGAAGAAATCGCAGACCAGCAAGATATCGTGATCCATGGCTGCAATCGCAGCTTCACTAGCAAAGCTAGTCTTGAAGAACATGTTCGTACTGCGCATCTGGGACTGGAATCAAAGCGAGTGCTTCGAGAGAAGAAGCGCAAGGCCGACCGTCACAGCGACGATGAACACGATCCTGGTGCAGTAGATACGCGGCTTAAGAAGCAGCGCAAGCCCCGCTCTGACAAAGGCATCAAGCGAGCTTCTGCTATGGCTAGTCTTACTGGTGTCACCGCTGCTCCTGCAGATTCTGTTGTTGACCCAACGCTACCAGAACGAAATCAACATGAATTCGTCAATATTCATCCAATGATGGTGGAGGAAAATGAAGAGACAGGTGTTAAGAACACGCTCCTCTCCGGCTCCATGGTCATCTGTGATGACCGCATCTGGCATCATGGCACATCCTACCACTACCCGTCTGGAGAATATCCGACCCGTCTTTCGAGAGATCTCGCTCGGGCAAGGGTTCAAGATGATACCCCGTTTGACGACTTTGTTCATGACGAAGGCTTGGGCGTGGAGGGTGCTTATGACGAAAGCGACCTGCATTTCTTTGGCCAGTTTGAGCAAGAGACGGAAGTAATGCAGGTCAGATATGATTACCCTGCGCTATGAATCTTTGCACATGCACACGTACATACACGGAATGCACAGCATTGGCGTTTCTAGGATTATTGCATGAAAAGGATCCAACACTTGACCCAATCTATGGGACCACAAAAGTTCTTGACCGAGCATGGCGTTGGGGATGGCAGACGATTAAAGCCACGGGAACAAGGGAACGGAAAAGTGAGCTTGAATGAGATGAGAGTGAAATGAAAATAGGATTCAGCCCCTGAAATATCTTGATCGGTTTCTACCCACGTAGTCTTGACTCTCTGTAGTCATCCCGTTCCAGAGTATTGTCTCGGTGAGTCTACTTAGGTATGGAATACGGCGTCTTCTCACCTTCTCCTCCTTCTGTTGGTCAAGAGTGCATTGATTGGGCAGCCTTGCCTCCTTAGCCTCATGCCCACCCCGCCGTCCACCACCGCACATCCTCCTACCCGTCCTGTTGGATGTAGCGGTAAAGCATTGTGCTCTTGCAAAATGCTCTCCGCCCATCCTTACGCATCTTCTTCAAGAATTATTGTTGTCACTGGCTAACTAACTCCTCATGCTCACCATTCACACAGCCCCAGCCAGGATGAGAGAGCAGCCATCAGCCAAATGATTTTGGCAAGAGATTCATTGAAGAGCGACACTGTCGCCGCTCTCTTGTACAGTCTCTAATTATGCAGGATTTTGTATGGTCTCAATAGTAGTCAATACATGGAAGCACAAAGGCGCAAAGCAGATCCAGCTCTTGCCTGGGATTCTCATCCACTGAAGGTATCAGTCACACCCACACTCTTCTGTCCCGCCGCAGCCTTGTCAAGGGCAATGTTGTTATTCAACTTGGTCGTCTCCTCATCAATCTTGGCCTGATCGCCATCTCCCTGTGCAGCTTCGATCTGCAACGCCAATACCTCCAACTGCAGCTTCAACACTTTATTCTTGATCTTTCCATTCTGGAGGGCCGTTGTGTCGGCGTTGTCTCCAGCAGCCGCGATCTCATCGTTGAAACCGCCGGTGCCAGTCTCGGCGTCCTCGGCGGTCTCTCGGGCATCTTTTATGATTTGTAGATCAGAGTCGGACACAGAGGCGAGGTCGGACGTGTCAATCTGTCGCCCACCTGGTCAGCAAGTGTGGCCTCGCACAATATCTTTTTCTCGATGGAGGACCGCGACTAACAGGGAAATTGGCGTTGACTTCAGCCAGTGCATTGCCGGCTACTCCATCCGAGACTTGAAATTCGCTGTACGGTCGGACGGTGAGCACGTTTGCTCTCTTGGACCTCACGACGCCGATCGGACCAGCCGCGGACAGGGCAAGAATGCTCAAAAGAACGGTAGCAGACGAGATGTACATTTTTCCCCCCTTCTATGAACAAAGAGTGTTGAAAAGCTGGCAACCAAAAACAGAGGAGGAATGAGACCAATAAGACAAGTCAAAGAACGTAAAGAGACAGGACCAGCTGTGCTCGATCATGCAAAGAGGCAAAGAAATCGACTTTTAGTTAATGCCTTGCGAGAACAAAAAAACCAGCCAGAGCAACCGAGCACTCGACCTTTATATACCGGAAACAAATCTTCACTCTACATAATTCTTGCGCCCCGAATTCGATTCTCCCGCAAACCATCAACCAGGCGCCGCTTCCGCCGAATATCGAAAGGCCAAGCCTTGCCAGCTGTCGCAGATCGCGTCCACGTGCGAATCGTGCTGTCATGGTGGCACTTCGCTTGTGTGTGGTTGAGACCCGAGATGTCTGGGGCCAGCGGGCAAGGCAGCACCAGGCTCTGAAAAAAAGAGAGAGAAGAAAATACCGCTCAGTCAGGTCCTGCCCGACAACAACTTTTCTATCCAGGAGTACGGCATTGCTACGAGGTATGCAAATTACTTTTTGCTCATGTGTTGTCTCCAGGACCACGGTGATGGACGACACAGAAGTCTCTTTGTGACCAGATCACGACCGTTCTTTGCCTCGCTTGCTTGGTTGTGTCTGTGTATGTCCGCCCCCATTAACCCAAGAAAGTCTACTCGTATTTTACTTAAGTACAAGGCTGAGGAATTTAACGCGCCGTCAGATGTATGTCTGTCTGTTTTCTTTCCTCTTGTTTTCCAATATGCTCTTCCTTTCCACCGTGCCATTTTCAACCCCAAACCTAATTCTAATCCACTTGGACGGAGAGCCTTGCATGTCCTCCGTCGGGCAGAACGCATACGCATAGGCAGATCCGCACTGACACCTCCCAGGCCTGGAGTGGGATGGGCCGAGCTCAAGTCCAAGTTTATGTCCAGGGCCAAGGTCAGGAATGCAAGGAGCGCGAAAGGTGAAAGCAATGTTCCATGTGCCGCAAAAATGTACGGAAGACTCCGTATTGTGATTAGTGGAGAGCCCGTACGTTTCGGGATGACGGTCCGACTCATGGTGAAGGTCCGCCAGGGACCGTCAAGTACCATGTTTGACCTCTGGGCAAGCTCTGGGGCAGTCCCTGTATCAGCCACCAGCACCACCAGCACCAGCGCCGGCGCCGGCGCCTATATTGACTGATATTTCCTGTAGTGTACGGAGGAGTACGGAGTTGTAAGTATAGAGGACGACGAACGCTGTAGGTGTATTCGGATTTTTATTTGTTTTTGGGTATATAGTCGCCATCATGGTCCGTTGCTCAAAATACTAAATACTCGTATGTATATGCGACACCCCCGGAGAATGACCATTCCGTCGTGGATCTATTTTGCCAGGCCCAGAGGAGCCCGACCTTGGGATTAGTTAGTTGGGTAAATGAACAACGCAAAAGCCTTCTCTCCCATTTTTTGTCTCTCTACTTCCCATCCCTGGCCCAGAAACTGGGGACAACGCCAAAAAGGCTCACCAGGGCCAACCACCACCAGGCCCAGCCGACAACGCCCTTTTCAAGGCCCTGCCCGTACCAATGGCCCGCGACAATGGGCCCAATGGTCCTGAAGGCGCTGGATGTTGCGGCGCCCATGCCGTGGATCGTGCCCAGCATGGCCGGACTGGGACTGGAATTGTTGATGAGCAGGACAGAGCCGGGAATCGCAAACGTCCGCGCAGCGACCTGGAGAACGACCACCACGACAATGGCGATCCAGAGCAGGAAAGGCTGGGAGATAAGGAGCGACAGGTATGGCGCCAGGGCGTATGCGATGGGGAACACGAACAGGGACCAGCGTGTCGAGCGCAGGAGCCCGAATCGTGCATTGACGCTTGGATAGAGCGTCAGCTGGAGGATGATGCCGACAAATCCTAAAATCGACATGGCGAGACCGATCGTCGGGAGACTGAATTGCAACCCGCCCGTGAAGACGAAGGGGAGACGGATGGTAGCCTTCTCCTCGTCGGTGGCCCGGGCGGAAGAAAGGAAGATGGTCCACAGAGAGGCGAATCCACCCATCTGGAAATCCATGATGGCGACGGTCGCTAGAACGAGAAGGACATTGGAAGTGATGGCATGATAGAATGGAGGGGCCGATTTGGGAGCTTCAGATGGCCTTGGGGGCGCCTTGGACGAGGTTCCCGAGGGATTTGCGCTGTCGCCTTCCTTGGGCGGCAGTGTCTCCATCGGCGTACTAGAGGGCATGTTCTCGTCGTCCACGGTATCCGGGCCAGCCGCCGCGTCTGCTTGGCCAAGTTGGCTGTATCCGAAGCGCCGAAAGACCATGGTGCGGATGCGGTACGTGATGCTCTCAGCCAGCTCGATACCCCGGTCACGGTTGTATTTTTTGGCACCCAGCGTTTCTCGCAGACCCATCCAAACGAGCAATGCATCTGCGAACAGCACGAGCGCGCAAAAGAGGTTCGGTGCGGCGTAGGGAAAAGTTGTCAGCCATGAAACCCCCTTCGCTCCGCCAAATGTCGAGTTTTCTCCAAACAGGGCTGGGTAGTTGTGTACCGGATCGGCGAGCATGCCGCCGAACAGGGGACCGAAGATGTTGGCAATGTTCCACGCCAGAGGCAGCAGCAGAAATGTCCTCGAGTGATATTTCTTCTCGGTGCTCTCTGCCAATGCGGTCCTCGCTCCTCCCACAGTCGCATTGATGGCGCCACCCAGACATCTCCAGACCACGGCCGCCGGGAAACTTCTTGAAAATGCCACGCCTATACAACTCAATCCCTGTCCCGTCAGCCCGATCAGAAGGACGCTTTTTCTCCCAAACGACGGGGCATCAGCCACCCGTCCCCAAAGGATACCCGTGAAGACCTGCGCGGCTGTGAAGACACCCTGTAACACGCCGGCCTCGAAGGATATCTGGCTGTCCGGCGCCGAGGGAGAGAACGACTTGAGCTGATAGAACATGTATGCTTGCAGGGCAGCCTGCTGAAAGAAATCGACCACCCGCACCGAGCATATTATGAAGAGTTGGAATTTGTTTGGTATCGAGCCCCATGATGGGGGTGCCGGGGGCTTTCCCGGCCGGGTCTCGACGTCGTGCCGCATGACTGAAGACGGTGTATGTATCTGCGTACTATATGCGTCACCGGCGTATGTTCTTGTATATTTTCATATATGCAAGCATCGTATGCTCGACGGGGAGATGGACGTCTCAAAAGGGAAGGAGTCTTTTCGAGTCTCGTAGAATATCTCGCTGGAGAACGTGATGGAGACGCAGCAGGAGGATGCTGTCGTAGGGACCAGCAACAGGGCTCTAGGCGGGATACAAGCGACAATCAAGTGCTCGTACGAAATTCCTGCGATATGTTCAAGGTCCAGCAGCGGGGCCCCCTTCTTTCGAATGAGAAGCTGGATATGGCAGGATAGGTACAGTACTCAGAACAGTAACCCGATACATACATAACAAGGATGGATCTGATAAAGGTTATCCGAAGTCGGGGGAGTCAGATATGAGGAGAAGGTGTTTGGCAAAGGGAAGAGAAGGGTTTTGCAAGACGTCAACCTACAGTAGTGGATGCTTTCTCGGTATTGCCTACTTACCACCGAGCCTACTGTACATACTTAGTACGCACAGCAAGGTAGTCCCCGGACGCACAGCGCCGTTGGCTCGCAGAAGGGCTACGACAGTACGAGCAAAGGCCACCAGGCCCTGCAGCAGCCAAGTATGTACTGGGTAGCATCGGCATGGGGGCTCAATCAACCGAGCAAGGCCTTTTGTTCGTCAGTCGGGCCCGGGAGTCGGGCCCCCAAGTGCGGGATGTACTTGTTAGCGCATGGGCCTTGCTGTGCAAGGATGGGGCCAGCAGTGACATTTCTACTTACCTAGGTAAGTAGGAGTTACTTAGGTGCAGGTATTAGCATGCCTACCACCTTTTTTAGGCGTGCTAGGCGTGCTGGGCGCCCTTGGCTCTTACAGGGGATTTCGCCTGTGAACGCTGGGGCAACCTCCCTAGGTGGCACCTTCGGTGATGGCATGGGACCTGACAGGATTCGGATCGTCGAGAGAGGAATGAAAAGAGATAATATACATGGCTAGCCAGCCGCTGAGAGGAGGGAGTGGCTTCCGGGACAAGATACTCGACAACAGAGTCAGTGATGGCAGCCGCCAGAGGCCAGAGGCCAGAGGCTTCGGCTACCCAGTACGAGATAGGCATATCAAGTCCCACTTGTAGCGATTCGCAATCATATCCAAGATTACCTACTAGACCTCAGCACGGATCACTCAAGCCCAATGACAAACACCTCCGTAGCATTCCATGTTACTGCTAGGATTAGGGCTTTTCCCATCGATTTCCCCCCCCTTTTGCTTTATTTCCCCTTTTCCCTCCCCTTTTTTAGCCGGATGGGAAGCGAGCCTCGTTTGATGAGAAGGCTGCAGACAAGCATTTAACTACACCAGTCCTTTTCCCTTAGAGCTTACACGTGGAAATTTTGTTCTCTCCCAGCAAGGAATGTCTCGAGCAGTACTCGGTAGCAGATCAATTGCTGGATCTGATACGGGTACTGAGTACATATGTATGTACATACCCTGTACTGGGTACTCGTAAGTGCAACCCACAAGCCACGTACTTACCTTATGTAGGTGCTCCGTACCCAGTACCCAGTACCCAGTACCCAGTACCCAGTACCCAGTACCTCCTCGCCTTGTCTGCCGTGGGTGGGACACGACGCTGCACCCGTGCAAGTCTTGTATCTGTACCACTCACTCCTCGTGGCCTCCAGGTATGTATGTACCCAGTACTCGTGCAGATCTGTCCTCACTCGTCCTTCCTTGCCTATCTTGACTCGCTCTGGCCCCCCCCATCCCTGCGACAGACGGCATCTCGGCTGTGGCACCCTAATCTTGATACCTTGTCTGGGTCAGTTTGCATCCTTCCTACCCGCCCGCCTCCTCCTTAGGCAAATCATGCCGCGCTTCCTGTGCGAGAGGCCAGCCATGTGGCCACCGGCCCCTCTGCAAGCCTGTTCCTTCCATCAAGCCCTATCAAACCCAAATCATCAATCAACGATCCGGTACTCGTAATAGTTGTATGGGTGGGGTTTCTCCTGGGCTCTCCCAACCGCAAGCCACGGCTAATCGGCATCATGTTGTCCCCACAGCTGTCTCTCCGGAGTGGCAAACCCAGTTCAATTCACCCTGCGAAATGAACTTGTAAAGACAGCAGTACAGAGACTTCTCTTGTGTGTGGTGTTTTTTTTTTTCCGGATCGTGCCCCTGCCACCATCTCACCGGATTCGCTTAAAGGAGGGCCTTGTTACTTAGGCTGGCTTTGTTTGACAAAAAGCTGGCCGCCACCAGAAATGTCCCCGGCTCGGCGGCAATCAAAACCCATCTTCTGGGCACAAGGTCCTCGATCTCGAGACAATAATACGCCTCCCATTACCCTGCAGCTTCTTCCCACACCGACACCCACCTTTTCAGGACGAGGAGTCGGGTATCAATCATGGACCTGTATATCTCTCCCTTGAGCCTCACGTTGTACTCATCCTAGCAGATCGCCGATGCAAACGCCGCTGCAGAGGTGCAGTAGTGCAAAGTCTCTAAGCGGGCTCCCCCGAATTGACGATTGGGAAAAGAGGCGAGAGAATGTCCCGTTTTGGACGGAGTACACGCGACATGCGACATGAATGAGTACACGGATCCCGTTGATCCTTTTCCCGTTGAAATAATGAAGAATGGTCGTGACGTCGTTCATGATCTTCTCCTCCAAAAAGAATGCCAGATAACACAGATAGATATCCCGTAGCCGTGCAAGTGAATGAAGCACAGGATAGATCACAACACCTTCGCCATGCTCGCGACATCTATCCGGTTTCTGCACAATGTCCTCCTGAATGGCTTTGTAGTTCATCAAATGCAGTCGCTCAAATGTCAAGACGGGTCAGTGATCATCGGGGCCCTATCTCCTCCGTCCCGGTCTTCCAGCGACAGAGGCTTGTAGCCGGCGCCCACGCCCACATCCCTCCCCCCTTTCCTGGCAGCCCGCGTCCTGACGGCCCTGTAGACATTGTGCGCCAGCACGTGCACCGGGCGGGAGACGAAGTTCCTCGTCGCCAGCACGATGATGAGGATGACGAACACGGCCAGCCCGCCGAACGTGCCACCAAAGATCTCGGCGTTCTTGATCCTCTCGGCCCGCTGCCGCTCAGCCTCCAGCTTCTCCTGCTCCTGCTTGAGCCTCTCCTCCTCTTCCTTGCTCGCTTTCTCGGCCTGCTCTTTCTTCCTCTCTTCGGGCGACGGCATGAAGCGGCACGCAAGGTCGTCGCAGTATTCTCGTAGTTGCTCGTTGGGGATGAACGTCGCTTGGACGGCTGAGGTGCCCAGAGTCTGGCCGTCCTTGTCAAGGGCTTCGGCATATGAGTACGTATACGCCCCGTCGTGCCCGTAGATGGTTTCGAACCCGTTCTTGGGCACGGTCTTGATTTCCTCCCACGGGCCCTGCCTCGACTCTCCGCCATAGAATCGCCACGACTTCACCTCCGTCGCGCCATTCCAAGAGACGTAGACCATCATTTCCCGGCCGTCCTTCGAGAAGGTCCACAGTGCAGGCTTAGTCAGCGGCATACCCACCCAGTTGTCAAATTTGTGCACACGATAGTTCATGGTATTCGTCCATGCCAGAGCGCCGTAGAAGATGATCTCGTGTGTTTCGGGGGCGTACTCGGTCCAGAAGGCGTCGTTGCCCCAGCCCATGATGATGCCACCATTTGGCAGTGTCTGCATGCTCCCTTGGGATTTTGAGATGTGGGCGTGGCCGTCGATGAAGGGCGGGTCGAGGTTCAAAATGCATGTTGCGACTTTCGTCCGGTGATCCACAACAATAATCTGCCCTGTCGAATGCGGCTGAGTCTGGTTGAAGCCATTGGTGCCGTTGTCGAATAAAGAGAGAACAGTATGGGTCTCATTGTCGGAGATGAATCTAGCATCATGCTGGGAAGAGAACTGGAAGCCGTCCAGGTCGTAATCTGATCTCGCTCCATTAAGACGCCAGATGACATGGCCGTCGACACCCGAGAGCTTGTACACTGCTGAGGTGTGGCGGGCCGAGATGAGGTAGTCGCCGTCCTGATTTTTATCAATGGAGTTAATGTGGAAATAATCCCACGGGCTGTCGGGATGTTCACCACTTCCGCTGATCTCGGTAGTACTTGGACCAACCCAGCTCTCACTGGGGTGGACGTGGTCAAGACTATGCCATTCGAACAGAACTTCTCCTGTGTCGATATCGACTTCTTGGAACGCTCCTTGCTGGATATAACCGAAACCATCGCATAGATTCCAGGGGCACATGTCGTAGACGCTACGGAGGTACTGGGTCATGAGCGCTTGCTTCCCGTCGTTGATAACCCGGAATTCGTGCATGTCGGAAGAGGCCTGGTAACTGCCCGGTTCAATGGACTTGACAATGCGATAGTGTTTGTCCATGATGAGGCCATGACCGTGGCCCCAGCCGAGCATCTGCACGCCCTGATAGAAGCATAGATGGATCTCGCCTTTGTACATACATGTCTGAGGCGCGTGAGAAACACCGGGTCCAGTGCTGCCAAAGCCGGAATATATCAAGTTCTCATGAGAGATCAGCAGGGGAGACTCGTGCAAGGGGAGGTCATCAGACTTACTGCATCGTTATCATAGATATGGATGCCCTCCTGTGCCGCCTGATATGGGGCGACAAAGTAGTAGCCTGGTGCAAGTTTCTCCGGTTGTCTTTCAAAAACGCTGAGGATTGGAGCGAATAAGTCCGGTCTCTATCATGCGATCCTTGGTTAATCCGGTGCGTCCGGGCAAGTAAGCAGCATTGCTTTCAGTGTTGCGGCTTACCGATCGAAAGATGGAAATGGGCTGCGTCTTGTTGTTGGCCACTATCCTCCAAGCGAACAGGCATATGAGCCAACACTGCAAAGATAACAGGAGCCTCATGGCATCAACTTTTGCCGGTCTCGGTTCAGCAAAGAACCAAGAAACCAGCAAGAATTCTTGTGCGAAGTCAAGAAAATCAAAAGCCTAAAAGGCAGAATCTCCAGGAGAATCCAAAGGCTGGACCCCCCTCCCCCAAGCAGAAACCTGGAACGGCCGCTTCTCCAGATCCGCACCGAACGATAATCGGAGGTTTCTGCCAAGAGGCACGCGATTCTCTTCTGGTGCAGCAAATATCCGACGTGGCGGCGAGGATCCGAGTTTCAGCGTTCAGGCTTCCCTTTGTATCTCACGCTGAGTGCGTTTGGACAGCCCCAAGGGGTCGAATATAGCAGTTCAGGGCTGTGGGAGGTCCCTCGTGCGGGTAAGTGCAAGGCCTGATCAAAAAAATGACACGAGGACAAGTGATATTGAGCAAGAGTCGGTAGCCGCCGGCCCTGTGGATACAGGCCCTTATGTGGTGCCCTTCGTAAAGGGACGGAGTGCTCTCGCCGTGTCCAGCCCAGCTATAGGTAGCAGCATAGTGACTGAAATGATTGAAATGACAAGGCGCGCTAGACTTACGTGCTTTAGCTAATATGCCAAGACGCTAGTCGACCCTCGACGGGGGGCGGTAGTGTGAGCAAGGGTGAGATGGTCCGTTAGCCACAAGCGGACCACCCGCCTGACCTTGTCAATGATAAGTACAAAGGAAGGCAAGTGTTGATCTCTGGGATTATCTAGCGGCATGGCTGCAATATATCAAGTGGGTTAGGCTCCTCCAGGAGCCCCGGCCCCAGTTACTGTATGTACATACATAGCTCCATCTTATCAAAGATCATATCATCGTATCGAAAGTATCCGCGAAATAATTTTTTTTGGTAAAATTGAAGATGTGAGTGAGAAGGCATTTATGAACTGAATTGCTTTGCATTGTTTGTACAGAGCACGACTACATTGGAGTGGAGTAGAAATATTCTCGAAACGGAAACTACAGGTGGGATTGCTTTTTCTTGCTCCACTATGAAGCTCTCATGTTTAATACTCTCGATCAAAAGTCGGAGAACGACCGGTAGCCATGATAAAGCATGATAAAGCATGATACTGCTGGATACTACAGTACATGCCGTCTGCAGGAGCCGACGATCTCTATCAAGGCATATTGCCTCAAAATATATCCAACCTCTCCCGGCCCCCTTTTTGTTCAAAATCCGTTGCCAAACCCATTACGGAGTACTCGGTATGTCTAGGTAGAAAGAAAAATATGTCCGTGGCGCCCATGCCCATATTAAACCCAAGCTAATTACACAAAAACCCCCAAACACCAGGCTATGTACAAATCTTGCCCTGCATTGGGTAGAAAGTAGAGCCCTCGTCGTAGTTGGATCAAGAGGCTGCCGTCCAGAGTGGTGTGTTCTGTGCAAACTTGGGCAGGTAATGTGTGTAGGCGAATGTCGCCGACAGAGCCGTGGCGACGACGGGCACTCCCACCACAAGAGCCCGGAAGATAACGTTCATCATCTGCTTGCGGTTTTGTGTTCTGCATCGTTGCACAAAGTTCTCCGCGTCATTGGATCTTGGGAATGGCTTATCGGGGATCGGCTCGCCGAGATACTCGCACAAAGGGCGCCAGCCAGAACTCACGCGGTACTCGAGCAGCTTCCCCGGTGGCACCAATTCTCGGATCTCCTTATAATAGTCGTGAAACCTCTGCTTCCCCTGGTTTTCAAAGTCGTCATGAAAGAAATACTTCCAGAACTTGCGCAGCATCGGGTGGTACAGGCCGGCCGCCCAGTCGAAGTTGGCGACGGCCTTGAGTTCAGGGTCGTTTGCGCGCCAGTTGACCGTCTTCATGACCGAGTTATGCCACGAATCCACGTCCCTCGTCGTAATGATGACTTTTGCATCAGGGTACGCCTCGATCAATTCTTTGGCAAAGGCAACGGCAGGCCAGTCACAGACGGCCTGGCAGTGACCCAACAGCGCATCCCACTCTTCGCGGCCAAATTTCCCTTTGCCTTCATACTTTGCAGCAAAGGCGTCCATCCAGCAGAGACAATCAGGCGGATTCTCAACGCTAGCGGACATCATGTGGTAGGTGTCTGTGTAACCCAGCTCTTTCAGGGCCGCTCTTAACGACGCTGTACCCGTCCTTCCCAGGCCGAGTGCTAGCACTCTCATCGGCACGATTCTCTTGCATTGCCGTCGATCGATATCAGTTTGGTATGGGGTGAAGATGTCAGTGGCGGGCTTGGGAGTATATGGAATTCCGGACGCCATTGTGGGAGATTGTTAAACGAGAGTGAGGTGGCCTTTGTGAGCAGAGAGTGCAAGAATGAGGCCCACGCGCAAATGCACCGCAAAGACCACACCCAGCGTGTGCGATGAAGCTCAGTGTTCGGAGGACGCCAAAAGATAAGGATGGCAGAAGAGGCTAAGGAGGGGAACACGTCGTGGTCTATCGTTGCCCAGAGAAGATGGGGGTGGAAATGGTAACGTTGTTAGAAAAGGAACGGAGGGTTGAGGAAAGATATGATTGAACTAAGAATCAATCTTGGGAGGCTCTCAAACAGAGGGGCCGAAGTTCACAGCCCTGCCAAAGGCCTATCAGATTCCCAACGAACATGTAGCGCGGGCCTTGAAATCTTAGCCTATTGGGAAGGGGGGGGGGTAGCGTTCGGGAAGAGGCACGAAAGGGAAAAAAAAGGCTGGAAGGGCAACCCGGGGGGGCTGCAACAACGCCTCCTTTCTCCCTGAGTCCTGCTCAAGATAGGAGGATTTCAACGGGGGAGGAGGGGGCAAATTTTGGGGAGCCAACGAACGCATAGGCCTGTCGGTCATTTCACGGTTTGGCAGACCAAGTACGAGGTACTCCGTAGTAAAATATCAATCGAATCTCTCAAAGGAGAATTCCATGCAACCCAAGTTTCCGGACCATCTTTTGCAATCTTTGGGATCGCCCCCAAAAGGGTGCCAGGATTGCCAGGATGCCAGGATGCCAGGATGCCAGGATGGAAGGCCCGCGCGGTAGGTCGCCAGAGCGAAGCGGATGCTGGATGAAATGACGGGCGGACTCTGCCAAGAACGCCACTTACGACGCCTCTTCGCCAAAAGATATTGCAGCGGACAAGCGTCTCCGTTTGGTGAGCCAGTCAGACCGCGGTATGGCCAAAAGGAGGTGGAGCACCGGGCCTCGCTGGCACTCGAGTCAGACGGGGTGCGTTTGCCAAGATCTGGCAGGACGTAGAAACGCGTAGCGGTGGGAGGAGAGGAGTCGTCGTCGTCGTCGTCGTCGTCGTCGTCACGAACTCGTTCTCGTGCAAACAGTGAACACGCACACAAGGACCCCAGGGGAAGGAAACATGCGTGTCAAAATGCAGACGCAAAGCGGGTACCTGGTATCGTGACATGTGCTCTACTTAGTTCCCGAGAGTACAGGTACAGGTACCCTGGTACTACACGGGACGTGTGGTGGTGTTGGGGTGGCTTTCGTCTCGCAAAACCAAGTAAATCCTGGCAAGTGCTGCGACAGAATTAGCGTGGCAGCTCTCCTCCAGGAGTCGGTACATGCACTATGACGATTTGGATAGTTACTTAGCACCGGGTACGAGGTACACGGACCAGGGGGCGCGTTTGCTCATCTGCGTTTGGAAGACAAGAACAACTTTTGACGCCGAGAACGGAAGATGCCCGGATGTTTGACGATTGGTTGACATCAATAATAGAGAGGTCTGGCTCATTCCCGAATTAGGAAGCTGATGCGATCGGATCACCTGCCAGGCTGGGAAAGATTGGCTACCAGGAGTACCCAGTACTACCCAGTACTTGTACATGTAACATATTCTTGCCGTCACTGAGGCTCGCTAAATAAACCCTCACACGAAAATGTGACCTTGGAAATGCAGCATGCATCTTGTCCGAGGCCGCCTGCAAGCTGTCATCGAACGTCTATATGTACTCGTACGTACTGGGTAGGCTTGCAACGTGTCCCGGCCCTGCTCTCCCAGCAGGTCATCTGCGCTCCTTATGCGCTGACACTCACAATTCCAGGCTCGCTACGAGGTACTGAATTCAAAGGACACCACAAGCCTATGAGTCAATGTAACCGTTCCCCGCCGACACATCAACCCCCTGCTGTTGAGAAGAGACCAGCCGACATCAATCTCCCCGGCCAATCGAACAAGCGACTGGCGATATGCCCTCTGCTTGTACCGAGTTCGCAAAGCCATACCGTCCATGACCTGTTCATTGGCGAACGTAAACGTTTCTGGAGAAACAGACCAAAGGCATTACTGGGTAAACAGCACAGCAACCCGACCTTAGTTCATCGCTTCCCTACAGTCTGCCGTGTTGCCGCTGTCTGGATTTCAGAAATTCCCAACCACCTTAAATCGTCTCTTCTAAGATGGTCATTTTCGGATTAGTTGACCCCCCACTCACAACCTTGCCATGATATCGACGCCATGAGTCCACAACATAAGTACAATCGGATGAAGGGGGGTGCTTCGAAAGAAAGCTCGGACTGGGGACCTTGCTTGACATGAGAATCACCTCTTTTGCCGCCACGCCCACCTTCAATTTATCACCCCATCTACGCCACTGATGATTCCAGTCCGAGCCAGTTATAGTAGAACTCAACGGTGGCGTGCTATCCAGAACAGACCCTCTGCTGCTATGCAGTGTTCTGCTGTCCTCGTCTTCGTATGCTGAGCTCTGCATTACAACCTCCACATGCTCATACATGTGTCCCGAGCCTAGGTACCTGGACTAACTGGTCCAACTTGGGACAGGCGCCGCCCGACTGGCCCTCTATGTACACATGTACTAGAGAACCAGACACGACCCGAATTGGGTCTAAACCGCGGCTTAGCGATAAGCACTATCTGCTCTGCTGTGGCATGAACTTTCCGATCAGGGGCCCGTTTGGGGAACAGGCCTGCCTTGCAGAGTAAAACGTCGTCTGGCTAGACTACATATAGCCAAGGCTAACTGACCGGGGCCGCCCCGGCCGGATCGAGACGGAAAGGTAAAAAGAAGGCGAGGTAGGTAGGCAAAATTCAATAGGAAGAAACTGGGGTAAGTGGGTGTGGAATTGTGGGCGGATGAATGAAGGACGAGTATGTAGTCAGCAGCGAGCCCGAATAGGCTGGTTCGCTGGTCAGATTGGGAAAACTACCCAGGCTCTTCTTGGGAGATCAGACGACACCGTGCTATAATAATAAAGCCCGGTAAGCCTCACCAGCCAAAAAGAACCAAAGCATGTTCTACGGGGTCCCTGCTTCTCCTGTCTTCCGCCGCACAGACTGAGGCTCTCCTGCCAGCTCAGCCTACATATCGCGCAAACCTCTTCCACTCCTCATCGCTCTCTAGCCCGTCAATATCCGCCTTGAACAGACACGCTCCAAGAGCCATATCTCCCTCCTTATCCTTCGGCATAATGTACGACAGATCAGGCAGTTCGTCCAACCTCGGGCGTCGCACGAAATCCGGCATCCCGCCCAAAACCGGGCCAAAGTCACAGGTATCGGCGAGATCCATCTTCGCCCACGAAGAGATGAAAATATCCTTGGCCAGCTTCTTCTGGGCGCCGTATGAAATTGTCCTTTTATCCCGGGTGTTGGAGATTAGAGTCGCCAAGCTGCGGAAGTAATGATCGTCGACTTTTCGCAAAGACTCGCGGATGTCGCTTGCGACTGTGGAGAGGGGAAACTCGACGACAGTGCTGGCTGCTGGCCACTCTGTATATGCGAGTCCCACGAGATGGCCCAGGTATCCCTTAGGTACTGGAGGCTTCAGTCTCGCTCGTGCGTCAGCGGCACGGAGACAGCGGATTGACTCGTCTCGGGATTCTCGGCCATCAGCGATGCGCACCGCGGTGAGGCGTTGGGTGTAGAAGGCAGTGATCGCGTCGTTGGTGGAGACCTGCTTGGTCGAGCTTGACATGGCGAGTTTCTTGAGTTCGGCGACTTTGTCCTGGGGAAAGCGCCAATAAGTCCAAGAGGCAGTCTCGATCGGTTTTTCTTGAAGAGGAGGTGTAGGAACGGGGCTATCGGTTGGGATCTGGATGGGAGGTACCCGCATCTCATCATGCGTAAGTGCCATTTCTCCTTCCTTCAGCGGTGGCACGATACTGTCGGCATCTTGGTTCCCAGCTGCCACAAGCTGGTGATCAAAATCCTCACCCCTCATTGCTGCTGCAAACTGTCTGATTAGAATACCCTGCCCGTTCATGTCGAGTGCATTATGCATAGAAGCGAAGCAAAGCAACAGTCCACCACGGATGAAATTCGCTTGGATAATGAGCACGGGTTGCTCCACCGTTTGGTCATACACATATCCCATCCCCCTCATCGGGCAAATGACGTTCCCATCGAGCATTGAAAAAGGGGCGCGCGCTCGAACGATCTCGTCGTACGATGGACACAGCTGAGTGCAATCTTTCAGTCGGACAGGTGATTTGCCATCTGAATGTGGAGGATACGGTACAATTCTGTAAATTCCTGAACTCGTGCATGATCGTCCCTCGTTGATCACTTGGCCTGCGAGAAATGGATAGGCGGCGACAAGCTTCAGGGCTGCTTGGTCGACGGCTCCTGTGACCGACTCTGGAGTCGAGTCGGCTGCTAGGCGAAACCCGAGAACCACCAAGGTGTAGGTGTCCCAACACAACTGCCCAAATATACCAGGCTGGCGCATGTTGTCGGTTGTCCTTCATTCGATCGTCGTGGAAAGGATTCAGTGCTTTGGTCGAAGCAACAACTTGCCCACCATAAATCATCAACAGACAGGGAAGGTTTAAGTGTGTATATGTAGCATTTAGCCCACAGTCAGCCTCCCGAAGAGGTTTCAGGAGCCTCTTCGATTTGCAGGTGTTCTTGTGATGGCAGGCTTTCTAGTGAGGTAGCCGCAAGGGCCCAACAGTATGGAGGAGTCAAGTCATCCAACCAATTCCTTCGCCGGATACACTCGATACTATGTATGTGCCGTGCCCTTTTCGAAAATCTGGCCCTAGTGACATATCAGACTTTTTATTGGCTAGGTTCCTCTACTAAGCAGGGGCCTTACATATGACGCGGCTCGCAGTATGAGCGTCAACGAGCAAAGATTAGGCGCACAAAGTCGTTGGCAGGCCGTCATCGTCGGCCTGAAAATATCAGAAACTATACTTAGCTTGCAGATCTCTGCTCTCGACTGTTATTGGCGCGTGAAATTGTCAGAATCGTCCGGAGAGTGTAGACGATTGCCGGGAGGGAATCGTGAGCATAACCCATTATCCGCCGTATGACGGTATTGACGATGGGCACTGCCGCATTATTGATATGCAGGCTATGGTGGATATGAAGGAGATACAAGGCATGGTTAGCCCATCGTTCACTCCAGTTGGAGAGTTGTTGGGAGGGAAAGCATAGGGGAGAAAAAAAAAAGAGAACAGGTCAAGGACACGTCTGCAAGGTCTCGGAAAAACCTTTCTCCGACATAAGGCTACCAACCCCTATCTCCTCGACAACCGTGACAGTTGCCTCACTTCACTCAGGGCTCCTCTTTGCAGGTAGATTCGTAGGGAATAGATAGGGCCATATTGATATTTCAGACAGAATACCCTGTCGGGCCTACGCTTGTGCCCTTGAGCTACATTGTTGTGTCGATCCTATCCTAGCATGTTATCGTTCTCTCGACACACCTTGACGAGTGAGATGCTCAGGTTTCATCGCTCCGTCAAGAAGTCTCCTCAAGACGGTTCACTGCTGCCACTATTGCATTTTCCAAGACATCACGGATGAGATACCTGACATTGCTCTCGATACTCGCACTCGTTAATAGTTGAGTTGTCTTGCTTAGAAACTCTTCTTGTCCATCGAGCCAGAGTCCTCAGTCATGGAGAGTTGTGACAAGGCGTCACAATTTGCCAGGAACTTGGGTTTCATGAGTTTGGACCATGAGTCTAATCACCAGTGGCAGCAAGTGGCGGGCAATTATTCAGCGAACAGAAGGAGATCGCGATACTGAGAAATTGCCGCGTGAATGGAACTCCCTGGGGAACAAATCATTGCTGGCGAGTGCCTGTGATCCCAGTCGGTATCGGGTGTTGCCTTGCTCTTTACTAACGAAGATTCAGATATAGGTTCCACCAGGGACATTGTCTGACATCAACGACCGGAGATTGTGCTCAGAATCGAGTCCCCAGTGTTATTCGAAAAGTCACAAACAGACAACGAAAGTGGCAAGAGCAAACTTCGCTGGCCTTCTTCAAGAATGGATCGGTACTCAAAATTCTCTCTAGGCTTCTGGAATACCACATGTACCATTCCGCCTTCATATGGCGAAAATTTCACTGCAACATGTTGGCTGGAGGGCAGTCGACGAGTAGCAGAGGGCGTATTGACACACAGGCACTGCATGGCAAGTATCGACGAGAGATGACGTGAACCTGGGCGATGGCTGGTTGAAATGTTCCAACGATACGCAGTCCGTGACGATGGATCAGGAACGTGGCAGGAGGGGTGAGAGAAGGGCGATGTTGAGCCATTAGCGCCTTGGAGCTGATTGCCCAGTACATAGCTGTCAGACAGGCTCTCTTTCTTAGATACTCAATACCATACCGCCTCGATATTCCCATCACCGCTCCCTGTCCCACAGCGAGGCAAGCAGGGTTGGGAGGGCAAGGAGAGCAAGGAGGGCAAGAGGGATAGAAAGGGTCTTCGGTGGGTCAATACTGCTTGCCAGCGCAGTACGGCGGAGTTCCGGGAGCGTCACACCAAAGCGCTGAAACCATCAAAACCATCAAGAACCATCTCTCCTTGTACTCAACCCTTGCATTAAGGTTGTGTTCGGAAACTACACTGCTCTTCTGAGGAGGGATACGAGGCAGCCTTATGCATTGTTCAGCATGGCGAGAAAGCTCCTCCTTGGTCCTCAGCCTCAACCGATTGTTCACAACAGAATCGAAGCCGTAGATACCAACTTGCGCTGGCTCAGCCGCAAGGCAACCAACTCCCCTCCCTCAACTGCTTGAGCCATGAAGAAAGCCACATTGATGCAGTCACACCCTGGCCAGTCAACCTTGCTTTGGAACTTCACGTCCTCAGCTAAACCTGAGTATTAGATCAGGCTCACTAGGCTCGAGGTCCCGACCTCGACGATTGTGGATTGAGCAAGGAGAACAGATTCGTTCTTTTCCAGCCGTATCCGGGTTTCCCCCCTTTTTCTCCAAGTCGAATGACGCGGCGACCAGATAGGTCTCATTCCCTCTAAAAGGGATACTTGTCAGTTATTACGAGAACGAGTACTGGGGTTGAAGACGATGGCTACTGAGACTTATGAATTGCCAAGGTCAGCTCAAATGTTCACGACGTACTCCTTCCCCGTTAACGTGGCTCTCCAGGCCGGGCGATGTGGTAATTTTAGTCATGGGATTGACGGGGTCCGGGCAGTCGAGCTTCATGAATCAATTCCAGCTTGATCGATCTGGAAAGACCTCACCCTTAAACTCATGTAAGTGCATGATGTGTGTCTAGTTGCTGTTTGCGAACAAAACTGACCAATGTTGCAGGGACAGAGAGTGTGAAGACCTATCGGTGTTGGGATCCTGAATTCGAGACTTTTTGGATCATCGACACTCCTGGTTTCACCAAAACGTTGCGCTCTGATGCTGAAATCCTCCGTGATATTGCCGGCTGGTTGAAGCGCGCGTGCCTCGAAGGAATTCAAGTGACCGGTATTTTGTACTTCAATTCCAGTCCCCGCGGCAAATCGAGACCAAAGAGGATAGATGATCTGTACTTGTTCATCCAGCTCTGTGGAGAACAGGCACTGCGAAGGGTTATTCTTGTGACCGATTTCGGAGACAAGGCGGATGCAACGGTGGAGGACACGCGCCAGCAAGAACTTGAACATCCCCAGCTATTCGAGTCCGTGTCCATAAACGGGTCCAGAATTTTCAGGCATACGAACGGGACGGCAACAGCTAGGCAGATTGTCCGACATCTTCTTAGCATTAGGACGGGGCATGAACCAGGCACATATCTCCAGATTCAAAAGGAAATGGTTGATGAAGGGAAGGAGCTTGACCAGACAAGAGCCGGGCAATCGATGGTGGCAGGTCTCGCAATGCGGCACGAGGTGTCTGCGGAATTCCGTCGCAAGCTTAAGGCGGAGTTACAGAGCTCTTTAGCCGATTCGCGTCGCGAACTATCTAATCACCGACGTCAACAAATGGAGGTTAAGCAAGTATTGGATGCTGCTCTGCCGAGCGACTACCCACACTTGAAGCAGATGGCAGTGCATTCAGACTCTGGATATGGGACTGGCGGCGACTTCGATCAAGATGGGCAAACGGATAAAAAGGTCCTTGATTCCGACAGAGGACGCGAGAATACCATCTTTTTGCAGGCTTCTAGCCATTTCAGTACCGATGTAGACGTCCGTCTCAACCGCGGAAGCGATTATCTGGAAAGCACGGCTGTTGACCTGGATACACTGCAGCGAATCACCCCGAATGACGAAGACATAGGCTCGCGCATAGGAGTTACCAAACTGCCTCCAGTCCTCACAGCAGAGAAACACCTCGAAGCATGTTTGTTGAACAACGACGAACTCCTGACCACATTCCGTCAAATTTCACAGCGGCCCAATGTTCAAGACCTTTGTGCTGATATCCGAGAACATCTCAAATATTATCAAATCGACTTAAGAGCTCAGGCATGCACAAGGCTAGAGAATGCTAGTGCTAGCCTTCTCCGGGGTCATTGGTACAGAGAAAGAATAGCGAAGAAGATTGCCTGCAAATTAACCGGATCGGCTGAAGACGAGGACGAGGACGAGGATGATGATGATGATGAAGAGGGCGTGCGCACCAGGGAGTCCTTGCTTGACCTTGAAGAATGGATTCGCGGCAACCAGGGTTTTAACGATCCCAACGAGAGCGGCATTCTTCCGGCGGATATGGATCAGGATACACCTGAAGACCGCCCTGACGACAGTCCCGATGATCTGCTTGAGGCTTTTAGCGAGCTGGATTATGTGAAGCGCATGGAGCACTTCATCTTCAGGGGCACTCCTTTTAAAAGACTACTCGAGCGAATTCAGATTCAGGCAGTCACACCGCGTTATTACAGCCTACGTCGCACTCTGATGACTCTACCCAAAGAAAACATCAGCTTTTATTCCATTATTCAGCAAAGTTGGCTCGACAGATTGAGGCTTCGCATCGCAAAAGCATCCACAGTGGAATGGGATTGGTGGCCTCTGCCTCCGGCCCAGGAACCTCTTTCTACTGATCATTGCCGCATATCCTGGAAATGTGTAGGGTGCCCCCAATTGTCTGGTTCCAATTGCTGACAATTCACAGCATTGCGGGAGATCACATACGACTGATGTTCCAAAGGCAGAAGGAGAGAGATTTTCGAAGCTCATTGACTTGCGGGTGTCACCGTTGAGCGATGATCACCTTTGCAAAGGCCGTGAAAAGGGGAGACGGAGCTGGCGCCAGTTTTTGCAGCCCAGAAGTTCGACCTTTCTAGCAGGTGTGTCAGGGCCTGACCTCAGCTCAACCTCTTCAGCACGGAATCATGCGGCACAGGCTCAGACCTCGTCCACGACATCACTAAATCAAGCATCCAGCACAGGCAAGATTCCTGGCGCAAGTGGATCCTCGGCCCGAAATTCAACACCAACAATGTCCCCTGGCCGAGATCCAAATGCAATTTCATCTGGTAACCCGCTACAGCAGCACGCAGTGCAGATTCGGGTTAGTAATAACGACTTACTCCTTGTGCTTGGAGTGAAAGGAAAGAAGCGATGTTTAGACATCGACCAGATTGATTTCAAGAAGAAGAGAATCGAGAATGATGGTCAACTCGTCGCCCAAATCACAAATGCATATCAGTCTAAGCGTGGTTGGTTGCGACTCTGGTTCTCAGTGTATCAATTCAGGTTCTGCAGTTTCAGAAAGGTATGTGCTTCCCAACTCGTTCTGAAGTAGTTTACTCACAGACACTCTCATAGTTTCTCAAATACCGCGCCGAAAGGATCAGCTCAATTCAGGACGGTGTTCCGGAACATAATCCGGATTACGAATATAAGAACGGCTCCCAAACGCCGCCCATCGAGAGGCCGCCGATTTCGCAGGAAGAATTCGAGGATTCTTTATATCCGTGTGCCACCCCTTGCAACCTTTGGTTCTGGCCCTGGCACGAATGCATAGGACCCTTGACCCAGCAAAGAATGTACGAGAGGTTGCCCAAAAAGAAGAATTTTTGGGACGTCAAGGGAGCCAACTACAGCGAAGCTTGGGGCCTCGAGTCACGGTACAAGGCATCCTTTATCCACATGCTTGCTTATCATCTCCTGATGGTGGTCGGCCCTTTCGGCTTCTGGGGATGGTGGCAGAGCAGACACCTGGACGATATGCAAGGCGCTGCCGTTCCACTGACAATTGTGCTTGCGCTAATGTCGATGTTCTGGTCATCCATTGGTCTCTTGCGGTTACCGGGAGAAGGAACATACCAGGGGCCTACTGCGATGAGCTACGTGCAGAGCAATTTAGTTTTGCAAAGGCCGTCTGTATAGAACAGTCCGCTAGGGGCGTAGGGCCTTATAGATGATAGCTGAAGCGGGAACATCTACCGACCAGAAGAAGCTGCTCGTAAGCTACAGAATCTGTCAACCAGCCTAGGCTTTTGCTTCCTGGCATCCAATCTGTGTCTTTATTCCTTCTGCTTCCCATTTCACATGTCTGCCTCTCGAAACTCTTAGACCCGTTCGACGAAGGGCCGGATCTTTGCGGCGTCAATATTCGGGCCGTTTGCTTCTTGTTCCCTGTTCCCTCTGAATAAATATACTCAATGCTATCATAGACGCCACCCCGAAGTTCCTCAAGGAGCATATTTTGTTGTGGTGGACAAGAGTTTCTACTCCGTACCCAGTACTATTGCCGATGCCAAGGGCAGCCAAGGCAGCAGACTGACTGTGGAAGATGCTGCAACGTGTCTATGCTTCACCGTTGTTTATCGATAAGCCTTTCTCGCCTGCGCCTGGAAATTTTTGTGTTGCAACGGTGCAAAAGCGGCTCGGCGGTCATCCAAGATTTTGTGGGAGCGAATTTGCGATGCTTTTCTAGTCTCGTTGCAAGTTCTCACCATGTTGCGCGAAATGTGAGTTTCTGAGAGCTACCACTAAACGGAGCAGACTGACAATATCACAGAAAACCGCGAAATGCGCGGACCGCCCGCATCGTCAAGGCACGCGAGCCTCAACTGGTCGAATCCAGGAAACGAGTCTTGCTCCTGCATGGGGCGAAATGCCCGCAGCCTCTCAGCAACGTGCTGAAGACTGTGCACACCCTGACCAAACCGGATTCTGTCATGCTCACCAAGAAGAACGACAACATCCACCCCTTCGAGAACCCCGAGTCCCTGGAATTTCTGGCAGGGAAGAACGAATGTGGGGTGGTGGTCTTTGGCACCCATTCCAAAAAGAGACCGAACAATGTCACAGTCCTGCGGATCTACGATGGCAAACTTTTTGACATGGTTGAGCTGCTTCTTCTTGTGCCTGCGGACGAGCCACAGCCAGACCTAAAATTGCAGATTGCAGTTGGAATGAAGCCCTTGATATTGTTCGCGGGATCGCAATGGGATGACACCTCTTCATCGGCGCAGGCTACACTCTACCAATCCCTCAGGTCTATAATGCTGGATCTTTTTCAGGGTGAAGAGATATCTTCAATTGACGTGGCAGGTCTACAGTATCTGCTGATGATCGCCGCCGGCGAAAACTCCAGTTCGTCGGGAGACTTGAACGACCCAGCGAACAAACCTGTCCTTCATCTCAGATGGTATCGGATACGAACTATGAGATCCAACAGCCCCAAAATCCCACGAGTCGAGCTTGAGCCAATCGGACCCAGCTTCGATTTCCGAGTTGGTCGATTCCGTGAAGCGGATGCGGCGGTCATGAGGGATGCTTTAAAACATGGCCGTCGGCCCAATGAACCACGGACAAAGAAGAATATTGAGACAGATCTGGTGGGTGACAAGATTGGCCGCGTGCATCTTGGAAGACAGGATCTTTCAAATCTGCAGACACGGAAAATGAAAGGGCTGAAAAGAAACCGTGACGAGCTCGATGATGGCGAAGAAGCAGAGATGGCAGACTTGGACAACGAGGAAGATATCATCAGTCAAGACGAAGACATGGAGAACGGCGGCATGGACTTGGACGACATGTCGGAAGAAGGCAGCACTGGTCTAGGCAGCGGGGATGAGATTAGTATTGGAGAGGATGACGATGAGGAAATGGACGATGCAAACGACGGCGACAATGAAAAACCGAAACGCCAGCGGACCTCTTGATGCGGACTTGGACTTGAGGATCTGACATCTCAAAGCCACAGAAAGATATCAGTCCTTCACAACCAATCCTTCAGAGTCACTGTTGATGTGTCATGACTGCGGGATGCCGACAGCAAAACCGGGACTCGGCTCGTTTCAGCTACCACATGTGCTCGAGGGAGAACATCACATCTCAAAACTAGTGGGGGTGATGTTTGGGCTTGTGTCTCTCAAGCCTCTTTATGCGATATGCATACGGAGCAAGATCTGCGGCGTCGTTCTTGCTCCAACAACCGAACAGAGCAGAACATGAATGCCCGCCCTTAATCGAGCGTCTGTTGTGCAGGCATGGCGTGCTGGTCGTGAGAGGATAGGGGTTTAGACATGGATGCTGGAGCTGCAGGAGTATTTCTGTGAGGGAGAATTTGGCCTCGCTGGTATGGAGATAGTCTATCGTCACGGTGGGCGAGATTTGGCCGTGGACGTTGTTTTTGATATGACTACCGAGTACTTTCGTGAAGGGCGTCGGGAAATGGCACCGGGGAAGCCACACGGCGGAATCAAAAATCGAGACAGCCGAGGCTCAGTGCGGCGGTTGAACAAATAGTCGGACTGTGTGGGGAGTGACTTGCCCAACTTGCCCTTCGCTGACCCGCCCGCGGTTCACATGCACCGATCAATTGAATGCTAAGAAGAAGATGATGTCGTCGTATCCCTCGTTCGCCGAGGACTCTCAAGACTGTCTCTCTGCCTCTTATTGCTCCCTGCTCTCTTGACCCGGTACCCAATCGAGCCAGAATTGACACATGCCAATTGCTCACTTCCAGCCACGCTGCTCAGTGCTCAATGCCCATGACCTTGGCTGCCATTACCTTGCCCACTGTATTCTAACCCTCCCTTGACCTCGCTCCTCCCTACCGCCCTTGCGCTGCTTTGCTATCGCGAGAGAACATTCGCCTTCCTTCAGCAAACGGTTGTCGTCGATGGTGCAGGATGGATGCGCTGAAGGTCGGTCTTGGATGCGCTACCACGACGACTAAGTCTCAACTGACATCCACCAGGAAACAGTCGAGTCCATCATCCTCAACCCCGACCTCGCTCCTCTTCTGGCCATCGTCAAAGCCGCCCGTAATGGCGCCGTCTACGGTGCCAAAGTCCGATTCCCTCATGCTCTGGTCATGGTCTTCCTGTTTCGGTCAGGCACGATCCGAGAAAAGATCCGGCTGGTTCTAAGGGCAACGAGACAACATGCGCGAAACCTCGCATTCTTCGCAACCGTGTACAAGTCGTCCATGTTAATATTAAGGCTGCTGAACCCCATCACTCCGGGAAAAGAAGGACCGTATGACACCTTTTTCGCGGGTCTCCTGGGTGGCTATGTTGTCTTTGGACGAGGGAAGCAGGGCAGGTAAGGATTGCAACTGCAATAGCAGTCGGCAGGCAGGCTTTGGCAGGCTAAATTTTTGTCTCTCGCCGCATAGTGTCAACCAACAAATCGTCATCTACGTCTTTGCTCGAGTAATTCTCGCCCTCGCGAGGCTCAGCATTGAACCACCAAGCGCCACGAGTGCCACTCCCACCCCGACACTCTGGACTCAAAGATTATCGCCGGAGCTAAAGGCAAAGATTCAGAACAATGCCTGGCCCGTGTTCGCCAGTTTGAGCTGGGCCTTTGTCATGTACATCTTCAGATGGCAGCCCGAGAGTATTCAGCCAAGCTTGAGGAGCAGCATGAAGTACATGTACGTTGTTTTTTTTTGTGGTGGATTGTCCTTTCTCCGTTCAGGGTGATTGCTAACATGGCTCGCCAGATATGTCAACTCGGACTATTGGGATAACTTCAGAAACTTCCTAATTCACAACACTTAGAAAGAAAAACCAGGAAAATGTCTGGATGAGTTAGTTGCATTGCAGACGGCGTCTTGATAATTTTGGCATTGATGGTCTAATGCATCTACGAAAGTTCAAGTGTGATACTAGAGGAGCATGTTCAGTGTCCTGCCTACTTGGAAACGGCTGGCTCCTTTGTCTGGAAGGGGCAGTAAAGCTGCCTGGGCAGTAGAATACTATGCTTAGAGGTATGTGTTTTTTTTGGCATGAAGAGAGCGAACCGAGCATTCTCAAGGGCACCCTGACATTTCAGGCTCCTGGGAAAAAAAAATCATCTTATCGATTGACCATGGTTGCCGCGCTGTCCTGCCTGTATGACAGAGCAATGCCCTTCCAATTACCTACACACTTGGGCTCACAATCGACCATTGCGTACCCTCTTTTCATGGTGTTCTGCCGCTTAAACTTTCTCCGGGTTGCCATTTTTTATTTTGCTTTGTTTGGTTTGCACGGAGGCGTGGACTATCTATCTCTGAACAAGAAAGTCTGTCTCATTCATTACATCAGGTCCACGGAAAACGCCTAACTAAGCTGGGTCTATCTTGGCTGGGCAATGCGATGGCCCAACTCTACCGTGACTCAGGCTCTACGGAGAACCACGTAAGATCTCTCAGCCTGATCGCAAAGGTTTCCCTCTGACCCTCGCTTCGCTACACAGTGATTGATATTGATATTGATTCCCACTACCTGAGGAGGCCGAGGCCGAGGCCAGAAAGAACCGCCTCGCTCGCCTTTGGTTAACCACTGCAAGTAATATTGACCGCGTGGCAGCCCGATGCTCCCCGGATGGGCAGGCAGGAACCCTTGGAGCGAGAGCCGGTGCATCACCATGCATCCTTCTCGTCGTCGTTGTCGTCGTCGTTCTTGTTACATATATACCTATACTCGATGGTATGGGGGACACATGGAATCACAGCCAAGCATTGACTGATTCGTTATCATCCAATTCAGTTCACCTCGTGCGGTGATCCTGACAGCTTTAGACATACACTCCCGTATCCCAGGCGTTGTATTCGATACCGCCCGGCCCGCCCGGCCCACCGTCCCATCCATACATGGACATTCCCCCGCCCAGTGTCGCGTCGAAGAAATAACCAGCACTGTAGACTTCCGTGGCGCTGAGGTTCGGAGAGGCATATGACGGGGGCATTGTGTACGGGGTTTGACCCTGAGGCTGAGGTGGAGGGAGAGGTTCAATTTGACGGTCCGACTGTAGTTGTGGTTGTCGTGGCTGGACTTCCGTTCGTGGCGTAGGTATTGGCGTGCCGAATAGCTCGTCGCAAAACTCATCCACTGGTGAGTCAACCCATGATGTTGCCGTGGTGCTGGTCGTGTTGAGCCGAACCCTCGAGCAGTGGGCGAGAGAACTGCTTCGTGAGTCGGACATCGGTGTCAGCGGTGAGGGCGGATGTGGAAAGTATGTCGACTGTACTGGTACTTCATCTGTGTCGAGTGCGGATGCTGCTCGTCCACAGGTGGTCGAGGTCCGGCTCATGGTCGTCGCCGTGGCTGATTTTGGCGACTGATCAAAAAAACTCCGCTGCTCAGGAAGTCCCGGGGCAGGGGCCTGGCTGGTTGATTCCCTTGGCATAGCTACTCGAACAGGTCTTTGTGTTTTCGGCGCAATAGTTGGCGCAAACGCTGTTATGGGGCTTACAGGCGAGACAGGTTCTGATCTGTTCTTGGTTGAGCATGAGTCGAAGTTGCTGTGGTTGGCATCTTCATCGTGGTCAAGTACTCCCACTCGTTCAAGGATGCTGTGTACGCTGGGACTGCCGTTGACCTCCTCGATGGGGGCGCCGTCCCATCTCTGACCTCGGACAAGCCGCTTGTACAATTCCACCACGCCTGCCGTTAAGGCCTCCTGATGTTGAAGGAGGAGATTGGTGTATCTTGAGGCGATTAGCAAGAGAACTTTGAGATGTTCCTGGGTTCTGAGAGCCGTCCAGGATATTGCAACTGCTCACCTTTGGTTCGTGCTGGAGGATTCGGTCTTCCTTCGTATCTTATACGAACAGGGCGCTTTGTCTAAATTGCACCTCCGGCAAGGCTTCTCACCATCGCACTGTCCATCGAGATGGTCTTGTCAGTCCAATTCCCTTTGGTTTCCGCCTTTGCGACGACGCAGATGGCGTCAAGAGCACCAATCCAACTTACTTTTGCCTTCTTGACACGACATCTTTCACAAGCCCGCGAGACTCGCGGACGCGATTTGACAGTCTGTTGGTCCATATTCATGTTGCCACTGGTGACAAAGCCTCGCAGTTAAAAGAGGAATGATGGATTGATTATTGTATGGTTGGAACGCCTTTTCCGAGCATTGAGACGCCGCGGCGCAATCAGATGCTAAGTACTTTGATGATACTTTGGATCCAAGGACGTTTTAGGCATCGCCTTCACATCTTCTTGGACTCTTGCGCAAGTTGGTACAATGAGGCCCAACCGAACCACCACATTGCTGGTCGGTTTTTATGACGGTGAGAAACGAGAAAGGCCGCCAAATCCGTCGTCATTAGTATTTATCAATCATGTGAAAATGGACAGACATTCCCGGGGGAGGCCCAGATAATGTGGCAAGGTATACTCGGGAATTGGAGAACAACGAATCGCTGTCTCGTAAAACTGGTGCCGTGGGACCCGACTTTGCAAATCAACATGGAGACTTGGGTAGGGTTTGTGGACTGCACACAAACTATCCGCCGTGGATCTCCTCTTATCGGTAGCGCTCAAAAGTATGTGGAGGAAACTGAGGTTTGGTGGGAATATAGATTAGGAATCGCCTGATGTTTTATGATCCCTTGTAGCAATCAGATGTCAAGGCTACAAGCAAGGGGGAGATGTTGTAAACTCAAAACGTTGAAGTATTAGTGGCTGCTCGCCGGTGACTTTTTGAAGAACAAAGAAATCTTTCTTCAGATCAGGGATATCCAAGGCAATGAATCAACTGCGATTGGACAGCCATGATGTGCCGTCTTCGGGGAAAATTCCTGGTCAGGGCGGGTTTGAAGCCAAGGCGTATGCAAGTGTGGACTGATTCTAACACAAGCTCCAAATACGGACCTTGTCAGCAAGGACTTGTACTTGTACTGTACTTGTAGGTGATGCTGATGCGTATCCTTGTAGTCACGGGTTAGAAATGCCACCCCTGGAAGGTGCTCGCGGCCGTGTGAACCCTTCTCTTTCGATCAATGGACTTCGCATTTGCAATCTCATCCTAGCCATTCGCAATCATCTCGAGGGTCCCAGCATCGGCTTGACGGTTGACCATTGAAGGGATAGAATTCCGCTTCCTCGTCCGCATAATCATCCTACACATGAGGAGACGCTAGCTGATAGAAGGCCTTCGTTCGGCGATGGATGCTGCGTGCGGCGGCCGAGAGGTTGTTGCGGCTCATGTTGAACATCGTAGCCGCCAGATACGCGATCAAACCATTGAAGGTGTCCGAGACTGTTTCAAAGGGTAGGGGGTCAATCGCGAGGGAAAGTTGAGCAAGATAGAAGTGACAAGATCTGAAGGGCGTTGTTTCGTCTGGCAGAAAAATCTGGTCAAATTGGTCGATGGCTCAAGATGACTCCAAGACATTTTTTCTGTCTGACACGGAATTTTGAAACATCACACACCCAAAGCTGGAAATTCTTCCCTCAATCTGCACTCGTTTCTTACCTTTTCAATGTAGACAGCAGCAACCACCTTGAGTGCACGTTCGTACCAGCCCAGCCTTCAAGGAGATTCACCATGGAGCATGACTCTGAAGCGCATGGAAATTGTATCCGCAAGGTAAAGCGTTATGTGAGTTATATCAGTATCAACCCTCAGTGCAAGGAACGCGAACGATGTTGGAGCTCCGCGGGTGTCCGACTCATTGCCATCCACCAGCCTTGCTGTGTTCCAGTGGAGGTCATTCATGTCAAACAGAAGTGTGACGTCGTCCACGGCCACACAATGGATCTGTCTACAAGTACTTGTAGTTATGCTTATCTAACGCACATGTCGGCTGACAAACTGGACCCTTTTTGGTTCGAGCAATGAGAATCTCTGAAGCGGGCGATGTGCTTGCAAAGGAGTCTAGCAGAGTCCGAATCAGTACAGGGTTCATCCGCACTCTACCGACTATGCTAGGTCTTTTCAAGCAAATTACCGCATGGCTGATCCGACGGTCTCGGAGAGCTGACACCCTCTACATACTTCCCGCATAATGACAGGAAAAACTCCTCAACATTGGTGACTAGCAGGAAATGTGGCCAATGCTGATCGAGTAGACAGCAGGTTTGGTAATACGGCCCTTCTGGGTGGTGGCTGGCATGCTATTTCTGCACACCGGGACCCGAGATGCCTGATGGATCTAAGTCGACAGATGTGGTTCAGTTCATCAAGATCCGATAGCCTTTGATATTGTGCTGACCTAGGTGGAAGAACATGATATCACAATGATCGGCTTCAAATGCCGAGGCAGGCGGTTGGAGGCTTCGTGCAATCAGCCTCGTCGCCCCAGGCACCTCCAAAGACCCGACGCAATGGTTCGCGCCGCATCATCCATCTTTGCAGTTCAACCCGGAAGAGACCGGGTTGCAAACTCGAAAAGGTTATGCACTCGCAGCGGTGACCTATGTTGCCCGAGCTGCTGAGCGGTCAAGACTCGCAGTCTCCTGTCAGCTGTCACGACTGGAATCAGGACAGACATTGTTGTCTTGGGAAGGACGAAGTATTCGGTATTGCCAAAACTAACCGATATTGAAGATCCAACATGAGGCTAGTTGCCTGGTACCTGGGGGGGTATTCAATCATTCTCATCACGGCGTCGTGTCTTAACTGAACGCTGCAGTGTCTTCCAAAGCAACTCCGGTAAATCCAATGCAAAACAAAACTGTCCAATGCTGACTAGGATCTGTTCAAATTGCCGCCAACGAAAACCAGAAAATATCAGAGTTCCGGCTCCTTATTGCCTTAATTCTCCAGCTTGGCTTGGGTTTATACACCCTCCGATTTCAACTCCTTCGCGATGACATCCGCCCAGTCGTCAATCTCGTCCCAGTTGCGATAATCGCCCCAGCGTCCACCGACGCAACTCCAGAGACAGCGGATGGGCGCGGGTGTGTCTAAGCCGTCGTCCTTGCCCGCGAACAAATGGTGATCCCGGACCGTGGGCAGCTTCCTCATGATGATCTCCTCGATGTGGCGAGACTCATGGCGCACGGCTCGGTCTCGGATCCATTTCGAGCCGGTCACGGCGGGGGCCATGCCGACGCTGAAGGTCCAGGTGGGCTTCATCTGGAGGCCCATGGCTTCGATGTCGAGGAACTTCTGTGCGTCCAGCAGCCACTTTTGGCCGTGCACGGCACTGCCCAGGATCACGGCGCTGTAGTTCTCGACGCTGTACACATGGTCGACGGACCTACAGTCGACGGCAAAGCCGTCAGCGTGGAGGCGTGAGGCGATACGCTCGGCGACCTCTCGCGTCGAGCCGCGACACGTTGCGTAGGTGATCAAGACAGGCATTGGATGGACGGAGACCGCCGGTGGTTGATGGTCTCGGTCCTGGTGGTCAACTTCCCAGTGAGGCGTGGTTGGTGATTTTGGAAATAGAAGTGTACTTGGTAGAAGTGTAGTAGTGTAGTAGTGTAGCTGTTGGCTGGACTCGGATGCTATGTCCACCTCTTTCCTTATGAGTAAAAGATGTTATTCTTTGTGGAAGGTGGGCGGTTTGTGGTTGTATATCGGGAGGCTAAGGGTGTAAGTTAGGTATGTAAGCATGCGACCGTATCTCGGGGCAAGGCTGAGAGATTTCCAATTGCTTGCTTGTTAACCTGCAATGAGTTGGATTGATTAATTGATTGGTATTCGTTCAATGACGGAGGAGAAGGGGGGAGGAAATGTGGGAACGAAAATGCAAATGGATCACAGCGGAGGTTGTCGTCCTTTTCTGCTCTCCCTCTCTCGCTCTCTTTTTCGAAACAAACCTCGGGGCCACGAAAAAAGCACGCGAGCAGAAAAAGAGCGATGAGATGATACTGATGATGATGATGGCGATGATGATGATATTTCAGTCCCGATCTGCCCGTTCTCCACAGAACTCCCACCCACACACGGACAGACAACATTCAGAGCAGATGGTGTGGTGCAGTGGTTGACCCCCCTGTCACCCATTCGGGCTTTGTCCCCAATCTCACGCACTTCTGACTCCTGTACGACTTCAGAGTTCCAGATGGCTCTATGATCATCACCGCACCTTTCCTGTGTGTCTCTGCCAATCGACGGGCCTGCCATGCCCTGCCATGCCATCCCCCGTGACCGGAGGTCTGGGTCTCGGGGAACTCTATGCCCTGGCATGATTCGACATGACATAACATGACAGCGGAAGGGAGGGGGTAAACGAGACTAGGAGAAGGCTGACGAGAAAGTATAGCGATAATAGCGTTTCTGGATGCGCCTTACCTCAACTGCTACCGCGACCCGCTACCGCACAAGTTGGTCCCCTTCGGCTGTTTGCTCCCTTTTCTCGGGATTCAATGACTGAAATTTCCTCCGAGCTCACCTTGCTAGATCGCGCAGGGACTCTTCCGGGGAATCCGGAGCGGCCCTGGCATAGCATATGTTCCGCGTGCGTACGAAAGAAGTCTCCGAGCCCCGAGGATCCAATGATGACCAGCTGAGGCTAATGGCCCAATGGCCCGCACGTCCCAAGGTGATCCCTCATTGTTTGACATTTTTCATTTCTGCATTTCATCCTGTTCCACATTCTTCCCTTCCTTCCCAAAGAGCCAGTACTGGGTTGATTGATGGTTTAGTGGCAAGGCTGGCCTGGCTGGCCCGGCAATTTCAATCTTTTTCGCATTTTAATAGCCAGCAGATGTCGATCCTCCCCGCTTCTGAGCTACCCGCCTGATCCCGGCTGCCTCCGGGATGATGTATTGTACTTGTATTTGCAGCTACTACTACTTGGAACGTATCTGGGTATGTACCAGGACTTGGTATGTTACCTGGAACCCAGTCAGAAGGTGGGTTTTGGTTAGGTTAGGTTCCATCAAGAAGAGGGGAAAGTCTGGGGTACATGTGTAACAAGTACATACTTTGGCTGTGCCTTTTAAGGCATGGGATGGACGGATGAACAAGTAACAAGTACATGGGTTCGAGAGTACTGGGGATTCTACTTGTTATGCAACGACATGGAAGACCCCGAATCCGAATCGGCTTCCCTCTCCCACTTATTGATCAACTTCTCTTTCGCTTCGAATACATACTTGCTAACATACAGGTACATATATACCAAGTGAAACCTGCTTCATGTCCCTGTAAACCGTACTTCAGAGCACAACACAATGAACAGACGGACCGAAAGCAGGTCCCTTGCTACTATTACCTGTAAGTACAGAAGCGCGAAATCACGTCCTCAGTCTTCCCATTCCTTGATATCACGTGGCTTTGGGCTGGTACTAGTTCTTGATCGCCTTGCCAAGCATCGCCTCGCCTCGCCTCGCCTCGGCGAACAGCAAGTTACCCTTGCCCCTGCGGTTGCGCGGTTTGTTGTCATCCCCTGCCCGGAACACCCGTCACAAATCACCTCACCTCCATTGTCCCAGTCGGTCATTCATCTGCTCGGTCACTCGCTCAGCTTACAGTACTACCCCTTTTCGCGAAAAGGTCCAACTGAGTCCAACGTCACACGACCACGCATTTAACAAAATGCGGTTCCCCTGCAAGAGTTCGTGACTACAATTGCAATATCGCCCCTTCGTTCTACCAGGTAAATCTTTCTTTCACTTGGCCGGCCGAGAATGGCCAGGCAGGTGGGGCATACAGACGGTTCAGCCCAGGCACACAGGACACCGGCCAACATGTACTTGTAGGTACATAGACAACCCGTACGAGGTAAGGAGATAGACGACAGTGGCTGCTGTAAGCAGGGAGGGACATACTACTAACGGACACCCCAGCCACGACAGACAGACCAGCCAGGTAGATACGAGTAACCACCAGCCAAGAACTACCCAGTACCAGGCAGGCAATCCAGGCAAAACCAGCCACGCCAAGTCAGGCTCGATAGCCTCGACCGCCCCCGACCTCTACCTGAGCCTAATCCCCGGCACGCCCTCGTCGCCTGAACGAGTCTTCGGCGATCAGGCTCGGACATTCTGTTTCGCGAGAATCCGGGATATTGGGGCCTCGCCGAGCCATGGAAAAACAAAACGCACAAAGGACGCAGAGTGGACTCGGGCCCATTCCCAATTCCTTTCTCTTTCCTGTCCCTGTTCCCGCCCTAGTAGGTGCCCTTCGGCTTGCCTATTCTGAGTGATCTTGTGGTCTTTAGATTTTTTTTTTTCATGCTCGGTTTTATTTTGGTGAATCCTAATGTGGGATATGTCTCCCGTAGCGCGAGCAACCTGGCGTGATGCTCAACTTGGTAAGGTCTGTACTTGTATGTATGTACTGTACACGTGCCCTATTATTCCTATCGAAGCCCGCCTATGCGAGGCTGCAAGACCCAAGCTCCGAGACTCGATTCAACGGCCGGCACCTCGCGAGGGCTCAGCCTTTCAATGCCCCTTTCTTCAAAACGGCCGGTCCAGGTTTCTCACAAGACCACGAACAAAACAAGTCATGGTCGCGTCCGGCCGACCAGCCATTCTGGCTCAAACCCTCCTCCAACTGACTGCAGCATGCAAGGAGGAACCAACTCATGAAAAAGATATCCGACCCGATCGAAAAGTTTCCCGCCCCAAACGCCCCAAATTCCGGTCCTCATCCCAAAAATGCGGTCATCATGTACCGAGTATGTTTATGGTTTCTCGTAAGTGACGGTTGTTATAAAGCCAGGAAGTCCGTCAGGTCGGCGTCTTTGTCCTGCCGACACGAAGAGAACATGTCAGCATCGACTTCTTCTTTTTTTCATCTTTTCTTTCAACGTCTTCTGGTGATGAATGATTGAAGGTGACGAATCCAACCCACGGCGGCGGTGACGATGAACAATGAGAGACTAGTCCTGAAAAAAACGAACTCACATCGCTCACTGGCATCTCAAAAGTCGCACCTCTCAATCCAAGGGACGGGCCGGAAGGGAAGAGGTTCTGTTCGGTAGGAGGAGATATTGCTTACCCAGCAATATATCAGAAAGGCGGCCTCGGAGGTCAGTGCCCCGAGCGCGAGGTAGCTGGTCACGTCGCGGATGGCCTCGGGCACCGTCGACCAGTGGTTCTGGGCCGCCGTGGATGCCTTGGACAGGATCCTCTGCGATGCTCGGTGCGGGAGGATGTGTTGGTGGTGGAAGTGCAAGGGGTTCGCCGCTGCCCTCAGACCGCTGCCCGGGGCGGCAGCAGAGGAAAATGTGCGGAGTGTCTGGGCCAGTCGGCTGACGGGGATACGCATGGGAGGCATGATGTTGTGCTGCTAGCTTGTGGGAGTTGTTGGTGGTAAGCTTGCTGTTGCAGAGCGTGTAGATGTTGAGATAGGTATGTATGCGGTCGTGGTGGGTAAACGTTCAAGCGAGGTTCGATGGCCTTTTGTGTATCTTCTGGGGAGCGTAAAGGCAATGTCAAGATTCGTCGTCAGGATCACTACAAGCTAATAGGCCGCTTGTCCAGTAGTCCTTTTTGTGTATCACGTCTTGGTTGTGTGTCTGGTGTCTGGTGTCGGTATGTGCAAGGCTTGCCACGCCATCGCGGAACGACACAGCTTATATCTTGGGACCGGGTGTTAGTATGGCAATTCGTCGACGGTGGCTCGTCCATGGGCTCTAGGAACGCGGGGTCGAGGATCTTCGAACTAACGTGTCACAAAAGCTGGTGCAAGACGTGTTTTGCCGTTCCGTGGACCGTCACGTTACGCCATCGAATGAATGCCGGGTGTGTTGTCTGCCGCCATCAGCTGACTATCTGAGCAGGAGATGCATGGCCCAGCACCGCTCCGTTTTTGCCCCGAACTTACGAGGTGCAGTTGCCTACGAACAATGGTAGCCGAAAGGACTGCGGAAACCGCCGACAGCGATAGATGACCCCAAATAATGATAGCCTACCGTAGACCAGAAGATACGGTCCCGATACCCATCATACCACCTCCTTACTTTTCGCTTTCTCGGTAAGCCACACTCATCACTCGACCCTTCTCGCGGGGAGAAATGTAATCCTCTCTGTTTTCGTCTCACCTGCTTGAAGGAGGAGTTCCTCGAGGTCTGCGCCGTGTCTCGCCATCCCACTTGATGATCGAGGTGCAACATGGGAAATGACTTGCAGCTGCAAAGCCTAGGCCCTATCGAGTTTTCGAATTCCGTTTACCCACTCCTTTTTTGCGGCGTTGCCGTCATCGAGGACTGGACACTCAAAGCCTACCTTAGTCAGCTATACACGAAATGCAGGCCCCCTGCCCTTTCTCTTACACGCCTTCATACACTCGTGTCTCAATACTGACTACTGTGTACACGTCAAACATACCCAGCTCAAGCTTGCCGTTCGACCGACCGCTCTCGCTGCCTCTGCAATCTACGCGTCATTTTTCGATACCCTAACCAGTAATATGTCATGGAGTCTTCGAAGAATCGATCCCATGGATGGGTAGGGAGACAGGTCATCAGTATCGTGATCGCCAAGACAGCTAATGAGACAACCCAAAACACCCAGAACAGTGGCCGGCCCAGTCCATACTCGGTTTGAATGCTCATGATTCCTGTGACAACCGTAATGGGGAGGAATATCACTCCCAGTTTAGCCAGGCTCCCGGCGTAGTGGCTGTCCCTGACCGCCATGAGGCTCGGTATATCCCCGATGGTCTCCTGGCAGATGGTGACATGCCTGTCAATCATTTTCGTAATGTGATCAAAATCTTCGCCGAGACCGTAATCTGCAATCACCTGCCGATCCTTTGTGGTGGATCTTGAAGTGTTGTCGTTTCCCGAGCCTTTCTGCAAGGGGCTGTAATCTGGTGGCCCGAATGGGCCTGGAAGCACCCGGGTCAGAACTTCATTTGCGGGCTCTGTCTTGTTGACGGATTCAATAAAATCCTTGACGTGCAAGATATGTTTATATTGCCCTCTCAGGAGATGCTTCAGCTTGAGTGCATCATCCAAGTAGTGTTCGAGTGACCTCGTAGTGTTGCCTCTGAAGGCCGATTCTGCGAGATCAAGATTTTTCAGATCCCATATCCGTGCGTCAACCGATGCGTCCAGTGCCTGTAGAATCAGCATACATTCACTCGCGGCGATGAACAACGCATGGCGAGAGATATCGAACAAAAATCTGCGCGTCTTGCTTATGTCATTCTCACTCTCACGACTTGGATCACAGACCCGTCCAGGTATATTGTGGTGTGTTCGATCGGCCCTGCTCTTTTCCGCGGCGTCCGTCCAATAGTAGATGAGGTCTTCAGCTGGAGATGATTTCTTGCTCCGGCGGCTTCGACCATCGCTTTTGAGCTTCTCTAGCCATGCCGCACTAAAGTTCTCATTCCGATGATCTGGGTTCCTCGGTTGCTCGGGTGGTAAAACGTCAACATATCCACCTTGGAAGCTCCACACGTTGAACTGCTCTGGCGGGCCTCTTGGGCTGCGAAATCCAATGTTTCCTTTACGATCGATGATTTTGTGGAAGGTTGCCACACCCAAGGACGATGGCCAGGTGTCGGGAAACTCACTATAAGGGTCCGAATATGAAGCTTCCACTTCAATTCGGTGGCTATGCTGTGCCGTCGCTCGACAATGTCGGGAGTGAGTTCGGCGACAATCCAAAACAGACGGATCAGTAAGCACCAAGACTAATGATGCTGTGTCAGTGACCTCACTCGAACACCAAACACAGGCTGATCGATAGAACCTACCTTTCCATTTCTTTTCCTCAAGAGGTTGTACGTAGAATGAAAATTTCCGACGGACGAATGCGACGCGGTCTAGCGCTGAGTCGACAAGGTTTGCACGACGGACGACACGATGGAACGTATCAACGAGACGGCGTACGTTCGAGGAACAACAAAAACGGTCGCTCATGCGCTTGTCGAGGTTGATAGGATGGAAATAGTCGATGCTGTAGAATGACTTGATATGAGACACCGAGGGAAGATGCGGACATCGGCCGGTATTTGTCCCAGGATCAAGAAATGCATCGCTGATGTGATTTGCGAAGAACTTTGGTTCAACTTCGAGCAGGAGTCCAAAGTCTTCAATGGTGTTGCGATCAAGATCTTCAACAATGAAGACGCGCGCCAGAGCCTCTGCGGGAACAGGTTCATAGATTTGCTTGCGGACCTTGTGTCGTGGAACCGAGTGTGCTTTATTTGATTCACCGTCCGTTCTTATGTCAATATACCGAACAAACACATCATTTTGGTGATATGAGGAAGTCAAGAAGCTGAACAGAGGCGCCAAATTGGGATAACCACCTTCAACGAGCCGTTGCACGTATTCAGTGTATGTGGCAGGCCGGTGAATCTGATGACCACCCATTTTGACGTAAGGCACATGATGAACCGGGAAGTCGTGCGAGATGCCTACGGGCTTATATCAATGGCGTCGGAGGTCCCACGGGCAAGGCGTCGCAGCCATACTTGGTGGCTAAACCAGCTGAGCCCTCCATCTGCGGGTCGAGCTAGATGCGTACTTGATCGAGAGTGGGGATCCTGTCGTTGAATCAGCAGATGCATATAACCTACGCCATAGCCTGAAATGAGGTGGTAGAGGGGGCAAGCTGCAGCAGCTCGCAAGACAGTACCAGCGATGTGTGCGAATCAGTCAGGTCAAACCCATGAAGAGGTGCCGGAAAGCTGCTTGAGACTGGACAGCTGCTGAGACTCGGGCTTGCCAGATGCATTGTGGCTTGAAAATCGAATGTCTAGATCCTGCAGGACGTCAGTTAATACGATGGTGATGGGGCTCAAAGAAACAATGGCACCCAGGAAAAGAGCAAGGGATGTCGTCGAGCTCGCTATGGCGCCCCCTCCACCAGCATCTTACCAGCAAATAGGGGAAGCCTCTGGTGCACATAGTAGCGAGATCACGCCATCCTGTCGCATGGAATGACGCCGACGAGGTTGCGATTGGTGGTGGCCAGATGTCTTGATACCGTGTTTTCACCTGCATCATCCCATTCTCATCCCATGCCGTTCCTGGAGTAGGTTCATGATTCCGATCTCCAAGTCCGCGGGAACAGTTCACCAAGGACAGCGGTGATCGCGTGGTCCCGATGGCAGGAACCGGGGGAACGGGCCTGAAGCCACAATTGGAGCCCGAAGACGGGCGCGATCCCTTTCTGGACTGCATCATCAGACCCGTGTCCCGTATTTGGCATTCCCTAGCAAGGCTATACGGAAACTGGTCATGGAAGAACCTGGAAAGGGGAGGTGGAGATAAGTAAGTTGGCTTTTGGAGGACGTGGAGCACCATGGCGGACCGGTCCTTAGCGAACAAAGAATCCAAGTCTATACCTGCTACTGCTATTGCTATTGATATTGCCATCCTTGTGGAAGCAACCGTTACTTGTATATCGCACTCGGGACATGGCGAGTCCAGAACTTCACACCTTTTCCGCGCACGCAGAGACAGCCGTTGGGGCAGCGGCATCTGTTTACGCCGCGCATGAACTAGGTAAGGCGTTTCGCGACGAAGACAAGCACGATGTGTCGGATCACTATCTCAAGGCAGCCGTGGGCGCTGCCGTGGCGGTTGGTGCCTTCTACCACCTCTCAAAGAAGGTAGAGGAATACAATGAGAAGGGGCATCCTATTCATTCGGTCATACACCACCATGAACCATCCCGTCATCGTCGCCACGACAGGCCACATCACCATCACCACCACCACCATAGTGATGACAACGACTTCGTCGGCTATGAACGCTGGTCCTACGAAGAACCTCCTCACGATCGAAATCACCTGCTTGAGCAGGCCAACGAAGCATACCACGTAGGGAAAGAGTTACTGGGAGAGGAACGCGATCATGTCACCCAACTGTTTGCAGAGGCCATTGGTGCAGCTTCGGCTCTGAAGGACAAGTGGTTAGAGGAGCTGAAGGAGCACAGAGAGCGCCCCTGAATTTTGACTCCCTACGATGCGTCAAGCGATGGAAAACTACGGGACGTGAGATCTGAGAAGAAGAAACCAAAAAAAAAGGCGACTCTGACCTGAGGTTGCTCTGGATCATTTTGCGCCTGAAAGTTGATTGATTCATGCATGTATCATGCCTCTCATCCCCCTAGTCAAATTCACCAGGGCAGCAAGGAACAAGATTGTATCAGACACCAGGACCGGAGGGACACATTGAGTTCATGGGCCATCAGATCTGCATAACATGTTATGCAACTAATTACTATATTAGCCCTAAATGAGAAGATGAGATGATCATCCTGTCGCCTGCGCTGTGCGGCGCTTCGCGGACTGTTTTGCTGTCCAACAACGCCTGCCTGCAGAAAATGTCGTGGTCCTAACAGACATATGCACACTTGTAGAATCCCGGCCCCCCCCCCCCCCCCCCCAATCAGTGAGTGACTCAAGCCCGGTAAAGGCGAGTCTATACATAATTTCCCCCTTCCCATCCCGCCAGAGCAGTCTTGCCAAAGGAGATGCATAAAAGAAAGAAGATGGCAGTCGTAACAATATCTTCATACACTTTGTGGTGTTGGGTGGGTATCATAACAAATTCCTTCGCGGAAAACAAAACACCAATAGCCATAGTGACAATATTGATGGTGTGAAAACCTCTTAGTTTCCATATTCCATCATTTGTGCGCCTCCCAATTGAATGGAGTTTTTTGGGTTCTTCGTTCTTCGCTCTTCGCTCTTCTCTCTTCGCTCTTCGCTCTTCGCTCTTCTCTCTTCGCTCTTCGCTCTTCGCTCTTCCTCTTAGGCCTCTTGCAAATTATATGAGGAGTACACTCTGCCCCCTTCCTTGCTTGTTAGGAGGGGCGTCATCTTAGCCCATGCATGGAATCCAGTTTCCCGAGGTTCTATGCCCTTCTTGCCACAACTTTTTGCTTGCATTTTTTGGGGAGAGAGAGGAGGGGATTCTCTCCTTCGGGATGATAAGTCACACTAGTAGTGTGACTGCATTAGGCCCGTGGGTGAGAGATCCCCGAGACAGAATAAGCCGACCAATAGTTCATGTGCGTGGGGTATCATCAGGTAAAGAAAGATAGCTTGCTGGCATTGCGAGCAAACAGTGAGTCGTGATGCAAATTTTCATCACTGAGTGGTGGCCTGGGTTCCGTTTGATGTTGAAGGGTCAAAACTTTTCGGCTGGTTATACAATCTCTGAATAGCAGTGTCAGTTGATTTGACGACTGTTATTGTTGCTGCATCGACATCTGTGCCTGTTGCGCCTGCTGGTTCTGTTGCGACTGGAGCTGCAGTCGGACCATCTGCTTGAGCAAGGCGCAATCTTCACATTTGACGAGTTTCTCCAGTGTCCGAACTCTGTCAGCCAGTCGCTTGATTTCGTCCGTCATATGCCGCATTGACACCTCACTCTGGTGCACATAGTTGACTGCGTCGGTCATGACGTCCGACTTCCGCACCCTCGTGCGCTGGTCATGCGCACTGGGGGGTTCATCGGTGGACAAGCCAGCCATGCGCGTGGGCGATCCAATGGAACTGAGAGTCCGGTGCAACTGCATGATTTTCCCATTGAGGTTGTCGCGATATCTTCGTTCGACAATTGAATGGGCTTGTTTGGCTCGAGCCTGCGCCGCTTCTTCGTCGCTCGAGGAACCCTTACGTGCCCGTCTGCCTCGGGTCTTCGGCAGGCTGCTGTCACTTCCCCTTCTCAATTGCTTGGCGTACCCTGAACCGACGTGCGATGGTCTTCTGACGGGCTTTTCGTCCGTATTGGAAAGCTGTGGCGAAAGCGTAGATCCTGACAAGCTAAAGTCCTCCATTTCGGGTTTTTCGAGAAGCTGTAAGCATGCGGGGACTGGTCCGCAACTCTGTGGAGAGGTGTTATCATCCTGCATCAGGTTCAGGCCACATGAGAAGGACGGGTCGTTCTGTTCGAAACCGGGCTCGGTCTTGATTGGGAAGTCGGCAAACTGTCGAGCATTGTCTGCTGGGACAGATGGGGTGTTGAAGAATGGCTGAGAGGAGATGGCATCGCCTGTTCCCGCCAAGCCCGAGTCCGGTTCGGTAGCGTCGAAGTTCAAATACTGCGAATAGTTGGGCGACGGAGCAGTCTGCTCGCATGCAGGCACAAGGTCGGGATCATAGTAAGCCTGATCTTTGGAATACTGAGGATAGGCCCCGAAGGAGTTATTGTTTGTGGCGAAGTCAACACCAGTCCAGCATGGTTGCTATGTACACAGGTTAGTGAATGTGGCAAATGACAGACGGCAGAAAGTTCGACGTACCTGATCCGCGTAGGACGGTCTTTGATACTGGGGAAAGGTTTGTGCGAAGGACATGGTAGTTCAAACCTTGAGTGCCGGTAGATTGACTGTGTGATGATAAGAAAGAGATCCTTGAATAGTGGGTTGATTTGTAGACATGGTGGCACAATTGTCTCTTCATGGTGGAAAGGCCAGGCTTATTAGCATGATCTCACAGTATAGGTCGTGACAAGGCATGACAAAGGCAGTCCGAAATAGCCACCACATTCTGTCGCAATCCGCTTCGCTAAGCTGTTTCTCCATGCCGAACAGGGATCCGGGAATCGAAAACAGCTATCAGGCCACTATGCACCCATGGCCAACAACGAGAACGGGAATCAGAGTACGGGAGTCTCCGAGGAGAACACGTGGGTGCTATTGGCGAGAGGGAGAGGAAGCCAAGGGAAGAAGAGGAAGAGGATGTTTTGCGGGTCAGCTGAGTGACCGAGACACAAAGGGAGAGAAGGCTCCGTGGTGGGTCGCTTGAGGTTGTGGGTGCTTGGCACTGACAGGCCTGGTGAGCTCTGCTCCGGGTTTCCTCCTTGGGCCGCCGAAGTGCGGAAAGGGGGCGCCCGACGTTCTACCTGTGCTAACAAGTACAAGTAAGTACTTGTACTGGGTAAACAAGTAGGGCCTTTCTCGGGGCTCGGGGACTGGAAAGCTAGGGGGGCTTCAGCTATGGGCGTCCCCCCTAAGGCTACTCCATGCTAGGCACCACCCCTAGGTCTGAAACTCCTGGACTGCTCCCCAACAGTGCGCCCAAGTATATGAGGCACATTACATAATTCCTGCGCCATGAACTTTCCCAACCCAGCAATTTGCCAATTCTCTCTCGATTCGTCTTTCGAGAAAACAAGACGGACGATTTCGAGCACTACCTCGAACCCCATCGTGGGACATTGCAAATCGGCTCAGCGGACACTCCTCGTACATCGACATCTGCTCTTGCGCCGGGGTTCTGGCCACGACGCAAAATTGGCACGCGAGGTTTGTTCAGGTGCTTAAATGACATTCACCGAGCTCGGCATACCCTGCAGAGTACTTCCCCTCAAAGCAGGAAACAAAAATCCCAATCTGAGTTTGACCAGCCGACACCAATGATCACACACTAACATTGGGTCTTGAAGGGAAACTCGTCCTACCAGCAAAGAGGGAGGCCCGCCCCATTTGTCCTCCTCGGAGACGCAGCTAACTCGGACATCTCGATCCGCGAAACTAATGTGTTTCCTGTACCACGTCATCTCACAGGGTCTCAGCGTGCAGACTACTTCGGTATCCAGGACCATTGTAGTGGTAGCTACTAGATTCCAATGGTCCAATGGTCCAATGCTCAATGCACTTGCCATGACTCAATCGTGCTTGCAGGATCATATTGGCTTTCATGAGTGAATTGTCCTGCATTTTGCTTGGTATGTTGACCTACTCACCTGATTTGCGCCTCACGCCATGTCCAACACCACAATACCACGAGGACAGAATTGTACGGATCTTGCCGGCGCTTTCGCATCCCCAGAGCAGCAACACCACGTGTTTCGATGAGGGCTAAATCACGAAGCAACTGATGGATTTTCATCTCTGATATAAACTCGTGGGCCATAGGTAGCTAGGGAGCGAGATTGCCTATCGACAACGAATTTGACTCGAATTGATATACAATTTTGCCAACAAAAATACTCCGCGAAAACACCGACGATGAGGTTCAGAACAAGGGAACTCGACTTGGTAAGGGCCATCGATGAGACCTTCCTTCGAATTGCCGAGATCGGACTGCGTGTCCTGGAAGGCGTTTGGTCGATCATCATCATAGGCTTCGTCGCCGCCGTCATGAATGGTCTCTCAAACGCAGATGCCGACGTACCACGGAAAGCAACAGCGACAGTGGTAATAGCCTCTATCTGCACCGTCTACTCGGGCGTCACCATCTTACCCATGTTCTTCGGAGGGGCCTTGTTCTTCTCGCTTTCATTGGTCTTCGATATCCTCTTTATAGCCGCCTGGGCAACTTTGATCGGTCTTTGGGATAGCGATGCCACGGACTCATGCCGTCACTTCAAAACCAAGTACTTTGACGCCAAGCCTTCAAAAGGATACTTCCAAACCGATTGCGAGCTGGTCAAAGCCATGTTTGCATTCATGATCGTCAATCTGTGAGCAAAACAGCCGGTCCCTAATTTCTCCCGCGAACTGTCCTTGCTGACTGCTCTGGGTAGGGTGTCATTTTTGGCATCAGCAGTGATCGCCTTCTGCCTGCGTTTGATCGAGCTCGACATTGCTATGAGCTGGAGAATCCCTCCACTGGTGGACAAGTTCGACAAGCGGGGAAGACAAGCTGTACACTGTAACTGCTGCAAGCACAACAAGAACAATCCGTCACCGCCGCGGAGCTCTACCGCAGAGAGTACCGCGCCATTGGTGTAACGACACAAAAAAACTCCAGCATCTACCGTGTTTATTTCTGAGAAGTTTGCTTGCTTACTCACTCGGTTCGGTTTTAAAAACCTGACAAGGGCCCACTCTGGCAGGAGCAGCGGTCCGCCCACGTGGGTGGCTGAAGTGTAATATATCGGCGTCGATGGAAAATCAAATCACATGGAGTGGGAGCAGGAAAACAGTCGGTTTATCCTTCACATCATGCATGGCTGCTGAAGGGCAGGGCGGTATTCTGTTACTTTGTCGCATGCGATAGTTCGGACAGGTCAAGGCGTGTGTATTGTACCATAAGAGTAGTCTTGCGAGTGCGAGCGAAAAAGGGGAAAAGACAAGCACGATGGCCAGAGCAGATCCCATGCTATATATTTTTTTTTCTTTAGCAACTTCGTGGATCAATACCCCAAGAACAATGTATGTGCAAGTATGTATGTGTCCGGCGGAAGTGCCGTAGTGAGTAGCACTCCCCTCCCTAACTCCTTTTCAAGGGAAGTCTTGTGCCCTGCTACGACATAAGCCAGCTGCCGATACAAAACCCGACATCGTCAGACTAGGAAGGAGCAGGCTAGGCCCTGAGCATGCCGTTGCCATTGCCGACGAAGGCCGTACCTGATGTGGATTTGGGAATTGGGGGTACATTTGCGCAGGACGGAGAAGAGAGGTGGTTTTGAGGGAATACGGAGTCCTCTGTACGGAATAGTTTTATTATGATTTATTTCTTTGGGGGGGGGGAGGGAGGGGGGAGTTCTCTCCTTGAAGCTCTGAATAAAACTTGGTTTATAGTGGGTATCATTGATACGTACATATGTACATATATACATTGGTAATTGGCGACTCTGCCCTGCCTCGCCCTCCTAACGCCGCGGGGTTCTGTCTTTCAAGAACACACTCACACGGCCTTAGCCTTGAGCAACAGGGAATGCTCCCATGTCCTGGTGGTCAGCTGTCTCAACCTCCGATGCTACCTAGTATCGGGGGAGAACTATCTGCCGTTGGGTACATGGGGTAGAGTCATGTTGAGAAACCAGAGACAAGGTAGTTGGAGAGTTTTGGTCCATGATGTCGAGAACGAGGTGCTTCCAGATCCTGAACATTGCTTTCCCATGCTGGCACGGAAGCCACGACTACTGGGTCGGCAATGAGGCTTTGGAATCAACCCCCATTCCCAATCTCGGATAGCCCCCAGACTCCTTGCTGCTGTGCCGGTTTCCCCCTTTTCCAATCCATCTCGTCTCTCAACGCCTCTAGCAATTTGATTGCGAGGCAGACATTAAACTGGGATCATAAATTTCCAAAAATCGTAAAGTGGCTCAACCGATCGTGGGGTGGAAACCCCCCAGAGGGAGCAGGGGACTTGCTGGGATAAATAATCCAAACAAAAAAAAAAGAGAATCGTAAGTGAGAGGGTCAGCCGAAGGCTTCCACGAACAGGTGGGCCTCTTGTTGCTGGGACCAGACTCTCGGTTGCTGAGCCCAAAGCAGGTGGTCATCGTTGCTGTGGTTGTATGTAGGTGTCGAGTCGGCGAACTGTTTTGAGCAGCTGCGTGCGTAGTGCAAGTCTGAGCGTCTCTCATACTGGCCGTATGTGTAGCCTGACTCCATGTAGCCGTCATAGCCATGGTAGTCATACTCGTTGTCAGAGTCGTAGTCCTCGTCGGATTCGGTGCTGGAGTCGCTCTCTGTTTCTTCCCAGTGGCTGTCTCTTGCGCCCACCAGAGTGGTGGTCACCACGACACCACAGAGCCGGGGTGATTTGAGCTGTGCGTAGCCATTGAAAGAGGCATTGTGAGGGAGTTCCAGCGACGCATGTGATGGCTCGGGGTCGTGTTCATCCTCGGGCACAATGTCGACAATGTCATAAAGAGTAACGTCTTCTTCCACGTCTTCTACTTCTTCGATTGTCGCCAACTCAGAGTGATCGATTTCGGGACTGTAGTCATGCATGTGATCCAGGATGAATTTCGTGGCATTGTCATACACTGCCGCATGGCAGACGAGCCTATGGAGCTGAGGGACAGTCTTGGCCGCTTCTTTCTGAATCTTTGACCTGGCCTTGGTGCCTATTTCATATGCCAGTCGCCGTGATTGGGAGACAGACCATGGCGAAGACCGGATCGACGATGTGTTTTGGAAGGAATAACGGCTCTTGGAGTAATCCATTGTAGTGTTGAGGTAAGTTGCTACAGCTATAAGACAACAAAACGCTAGCAGTAATGCAAAGGCTGATGCTCGAGAACGCTCACAGATTTGGTGGCAATAGGAATCTAAAAGCTGGCAGGGCCCAGTCATTAAGTATTTCTCCTCTTTGAAGCTTCAATGCTGCATTCGTATGATATGATTTTCCATTGACAATGTCATCCCACGGTAAAGGCGGGGGATACCAATCAGATGAGTTGCAATATGTCCGAAATCAAGACCGTGGTCTGCACAACACGCACAGAGTTCGGAGTACGTGGCCGTGCTAACATAATGCAGCTCCGAGCAACGACATGTCAGCCTACAGCCCGCTGGGCGCAATGTGGCAACGCCAGCAACTGAGGAGGTCGTGGCGTGACGGTTGGTGGTGTGACGGGTCTGGACACAGGACTGACGGACTGACCAGGGACTAACCCAGTATTACTAGCCTCGCTCGGCCATTGGCGGCTTGGAGTCGGTATCAGTCACGGCAAGCCAGAGGGAGGGCACGCCACCTCGCTGCGAGATCAAGGTGTATCAGGTGTATCGGACATCTCCAGGGCTCCAAAGCCCAGAGTCCAGACTTTGGAGGATTTGCTCACGCAGATCGTTTCCACGGGGATTGCTTCAACCTACCGAGTTACTTTCCCACCACTGCCAATATTCGAGCTGACCTAAGGCACCGATTGCAACCCGCGATGGTGACAAGGCTACTTGTTGTTTGACTCCATGGAAGAGGACAGCTGGCTATCTACCTACACGGCACCTCTATTGTGGACCCTTGAGCTGGACGATTTGGAACAGCAGCAAGTCAATCACGGGTTTGGTGGTCTTTCTGCCGGGCTCTTGAGCAAGGAGTGAAGCTGCTAACCACTGCAATGATAATGATGGAGATTTTCCCCGCCAGCAGCCATAAGGCTCTCGGAGCAGTCGATATCTGCTGGATACCCTTCGGCAAGGCTGGTATTTCCACCGAAGTTGATCTGAGATTCACGATAAACTTCTTCTGGGGAGTTTCAAGGGCGACCAGGCTGCGATCCATGTCTTGGTAAGCTCTCCCATTTAAGCCGTTTAAGCGTTAGATTGCTGCACATCCCCCTGGACAACTTGGCGTCAGCATGCCTGAAAGGTCCTTAGAAGATTCTTGGCCCCGGTCTTTTCGTCTGGCTAGCTAGGGTTGGGCCGCCCCTTTGATATTTCCAAATTCTTCAAGGGGTACGGCACCACTTCAGCCGCGCAGGCTGGTGTTCGTCACAGTGCCCCTTTCAACTGGCATCAGAGACCAAGTGAGAGTGTGACACCAGGTAAGGTGAAAGAGTGTTAGGGCAATACTCGGTATGTCTCCATAATGTCTCTGAGAGGCCGGGCCCAGGCCCAGGCTCTGGGGGCTGTTCTGTCTTTGCTCTGCTCTTTTGCAATGCATATACCGAATCGAACAGCACAACCCACATTACTGGGTACGTTAAGCGTCGCTAGGATCGATCCAAACCGCATTTCGATCGGCCAGACAGCGTCCGTACTGACTGATCTGCGGAAATCTCATCCGGGCAAATGTAAGGAGCCAGGGCGGGTGGTGGTGAGCGTAATTCGGCGCACTGTCAGGCCACATGTGGCGCAACGGTTCGAGAGATTTTCACACCAAATGGGCTTCCTGACTTCTCTCACAAGCAGGCCTGTCCATTGCGGGGAGGCGAGGAGCGTCCAGTCACGCTGTGGCTAAGACCACCGCATCGCAAGGCTTATTATGCGAGGCAAGAATGCCGGCCGTGTTCATCGCACTTGCCTTATTGTTCACTCCGGGCTCTTGAAAACCTGCTCAAAAGCCAACGGGATTTATCAGGTTGAATCCTTTTTATCGTCGACCATCATCAATGTCGCGCTCTATCGGTTTCAGTGGGAGCCAGTCTCCTACCTCGTTGGCAGAAGCGTGCAAATTGGCATGGCACACCTTTTATGGCATGCAGAAGGCGTCCGAAGACTTTGAAAATCTCCGGTTTGAAGTGTGGACCATTGCCATCAGCCTCGACTCACTGCACAGCGTCGGGAGCACATCATTACTCATAGATCGACAACCGGATCACAAACGTTGGGCCTTGACGTTCTCGAAGATTCTAACCTCCTTGAACGCCGCCCTCCGACCGTTGTACAGCCTGGTGAAGTTGTACCTTTCCAGCTCAACCAGGGACCGCGCGGCCGTGAAGCAATGGCTCACAAACACAGATATGAATTACGAAGGCCTCACCGTCCAGGACTTCAGGAGGAAATTATCCATGCTGGTTGAGAGTCTCAATGTGTTTCTTTCCAGCCTGACACATGCAGAGCTCGCTCGAGCCAGAGCTGTTAGCGAAACCGAAGAGTATAGAGTCCTCTCCGAAGTCACGAGAAATGTCCTTCAGAAGTGGGATCAAGACAGGTCGATTGCCGTGCCGCAAGACCCCGGCAGAGCGGCAAAATCGATCGAGACTGTCACGTTCGCCGTCCCCGACGACCACCTGAAAGAAAACACCACGTCGCCGCTGCGGGGTGATTCAGCGAGGCCCAGGTCGCAGGATGGATATCCCACACTCTGGCCTACACACCAGAGGCCTGAACATCACACCAATTTCGGCCACCCTGCCGAGACATTGAATCTGGACGGGATCGAAACAGGTTTCCGCAAGCACATGAATGCCATGCGCCGCATTCGAGACCAACTCCGCCTGCAGAAGGAGAACAAACACCATTTATCTAACCAAACATCGACTCATTTCCCAGAAACGACTGGTGACGCTCCTATTACTCCGATCACCCCGTCGCATGGCCCAATCCCTGAGCACAATCCGTCGTCAGAAATGGCTGGCGACCATGGCTATGCCTCGAGCAGTGGAACAAGCTCGATGCAGACCTCCGAATCCGGAAGTGTGATATCCTCCGGCTTCCAGGAGGAGAGGCCGAAAAGTCCCCCGGTGCCGGTGACCGCGAATCATACGCGATCGTCGTCGGGGGATCTTGGGAGGAAGAGAGTACGGACTCAGAATATCCACGTCGGACGGGATAGTGACGATTGGCAGAGGCATCGAAAGCCTCGCAAAACGGCGTTGGAAGAAATGCTCACTGCTGCCTTGTTCTTCGACAGTTGAGTGCACTGAATGAGCGACCAGAGGGTCGGCGGCGAGTGGGAATATACGATGGGGTTGGCTGGGCTAATCTCAGTAGGACGAGGAAAATTGATGTCAATGCATGGTGACGGCGCCTGTTTTCCTTCTGGGTAGTTTTTGTTGGATTTGAATTTGGGTTTATTTTAATGGCGAAAACACCCCCCCCCCCCCAAGGAGAAACAGACTGGACGTTTTAGTATGTTATGTTATTCAGGACAGACACGAAGGATACGTATGAAATGGACTTATTTTGGCGTTTTGGGCAAAACCGTGATACTAACGCATTTCGTTGATTGATTCTTCTACTTGTAAGTCTTCGTCGTCGCTGCCGCCCTCGTTGTATATCAGCATGGACTCGTAAGGCTTAGTGAGGCCCCGTACACTCCTCCTCTCACGCCCCCGGAGAAAGATTTCGAAAAATCTGCCATGCCAGCCCGTCATCGTCGAATCATTTGAAGGGTTCGAGAAGAACAAACACAAAAACACAATACAGACAAGCAGGAGGGGCAACGGTGGGACTCGTACAGTTAGTTGCCTTTGGCTAGGTCCTGTTTCCTTTTTCGTTGTATGGAAATGACTCCTCGTGGACACATATTACATGCCTAAAAACCTAAAATGTATATAGAAGCGGAGTACGATATATGTATTTATAGAAAAGTACATGGACGTAGAGACGTGACGGGTTACCTGGATGGACACTTGATGGAACCAACTGGATCCGCTTCTTTCAAGGGCAAGGGATCAAAGACATCGTTCATGTAGTCGGGATGAATATGTGTATGTTTTGTATCTATTACCATTATCGTTGTCTCTGAGTGTATGTAGATCGGGACCTATCCCTCTCTCTCTCTCTCTGTCCCCTGTCCTTGCGTGGCTGTCGATATTATAACCACTTGGGTTAGATTTCTTCTGCCTTGCAGCTTGTGTATTGTATCTTGTATCCTCTGTCTCGTGCGTAATTCTTTCTTTAGTCTTCAGAAAACTTTCAAAAATGCTGATACACTCCATCACTCATGTCAATAATTCGTACATGCAAGCGACCAATGCCCATGTGCCTCATTGTGTCGCAACCTCCTGACGCCCTATCCCAACTCCAGATCTCAATGAATTATCCCCAATCGGTCACCCAATCCGTGCAATCGGCAGTCTCGCTCGCTTGTAACGTATCAGGTGAACAGTATTGTTATGCTTTCGATATTCAATCTGATATGATCCGATATGACCAGATCAGATGATCCAATCTGATCTTGTCGGAGTCCTCTCTTCCTTCTCTGTCTCTCTCAGGCGTGTCCGCCGTTCTTGGAGTCTTGCCATTTTTCCCACATTTGCTCGAAGCCGTCGAACCAAGTTGCCCCGTAGTTGTGTGGCTGGTGTTGTTGCTCGTACCGCATTCTCTGGCTGTTGAGGCTCTCGAACCACGAGTCGCCATAGTTGTGTGGTTGGTGTTGTTGCTCGTACTGTAATCTCTGACTGTTGAGGTTCTCGAACCACGAGTCGCCGTAGTTATGCATCGGTGATGTTGCTTTGGGAGCGGCTTGTTTCTGGGCGTGTTGGGTGGCGTACTCGCTTCCCAGGTTGTTCAGGTTGGTGAACCAGCTCTCGCCGTATCCATGCATGGTCTCCATATTCATTGAGGATTTGCTGGTTTTGGAGCTGAGACTCGAGATATCTGATGATGCCATGAATAGATGATTGTATTGGTGGACTGTTAGCTCGGTCAGATCTTGGTGAAATGTCTTGATGGCGTTGATGTTTGTGTTCTGGATTGCTTTGTCTATGGTATGGTGAAGCAAAAAAGGCCTCAAAGCGGGAAGGAAGAAGTCTATCTTATACTGCTGGCCGAAAGTGATACCACAAACCCACGGTGTTACATTGTTTCCCCGTTTGTAAAGCCTCGTCAAGGCTGGAACGGCGAAACCCGAGCGACATTCATGACAAAGAGATCCATCACAAGCCGCAATGCCGACAGGCGACAGGCTGGCGATCCATTGGGATCCAGCATGAGCATCAGCATGAGCATCAGCATGAGCCTGAGCATTGGGTGATGCGCCGATCGGGTCCAGACGACGTGGACGCGCGGTTTCCCAGTTGTTTGCTTCAACGTACGATATGCGATAACGAGGCCAAGCCAAACACGGCCCAGGCAATGAGAGGGAAGGTGACAGTCACACCACGACCCCCGAGCGCGTGGTCTGCGCCAAAGGAGTGACATGTCCGGGCGAGAAAAGGCCGGGCGATTCCTTGTCCTGATGGATTTGCCCAGGGACCTCTTATTTGCCCCTGTCTGCTCCGCCCCACGACAACGAGCCTTGGCCTGGAAAAGACCCAGAACGAGTGTGTCCCTCGTCACACCACCCACAGCCACCCAGCAAATCCTCGGAACAGCTGATTTGCAGCTCGAGCCCCCTTGCAGTCCGTATTCTCGGAGCTCCCAGCTGTTGTTGGACCGAACCGTCCACCGCTTTTTTCCTAAGTCACGACCTCTCATCTCTCGTAATATGCTCTACCGAAGAAAAATCTGCCTATCATGCACAAATTTCCGCAATGGAAATCTCTCATTGAGTGAGTACCGAGTCTAATGGCAATGTAGCACACGGCCAGGGGCCTCGGGGATTGGCACGATCCTTTTACCCCCCTTTCCCCCCCCCAAAAAGGCACCCTTGTTGCTGGTCACTCCTGGACATATTTGTTACACGGTCATCATCAGTGATAGACTCCAGAGCGCCAATGACTGATTGAGACGATTGCCACGATTTGATTCAGCGGGATAGATGCCCCCAGATAAACGGGACACCGTTCCTTGCGTCCCTTATTTAACACGTCCACTGTGGGATTAGCATCAGATGCACCAACTTTGTGCCTCGTACAGATCGCACATCGTCACGACGTCTGCCTTTCACTGAATGTCTATGCCAACGCTGTTGCTCTATGGTCCCGTGACCCTTGTTTTGCGTTGATCTATCTAGGTGCAAGTCATGGTCTCTTATATCCATATATATTCCCTGTAAGTGCCGAAGGGAGAGTTCAGTCAAGATCCCTCGTTGCTGCTCGAGCCCTCGACTCAAGAGTAGGGGAGTCAAATCTCAATATGCGAGACCGCTTTCCAGCCTTCTCTGGAATGATGTGATGGCTCTAGTCGTTTTAGGTACCTGTGAACTCCAGAACTCGTCCTTCACAGCAATTCCCCTTCCTCCGCCATAGCGACACATTCTTCCAGATGGAGCTCAATGTCGCTGATGACCGCTACAAAATGGGATAAGACGGCACGGTGTTGGCGAAGCCATCGCATTTTCCATCCTGGACGGGGCATGTATCACGACGTCTGTCGCAGACTGCCCTACTATTGGAGTGACATCAAAGATGGTTGGGCATATCGCACCTTCGCCTCAGCCGTGCGGATGTAATTTGTAAAGTAAACAAAGCCCGCCGGAGAAGAAGAAGAAGAAGCAGAAGCAGAAGAAGAAGAAGAAGCAGAAGAAGAAGAAGAAGAAGCAGAAGAAGAAGAAGAAGAAGCAGAAGAAGAAGAAGAAGAAGAAGAAGAAGCTGGTGTCCACCATGTGTCCACTGATAATTTCTTCTCAGCCTTCTTCCTGCTCTGGCCTTCCAATTGGACATTAACCACAATACGAATGGGTTCTATGGCGTCAACGAACCCTTGCTGTCCTCTGCCCTGGCCGCAGTCGGCTTCAGTCTTATGTCGGTGCAGCCCATTACTGTTGTCGGCATCACCGGTTTGATATCGCCGTTCAACTATACAATTTTCCACATCATCCAGATGCACGATGTAGCCACCTATCCACAGTTCATGGCCTGGGCACGGACTGTTGCCCCTTTCTCATACCTCCCTTCCTGTGATCCGTCTCAGGCTCACTGACTGAATACAAGCCAGGTCGGCATTTGGAGTACAGTCTTCCACTGATTCACGGCCATACTCAACCAGTGCGACTACATGCGGACCGTCACCGACTTCTCCTCAGAAACGTTTGCCTTGTACGTCGGCACAATCTATATCATCAAGGGCGTAGAAGCACTCAGCGTCAATTTCTACGACGGCAAGTTCTTCAACGGGTTCGCTTCTGCCGTGGTTGCCATCCTCTACACGCTGTCAATCTATTTTCTTGAGTACATAGGCTCGACGACCTACTTCAACGGCATGGTCCGCGCTTTGCTCTCCGACTACGCCTATCCCATTGCGACCATTTTCTGGACGGGGTTCTCGCACTTTCCTGGCAATCTCGCTGCTGTGGACTTCCAGCGTCTTCCCGTGACGAGATCATTCCATCCGACGATACACCGCCCTTGGGTCGTCGAGTTCTGGAACATGCCCGTCCAATGGATCTTTGTCGCGGCGCCCATTTGGATTCCTCATGACTTTACTCTTTTACTACGACCACAATGTCATTTCGCTCACCGCGCAGGTAAGAGCCTTCCCATTCAAAAAGCCCGCCAGTTTTCATTGGGATTTTTTCCTCCTCGGATGGACGTGTCTGGTGGCTGGCTTTCCTCGACATCCCGCTGCCCAACGGCCTGGTCCCTCAGGCACCCGTGCACACCGACTCGCTTACAAACTACGTCGACGACGTGCGAGAAATTAAAAACGACGATGGTGCGGTTCTCGTCCGCAAGGAGACCCGGGCTGAGTCTGCCACGGAGCAGCGAATCAGCCACCTGCTCATGGCACTGGCCATCATCGGGACAAAGACGCGACCCTGGCCGTGCTACAACTCATGGTGCGAGCTCTCTTCAGCGGCGTTTTCTTCGCAGTCAGGTGGAGCTCCCTCGAGAGCAACGGGATCGTGAAGAAGATCCTGTTCCTCCTCCGGGAGAGGCGATTCCAGCAGCCGGATGACGAACTGCTCAAGATCCGAAATCGGGTCATTGCGCACTTTGCCTTCTGGCGATTGCTCGGCTGGGCGGCCACGGTCGCGATATCGCAGACGATCACGGCGATCGGGTTTCCCATGCTGATTGTGGCGTTGATACCTTTCCGATGGGTCGTGATGCCGAAGCGATTCTCGCGCGAGGAGCTCGAGGTCATGGACAACATGACGGCGACGAACAAAGTGGTGCTCGTCAGCCTGGGTGGCAAGTCCGAAATACCGGAAGTCCGCCTGAAGAGAGAAAAGGAAGAAAGGGACGAGGAATGTGGGAGGGCTAGGGACAACGAAGAAAGGAAGCAAGGGGTAAAAGGGACAGGTGAGTTAGAACCCGACGATGGCGATCTCCAGTTGCGGCGCCGGATTACCTCAAGAGAGGGCAGAAGGACGGCGAGCCTCGTGCACGAAGCTGAGAGAAAGCGCGCGAGGCGGAGGCTCGAGATCGAACAGGACCACAGCTACGGTGTCAGTAGGGTAAGGAGCGGGAGTGTCCCAAGGTAGGGAAGCACAGGGTTAGGTACGGCCACCAACACCCCCTCTATGCCCCCATGACTGTTTCCTTTGCCCTAGCCTTGCTCTCGTCAGGGGTACTCCGAGCCCACGACCGTTTCTATCTTCATCTTCGTCTCCGCCTCGGTCTTCGTTCACACAGCTGGCACTAGCCTCGTCAGCGGGTTAGATACATAAACGTGGGAGACGATGTTGGAACCCACGCTGTCTTTGCGCCGTTACGTTTGCTTTCGGCGTCAATCAGAGCAGAGCAGGACTAGATCGAACTACCAGGACGGTCCGTCCACAGTACGACGTAACACAACGTAACACAGCATAAACCGACTCGACACAACGCGGTATGGCGCGGCGGAGGAGAGCACGGTATGGATGTAATATGACATGATATGGTCCTGCACAAAAAGCACGACGCCGCTCCGTTGTAAGACGACCGGCACGTCAGCTGAGTGACTCTGCTCTGCACTGCTCTCCTCTGCTCCGAGGGGGACCAGGACGAGGTGGGTGAAAAGCGACACGAAGCAATCAATGGAGGAGGATGGCGGATGGCGGATGGTGGGTGGAGTATAGGATAGGATATGATAGACCCTGAGCGCCATTGGATGGGATTGTTCTTCTCTGCTTGACTTTACTTTGCCTTTACCCGGACACCCCTTCTCCTCTCCTCGGGCCTCTTATTCTCGCTCTTATTCCCATTCTCCGTCCCTCTCCTTCACAACGCGTAAACTCGAAGCCAGACTAAAAGGCGTGGAAGAACCCGAGAGTCCATCTATGAATCATATAGTATAGTGCGTATACAAAGTGCGTCCTGCCGGGATGGGTGTACAGAGTATGCAATGCCTTGTATGTAGGACAGAGCGGGAAAGAAGGAGCAAGCAAGTAATAAACAAACAGACAATGACGGAGCAGAACTTGACGGAAGATATGATTGACGGAATAGTTTGGTTGTTTTGTTGTTTGCTCGTGTGCGTCAAAAACACAGTTTCATTAGTTAGTTATGTATGCTATTGTGTGAGATGTCCTTCTGTTGCTTTGTGTGCCACCTAGCCGCCATGGCACACATGGGGAGAGGCTAGACAGAGAGTTTGTGTCATGACAAAGTCGCCGGCCAACAGTTTTTTTCCCATTCCTTTTCTTTTCTGCTCTGCCCTAAAATGCCTGGTTCCCTTTGGTATATACTAGATCCCTCCCCACGCAGCCGTTTCAAGTGGTACCTGTACCACGGCAGAGGGGAATTCTAAGTAGTCTGATTTGATTTTCTCTGGCGCCGATGAGATTAACTCGGTTCTTCTCCTCCGACTCGTCGAAGCAGAGCGCCCGTTTATGCAGGCGGCATGGCCATCGGTGGCAGACCGTACGAGTATGCCGTGTAAATGCCAATCGGGCACTCGTCTTGGTCCTGGAAGAACCAGAAGTTGGTGTCGTTTGTCGAGGTCATTCCAGCAACACAGGTTCCCGCGCCCACAAAGCAAGGGCCGACGTCAATGGTGTAAGCGTTTCCCGGTTCCATGTGAATGGGCGGGAACGGAGGGAAAGGACCCGGGGCGGGCTGGTTGTTGTACGTCGTCTCTGGTCCCGGGCAGCTGCCTGGATTGTATCCAGTGAAGAAGAATGAGCCGCCACCTTCGTATTCGAAGTTGGAGGTCTTGAGCTGCGATTTCAGCGGGAAGATGAACTCAAGCGTGCAATTGGCGTCGGCGCGAGAGGCAGGAACGTCAAAGCTGAAGATGGACGAGATATCATTGGGAGTGAAGACGCCGTTATATTGGGGCCCGAAAGCCTTGTCGGGCTGAGACTTGGAGATCTGTGTGATGTAGTGGGGGAATTCGAACTGGCCGGGCGTGAGTTCAGCTGGACAGCCTTCGCGTGGTTTGAGAGCGCGTTTGCGCAGGACTTCGCCTGGGTAGGCAGCAGCCAGGCCGGCGAGCAAGACGAGAGCGGCACCGGACCTCATCTTGAGAGTGTGAATATCTTTTCCTAGCGGGGTGATGACAAGATGTCCGCGAAAGACACGTAAAATGGCCCCAACAAGGTACGTTCGTTTATGAGAGAGATCAAGCGAGTGACTGTAGCGAGCGACGTGATGTAAGTATGTCAAACGAGAGGGGGATATGTATCGGTGATAACAAACCAACAGAGGAGCAAACACAGAGGGAGAAGTGGGCGTGAAAGCATATAACAGTATGGGAGATTGCTTCTGGCACCACTGGGGCTCCAATAGCCGAACGGTTCTGCTGCTCGTCATCGGGTCTCAGGATAGGCCACAGCAAAGAGGTCAATGTCACCACACCCCCAGAGCCATGGGGTGGAACAACACAAGGCTGAGTGGGTTCCTTCTCGAGCAGTGATACGAGGTACAGCTGACAAACTTCTGGTCGAAGCTTGAGCAAGTATTGAGCCCACACCCACGTCACCTTTAGTGAGACACGGGACAGGGAGGGTAGCCTGTTTGTCGACTGTCCAGAGACGACGATGTGACCTACCGCGAAACAGCGTGGGTGTCAGTCGGCAATGAGGTTGCGGCGTTGGTGGCTGAGGCGGGAACAGCATGTGAGTGTTTGGATATCCCAGAGCCGGCAAGCTGTGCCTGCTGGGTTCGGGCAAGGCAGGTGAGTGGACGCAAGACATGATCATGTCTCCATCTGAATCTCATGACTGCGTGCCATTCGTAGTGGTGGGCATCTGATCTTCGCGCGGTTAATTTGGTTAAGCGAGGGTGTTTCCACTGGACTGAGTGCCCGTACTGGGTACTTCAATACTTGTACTTGCACTGTACTTGGTATGTACTGTACTTGTACCCCATAGAGCACAGAGTCCTCGTGCACTTAAAGAGCGAATGGATCGTCTCTTAGCCACCACCGCAAAAGCCTCCCCACCCATCCGATGTACCACAGTACTGGTATCCTTGCGAGTGGTGGGAGGTGTGAATGCAGGAGCTCTTTGGTGAGGACAAGCAAATTGCAGGTCCAAGGGGCAAACAGCCAAGCTTCCACCATTTGCTTGCCTTCATGCTTCTATTCTCGTTAGCGAGAGGCAAAGCTCCACAGCAAGAAACGATCTGGGGGGGCATCGATTGGGCTGGACTAATCACGCCACCGATGAGGCCTCGCATTGGGTGTCGAATGGAGTGTGTGAATCCCGGAATCAACGGCAGCAATCAGACTCGCAATACCTACTCACGTCCCTAGATGTGATGAATGTCGAGGATGGAAATAGCGAATGTTTGTTAGCTGCTGTTGCCGGTGCCGACGAGGGAGGATAGAGAGGAAACGTTCAGCTCAGAAGAAGCGCCCGAGACAGAGTAAGAAGAAAACGGTAACCGCCTTCACTACAGGTAGGGAATTTTCAGCCTGTCCAGGTCTTAAGACGACAGGCATCCTCCATCATGCCAGAGCATACACCTCGGGCCTGGTACTGATGCCCGATGCCTCATACTTGCTGCCTGCTACCTGCATCGTGTCCAGTATCAATGGTATATCGTCTACTCTTTATACGGAGTATGATTTCATGTCCCCTCTACCGTCTCTCATTATTCGGACGCCCGCTCCTCTCTCATTAAAGCATAGGTATCAATCTCCATCCCAGTGTATCGCTCTAACCAGGATTCTCATCACCTGGCTTTAGCGCCGTAGTCCCATTATCCCGTTGAATTGGCGTGCCAAACCAGCCCGGACTCCACGCTTCAAGATCCAAACAAACTCCCAATGTGTTTCCCACTATCCAGATACCAATACCGGGGCAGGCTGCTTCCTGCCCTCAGCCAGCGATATTAAATCCACATCGCATTGCAACCCCCATCGGTCTGCAAACCCCTCGCAGACCTCTTGACATGTTCGTGCTGCCTGCCTCTCCCGACACCTGCGATCCCAATCCCCAGCCTGGATCAAGAGGATACTGTTCTCCACCAGCTCTTCGTCCAGCGACATGTCCTCCACCATATCACGGACCGATTTGAGCTTTCTCGTCGCGGCACTGGCAGCAAGACGGGATTCCTGGAGCAGATCGGTCAAGGAGCGGAGGGTGTGCGACAGTTCTTCGGTCTGTGAGGCCAGGATTTGGAGGGACAGCAATGGATTTTGCGGACGAAGGAAAGGGAGGGTCGACGATAAACTGGTAATATCATCAAGGAGTAAGTCGATCATCTCCTCAGGTAGCTGCCACAAAGTTCCCCCATACATGAGCGAGTGTGACTGGGTGAACAAATCTCGGGTCTTGTGTGTCCGGTGAGAGGCCATCGATGTATATGCCGTGATCAGCCGGGTGACCCCGTACTCGATGTTGGCCTGTGGACCGAGATCCTTCAAGCCATGAATGACTCGCCGGACAGTGCCACCGCCTTCGCTGACTGCGTCTTCGGGATTGACGCACATGCGCGTGAGGTTCTCGATGTCGCGGATTCGTTTTCGTAGTATCGGTGGGATGGCATCCTCTTCTTGATCCGCCTCTGACTCTGGTCCGTAGTCTGAGCCGTCGTAGGCGGACTCTTGTCTCTGGTGTCCTAACTTTTTGTTCTCTTGGGATTGTGAATTCGGGCGAGGCTGGGGGACGCGCAGCGTGGGAGATTGCCCGTCATATTGGCTATGCGGACTCTGCAGGACCATCCCAAATCCAAAATCGTGCATATCGTTTATCTCGTAGGGGCTTCGCGGGTCGCGCATCATCGAAGAATCCTGGTCTACCTCGCCCTCTCTTAAACCGTCGAGGAAGTTGGAGTGACCCTCTCCTTCCTCTTCCTCGTCCCAAGCTTGCTCCAGCTCGTCGGCCAAGTTTCCCAGCCCGTTGCCGTCGCCGTACTGTTCTATACTCCTGTTGCTATTTATGCTCGTCCGACTCGGTCTGCGTTGTTGGGAGAATGAGGGAGGTCTGGAAGACTTGGAGGACATGGGGCGAGGTGTCACTGGGGACCGAGGCAGGTATGAGGTCTGCGATGTTCGCGATGATCTCCTCGAGTACGCCGTGCCATTTGTGGTCCCACTGGTGTACGGACTCGGGGACGTTGCATCTTGGGATTGTATTTCGACGTTGGACAGGCGCAGTGACCTGCGCTTTCGCGAGGGCGTTGTCGGGGAGGTTGGTAGAGATGGGGGGGTCATGTTGCGGACTCGTATGCAGGGGGGTGGGAGGACAGAATACCGAGTATAGGTGACTGATGGTAGTTTATGCTCGTCTAAGCAAAGAAAGCTCTATCATGAAGGTGGAAGCATGTCTCTGAAAACCCTGTCTGTCCGTAAAAAGCGCAGCTGTTCGAACAGCAGAAGTCCCGAGCAGCAAGTGAAAGTCGCCCGTGATTATTTCGGCTCGCGAACCAGTCTGACCAGCGCAAACCAGTGGGCAGCAGCGGGCTTTTGGGGGACAGTGACCCAAATGACTCGCGGGACGGCGCGTTTCGTCGGAGTCACAGATTCCTCCTCGCTCCCCACAATCAGCAGCAAAGTGCTCGATAAATTGAATAAATTGAATAAATTGACTCGTCCCTGGTGATTCTCAGCTCCGGTCTGAATTCAATGCTCCTTGTCACACGGAAATGAATTGCCATGCCGACCATTCGGAGAGTCCAGCCATCGGACTTGTTCCATCTCAACCTGTGCAACCTCGATCCGTACACGGAAAACTATGACCTGAACTTTTATCTGACGTATCTCATGAGATGGCCTTCGCTGTTTCAGTGCATCGAAGAGCACGGCCAGATAGTCGGCTATATCATTGGCAAGGTTGAGACATCGCCTGCTCACTTACAGTAAGTGACTGGCTCCTCTCTGAACCCAAGCACACCGTCCTAAGAGATCTTTCTCGCAGAGGAACACCGCATTACTTACCGTGGCATGGTCACATCACCGCTCTGTCAATAGCCCCACAATATCGACGGCTGGGATATGGGAAACTTCTGACCGAGTCTCTGGAAAAGGCTTGTAACCAGCAGGATGCCTGGTTCGTGGATCTCTTTGTTCGGGCGAGCAACAAGAACGCCATCAAAATGTATCAAAGCATGGGCTATTCGACCTACCGCACAGTGGTTAAGTACTACGCGGACGATCCGACTGGAGTCTCAAAGGAGGGAGAGGACGCGCTGGACATGAGGAAGCCTCTTGATCGGGACAAGGACCGAATCCATGTCAGGAAGAATGGGGAGAATTTCAAGGTCGACCCGGAAGATGTCTTTTGAGCCGCTGGCATGATGATGAACGGACCGAGACAAGAAGAGATGAACGATGAATATTCCATCCACGTGCCAAAGCCGATGCTACTACTCTTCCCCGTGCTCGATGATCCACGTACTGCCTCACCCCTTATCTACATCCTCCTTTTCGGTCAGTATCATTCCCTCGCCAAGCTATACCAGCTCTCCACTAACCTGAATTAACAGTGTTATATTTTGTGGGCCGGCAAATCTAGTCAACATATGACCCAATTTGAGAAGAAGTGCAAACAGGTGAATATAAAGAGACCTTCACACAAGCTACCACTTCGAGTCCGGGATATGTACCGAAAAAAAAAAAAGGTTCAATTTCGATCGGGTTTGGCGGGCGGGGCCTTCCCCCCTGTTGATGGATGATATGTGCGTTCGCTATGTTTGCCAAAAGTGTAGCAGAAGGTCTCAGCCATATTATCCATCAATTTCAAAAAAGACAATACGATATGATATTGTGGGGGCTCCTGGAATACCAAAAAGGTACCAGGAGCTGAAACCCCGCAATGTTGTACATGACTATCGTTTGAAAACAATCGGTTTACTGTGGCTGCTGTAAGATTGCTCGAGAACACTCCCCACCGGGGGGAGGACAGGAGCCGCAGCACCTACAGCGGAACTGATTGTCAGGGGGGAAGGTAAGATCAGACGCTTGACCCGAGGAATTGAATCTTTTTGCTCTGCTCACTGACTGAAGGAGAATTTTTTTTTGTTTAAGAGCTTAGTATATATATTAAAAGTATTAAGATTTTATACTAAGTTCTAAGTATATTGACCTTCTCTTCGTTATCGCTTCTTACTATTCTTCTAATATCTTCTCTAAATCTACTCTCTCTTCTTTCCTAGGATTTCTCTCTATATCATTCGGTCCGAAACTCATAGGCAATAGCTCGCCAATCGTCATCCGAACCACCTCTCCCTTTAGCCCATTCTTGCCGTACATGTAGATCGGTAAGTCCCTCGACGTGGCAAACTCGTTTATAAACTGTCGACACATCCCACAGGGGGACGCTGGCGGGAAAATGTCCGTCGCCACCCCGATGGCGCGGATGACGGGCATTTTGGGACGGGGCATCGAGGCTACGATCGGCGCGATGGCGCACCGCTCCGCGCAGATGCCCACGGGGGTCGAGGCGACTTCGACGTTGGCGCCTGTGTGGTATGTCCCATCTGAGAGGAGGACGGAGGCCCCGACGCGGAAGTTGGAGTACGGGCCTAGGAGATATCGATGACGGTCAATGGATGATATTGATGGATCAGGACAATCTTCTTGGGGGTTTGGTCCAAAGCTGGACTTCATTTTTTTCCCTCGTTGGGCAAATACATTTCCTCCTAGTGAGAGCTTACGAAATGCCTTGCTGTCTTCATCCACTTCGGGTTTTGCGGTTCACTTACAGTATGCCTTTGCCTTTGCCTCAATTGCCAGGTTGCCTAGCTTGGTCAATTCCTCGTCCGATAAGGGCGTAAGAATTGTATTCGCCATAGTTTTGACACTGGTGATCTTGAAATCGCACAATTATATCGGCTCTCAAATATGACACAGGTGTAGAAATGTATTAAACTTAATGTACAGAATGCGAAGGATGAAAAATATGGTGCAAGGTTTGCAAGTGGTAGCCTTGCCAAGAATTTGAGGATCCCGCAGCCTTGCGTAGCAGGAGTCCAGAGGGAGTTCCGTCACTCTATCAGGTCCTACGACCCCTTCGATCCCCAATATTCGGGTCCATCACGAGCAGTGAATCCACTACCTGCATGGTATACGGCTCACAGCCTTTCTCAGTCGCTGTCGCTGTTATAGGCTTCCTTTACCCCTCGCCGGCTCAATCAGTGGCAGCAGCTTTGGTGTTGGCATGAAGATGATATCGCTCATGCACTCCCGGATGTACACAAAGCTGTTCCAGGGGTTCTCCCACGTGTCAATGACATAAGGCGGAAGATCCAACGAAGTCCACCCAACCACTCCCCGTAGTCGGGCCTGCAAAGCCAGTGTTGTCTTGCCGAATCTGTTGGGGTCTGAACCGTCCATTCTATATTTACTTGCGAGCAAATCAAGAAGCATCGCTTTCTCTTCTTTCGTGGGCTTATAGACCATGCCGCCTGCTTTCGAGGCCTTTTGCGGTGCATCATTTGGAGCATCAACACCTGGAGCCACCACAACCGTCACGAGATTGTAATGGCATGAAAGGGGGGTGATCGCTTTCTGAACCCGATAGTCTTGGTCCGGCGTCGCAGCCCCGTTGGAATCGGCACCAAAGACATCCCCGCCTGTGTCCACTATGAGAACAGTCTCTATTGAGGGGTTAGCCTGATCCAACACGGCATGGAATTGATCTGTAAGATCGGCTTTGTCGTCCTCCGAGATCTGCGATTTCGACTCGCCCTGGTCGAGTACCATAAATATCTGGGAATGATACGGGAGTGGAATTGCTTCAAGATCGCGGCCCTCAGCGGTAGTGTCATTTTTCACCCGAAAGGTTCCAGCAACAGGGCGCCCGTGCACTTCCACTGCTCCACCATGGTTGTATACCTCACGCTTGACCCCAAGCTTGGACCCCTTTTTCCCCTGGGATCCTGTTGCCCAGGTTCGTGTAGAGATCAAGAGGTCCATTTGCTTCTTAACTTGTCGCAACAAGTGACCCAGCAAACTCGCACTGATGACATCGGACCCCCCACCTCCGCCGATCCCCGCGTACTCATGGCTGGGTCGCTGCTCACCAGGCAGAAGATCAGAAAGAGAATGAAGTTGTGACAGATTGTCAAAGGACATAGGCAGGACAGGCTTCCATATGGCCCGCAATGGCGCCACGTCGTCATAAGTTGTTTCGAGCATTATTTGGTCTTCAACAATCTCCTTATGCAGACCAATCTGATCGGCTAGCAGTCGGAGATCAACGCACGGATTGCGATTGAAGCCCTCATACAGAATATCACCTTTCCGGGCTGCCGCCATCGCCCGACACAGAGCAACGTGGCATTCGTCATAAACCCGGGCAAGGGTGAACAGAGCTAGTTTCAATGACAATAGTCGGAGGGATTTCATCAGTTGATCTTCGCCAAGAAGTCTGCATAGCGGCCGAGCAGAAGTTGGATGAGCGGTGTTGATATGCTGGCGCCGGAGGACTGTGCGAACATTTCGAGATCCGGTGGTGAAGGCTCGCTCTACCTCGTCCACCAGTTGCTGGAGACGAGCCGCGAGGTTGGATATGAGGGTATCGTCGACCACGTCGGCAACTTGCACCATGGCCGTGCATCGGACCAATCTATTAGGGAGGTGATCCAAAACCGGTGGGTTAGAAGAGGATTCGGGTGCGGGTGGCTTCCACACTGTAATGCGAAGGGCTTTAGTATGCAACGGGAGAGAAAGAGAGATTTCCAAAACGCGACGTTCAAAGGTTGATGGAAATCTGCCGTGCTAAGCCACCAAACGGGAGGGATGACTACTCCACGCGTTGGCACGGGACAAGGGGGCGATGAGGGCCATCACTCACCCATAGTGCGAAAGGGGGGAGGCCAGGCTCTGGAAGCGCTGGATGGTGACTGGCTGGGTGCCTTGGACGCGCCGAAGTTCCTTGCAGGTCTTTTGGTCAAGTGTTTGAGTGGCTGCCTGTCTGACCCGTTGAGTTGTTCAAAATACCCTGCGAGCCAATTTCAAAAACAAGTGCCACAGTCTGACAAGAGGAAAGTGATTCACTGTTGATCGAACATGACCTTGATGTATGAATATAAGTATTTTGTTTGCCTTTGGGAATAGTACCGCTCTGTCACTCACCCTAAACTGTTAGCTACAACTTGCACTTTGTCGTTGTCAACCGCTCTTGTGAGCTACATACTCTTGGTCAGGCTGCGCGACTTATTTTTGAATGCGGCTTCCCTAGGCACTGCCCATTGAGCACCATACAAGAAGGGCTCGAGGTGCCCGACCGACGAGATGGTGCCCTTTTCCTTATCGTTTTGACATGTCGGTCGGGAGACCTGGTAGAGCCGCAGTCAAGAAACTAGAAACGAGAGGCGTGAACTCGAGGGATATAGGCAAAAAGCCACCTTGATGACTGCACGCCCTGGCGATTCTACGATGGAAAACGAGAAATGATGCCTCGTCAGACAGTGTTGGACACTGCCACTTCCCGCCGCTTTGTGCTATAATGTGTCATGTGCACGCGGGCCATCCTAGCGGCGAGCGACTAGTTCGATATTGGTAAGTATATCTTGGCAGACTTGGAAGGGAACTTTGGTCAGCCGCATCTCGAACTTCACTTCTTCATCACCCAACCCCTCCCTTCCTCTACCACCTAGACATCGTGCCTCGTGCTACTTACCCGTTGAGTTCACCGCTCTCAAGGGACCTTTGGTATTCATCGTCTTCCTCTATGGGATATACCTTTGTACGAAGCTAAGCCCGCCGAGCCTCCTATGATTCCATCTTTTTGATTTAGTGATCATCAGCCCTTCCGACCTTTTTTGCCTCCCCGTCAACTTTATGACTCCGCATTCGTGCACGACTAGCAATCTTTGAATCGATGGCATCTCCCAGCAGAGATCAATGCCGCCCTCCGTCTGGAGCAGATTGGGACAAATGGCGGCCGGTCTTCACTCGTCTATACATGAAAGACAATCGTCCTTTACCTGAGGTGATGAAAATCATGAAGGATGAGCATGGATTATGGGCAAGGTGAGTTTCAGCTATTGACAATGTCATTCTCAGTGCTAACTCCATCTCCCAGTGAGAAGATGTACAAGAATAAAATAAAGGCTTGGGGTTTACGAAAGTACCTCAAGGAGGACGAGGCTAAGCAGATCATTGAAGGCGAGGCTCCAACAGCCAGCAGAAACTTGGATCTAGATGCTCTGAAGAGAAAAGCCGAGCGAGCTTTGAAAAGGAAACGAAGTCGCAAATCATCTCAGCCACAGCCTTCGCCACAGCCTTCAGAGCTGTCGCCTGCACCTTCGTCGCCCCCGCCTTCTCCGGTTTCCGAGGCGATGATACTTTGGTCAAACCCTGCAGAACTGCGCCAGACCGTTGTCGTTCCATCACCTGAAGGATTTCGCATTGCCAGTGTCGCTGAGCAGTTTCTCTTCAATCTTCGTGGATGGACCCATGACGCATTCGTTCACGGTGATTGGGATGCAATGTCGTCAACCCAACATAATCGTGGCCGCCAGGCATCTCGTCTCCTCTCTTCGAGTCTAACCGCAGGGCTTAACCTTTTCGAAAACGGAAAGCCGGATCTTGCATGGGCACAGTGGAATAAAGCTTTTGCAGGTTTCCAGAATCCCGAGCTGTTCAAGTCCTGGTATTATGAAATACCAATGGCTTTGCTTTTCGAAGTGGGTAGGGTGGCTCAGAGTGGCCACCCTAAGCTCGCTGCACTGCTCCTACGGAGTGTCCAGCGATGGGCGCATACTTTTCTAGATCCGAAAGATTCGCGTTACGCACTCTTCAGTGTTTTCGGCGAACTTGAAGTCGACCAGCTGCGAGAACTATACACCCGTGCAGCCCGCTCCATGTACGATGGTCTTGAGACGCGGATTGACAAGCGCAACAAGCTGTTGTATGAAGTCCGACTCAATCGAGCTCTAGACCTCCTCTGGTATGATCCCGAAGCGGATTTGACAGAATGGCTACCGCAAATTTCCGAAGTGGACTCCGTGTCTCCAGGATTATCAGTATACTTCCTGCTGCTCCAAGCCTACAGACTTGTGGCCCAAGACCAATTCGATGAAGCCGAAGAGATTTGTTCGCAAGTACAGCGCAGGCTGACAACCTTGAAGGAGATCCCAGGAAGCATAGATCTTTGGCGGGTGGGCCTTGCTTATCGCAGACTTGGGCGACAACAACACGCCAAAGAGCGCTATGCCGACGCACGTCGGAGTTTCAATACGGCACTAAAATATGTTCAGAACAACAACGAGTTGTCAAAGTCGGTTTTGATCGAGATATGCCAGCGACAACAAAGCATGGCAAACATGATGCAGGACACCGAGGATGTCTTCTTCTGGAGTAGAATGCTTGAATCGTTGGAGCAGGATACCAAAGCGCAAGTAATAGAGGAAGTCAAAGATGAAGATGAAGACGATGACGATGACAATGACGGAAGCCCTCCAGCAAAAAGAAAGCGACTATCGCCCAAGCCCGGTCGGAGTTCCACTCCTGCTCGACGGGGTACCTGGTGACGACGAGGTTGGAAGACCTGCAAGAAACAAGCTATCCTTGCCCTGGCTTGAGGACTCTATGATTTCATGATTTATGATGTGAACGATTTGGCCTTGTTGTTCGAGAGCTTAAGTTATTTGAGAAGAGTTTGGGATTTGAAAAGAAGTGTGAGAGCATAATCTTGCAGAGACTTTAGTTGGGGAGTGTTTCTCAGTCAAGCTTGTTTGTGGTTTCATGTATTTGTCTTCTTTGTTCGCGAGCATGACAGCGCCTTGTTGGACACCCCCAGGGCAGGAAATGGTCTTTACGTGTTTTTTTTTCCCCCACAGGTGGAAAAGAGCCAGACCACTTGATCAATCACCGTTGGAATTTTCGAAGTGGGGAGTTGTGTATTTGGTGTTTTATACATACGTTGAGCAGTTGAGTGAGAGGACTCCAGGTTTTTATGAAATTGGGAAGGGAGCCTTATCAGCTTTGTAGTCAGAAATCACCTTGCTCAGTTTCTCTCATGCACGGAAACCGCCTCTCTGCCTTCTGACTGCCATCCCCTTGCATATCCCACTGAACAAACATTACGGCTGTTTGCCCGCCACCGAGCCCGGTGTGTTCCTCGACGCGAGATTCTTTCTTTGGCCTGAGAGAGGGGAGAGTCACTTTTCTATGCGCGCCTCTCTAACCCTGCCTCACCGAATTCGAGTGGTGATTTTTTTTATTCGATACCTGGAAGCTTGGCCCCGGGGGAGTTGAGAAGCGACGTTTGGATACATAGGCCAACCCAAACAGACCCTCTCTTGATGTACAGTCATTAGTGTTGTACAGGGTTTTGACAGCCTGCCCAACTGCCGCTTCTCAAGGATAAAGCCAAGGAGTTGGTATCTTCAGCGTGATTTGCGGTGGTTTGCTTTCGGTCAACTATTCACGTTTCCTCGGCCGTCGTCGTCGTCTCGGGTTTCTTCTTCCTGCTGGCCAAAATCTCATCCACCACGCCCAGCTCCAGCGCCTCCTCCGCGCTCAGGAAGTAATCCCGCTCCATCATCCTCTCGATCTCGTCGACCGTCATCTTCTTCTTGCCCGTCAGATGCCGCTCGTAGATCCTGTTCAGCTGCGTGCGTATCCGAAGGATCTCCTTCGCGTGGATCGCAATGTCCGCTGCGGTACCGTAGTGGCCGCCGCTGGGTTGATGGAGCATGATGCTCGAATGGGGCAGGCAGTAACGCTTGCCAGCCGCGCCTCCCGCGAGGAGCAGACTTCCCATGGACGCGGCCTGGCCAAGCACGAGCGTTGAGACCTCGGGGACGATGTAGTTCATGCAGTCGTAGATCGAGAGGCCGGCCGTGACGCTCCCGCCAGGAGAGTTGATGTACATTGAAATAGGACGGTCAGATTCGGCCTCGAGGTATAATAGGGATGCGGTGACCGTGCCAGCCATGCGGTCGTCGACTTCGCCATAGACTGCGACAATTCGCTCCTTGAGAAGGCGGGAGAACAGGTCTGTCGTGTGCGTCAGGCCGGCTATTGTTTCGGTCCTGACAGATACCACGTGTCAGCCGCTTCTTGTCTCAGATCATTGAAGAGGAGAATAAAACATTCAAGAAAAGGACAACTGCTAAAGGAGGTTGCAGAGGGGAACTCACACAAAGGGAACCGGGAGCCAGGACGTGGGAGGGGCAGATCTCGAGTACTGTCGTCTCTGCGCCGGCGGGCTTTGCAACGCGGGGCCACTGCATGCTGCTCGCATGGGAAGGCGAGCGGGCAGTCGTGGTACGGAACGGAGGAGATGGCGCATCGTTGCTGAGGTATATGAACAGCGAAAAGAATAGGGTGGCTGTCGAGGAAAGGAGAATTGAAATGCTGCACTTTCAGCTACGATTTTTGGGGAGGGTGCGCCTCGCAAGGCTGAGCTCGGCGGAGCACTCCGAGGTATAGTACTTGGTACGCCGCAGGCAGCAATGGGAGCAAGGCTGAGCAAGGCTGAGGTAGAACGGGGACAAGTTCAACATTTGCAGCTCGTGGCATGGGTATCAGAGTACTCCCTACACCGTCTACATCTGTCTTTTACCAAGTCTTATTAGTTTCTACAGATCATTATACAATCCTTTCGCTGTACTGCCTTTGATCCAAATTTCGGGTGCGTACCTAAGTCGAAAGCAGGGCATTCTGAACGATAGTCGTCCATTGGTACGCATCGCAAGCTCTGTAAGATGAATCGACTGAAGATGGGCGTGCACGGCATCATTCCGTAACATGCGCCGGAAAAGTGCCTTGATGTTGATTGGTCTCTGATCATCTATGAGTCGCCGGTTGAGTCGCATTTGGTAAAGTTTAAATCGTGACCCAACGATGCCATTTCTTCAGCCCGCCCTTGCCCTCGCTGCAGCGAGTCTTAAGAACGTAGCAAGACTTGCACGAGCTTGAGTATTTTCAATCGCGGCGGGCGAAGCAACGAGCATTGGTCTTCTGAGTAAGGCCTTGATTCCCTTCTTCAGATCCAGCAGTATCACATCATCATCTTGCGTTGATTCATTTTGTTTCTGAGGCGTTGCGCCATCCCCCGTGGACCCATCGGGCAAAAGACTCTGCAGCTCGATCCCTTCTTCTGGTGCATCTAAATTCTCCCGAGCACGTGACCTCAACCGACCGGCTTCCTCAGACTCCAGATCCTGCGGCTGTGGCTCTTCGAGCGCGAGGGCATCTCCCAAAACAACTTGCTTCTCATGCCCGACCACTAGCATCACCAGTTGCAAGGAAAAGAGTATCAGGTCCAATATCAGCATGGATGTTCTCGATCTTGGATTTTCTCCAACAAAGTCGACGATGATACCTCCATAGAGTCGCTTGGCTCCCGATCTGTTCTGTAGAAGATGCGTCACGACGCAGATGAGGTTTGCGACGATAACAGGTGTAATGGCTGGCGGCCGATGCTGGACATGCACCACTTGGTTCAGCGCGCGCAGGAAGAGGAGAAACGTAAGATTATCGCAGACATAGAGGATACCCAAATGCAGGAAAATGAGGGCGTCTAGCAAGCGGAGGAGAGAATCGAGATGGTGTTTCTTCTGGTCTGGGATCTCGAGCCTGCGTTCCAGGGTGAGCGAAGGGACAAAGGCACCGTCATTTTCGGCCGTATTATTCATTCCCAAACCTGCGGAATAGAATGATGGAGACGCAAAAGTATCATTGTTGCGTTTGTATGAGGGGCCTCTGTGATGAAGAAGCTCTCATGTCTCGGGGTTGGGATGTTGTTGCTGGGCTGGTCGTCGCTGTTCAAGCGTGCATTTTCGCTACCGGATCGACTGGGTTTACACCAATTCCGTGTCGGGACGAATGTGCTGCCGCCCTATTACTGCTAGAATCTTACCTGTGACTTCGCGCCCAATATGGATTTATTAGCTGGCCACTTTAACACCAGTTGTCATCCAATTTGACCAATCCGGCGCATTCAAAAAATCGGTGGCGCAGTCTGACATGAATAAAGTAATTCACCATTAGGTCGAACATGCCCTTCATTCACGATTAGTATGTCATTCACCTTTAGCAATCATGGTACTTTGTTGTTCATCCTATACTATCAATTACGTTCGATATAGCGGCGGCTTTGAGGTTATTGAGCACTCCCGAGGCGTATATTTAGTGTCACCGATAACCACTACGAAAACCACACCTTGAAGAACGACTCCGCCGAATTCAAGACTCGACTCAGCAGTCTAGAGGCCAAATCGAATTAATGCAGCAAGCTTTCAGTCTCCTTCTCGAAAGAGTATAATCATTATTTAGAATCCGCTCGATCCCCACTCCCACGCTCACAAATTCTCGCTCTCGAAGATTAGTCAGTTGACTAGTGGAAAGTCGGCCTTTACGATTGTGTATGATGGTCAAGCAACCAGCACGGAAGCATAATTAAACCCATGGAAATCAAATATCAGATAGCAAACTCTATTCTATATTCATTGCATCCAGATCGTCATCCACGTCTCCCTCCCCATGAATGGAACTTACAAGGCATATGGCCTACGTTCATCAATGTGCAAGATGAGAAGTTGACTTCAGCATTGGCGCCATGGCAGATTCCCCGTACGAATACCGAGTAATTCCCCAGAATGTCCTTGCTCTTAGGCAGTTGGGAACCCGTATACGACGACCTCTATAAAGACTCGATGGATCCAGTTGAGAAGGACATGCTCTTCAGGCAGATGCTTCCTGGAAATAGAGATGTTCTATTCTTGGGCACGGCAAAGGCTAACCAAGACAGTATCGCTTTCAAACCCGAAGAACAGCACCTAAGATATTTCGCTGGTGGAATGTTCCTACTCAGTGGGTGGCTGTTTTCGCGGCCAGACCACGAATATTTAGAGCGCAAAACTAACACAAGCGTGCATTTACGTTTATAATGCATTTCCCGCTGGAATCCTACCAGAAATTCCAGATGCTTTCCTGCCAGATGTGAGACGGCTGTGACTGGGATGAAGAACGTTGGAAATAGGAAGGGGAAAGACGAGTGCTGAAGAGATTCTCCGACGTCAGCGTGCCATCTTATACCGAATGACGGAGAGGAAGGATTTGTAAGACACAGCATGGAAATTTTTAATGCAGGCATCAACAACGTCAATGTTTCTTGACGACCTACACAACCTCAGTCGATAGAGGTAAGAATATACAGAGTTTTGAGAGAGAATTCAGGGCGCTAATGCAATCCCTCCAGAGCTTGTGGCTTACAGAAACTCTGAAGTACTTTCAGCTGATCTTCACAGCCCCAGAGTCATCGATTTGGATCAGTACATCTTAACCACGGAGGCTCATCTGTTCAAACGTCCAACGTGACGAGATCACCAGCGTTGAAATATTAGATATCGTATACAAGAGAGCAAAGCAGACTGCGGTGCTTCCGAGAAAAAGATAAACCCGTCTGCTGCCAGACCATCAAGGTCCAGAGGCAAGAGATTCTTTGTGCCTTGAATGGCCACGACTCAGCTGCTAGGACATCTATCGGAGATAAAGGGCATTCGTCATCATAAAGGCGAGTGTCGGGGGGCCATAATGCATGGATCCAGGAGAGAAGTGGACACTAGGGAGTCTACCTGACAGCCCCTGGTGCCGTCTTTGCTTTCGAATCTCGACACATATTCGATGTCTCCAGACCCGGAGTCAATGAATATTATGCTTAAATCGAAATTCTCCGTTTGGTGTATACGTTACTTAGGCTGCACTTCACACCTCGATAATGAAACCACTAGCATGGATCCCGTTACTTCACCTGGGTAATTTAATTTCACCCCACTAGAACCGTCGTGTTCGGTCTCGTCGCTCCTGATCGAACGGTACTAGTTATGCTATATATATCCGCTTAATAAGGCTAGTAATGTGAAGGCGTTGAAAGCATGGACTCGTCATACGCCTTGGCAGCGATCTACTTTTGCTAGAATCCAGCCGCACGAGGAAAGGCCATCCCAAGGGTTTCAAGAGACCTCGCAACAAAAGAAAACACTGCGGGTCTGGCATACACAAAGCAGTGAATGGCTGAAAGGATGGCTCTCGTTGCGACTGTGAATCCGACATGTTATGGAAAGGACTCTTCCGTGTTCGCGGTTTCCAACTATCTGCGAGTTACCATTGCCCAGTTTCATGCGCTCATCCAACATTATTAATGGCACTTTCACTGCTTCCCAATGTTGGGCTCAAGAGTCAAATATCGATATATCTGGCTGGCTACCGCCGCGCTCCTAATTTCTATCGTTTTGTTCCTATGGAGCAGCCATTCAAGTTTCCCGGGCTCCTGGGTCAGGCTACCCAGCAGCGACAGTGCCTGGATCTATAAAGACCCAGGTGCCGAAGACAAAGCCGTTATTCTTGCCAAGATCAAAGCCGAAGATGTCAGTTGGGTGGTGAACGAGCTTCCAGAGTATGTTTTCCATGATTCCCCTGATCCCAAAAGTTTTGCCGTGCTGACTGACAGCGGTATCTGCCTCCCACAGTTGGCAGCACGCTATCTACTACATGGACGATCCGACGGAAGGAACTCTGCATCCACCGAGAAACAAAGGTCGCGAGGCTATGGCGTATCTCAGCTTCCTGATCGACCACTACCATAACCTCCCTTTGTCCATGGTTTTTGTACATCCGCATCTCGAGGGTTGGCCGTCGGCCTGGCATACGGACAATGAGGGTTACAACAACGTCAAGTCTATCCAGTCCCTAAGGCTCGATTATCTGCAAGAACAAGGATACGTAAACATGCGATGCATTCACAATCCAGGCTGTCCTGCCGAAATCCAAGTCGTGCGAGACAAAGAGGACCACACCGCTGAGCATGCAATGCGAGACGCCTGGCCTTACATGTTCGGAGGCAACCAATCGACCATTCCAGATACAATCGCCCAGCCATGTTGCTCACAATTCGCCGTCTCAAGAGCTCAAGTGTTGAAGCGCAACAAGGAAGATTATCAACGTTACCGTCAATGGCTGCTCGACACTCCGGTAGATGACGCAACAAGTGGCCGAGTATTGGAGTATCTCTGGCATGTCATTTTTGGCCGAGACGCTGTGTATTGTCCACCCTTGCAAGAGTGTTGGTGTGAGCAATTCGGACGTTGTTGAATTCTCCATGATTAGCATTTCAAAGGCCTTGTCTTGGTTTTACGCCAGAACTGCAAATTATCATGTCAGCCAGCATACATTTTAGGGTTCAAGTCGTTGCAAGCACTGCTTAAAGAGTCACGAAATGCAGTCAAATCGAGGCTCTCCTCTCTCCTCATAACCTGCACACCGTGATCACTCGATGATGTCTCAAATGTGTGGCAGCGAGAACTTCATTGAGGGGACAAATCTGACTCAAAGGCACATTCGCCCATGAAGCGATGCTGTACAACTGTCGTCTGCTGATGCCTCCGCTATATTCTGAGCATACAGAGTCACTGAGATCGGACTGTAAAACATATCGCATGAGGGAAGTCTCCGTATGAAAAAAAGCCCGACGGATTGAGAGATGTCGAAGTTCGAGGGTAACGTCAGGCCAGCTGGCCAGCTATGTAGTCGTCTCATATGCCAAGATGCCAAGCACCGGTGGATGTACTCGGTATGGAAGATTATTGTTCCGCTGCCCAGATTTCATTCACCCATGTTTCAAAACATCACCATCCAAAGCTCCTTCTCCAACCACAAAACCAGCTCCCATGGTGAATACAAAGCACGACGCGCCGCTGGAATTGTCAAGCACGATCTGCCGCACACAAGTTGAAGTCATTCAAACCCTCATCCGAACCTCAATGTCGTTTAAATCTCTCAGCCATCATCGGTTGCTTGTCTTTCGTGTCTGAGCAAAAAGTATAGGCTCATATCCCTGGAGACTTCGGACCCTACCCACGCTTCTCCACTATCGTCGCCTCCATACTGGGTCAGGATCATCATCTGCGACATTCTTTTCATTTATCGTCGTCTCTTCGCGCAAGACCATGCTCCCACGCTGGCGCCGGAGTGTATGTGATGGTCGTTGTACCGACCTTCTTCCGTCCGATTTTGGCAACGGCTTCGAGCACGCCTTTGTCACTTGACATATTCAATTCAATACCCACATCAATACTGATATGGCTTGGATAAGCTTGTCCAGCCTCTTTTGCTTGGGCACGTTTCTCGCGGACAATCGCGGTGACGTCGACTTGGATTGTCCCTATCTTCTCGACTGCTACACCTCTGTCAGCATCTCTACAACATTTGGATGGGAAACACTTACCGGGATGATCCACGCGAGAAGGGGCCACGTCATCAGAACACTTATAGAGTACCTGCTGTAACACCTCTTTCTTGATTGGTCTCTGAGTGTTCTTTACCACGTGATAGCATCTCAATGTTGGTGTCGGCTTCATATTGGGTTTCAGCTTCTCCCCCTGCGCTGCGGTCAGTGTGTTCTGAGAACGCGACTCGTGGCTCACCTTTGCAACAAGCCACTCTATTTGGTTCTTGGACCTGAACCCTAACTCTGGGCATTTGAACTTGTCTTCAACCCTGTGTTTGTTTGGGTCCCATCGTGTATGAACGTGGGTTCCTAAAAATTCGCGTGATCTCCTGCAGATAATGGGCAATTTAGCCTGACCGGCCAGAACTGCTCCTCGAACGACCGCAGCCATCGGTCCATGAGGAATCTGGACTTTGACTCCACTATCCTGGAAGAAGTCCTTGGCAAATTGCTCGACTCGGTCCAAGACGTATTCATTGCAACTAAGTCCACCACATAAGGCTATTCTCTGCAGTGATTGAAGTCAGCGAAGATGCCTATCTAGCTCCTATGCAACTTACCCGAAGAGAAGTGATTGGTTGATCATTTTCCTTTATTCGGTCGACCTGTTTACGGATGATGTCGAATATGCCCTGGACGACCGGCTCGAAAAATGTTTCCATTTCGGCACTGTTTTCTGTTAGCGCAGCCCTCGATCCCAAGGACGCCTTCGAAGCAGCAGGGAGCAGGGGGAAGATACTTTGTGATTTTCACATTGTTGTCTTCGAAGTCATAGCGGTCGCGGATCATCAGATCTTGATCGTCAAGCTTTTTCATCACAAGGTGAAGCCAGTATTCCTGCTTTCCCTTACTTGGGCCCCGGTAGTTGCGTTTGTGCTTTTCGAATTGTTCCATGAAATGGCTCCCAGGACCTATCTTATCAAGGGAAAGGTCGCTGAACGCAGAGCCGAAATGGTTATGCATCAGAGCGTGAAGAGAACGATCGACAGTTGTTCCTCCTATCTTTGCACCTGAATTTGAAGTTAGCAACAACCCGTCGCCTTGAGATGACAATATAACCTTCACCGGCACAGGCCTCCTCCAGCTGTAAAGGCGTGCGGGAGACTATCCTGTATAGAACCGAGTCCATTGTGCCGCCTCCTAAATCGATGACCTGCATGCAAGTGTTGTCCTATGGCATTGCCACAAATTGGACTCGAAGTCTTCAGCACCGAACTTACCTCCAATGTCTCGGCAGAAGAAGATGCCTGCAATGACTTAATCACGTACAAAGCTGCCGCTTCGCTTTCGTCAATGATGGCGATCTCGTCCTGCTCTTCGGCCCCAAAACCAGCGTCTCTCACTGCCTGGCGAGTGGCTTCGCGTGCCGCCAAAGACCATGTGGTCGGAACAGGAACGTAAACTCTCTTGGGAGTACTCTCGAGTGCTGCTTCCAGGATGGTTCTCCCCAGATGTTGCATATAGTGCTCTCGCATCTTACTCACGAAGTCCTTGATGACCTCGATTGCTTCTTTACCTTCCGGTAAACGCATGATAGCATTGCCTATGGCCTGCTGCAAGTGGCGATCGCGAAAATCTCCCTTCTTCATGTTCTCGTCAAGGTGGAGTTTTATGAAAAAGCAGGCATTCATTCTGCCAACAACACCATTGCCCCATTGATCCGTGTCGAAGTCATTCTCCATGGCATAAGCCATTCTTGTGGGGACTTTGACCTCCGACGTGTTACCAGGCCATTGTTGATAGACCACGATCTTGTCGAGCGAAGCGGCGCCGACAACACACGCAACAGCGCTACCTGTCGTCCCAATATCCAGTCCTATTATTATCACCGGGCCCTTGTCTGCCTTGGGCCTTGGGCGCGACGGAGGCTTGCGCCGGGGTTTCGACACTTTTCCTTCCGCACTCGACTCGTCTCCAGCTTCGGTCAGGGATAATTTGAAATGGGTTGATATGACACTCACCGTCACGTTTTCGCTTTGACGCAGATGGTATTTTGGCAGTCACTGTCTTGTGCGCAGCCTGAGCTATGGCCTGAGCCTTGGCTATGAGTGGAAGCCCTATCAATTTCCGCTCATTCTCACATCGCTCCGACATACCTTTCGCGGTCTGCTTGGTGTCCTTCAACCCTAAGGGCATGTATTCGCAATCCATTTTGGCGCCGATGGATGGGAGGAGCAGAAGGATAACACTGGACAAGCCCAGTGGAAAGAAGAGAGCTTTGAGCGATGTGACAATAAGGAAAGGGCGTTGCGGTAGTTGAAAGAGAAAACGACGCCGGATGAAGCAAGGAAGAGACGTTGAAGAGAGAGGAGGCAGTTAATATACTAGGGACGAGGCACTTTCACGTGCTCCGGGAGAACCCTACCTCACTTTCGATTCAGGTACAGTTTACATGAGGCCCTAGCTGGCCTCACTCTCCCCTTGAAATCATTCTGAGAACGGCTACCATTAGGTGTTGCACATATCTGATCACAGCTAGATCGTGACTGGCCATCATCTTTCACTCTGATCCATCCCGAATCATCGATCATATCTCAGACTTCCTCTGATGAGTATTCTTGAAGTAAGTTTCATTCGATAGACGCACCACATCACAACCAACCGCAACTAACAGCACTACTCAAGCTCGGTCCAACGCAACCATGACATCCGTACAGAACAGCAACAAGCCGGAAGTGGTGATAAATATGTCTAAAGAGGCAGGACCTCCGGTACTTTCAGGCACCACAAGTTCCTCGAATCAGTCACCCAAGGCCCGGAGGAGGGGTCGAGGTGGACCTTCTTCTCAGAGGCAAAGCCCTCCAGAGGACACCGCCGCCGAGTCCGGCGGAGATGAAAGCCGTGATCACCATGGATCAGATCCTGACTACGAAGATACCTGTTCTGAAGGGAGTCAGATGTCCACTCGATCTAAGAAAAAGCGCTCGACCAGAGGCCCCGTGTCCCCTAAGAAACCGGCCACAGTTGGTACGAAGAACACGAAACCAAGTGGGAGACTGGATCAACCACCGAATGGAATTGATAGCGCCCAGTCCGCGAAGGCCAAACGGAGCAGGAAGCTTGCAGATAAAGACGGCAAAGACAAATCTACCGACGAGTGGAAGAAGGAGCTACAGGCGAGCAGAACAGCGCATCGCCGGTTGGAAAAGCAAATCAAGAGGTGCGAAGAGGAATTGGAATCAGCACGTAAAGAAGCCGAAGAGCAGAGAATAAAGGCAGACCGGTTCCGCCAGGACCATCTAAAGCTTCTATCTAAGGACAAAGTCGAGGTGGAATCCAATACAAAAATCGACACCAAGTGCGATATCATATTCCACAACAAGAGCTTTTGTAAAGCGTGGGCGATCCCAAACTGGACAGATGTTAACCTGACCACGTTAAGGGAGGCATTCTCGAAACTATCGAGCGGAAAGTCCAAGCCTTTCGCCACTACGGCTTTATTACGAGCTGCCGAGCAGGAGAGGATACCGTCTTGGGTGGTCTTGAATGCATATCTAAATAGGGCACTCTGCGCTGAGACATTTGCAAGACCCTTTGCACACCTGAGGTTGGGGCCGGCTAAGGAGGATAATGGAAAATCCGAAAGCCTGTTGAATCGGATTATGGAGAGGGCTCAAGAGAGTGCGTCTACCCAGTCCGATGGTGCTGTTTCAGCAAGCTGACGCAGAATAGAATCCCCGGACACCAAGCATAAGCTAAGGGTGACCATTCTCCGCGCCATCGACCCCCCTCTTGTAGAGGGTGGTCAGATGACCAGCTCTACGACACAGCAAGAGATGCCAGTTGAAAGAGTAGAGCGGTGTAAGGAGATCGTCTCGCATATTATCACAGAAGTTAGTGTGCTCCTCAAGGACATCACCAATGAGGAACAAAATGGAAGAGAGAACCAGCTGCTTCATATTGTCGAGAGTGCAATGGAATTGTCTCACACCACCAGTGTGCAATATCCGAACGTCCAATTCTACTTCCTAGACAACTTGAAGAAGCCAGAATTCGAATTGGAGAAGTTCTGGTTCAAGCCACATGATGTTCTCAAGATTACTACAGACGAGGAAGCCCAGGCTCTTGTGGGTGAGCCGATTGATCTCGTTGTGGCCCCAGCGGTTGTTAGATACGGTGATAAAGATGGTGAGAACTACAAGAGAGGGCAGCTCGTATTCCAAGGGTCGGCCTGGATAGCGAGTGCTGAACTAGCTTTACGGAACATTGCCGATGCTCAATCGACGGAGCTACTTTCCCGCGAAGAAGAAGAGGGGAAGATCTCCGGAAGCAGACGGCGGACTGAACTCATTGAACAGACGCCGGAAAACCCAGTATCCCAGGCCACTCAACCCAAGAAAGAAGACATCGAGAAGGAGCTATCTCCAGATGCTTCAAAAATACCTTACAAGCTCCGTACTCAAAGACGACCTACAAGGAAGAAGGCGGAGACGGAAGCAGGTAGAATTCAACAGGATGGGCTCTCTGAACGCAGCCAGGGTATTGTTAATGATCCTGAAGAGCCAACATCTACACCGAGCCCTCGAGGTCTACTGAGAACTTCCGCGCCACGGCCGCCCTTGGACCACGACGCTGAGCCGGTCGAGTTAGCCGAAGGCCCCAGTACGCATCCTTCTGAGAGCAAGGATGAAGACCAGCAGCAGCAAGTTTCAACCATGAGATCGAGGGACTTAGCTGCTTGCCTTGAACATGGGCCTTCTAAATCATCTCCAAAAGGAGGTCATCACTCGAGGTTTGACAGCCCTCCCAAAAGAGAACGCAAACAAGCGAGGAAGAAAACCGGTGCGCAAACCTCTCAAGGAGAGAGGACAACAAAGAGGAAAACTGGAAATGCAGAGGTGAACTCCGAAGGGATCGACGATTTGCAGGCCAAACAAGCAGCTGCACATGCGCGTCCGTCGCCATGTAGATCCTTGTCAACGCCCACTTCTACCTCGGGGGCAGAGGCAGGAGCACCTTCGAGTCAAGGACATCCGAAAGAGCGTTGCAAAAAACGTAAAGCGTCTTCCGCTGAACCCGAAAAGAGAGTTGAAAAGGCGGAGTGTGACGAGTATGACCAACCCTTGAAAAAACAGGCAAGTTGCTCGATCTAGTCATTCCCCCGAACATGATCTGATCCTAACAACTGGCCAGAAAGCTGACGAAGAAATCATAGAAATCAGCAGTGACGAGGAAATGGTTGAGCTCGAAGAGCGCACTAAATGTCATGGAGGTGCGGAAGGACATGGCTCTGATCACGTTCTCGGACACGACGAACCAAGCCCAGAAATCCGAGAAGACCGCAGCACCAGAAGGTCCAGCATATCGAATGCAGAATCAGCCTCGACGACTTATATCTGCGACACCAGGATCACAGACAGGCTATCAACCCCCACAGCCTAACAGGGCTGCGACAGATAAACCCCAGAAGACCGATCAGACCCAAATTCCCAAGAACCTGTCCTCACAGTTCAAGAGCATCCTAGACTCCATTGTATGAAGCACCACAATACTAAATGAAGTTGTTCCCACCAACCCACCTTCTAGTCATTGCTGAACATCAAGAAACGGCACGAGATACTAGATTCTAGACGACATTAGTAGTGAACATGCCAACTATACCTCGACACTTCGAAGTATTAGCATCGAAACATGACCATGACAATCCAAAATACCGGGAGCTCAACCCCACCACTGGCGGATCCGACATTCCGCCCTTCCCCCCCAAACAACAAAAAAGGAGAGAAAAACTCTGAAAACCACATCCAAAGACCAAAAAAAGAGGCGAGAATCGCCATGCTGCATTGTTCCAGTAACAAAAACCTATTCACCACTCACTGATTCGGGCTCGATTCACTCCGCGGCGCTCGAGACACGCGATTAGATTCCAAATCAGGGAGGTAGGGCAAGCTGTGGCTTCCATGGTAGGGGGTTTGGACACAGACAGACCTGGCGATTCGCCCGGGCAGAGAGAAGCGCGAGGAGGGTTGGTTCGCTGGAAACTTGAACGTGTGAACTGGGAGCAGGAAACGGACAGCCAATGTCAGTGAAGGGAAGCGATCCTACCTGCGGTGCTGCCTTTGGGCATGGGGATGGTGATGGGCATGAAATGTTTTCGTGGTTTGCTTCCTTACTTGCCTTCTTGCTTTGCTTTCTCTGCGTACGGCGGCTTACTCTGAAGAAGACAGGAGCAATGGCTAAAAAAGCAATGTCAATGCGGACTTTTGACCTCCTCCTCTCGAGCATTTTGTACACCTTTAGTCTCGATAGCTGCGCGGACAGAAATAACAGCGGGTGAGAAGTGTTGTGTCGAGCTCGGATTTTGAATGCTAAGGTGGAAATCCAGTCTGCACGCCTTCTCTCCCTACTCGTAGCTGAGCTTTTGCTCTCCCCTCCAGGACCCGAGCGAACTTTTCAGAGATACCACGAATAAAGTCGCGAGACTTGTTGTTTGTTCATGTGTCACATTTTCCTTTTACCTGTGCGCCCCAATTCTCGTATTTTCCGTTGCTACCGGCCGGAACATTGCCACCCTGTAGGCAGAAACCGTGAACGCCCATCGCTGATGCAGCATACATAATATCTTGCAGTCCGCCCGCCCGTACAATGGTTACACACGACACCACACCCCTTCCTATCCATTCAGGCAGCCAGCACTCCCGCAACCTGACAACTCATATCAAGCAACGCGAGATGCTCATCAACCCCGTCGACTAACTTCTTGTCGAACTCCGAAAAGATGGCGGTCAGCTTGTACTTTTTCCTCATGGCCGCGTCTTCTTTGCCGTTGACGGCTACGTCATCCTCACCAAGCACAACGGCCGAGTATAAAGCAGAAAGCACCTCGTTGGCGGCATACCCGCTTGCGACGATGTTCGTGATTTCCGACGCAATGGCGTTGTAGTTTCGTGTGCTGCCTTTTTGGAGGATCTCGATGAGGTTGTCCGTGAGATTCGGGGGAAAGGTGCCTGCGATCTCGTTGATGTCTGATATTTTGACCATGTTGTTAGATTGAGCTGGTTCCGTTTTGGCGGCATCAACATCTTCCATTTCCTCGTCCGACTCATCTGCGACCACTCTTTTCTTGTGGCCGTTCGAGGCAGATGTTGAGGGTGAAGCGCCAGCAAGTCGAGCAGCACTCTGAAGAAGATTGATAGCACGTCGAAGGTCCCCATCCGACACTTTGAGAGTCCTTTCAATGACGCCCTCTTCATACCTCACATTCTCCGCCTTGAGAATCTCTTGGATACGCGCGGCTGCTTCGGACCCTTCGAGAGCCTTGAATCGAAATTTCGAACACCGCGAGGCTATGGGATCGATTATCCTTGAGACGTAGTTGCAGCATAGCGCGAATCTAGTGGTTGCGCTGTGGATCTCCATCACTCGTCTTAACGCACCCTGCGCATCCTGCGTGAGCTGGTCCGCCTCGTCCAACAAAACCACCTTGAAGTTAGGGCACGGGTACTTCTTGCGGTATTCCTCCGAGAAAGGGTGTGTCAGGTGGAGCGATGCGAATTGTTTCACCCGTTCTCTGATCACGGAGAGACCTCGTTCGTCCGAGGCGTTGAGTTCGAGGACTCTTGTTTTCATGAGTTCTGGGCCGAACAGTTCTCGACAGAGGGCGAGGATTGTGGACGTCTTGCCATTTCCAGGCGGGCCATAGCAGAGGAGGTGAGGAAGGTTTGAGGCGTTGACCATACGACGAAGTGTTTCGGTGGCATGTTCCTGGCTCTTTACTTCTTCTAAATTCCGAGGCCGATACTTCTCCGTCCACGGCTGCGCGGCAGGGGCATGTTCAACGATTGATTTTGTGGCAGGATTTTTGGAGCTCGAAGCTGCGCGGCTGCGATCAAAGAAGTTCGCCATGTCGAATCTGCTTTAATGGGATAGTCTGTGAACTGGTTGTTCAATGCCAACATTAAAGTTGTCGCGAGGGACGCGTTGAAGGTGCCTCAAGGGGTGGCTCCAACGACGTGCACCCCGAGGCGCGTTAAGTGGCTTGGCAAAGTGATCATGCATGTGATGACACAAGGCTGAACGAGTCAGGAGGGCCAGCGAGCCAGCTTTCACCAGGGACATGGGAGCACATTCATACAAGAAGTGTCAAAGGAATCTCAGCCACATCAAATTCGTCACGGCGTCAAGTCATAACTCATCCCTCGGTTGCTCGACATCTACTTCCATCATCCGCTTCTTCGTATTTCTGGGCTGTTCTTGTTGCGCCCTCCTTTCTTCCTCCGTGATATCGTCCACATTCGTCCCTTGATCCTCCATCATCCTTCCGATCTTCTCGATCATACTGTCAGTGGCATCTTCGGGCGGACTTTCCTGCGGAATCTGTGGTGGTGGACCTCTCCCACCTCCCCCTTTCGCCGGTAGCGCCATGCTCTTGAAATGAATGTTCGAACTGTGTGTAGGCATTCCTCTGGCATTCATGCCAGGCACTGAGACAGTGAGGGAAGGCACCGGGGCAGGAGATGCTGTGATATCAGATCTGCCACCCAGTCCCACGGCTCCTAAACTTGTCAAAGTGACCCACCACATCATCCGCAAAGGCCACCAAATAAACAGCATCAACGGCCCATATAGGATCCGGCGGTAGAAGAGCCAGCATATTGTTGCAGCAAGAATATAGAAGGAAGACTTCAAGAACCAGGTGTCCGACTTATTGCTGCGCACTAACTGGCCCACAAACCCCCTACTCGCTTTTAATAAATCCGTGGTCCCCGCATAACTTTGCGTCAAGCTGTCCAACGCCTGTTGGCTCTCTTCTAAAGTCTGTTGAGCAAATTGCGAGACTGACAGTTCTCCTTCCAGCTGGTTATGTACTCTCCGCAGCGCGATGGTAACATCTTCTGCAGCGCGCAGAGCTAGTTCATCCTGCGTCAATTTCTCGTGTGTAGGTCGTCCTCGGGCTTGCTGTTTGCCATCTTGTTTGCGATCTGCAAATAATTGCTCTCTCTCTTTCCTTTTCTCTGCATCCGCATTCCTCTTCGCTTGAAGTTGTGCTTTTCGAAAACTGGCCCGCGCGCTCTTCAGGTCCTCCGTGAGTCGCGCCAGCAAGTCGGCGTTTCTTTCGCGCTCGCTTTCTCGAGTTGAGAGATCTCGTCGGTGAATCGGGATGGCATCGTCTTCTAATTCTTGTCTCAAAATTTCTAGTCTGTCTTCTTGTTCCTTTAGGTTGTCATGGATTTCGGTCGCGAGCTCGAGACGTCGTTCATCTGGATTGTCGTAGGAATTTGAGCTGATCGAGAATTTGCGCAGTTCTTGAATCTGAGAGAGCGTCTCCTTATAAGAGTCGGCAAGTGCTTGGAGACGTTGCGAGAGGGAGAGAGACATCTTTGGAGGAGCGTGAAGTTGGAAGTGGTGCCAGTTCGGGCGTCAACATCGACGTGTATCGGGACCGCACGTGCAAATGGTGCAAACAGTGCAAACAGTGCAAACATGCCACTTTTGATCCGACCTCACGACCTTATGCTTATGCCACACGAACACTGCGGTCATCCTGCAATTCTCAGTCAACATCTCTTTGCTGATGCGGCTTTTTCTCTGCCCTTCTGTGTTACTCTCTATCAAGTGATCACAAGGACTACGGAAGTCAGGAATGGCCCAGGCTGCCAGCAAGCTAACATGAGACTCTGTTTCCTTTTGAAACCCGCACAACCCCTACTAACCCCTGTTATTGTTGGTCTGCAAGCGACTCGGTAGTTGACCTAGGTTAGTTCATGCCGCAGACTTGTCAAGCCGGGACAGATAGGGTGATTTTGGCTCGTGCTATCTGTAAAGTGCGGTGAGAGTGCGCAAGCTTTCGTCTTATTCGAAAATGGAAAATAGGTTTGCAGAATATCCATCAAAGCCGGCTTTGTGCTGCTCTAGCCGTCATGACGCCTCCCTCTGGGAGATTTAAGCCATCCTTCATACCCTTCGCCATAAGCTTCCACTAGCGATTCAGCATGCTCCACCAGTATTTGCCGGAACCTGGGGCTGTTCGAAAACAACGCCGAGTCGTGTGCTTTCGACCTAAGGAGATATAAATCGCTCCGTGCTCCGAAGTCCTCCTCCGGATAGGCCGCTGGATAGAGCTTCAAGTATTCTGTTTGCCAAGCTGCTCCAAATTCGTACCTAGCTCGTTTCGTCATCGTCCGAATGTCATATTCATTGTGCCCCCAAAAGGCGCTGGCATCATAAGTTACTGGCTCCCCCGTGAGAATGTCCGTTGATACATTGCCGTGCCAGAAATCGCCGTGGAGTAAGCTTGGTGTGATACTATGCCCACCGGTCTCCATCGGCCTGAGTAATCTGGGGATGACTTTGGTGAAGATTTGCTGTAAAATCTGTTGCATTTCTTCGGTTTGTGGTCCCCGAACCTTTTCCTCGAGTTTCAGTATACCCCTCAACTGCTGAGCAAAGAATTGCTCCCAGTTGTCGGTCCACCGATTGTCCTGAGCTAAGCTTCCGTTGTAGGTGTTTACTGGAAAGCCGAATTTCTGGATGCCTGCTGAATGTGACTTCAAGTGCAGCTCTGCAAGGTGTGCACATGTGGATTTCATATCTGGAAGTTCTTGGCTAAATTCTCGGAACTGGGATAAAGTGAAGTGCAAATTTGGATTTGACGCAAATGTCCCCCAGGAAATGGGACGCGGGATGAAGTTCGGGCTGAATTGCATAAATGCTTTCATCGATTCATATTCTCCCTGCATCATACCTTTGCAGTTATCACCTTCGGCAACCTAAGTCTGTAAGTAAATGAGTTTCGATCATTCAGTAGAAATATCGAGGTGCCGGGGACGCGAACTTTGAGGAAGAAAGCCTGCTTTGATCCGTCTGGCAATATGGCATCAAGGCGAGCAGTTCTTGTCCAATAGCTTCTTCCAGAGCCTTTGATTCCCACGATTCTGGAACCGTCTGGCAAGCCTGCAAGAACGTCAGGTTTGAGGCTGAGGAGCGTTCTAGGCAGGAGTTTGGCTCATCCGAGGACAGCGTACTCGCTAATACATTCTCGTCGACTTCGCCGAATTCAGGTACACTGGGATATCCTCCCGCTTCGGAGTCATGGTTCATTGTCATCTGGCGATGTTGGGCGCATGCTACCAGGCTCCGTGAAAGGACCGCGACTCCCACCCTGCCAGGCAGTTGCTGCGATGAGGCTCGAAGATGAAGAAACCATTTCTCGCAGCTCGTGTAACCCGAGCCATGGCCATCGCGCCACTCCCAGCCAGAGTTGATGAACGGGGTTGGTGCTACATATCACTGGCGTCCCTTGCATGGATGAATGCAAGGGGTATGTACAAGTATGTAGTAACTCCTCGCACCCCACTCCGTATTCACTAAGATCGACGAGACCTACAGAGCGCGGGCAGGTCTGCCGAAGCCCTCAGGACCTAAGCGAGCTTTTTTGAAAGCAATCCCAATGCGACAACAAACGTTTCTCCAAAAAAAAAGACAGGCAACACCACGAGTTGAGATCCCAAACATGATAACGACATACTTAACCTCGTTAAAAGCGAGATTCAACCCCTTCAGCGCATCATCCAAAATCCCGCGTCTGTTCCTCACTCTCCTCCCCGCAGACGCTCATAAAAGCCTCAAGATATCCTCCACTGCTCTCCCACGAACCTCCGCGGAACCCAGCACATTAGAACTCGGATTCAAAGATGGGAAGGTGGTAAAATATTCATGGGGTGCCGAGGCGCCGCGTCCGACCAAACCAGAAGGAAATCCGACGACAGGGGTGAACAAGGGAAAGAAAGGATCAGGGGAGCGAGTGACGCTGCACGACATTGTAGAAGAAGTTGACAGGCATGCAAGGGTGTTGGCAAGGAAGGAGGAGTTGGCTGGCTGATGGACCACTTTGATCTCGGGGGGAAAAAATCATGCAAGCTTTTTGAAGCGTGTCGTGAGCAAATGGATGGCGGAGAGGCATGTTCGAAAGGGAGCCACCGGAAAGCCGATGGGAGACGGGGACCGCGTTCAAGCTCGCAAGAATTCACAAACTCTGGACCTTACGATGACGGACTCTGAAGCCGAGTAAACCAGGTCCTAGAGAAATAAAGGGCCCTGAGGAACTCCGGCTCCTGGCGGTCCCGCAAGCTGGAAGGTGCACTAACTTGGTCTTTCGCAGAGGAACATCAACTAAGCATGCTCCAGCCTCGATGGATGAGGAATCGCAACCAGCTAGGCGAGAAGACAATAGCGCTTCGAAGCCCGGATCCTCAACATGTACTCAAAGCGAGTTAAAGTAATTACAGCTGTACGCTTAGGTATCTATGCTGTTTGTATTTGTGAATTGTACGCTATCGCAGTGGGAATTGCAGGACTCGAAGGGTGTCTTCTGTCTTTTGGAACGAGAGAGACAGGCCGTGATAATCTCGAAACATTCAAGAACCTGTTTCCGGGAAGCTCGTGTGGCAAGGCTCATGGCCGACCCTTTCATCAATTTCAATTGTGAGTGTGGCTCTGGGGAGGGTTGGTTGGAAACGACTCGAGGCTGTGATTGCCTTCTGGTACTCTTTCCTTTCTGCCCATACCAGTGTGAGAGTCGCTCTGAAGCAACTTCTGACAGTTCCCCAGTCTCATCTTGAGAGAGTAAGATTTGGTGTTGACATTTTCCACTTTGGGGTTGTTGCTCGGCCTCTGGGTCTCTCCATCTCCCAGCACCGCCACTTTTGAAGACTGTTGGCATTTCCGGGAGAGTGAAGTTTTTCAAAGCCCCATGAGACATCGAGTCTCAGCCTGTTTTCAAACAGCCCAGCGTTCCTGCATGTATGCGTAAGCAGTTGTGGTGTGCCTAGCCGTCTTTTTCTGATATTTGGATCAAATGCCAGTTCAACTTTCAAAGGACGACCGCAAATCCAGGTTTGGTCCCTTATCAAGCCGCAATAATGCCGCGCATTCACGCTGCTACCGCCAGGGCGCCCTGACTTACTCCATCAAACCCTGAGTTCTCGGCTGCTATCTCGGCCTTTTGCTTCTTGTTCGGCTCCTGGTGAATGTGTTCGTTCTGATCACTTCTCTGCTCCAGGGCCCTCTTCTTTTCCTGTTTCTTTGCCTGGTTCTCTCGGTTCTCTTGTCTGTGTTGCCGCTTGATATCTGCCTTGGTTGTTTGCGGAATATCCAGAAGGAGGACGCGATCGATGTCTTTCGCCTTCCCCACAGTATCCAAATCAGAGATCTCCAAAAGCGAAAGTGCTTCTGTGTAGCTTCGCGACTTCTGAACTGATTGATAAATGGGACTCTTTCCAGGCATGAGCTGAGATAACAAGAATTTCGTGTTTCCCCATTTATTCTCTACGCTCATCGCAAGCTGCATATACTCTATGACCACCTCCCGCCAAGGTGCCAGCCCACCCTGCTCTTTGGTGCGAAAAACTGATGGGTTAGCTTCGGCTGCCGTGGCAATCATTGCTCCATCGATGCCATACTCTTTGGCAAGGGCCAGCCCTTCTTCACGCGATGTCACGTCTCCGTTCATCAGGCAAGCGACCCCATGGCTTCTGCATATGTCACCGATCATACGCAGCTGATCCCTGATAGCACGTTCTCTTGGTCTCATTGGCGTAGTCCGGCAGTGAATGGTCAAGCCAATAATGCCAGTTTTGCAAAGTTTGTTGACAAGCTCGGAGGTCAATTCAGGCGTCTCGAGCAATCGAATCTTGACGCTGATACCGATCTCATGAGGTGTTCCCACTTTCGCGACCAGGGCTGTCAGGATATTGCAAAGATGGTCCGGAGTTCGAAGTAGTGCTGCGCCCATGCCTCCTGAAGTAGAGAAGGGCTTCGGGCATCCAGCATTCACGTCGATTCCACGAACGTAAGGAGCCACAAGCGACGCAGCCTGGACGGCGTAGTCGGGCGAAGCAGTACCGATTTGATAGATTAATTTGTCAGACTCTCTTTGTGGATCAATGCGATATATCACACTCGTAGAATCGTTGTTGGAGGTACGCGTCCACTCTATGCAGCCAGTGCGAGGATTGGTCTGTTGCGTGGTTCCAATCATGGATCGATCGACCGTCTCTGGACCCCATACCAGGTCTGCGCCATATTTGAGAGCCAAAAGGCGCGATGGGAGTTCTCCCGACCGAACCATGGGTGCGAGAACTACCTTTCCGCGGTAGTCGACGCCTCTCGCGGGGATAGGAACGTGTGGTACGTCTTGAAAGGGTACAAGAGTGGCCATCCTCGGGACAGAAGAAGGGAAAAGGAAGTCTAGGAGGGATAGAGTGCGTCGTAACAGAGACTGTGGCCGAGCAGCATGGCCGACAGTCATCTGGAGTAAGGTGGTAAATTGAATGTGAAAGACCAAGATGATTTGCCCGCAGGTTGATCAGAGCGCAGTTGCGCAACTGGCGCAGTCGCAAATTAAAATAGGCGCCTCACGTGGAGATAGGGGCTTTGGTCACGTGGAGATAGCTAAAAACTCGGAATTTCTTTTCTTCGGCCTAGTCGGCGTAGGCCCATTGATATCATATCCTCAAAAATCAAAGGCATTTTCGGAGTATGGGAACTTCAAGTCATTCTCGTATACTGAGGTGGAAACACGGTGCTCAGTCAGATTGAAAGACTAGAAAAGTAAAGTTCACCTGCAGGAGTCTAGTCTGGACTATTTCATCCATCCTTCCCATGCACATGCGTCGAGCGTCTAGCATATTTACCAGAATTTACAATTCGCGAACCTGCAGCAGCCTCTCCGAACTCTCGTCCATTCAGAGTCAATCGTCATTTCACCGCCAATTGTCAACACTGTGCCTCCCGCCCCGCGCCCCTGCCTCCAAGCCCGCCAACAAGTGTGCTCATCGTTTCCTCACTGGCACTTTCGCCCTGGCTTCCACCAAGCCGACAGAAATTTCCATCTCTCCTCCGCTCCGTCACTCCACCTCTGCAATCATAGCTTCTCAACGTTCAGAAGCCATCGCTCGACACCTCTCTACTGCTGCTTCATCATTACGTCCAGCGGCTTCCACCATGTCGTACAGCAAGCAACCTTCTGAGTATCAGCCCAGAAAAATCGGTGCCCTGCACACGAATGAGTTCAGATGCTACATCGAGAAAGGTGGCACACCAGTTTCGCCCTTCCATGACATTCCCCTCTATGCCAATGAGCAGCAAACCATCCTGAACATGATCGTTGAGATTCCCCGATGGTCCAACGCAAAGCTTGAGGTAAGAAATCTCAGCCTCAGGGAGCTGGCACTCACTGACCGCCACGTAGATTTCCAAGGACGAATTCCTGAATCCCATCAAGCAAGACGTCAAGAAGGGCAAGCTCCGATTCGTTCGCAACTGCTTCCCCCACAAGGGCTATCTCTGGAACTATGGTGCTTTCCCAAGAGTGAGTGGCGGTCAAAGAGGAAGAGATGGTGGTTTATTAATGGTGTACAGACCTGGGAAGATCCCAATGTGGTCCACCCTGAGACCAAGGCCAAGGGTGACAACGACCCATTGGACGTCTGTGAAATTGGCGAGCTGGTCGGCTACACTGGTCAGATCAAGCAGGTCAAGGTCCTCGGTGTCATGGCACTTCTCGACGAAGAAGAGACTGATTGGAAGATCATTGTCATCGACGTGAGTCGTCACGATCTAATATCTTACCTGCTCATCTCTGACTTCGCTGTAGGTCAACGATCCTCTTGCCCCCAAGTTGAACGATATCGAAGACGTCGAGCGTCATCTTCCTGGCCTTCTCCGAGCTACAAACGAATGGTTCCGCATCTACAAGATCCCAGATGGCAAGCCCGAGAACCAATTCGCATTCAGTGGCGAATGCAAGAACAAGAAATACGCCGAGGAGATTATCCGTGAATGCAGTGATGCTTGGGAACGTCTGATGACTGGCAAGCAACAACGCGGCGACATCAGTCTGGCTAATGTCACAAATACCAGCTCGCCAGATCGTGTCGACCCATCGCAACTTTCCAAGATCCCTCCCGGACAGAACCTCCCCCCTGCGCCAATCGACGGGACCGTTGACAAGTGGTTCTTCATCTCTGGTGCGGCCGTCTAATCTGTGGCGCCTGAAGCTGTTGGCTGATTGCATTCAGGAACTGGTGCTACCTCGGAAGACTACATGAAGAAATGAAGTGTTGGCCTGAAAAGAGCGTGGAATCCTAGCCGTACACGAGACCAATGCACATAGACTATAAATTCGAGTAAGTTAGTCAAGTAGCTGATCCAGCCAGAATGGAGAAGAGTTGAGAAAAGATAGAAACACTACTCCGCGAGAAAGAACCGGGCGATAGTATGAACGTTCCACATCCCCATCGAGCGCTCTTAGGAACTTGAAAAGATCTGGAAGTCTAACTTCAAGGAATCTCACTGACTTGTGAAGGTGCCGGACTTGTAGCATGCTGGTTTCATGGATCGTTACCGATCGCCAAGTACTTCGTATTGTTTTCTAAGCTTGTGATGGGGGAGAAATACGTCATCGCCTCCAACGAGAAACGCGTCGCATTAATTTTAAAGGAGTACGGAGTATGTGACACGCGCCCTCCAAGATAGCAGTGCACCCACCCCGAGATAAGGCATTTTGGGCATTCCCCCTTTTCAAGCCATGGAATTTATATCTCTACGGCCGACGCGATGATCGGAGACAGCAAGTTGTTTATACCCTCCAGTCCACCCATGACCCTGGTTCCGCGGCGTTGAGCACAACACGATCTCTGACCATCCTCGTCCAACTCTCCCCCATGAGATGGAGAAAACTCCGGCATGGAGTGGCACGCCCTCCGTCAGAGGCTCAACCGAGGCCATGCGTATGTGCCTGCTCACTGCCTCCCTGGTCGGCATTCAGTATGTGACGCTACTTCCATCTCGGCTTCAATGGGGAACCTGTGGGACTAACAAATGACCAAAGATTCTGTTGGGGTTTGGAGAGTAAGTTTCTCTCTTGGACATTCTTGTTAGATCGCGTCAAGTACCATAGGTTAACAGCTATTGGCAGTGACATACGGTACCCCCTACCTCCTTCAGCTCGGTCTCACGAAGTCCAAAACTTCCCTGGTGTGGATTGCGGGACCACTGTCAGGTTTGATCATGCAACCAATAGTTGGGGCTTATGCGGACAAATCAATATCAAGATACGGCAGGCGAAGACCGTACATGGTCTATGGGGCGCTTATTACAGGTGGTGGATTATTGCTACTGGGCTGGACATCTGAAGTTGTCGGCTTCTTCATCCCTGAAGGCGATGTGAAGAAGAGCGTGACAATCCTGGCAGCCATCATGTGCATTTATGCCTTGGACTTCTCCATCAACGCAGTCCAGGCATGCTGTCGCAGCTTGATCGTCGACACACTGCCCACCTCGCAGCAACAGGCTGGATCTGCTTGGGCATCGAGGCTCGTTGCAGCAGGTCATCTGGCCAGCTACTTCATTGGCACCTTTGATCTGGTCGCAATCTTTCCACCTTGGATAGGAGGTGACACTCAATTCAAGAAAATGACAGTTATCGCAACGTTAGCCTTGTGGTTAACAGTCAGCATAACTTGTTGGGCTGTTACCGAGAGAGTGAGGTTACCTTGCGAGGACGACAATACCTCGGTGAAAGACGTCCTCTTTAGTCTGTGGCGGAAGACAATTAACCTCCCTTCACGCATACAAGCCATATGTTGGGTGCAGTTTTGGAATTGGGTTGGATGGTAAGTCAGATCCCTTGGAGGATGACGACTGGAGACACACTGAAGAATACCATACTAGGTTTCCCTTCCTGTTCTACTCAAGCACATTCGTGGGTGAGATATACTATCGCTACGAACATCCTGCTCCCGAGCCGGGGGTAAAAGATGAGCACGACGCTCTGGGAAATATAGGGCGACTCGGAAGCCTTGCGTTGGTGTTTTTCTCTTTGACCACCTTCTGTGCGTCAGTCATTTTCCCGTCCCTCATCAAGTCGCCCGAAGCACCCGAGTCGAAGTTCACTCCTAGACCGCCTGCGTCAATGCCCAAGCCTTTAAAGGTGATTTTAGGGAAGATACACAGCATCCAGCCCGATCTCGTCTCTGCGTGGAGCTTATCGAATCTCCTTTTCGCCACCATTACAATATTTGCTCCCTGGGTTCGTTCCTTATCTTCTGCAACCACTCTGGTAGCCGCTTGTGGCGTGCCCTGGGCTATATCGTGCTGGGCACCGTTTGGGCTGCTCGGGATCGAGATAAACAAGATGTCTTCAGGTCCTCATGCCAACATCAATGGGTCGACCGTGCCCGGTTACACAGCGGTCCGTGGCAGCACTGACGAGAATTATGATGTCGAAATGGAAGATGAGCGACAACATCGCAGAGCCTTTTCCGAGGGAATCCTGCAACTTAATCATCCTGATGGAGGCAATGCCGATTCTTCAACAGGAGAGCTTGCGGGCGTCTATCTGGGTGTGCTGAATGTCTATACAACGCTGCCTCAATTTGTCGGCACTTTTGTTAGTTGGGTTGTTTTCTCAATCCTAGAGCCGAGCCAGCACAATGATGTCGCTGACGAAGATCCCGACCATCATCGGTGGCTCAATTTGAAGAACGGGCCAAATGCGATCGCCGTGTGCATGTTCATAGGAGCGCTGTGCTCCTTGGTCTCCGCAGAAGCTACCAGACGGCTAAAGCGGTTGAGTTGACGTAAAATGCCAGCCTTGCTACTAAGTGGAATGCCACTTTTTTGCGGCTGACTCTTTTCATTTGCCAATCGCTGCATGGAGACTCTCTCAGGGTCATTTCCTAATGCCTTCAAAGTACATGGGACAAACACGCTCTCTGTGCAAGACCGCACAGGATACGGGGTTCTCGGAATTGACTGTTTTTATCAGTGTAGAGCCTCAACAAGCATCGCCCTAAATGGCGTTTTCCTACGCGAGGCTAGGAGGCGTGGCTGATTTGCATCTATCCCACCATTGGACGACGAGAGTCCGCGATCCCTTTTCGGTCAGCTGCTTCAGCACTCTGCATCTGCCAATTCGAGCAGATGGTTGCCGGTCTCGTCTAATATGCAGGCCAATTCTGGCCTAAAGTCTGCGTCATTGGTTCTGAACTCACCGTGGCTGCGTTGGCCACACTCTCTGCCTGGAAAGGCCAGTCGCGATGCGCCAGAGAGGAGTGGCCCTGCTGAATGGGAAGCGACAGGACCAAGAATTGTCTAGGGATGCTTAGTCCCCGGTGTTGGAAGTCACTCGAGGATGCTGCATCGCGCGACCGCAGAAGAGGTCAATCGCCTCATTGACCACGAAGGTCCGCTTCCAATGTGACGCCTGAAGAAGGCCCAACATGCACCGCTTGATGCGGCAAAGTCCAACTGTTCGCGAATTGAACCCGCAGACAATATTCTCGATCATCAGCGGTGGTGGTGTCGGACCATGTTGGCTCTCCGGATTGCCAAATCGAAACCTTGTAGGACAAATTGCCGTCATGCACAGCACGATACGCAGTTCATGCAAGCCTCTGAGGCTTCGAGGCAGAAACAGCCCCCCACCACCGCACACTTGCCTCTATATCCATCATGCTGGACACGAGGCAGATCCTACTGTATTATGGCTCTGCTGGTTGCAATTTTCCAGCCCGATGATCACTACTCGACCAAGGTCCATTGAACTCGATCATTTTCCCTTTCCTAGTTGTCGATTGGACAGCATTTTGTGGCGAGGTGGCTTCAATATCAGCCATTTCAGAACCTCAGCCTTATCAGCCCTACTTTCCTGGCACGCTCTCGAAATAAGCAACGACATCAATTGTATGCCCCAGGGCCTCATCGACAGAGTCAAACTTGCCAACTGTCCCACAACCTACTCTCTCCTTGCCTCAATTGCTATTTTCAACCTAGAAGTGGCTCTCTTATCTTGATCTTCGGTGAGGCCCCGCCTTCTTCCCACCAACTATCCATCCGCACAATCTTGAGCTCGCAAGCTGATGATTGCTTTAACGACAGGTCACGAGCGAGCCCGCAGAGCCGTCGCCCGATATTCCTGCTTTTCCCAGCGCTCGATGGACGCCGTTTGCCAGCACCGTCACACCCGTCATATCCATAGCCGCCATGTTCGCTGCCACTTATCTTCTCCGAAACCATGGCTTCCATCCGAATGTCTTCATGATTTTTGGCTTCTGGACCATGCGACCTCGGGCCACCGTCTTCACACTTCTGTTCTTCATCATTTCTCGTGTATGTTTTGGCCAAAAAGGCAACGAGAATACTTATTTGTGGTCGCTCAAAGATCACACGGTGGAAGATACCCTGCTCAATATATTCAGTCTACCCTTCGCGCTGTGGGATATCCTGCATCGACCCGATAGCTTGGATGCGGGTGTCTATTCGGACGATCCTGCATACCCACGCCTCTGGAATTCCTTCTATGCAATCGCTGGTGCCGGTGCTGTCAGTGCTTTCCTCGGGGTTATAATGTTGGGCCACGCCTGTTCAAGCAATAGGAGACAGGGAACCGGAGAAATTCTGTATAGTGTGGTGGGTACAACAAGCACGATCCGTCGCTGTCGACCTTCTGGAGATTCGTATTTTCCGTTGCCAGGATCAACATGATTGCTGTGTTTGCGACGAATTGGGTCATTTGGAGTAGTGAGCTTCACCCTTTGCCCAACTCTTCCCCCGGAGCCTTTGTTCTTGCATCTACTGACCCAGTGCCGAACAGCATTCGTTATCAACGCTGGGACTGACTTCTGCCCTGGAAGCGTCGTCGGTGAAGGTATTGTCTTGGGTGTCGCCCTTTTCATCATTGCGCTAGTTCGACCTATCATTGGAGGGCCCGACTCTTCATGAAAGAGCCCTGTCTCTTAATCCCCTTCCAAGTACCTTGTCTCTCCACCCACGTCGCTGTATTGCTTCTTGTCAAGGCGTGTCATTTTTGACCTGGAAGTGCATCCTATCTTATACTTCGGTACGGCCCATCCGGCCAAGAACAGCCGGCCGGTTTTGCAGAGTTATGGCTGAGATTCATAAGCATCAAGTCTCAATTGCGAGGATCTCTTGGTTGTCATGATAGAATAACATGGACGGAAGGGCGCAAGATATAAGAAAAACCCAAACGCATTTAGAAAGTCAAAGCGCGTGGTGTCTGTCATACATAAGCCTCGAGATTCATTCTAGTATGCTGTGGATCTGCATATCCGGACCCGTAACTGATACGAAGGGAACGATACTGTCTGTAAATCTGTGGATCTGTGGTGTCGCCGTGTGTCACTCTTATGTACTAATATACCACTAAAACTGCTGCCGAGATACTATATGATTCTACAGAAGAGGAAAAAGGGGGGGAGAGTAGGGGAGCGACCTGTTCGACCCTACTTTCTCAAAGGCTAATGTTCGATGAATAGGAGTAGACATGTAGCCTGTAGAGCAGGCACGCGTTGTCACCTGGGATGCATATACACATGATTGAATCGATCGAGGGGCACTTTCTTTTTGAGAAAAATTCCTTTTTGATGATTCGTGCGCATGCATTGTGAAAAAGGCTGCGCTTGAGAGCTCGGGAGATTAAAATAAAAAGGTGCCCAGGTAGGATGTTTGCGCCCACTGTGTTCCCTTCGACCAATGCCCGTGTAGTAGCAGCGGCAACTCTCCCCTCTAGACGTCTCATCTCGCACCACGGCCATGTTCCCGCTCCGGGTCCATTTTGTTCGAGGGTCCCGAGCCGAGCCATGCTGTGGCAGGGGTTGTTGTCTAATTCAAACCACCCTTCCACATAGCAGGCATGAGGTGGTGGATTGCGCATCGTCTCTCTCGCCTTGTTTGCACTGATATTTGACATTGCCCTTTTTTCGCCTCCCTTTTGTGACCGATCAATCGTGCTCATGCTCTGTCTCTCTCCAGTTCATCCACCCTGAACCCCCACCACCGCAACACATCCGTCACCCCTCGGGGATATGGTCTGGGTTCAGAAAATACACCACCACCACCACTCTCCCAAACGTCCGTACAAAGACGAAACAACTCATATCGAACTCGGGTAAAGCATGATCCTCACACTGGCGCCAAAACTCTTGGGTGGGAGGTTATGTCGGAATTTGGCTCGCACGATGCCGCTGTTGCCGTGTGGACGGGTCACTTTCCCCCAGATGACGCGGATCTTGCTGCCTTGACGTTCGGCGGAGGCGCGGTAGACATAGGCGACACGTTTGCCGAGGTAGAATCTGCAATATAACAAGTCAATATCTAAGAAATTGCTCTAGAGCTTGCAAGTGGGATTGATGCGTTCTGCGATCGGAATGTCCCTCAAAGACCGCATGGTGGAAGGGGAAGGTGGAGGAGGAAGAAGGGGCCGTCATAGCCATTGCCCTAGAAAAGAGACATGCGCGTGTTTGTTGTGCGCAAGTCGCCGCCCGATCTCCCCAGCCCCAGTTCCTCCTCTTCCCTTTCCCCTTCTTCGCGTTGCCTCAGTCCTCAATGAGGTGGGAATGGCAGAGAAATCGCATGTGATCGGGGTAGGTGGAAACATACTTTGCAGCATTCGTATCCTCGACGCCTTCGATCTTCAGTAACGATGTGTTCGGGTTGGTATTGCGCTTGCCGCGTTGATAGGAGAGGTGTTTGCCCTTCACATATACTGTGTATTCCCCAGACTGGTCAGCTTCTTGTTCTCGTAAGTTCTTGCGGTCTCGAGGGTTGCAGTAATATCGTATTCCAATCCCGATCCCAATTGTTCTTTTCACATTCTACAGGGCAGAATATGAGGGGGAGAGTGCGGGCAGTTAAGGATGTACATACGTCTGTAACCGCCGGCGGAGACCATCTTGACGGCGTGAGAACTGATTGACGAGAAAAGGTGAGAGTGGGAGGCAGATGGGAGTCGATTATTCGGATATCTCGTCGTCTTCGAAAAGTTGTGGATGTTGGCTGCGGTCTCTCCTGCGAAAATTGGGATTTGTGTGCCACTAGTCTACATCAGGCTTAGTTTGCCAAGATTTCACAGAGTCACGTGAAGAATCGGATTTACAAGATTGAGTACTGGGTAATTGTACTTACCGCCGAGACTTTCCCTTTTCAATCTCGCCAGTCGGCCTCACTGCATCAGATTCATTGCTCGCTTCCGAGGCGTCGGTAGTGAAAATCATCCGGGGTTAAGGTCCTTCAATAACAACAGGCTAATACTCTTCCTCGGCCAGTACGCGGCGCGATTTCTCTTTGAGGAATCCATCTTCCAGCTCAGAACCTCCCACTATTATCTCCACCAGAGACGGTGAGCAAAGATGATGGTAAGCTGCTCAGGACCGAGACTGATGGGCACAAACCAATCCAAAGAGCTCAAAGGCCTTCCAGAAATTGTCCAGACTTAGCAATCTGTGGCATAAAAATGATTACCTAAGGGTGCAACAGTGACGAAGCAACTTATCTGCTTAGACGGGAAAACGCAAAGAAAGGGCCAGATGGGCTCTCGGGGCATAGCCGATCATTCCGTCTGGTCAAGATGGCAGATGCGCTCTCGATAAGGCTAGGAAACGACACCAAGCGGAGTGCTTCAGTAATGGATGTCATGCCCACGGCCGGCGGCACGCTGACTGATTAGTGACAAGGGTTGAGCACAGGGGCGCCAGGGTCCAGCACAGAAGATATATTGAGATTGATAGAACAGATGCGCCCGGGCTGCGTGTATCCTTCTGATTCCCTCTCCTAGTGTGCTTGCTGTTAACTAGTCAAACTCGAAACGTCGACGAAACTGAACAGGCTTCAAGCAGCGGACTATTAATACCGAACCAAACTCCGGAACGTGGTCTCGAAGCATTCGCGGGGCACCAAAAAAAAAAAAAAAAAAAGTCTGGGAGGGACAAGAGGGACAAAGTGGGAGGAGCCACCAGGACTCGCTCCGTTTTGCAGTGTGCAGTTTGCAGTTTGCTGCCCCCCTCCCCCCCCCACCATCGCCATCGCCATTACTCAACTTTCAGCCCGTAGCTCATCAATCAACCGCGGCGGATCTGAACAGCAACAAGCGTCCGGCTCCCGCAATCATCTCCCATTCACCTTGTTCTCCCATTGTTATTTCCGGCCCCCCCAGCACCAGCTTTGTCACTATTGCGCCGCTAAATCACCATCCCACCGCATATTGACAAACATCACTTCAATAAATTTTGGTGTCGACCTGTTCCGTTGATCTCACTCTTCTCTCTTATCCATTGCTTCTCTTGCACTTCCCGCAACCTCACTCACCATGGCCGACACAATCATACATGCCGAAGAGCCTGAAAATGCAGGGTGAGTCCCCATTGTAGAGCGCCGCAGCGGCATCGGATCCCGCTCTCTCACCCCACCCTTACCCTTGATGCCCTTCGAAAATTGTTGAACAGCCTTTGACTAACATGGCTGACCCTTTTAAAGCACCGTTGAACTTAAGGAGAACACGGTCATAGTCGTCCTCGGCGCTTCAGGTGATCTGGCAAAGAAGAAGACTTTCCCTGCGCTTTTCGGGCTGGTCGGTTTCACCTTGTCCTCCCATCAAGTCCATTCTGTTCAGCAACTCGACTAACACACTGATCACTGCAGTTCCGCAACAAATTCCTCCCCAAAGACATCAAGATCATTGGATATGCCCGGACCAAGATGGACCATGCCGAATACCTGCGAAGAGTTCGATCCTACATAAAGACCCCTACAAAAGACATTGAGGAACAACTCGACCAATTCTGCTCCGTCTGCACATACATTTCCGGTCAATACGACCAAGATGAGCCTTTCCAGGTGCTGAACAAGCATATTGAAGAGGTTGAAAAGACCCGCAAGGAGGGCAACAGAGTCTTCTACATGGCCCTACCCCCCAGTGTCTTCATCACAGTCTCCCAACATCTCAAGCGGAATTGCTATCCCCAGAAGGGCATTGCCAGAATCATCATTGAGAAGCCTTTCGGCAAGGACCTGGCTAGCTCACGGCAGTTGCAGAAGGCGTAAGTTGCACGTCTCTAGTGTCAGCACCGCAACCCAAACTAACTTGGATTTCCACAGCCTCGAGCCCGATTGGAAAGAAGAGGAGATCTTTCGTATTGACCACTACCTTGGGAAGGAAATGGTGAAGAACTTGCTCATTCTCAGATTTGGCAACGAGTTCCTCGGAGCGACCTGGAATCGCAACCACATCGACAACGTCCAGATCACCTTCAAAGAGCCCTTTGGTACCGAAGGACGAGGTGGGTATTTTGACGAGTTTGGTATCATTCGCGACGTCATGCAGAATCACTTGCTCCAAGTCCTGACTCTCCTCGCTATGGAGCGACCCATTTCCTTCTCCGCTGAAGACATTCGTGACGAGAAAGTCAGAGTTCTGAGAGCTATTCCTGCGATCGAGCCCAAGAACACCATCATTGGCCAATACGGCAAGTCTCTGGATGGTACCAAACCTGCATACAAGGAAGACGACACAGTCCCCAAGGACTCGCGGTGTCCTACATTCTGCGCCCTGGTGACTTTCATTAAGAATGAGCGCTGGGATGGAGTGCCTTTCATCCTGAAGGCTGGTAAGGCACTCAACGAGCAGAAGACTGAGATTCGTGTGCAGTTCAAGGATGTCACCTCGGGCATCTTCAAGGATATCCCCCGCAACGAACTTGTTATTCGCATTCAACCCAACGAGTCAGTTTACCTCAAGATGAACTCCAAGCTCCCCGGCTTGTCCATGCAGACGGTCGTCACCGAGCTGGATCTCACCTACCGTCGCCGCTTCTCAGACTTGAAGATCCCCGAGGCATATGAGAGTTTGATCCTCGATGCGATGAAAGGAGATCATTCCAACTTCGTGCGTGACGATGAGTTGGACGCCAGTTGGAGGATCTTCACGCCGTTGTTGCACTACCTAGATGCGAAGAAAGACATCGTTCCCATGGAATATCCTTACGGTAAGCCTCCTCTTTGACAAACAACTGCTGAATTGCGACTGACATGGTCTTTCAATACAGGCTCTCGTGGCCCGGCCGTGTTGGATGAGTTCATCGCCGCCTACGGCTACAAGTTCAGCGACGCCGCTGGATACCAGTGGAATACCCAGAGCACTCCAAACAAGTTGTAGGCCGGCAAAAGGAGCTGCTATCACAATTATCATTGCCTACTCTCATATCGTTGTGACTGCTACAAGAGAAGGCAGGCTCTCGTGCTTCAAGAGCCGCCGTCTGGGTAGCATGTGAAAGCTTGAGTTCCGGCCTTGCTCCTGGTTTTGGCGTGAGGTCTTGAGGACTCATGCGTCGGAGGACGACATTACGAGAGATAAACCGAGCAACATGTATGCTTTCGAGAGTGGCTTCCACGAGTGGCACGGGCAGTGCAAGGCTGGCGTTGATGCTGTGACGAGTACCAATCAACTTCTAGCACCAACGCGATGCACGTGGGTAGTGCTCGATAGATAGACGCAAGCTACACATACAGTCTTTTTCCGCATAGACCAGTCAAGCAAAAGTCAGCGGAGTCGGGGAGTGCCCATGTTTTACCTCGTCGACAAAAAGGCTCATATACGGACATCCCTTAGAAACCGTAAGAGCGCAACTGAAGTTTCAAATGGCATCTGCACTTCACTTCTCTACGGCCTTTGCGATTGGGCTCTCCTTCACAGATATCCAATGGAGACAAACAATTGGGGATTGGGCTTGATTTGCAGAACTTGCTACTTGTACATGGTGCCGCCGACGAGCCACCTGCATATCTCCAGTTTACTGTTGAGACCAGAAAGCGGCTTCGCTCGACCAAGACGGCCATGGCGGACACCCGGCAGAGTTCCTTGTAAAATCTCGAGATGATTGATAATAGGCATCACTGTAAGTTTTCGACAGACGATAGGCTGGTGTTCCTCGACTCCATCTCCCAGCCATATGTACATATACGCTGTCGGTAGTTTCAAGGGGCCCGTCCGTTCATCTATCCGGAATCCCTGTCGAAGGTGCCCTTGCCAGTTCTAGCTCTGTTGGGAACCCTAGGGACTTGGTACATGGTGAGAGACTTCGTCGCGTGCCGTGGTGTTTTGTGCTTGTCATTGCTGCTAGGTGCTTGTTAAATGAGGCAGGCTGGGTCGATGAGGGGGCAGCGACGACCTTTTCGTTCAGAAATTAGAGCACCCTTGCCTTTCCTTTCCTTTCTCTTTGTGACACATTAATACTGACTCGCTCACAGACATCCCAATGATGGAAAGACGAGCATCATGCGATGGTATAGCTAGCGAGGCTTTTTCGGCGGAGTCGTCATTAGCAGCGAGAGCTGAGATGTTGTGCATTGCCAAGTTCGACCACGGAAGCTATTTCCACGAGATCGGATTGAGCGTGCACCTCCCTAGTACGAGGTATGGTGGGATAAAACTGCAGTTGTTGCTTGAGGAGAAGTACGGAGTATCGAGCACTTAGACCGCGTGAGGACCTCGTTTGTGGCTGAACGGCCATGGCATGGGCAATCCTACCTAGGTAGATCTGATTCTTAGTGCCCATTGACTTTTTGGGGCTACTGGTACCTAAGTACTCCGCAGTTGTGGTTGTACTTTAGGTACTTAATTGTAGGTACATGGTCCAGCAGGATCGAACCATTCGAGGGGTAAGGGAATACATAATATTTGGTGTCTGGTAATTGAGATGGAGCTCATTAATTAATGAAGCAATTCGTGAGAATTAAGCGTTCCCTTCGGAAGCTCCGGGTGGCAGAAACACGATTTTATGTCTGGCGGAATGGAATGCAGCAGCTTGTACCGTCAGTTCGTGCTTCCGACAAAGGATTTTGCGATAGTTCGAATGATGGGCATCCTCTTTTTCAAACAAGGTTAAGGTTGGTCAGATCAGCCAGGGAGATGCAGCATGTCTCAGAAGTCGTGATGCAAACAGTGCTTTGATATAGCGGGTCGGCTGCATGGTAAGCTGCTAAAGCGACGTGAATATACGTATACGATAGGAGAAGGGAATGTGATGGGGGGATGACGAAGGGAACAGTGGGCCGGAAGGTCTCTGGAAGGGAAAAGACTGAAGAACTGAGAGACTGAGGACTTGCGGCGGATAAGACTTGACTGACATAGCTCCATCGAGAGTGGAATCTTCCTTTGTTTCTTCCCACTTCTGCTCCAGGTGGGCCGCGCGTCCCTCCGGGAGAGAAGTTTGGGGGAATGCGAAACTGTGAGACGGAGTCGCAACCAGATGCCCAAGGGCAAGCTGCCCAGTTCTTGATTTCTGGCAAAGATGTCGACAAAGCAACTAAGTTATAGGCAGTTAGACAGATCGGAGCTCGGGGTTCTTTTTTTCTTTCGTTCAGGAAGACATGCTGGCGTCACACCCAAGCCGCCCATGCGGATCTTGTCATGGAAGTGGGCAATGATGGAATGGTGCATGGCACTTGATGGTTCGTACGTGTTTCGGCGGCATTTGGAACCCTAAGCTGCGGGCGAGATCGTAAGACTGATTCGCCATGATTTACAGACCCGGTGTCAGCCCAGTACTTGATACCTGTCTTGATTGTCATGCTCACGGGGAGGCTCCGTATATGTTGGTAGAGTTAGATACAAGTGTCAAAAAGAGAGATGGCAGAATTTCAGAATTTCTCAATTCAGAGGAGAGGGACAGTGGGAAGTGGGAAGTGAGAGAAGAGAGCAGAGGGATGGCAGGCACACGGCGGGCATGCCTTGACCTATCGATGGAGGGGGTGCGGCATGAGAACAGGCCACGACTGCAGTCCACAGGCCAACAAGCCCCAGGCAGCCCACGCAAGCCCCCAAGCCCGCACCTCCCGGGCAGGGGCACCAGCCTGGTGGCCAGAAAACCCAGGCACAGGTCAGTGGTGGCGGGAGGCTAGTGACACTTAACCCAGCCCAGTATCGCGCAATCGGCGCTTGGGGTCGTGCTGGGGCCGGTGGCTCCACTGTCTCTGGTGGTGACTTTTGGTGGGTGATGTTGGTGGTGTGTCGCCTCATTGTCAGTGCCCAGTCAAGGCCCAGTCAAGCCCAGTACGGAGTATCACTCGCCTGTTGGTCTGCGCTTCCATTGGCATGGGCCTCCTTTGCTTGTGGCATCAGTGGGATGCATATCCGCATAACATTTGATATAGAAACATGCTGAGCTGTAGCTCCGCGCCCTTTTTCCTTCTTGTTGAGCTTTGATGTGTCCGAGTCCTCGCTCTCGCGCCTGTCGTTCCGTTACTTCCTCCGTGAGTTCTGACTTCATCCGTACAGTTGCGGTCGAGAAGCACTTCTCACGCTTTCTTCAAAGTCATTTGTTCCTTTCCTTCATTTACCCCAGCTCTTTCTGTGCAGACAGGAACTGCTGGTCCTATACCGAATACATACACAATCAAGAGGCCAGGAATAATACCCAACCTGTTCGTCAGTCGCTACGCCAGCACCAGCGGGAAATTTTGGGCACGTCTCACCACCTGGTCTTTGCGCTCTGCTGGTTTCTTGTTTCTCGGACCCTCACTCCTGAAACGAACCCTCGCCAGCGATATCATCCCTGTCACAAATAATCCTTCCACCAGCCACCTGAGCGACCCATACCCGTATCCAGACCACTCAAAGCAACAAGGAAGACAGTCACGTCGTGCTGGCCATCGTCGAGGCATTTTTACCATTCCTCAGCGTGTGTCGCTTCAACAAAGCAACAACATCACCTCCTTCCCTCTCCCAGTTTCTGGTCTGAGTCTCCTTCGTTCTTTCGTCTCTTTGACAACTACTTCAATCGCCGGTTGCTCACCTTGGTCCAAATACGAGCTCCAACCTCTCTCTCCGCCTATCTCACAAGTTCTTCCGCCCCGTTGTCGATATCTACCCTCCGCCACCGGGTAACTCATCCTTCCCATCTACCGAGTACATAACCTTCAATCAATCTCCTCTTATCTCGACTTGTTATCGTCGGCACCATGACAACCATGTCTCCAATCTCCCCGCAACCCTCCGAGACCCGCCCGCGGGCTGGGACCGCCATGAGCTTTTCCTCCCAGCGTTCCCGTCGCAGCAACTCGTCAACCGGCAAGATCGACTTGACAGAGACTTCACGGGACAAGAAGAGGTTAAATACCAAGGCCGATCCTTCGAAAGCCATAACTGAGGCCACCCCAGGTGAGCCCGCGTCTGTCAATGCTGGTGGATAAAGAAGTATTGACTTTGAGTCACAGTGGAACAAGCACAAGAAGCATCTACAGTCGACGACTTGCGGAAGATGTCGCACAAGGACAGTGAGGGCAATGTCATCAGTGAGTTATTCTCTGGGCTTGTCTCTTGAATCTGCCTGTGCTAATTTGGCCCTACAGCCGATCCTGATCGGTCTAATCCCACCCGTCATCGCATGGAGCGCCCTCTTGACACAATCCGTGCATTCAATGCTGCTGCCGAAGGCACCACCTCGCGCCGGGCCTCCTACAATACTCGACCAGGTATGCTCGGACCCCCCGGCTGAAGATGACGCCGCGACTAACCTCGGTAGGCTCCCAGGTTGGCTGGAATGGAGACATGAGCCGGAGGACCAGCTATTATTCAAACAATGGCTATTCTCAGCAACGGCCACGAATCTCACCCAGTGGTGGTTACTACCGCAATTCTGCGTATGGATTTGGCCCACAGAGCGCGGTGGAAGAATCTCCAGGATCTTCTCAAATGTTCGCCCGGCCACCTATGCGCCAACAAACTTACCCGTACACCGGAACACAGAATGGTTATACGAATGGACATCAAAACGGATACCAGAACGGAGAGAGTCCCACGTCTTTCCACTCGTACCATCATTCGTACGAGACAATGACCTCTGGCTCTGACGAGTATGGGAAATCCACCAACCCCAGCTCACAGAACAGCTCCTTTGACCAGCTCCACCAACTTCGTAGCAAGCCAGAGGAATTTGCCCCAGAGAATCCATATGCAAACGAAATCAAGTTCAACCAGGTATCTCCGACGAAGCCATTCACACCATATACTATTGGGGATGGAAGTTACAATCAAGATATCTCTCCGCCGGCAATCCCACCCAAAGGATTCAGCCCTCCGGCTGCAAACAATCCGCGACAACCAATTCAGATTACCAGCTCCCCAACCGACACGATGTCTCCCGGGAATGCCACCTCCCCGAAGAAGCAAAGCTGGATCAAACGGCGGTTCAGCCGACGAGAAAATTGATGGCAAAAGTGATGTTGGACGACTAGAGCTGATATATTTTCTTCATTTCGGCGTCTGGGAGACATCTCCATCGACATTTTTGGCGTTTTCCTGGCATAGGAACGGGGTTTAGTGTAGCTGGGGCAGCTCTCGTGGGCTCCTTTTCACGACTAATGTTTGATGTAATTCTTGAATGATGGGTTGGGAATGAGTCACGGTGACCATGGCACGAGCAACGGCGGCCTGCGAATGTGTATCAGATGTTTGAAAGGGGTGCGGCAGCCTCTCAAGATACAGAGACAGAGATTGCTATGGAAGGGAGTGATATGCAGGATTATATTGTGCAGGTCACATACACATTCCATGATCCCGAAAGAAGATTGGAGAGTACACATCACAATTCTGCTCCCCTCCAGGATTGAACAAGGGCCGTGAACACATTCTGTGCCTTGGCGTCGGCCCGTTATTGAGACTTTCTGCTTTTTTCTTCTGCTTCAATCTTCTCGCTGTCGTCTTCTCGCATGGCGACGACAATGTAGCCGATCAAGACCACGTTTGCCATTATGGCAGCAAAGGCGCCAGAATACGTGGCATTCCCTGGCGTGCTTTTAGTTCCAAATATGTAGACAGATCAGCGTCATCACGAAAGACGGCCTACCTGCAAAGACAGAGTTGAGCAAGAGAAAGTATGAGCCGATTGGGGCACAGATCATTGCCACCGTAAAGCCAAGCAGCTTGTAGATGACAGAGCTACATTTTCAATCAGATTGAGATACCTTGAGACGAGCCTTTTCGACCGATCTCCATCCCCGTGCCACTTACGCTGGAACTGCTGGCGTCGTATCAGAGTGTTGCTCGGAGGTTGGCGGTCCACCTTGTGCCTCCGTGATGGTCTTCTCACTAACATTGCGTCGAGTCGTCATGATTGTGGCCGGTCGGAAGAAAAGGGCCAATTTGTCGCTTGTCTTGAATGGCCTCCTCTCGCCGTGCTGCCTGGCGCAAGTTGGAAGGACGGAATACGAGTCAGAGATCTGAGAGCGCACGGGACCTCGCAAACCTCGATAGGTGAATCTGATGCTGGGGCCACTACCGAGTACATATATGCTTGGCATGACGCGCTCAACGCGTCGAAACTGGCATCGAATCGAAAGGCGAGGCGATATTATTTTTGCTCCACAGACCCTCTTGTACGCCTCGTCTGGCGGCGGGATGCGTCTTTGCATCAAGGGTTTCCCGCAGCAGAAGATGCTCACGAGCAAGCACACATCCCTTGGTGGTAGAACGCCTGAGTTATTTGTTTGGCATGGGCTCCAATAAGTAGTTCACCCGCCTTGTCTTTTGCCACTGGCCTCACCTGGAGCAGTCCAAGTACCGCACCCCCCTCTCCCTTCACTCAACAATGTCTGCCGACGACCCTCTGTCGCAGTCGGACGATGAATTGTTCAATCCAAACTACAAGCTCGCCCACGAGACGGTCGAGACACTTCCACTCCGGAGACCCAATATGAGTGACGGCGACTCTGACGTCGAGACCATGGCGATCCTGTCTGTCCATCGCCCCAGTGTGAAATCTCAGAATCTGCACTCGATCCGACAGACGCAGCCAACACAAATCATTGATCGAACCGCCGCTGCAAATGGAAACATGTCTTCCTCTCCTCCCAAGCCTGGCACCGTCCAGGTCACCGCTTCCTCTCCAATGGCTGCACCCGATACCCACCGGAAGCCCACTGGAATCCTGGCAAGCGCCATGGCACCGGCAGGGACGATGTTCAGGAAACCATATCTTGTGCCCCAGCCTCGCCCCATTCCCATCACAATCGACAGCGACGACGATGGCCCCACCTACCGGGGAGGATCATCAGACAGCGATGGCTCGGGCATACGATCGAACGATATCAAAACATCTACATTTGTGCGGAAGAATAAGTCACCAGCCAAGATTCCTGAATCTCCGCAGGCGCAAAACAGCGGGTTTACTCGGTTCATGGAAATTACTTCACGGTCCATGTTCAGAGGCTCACCAAACTCAACGTCGTCTGCTGGATCGAACGGAGTGAAACGCTCTGCAGATGTAAATGCGAACGCTCACGGCAACGTCTCAAAGAGGCCTCGACAGACGGGACCCGCGCGTGCACTACCCGTGGTATCATCGTCGCTGGCCAAGCAACAACAAGAGATGGACCTTGATGATATCAGTGACTACCAGACCAGGGTGAAGGTCAATCGATTAGTGTCCATGCTCAGTGCGGTAACCGTGAGAGAGTGTTATGAGGTCCTGGTTTCAAAGAAAGGAGATTACGATGAAGCCGTCGATGTGCTTCTTTTGAAGAGCGAGAAACGACAATCTCAAAACAAGAACAGTAGAGTCGATTTAACTGGTTCGGACGACGAGCTGATGCCGACTCCCGCAGCCGGCAGGTCCGTCCCCCAACATTCGAGTATGATAAGACAGCAGGCGAAGGCACCGCACAAGAGCATTACAGAGAAATGGAGCTCTACCCAGAATATCAGAAAGCCGTCCAAGTCAATAGATGTGTTCGAAACCCCTCCTCCGCAGAAGAAACGAACCTTGGTTCGTGGCAGGAAACATTCTTCTTCACCTCCACCTGCGCCAGAAGAGGTTCCAAGCAAGCCCAAACGCGTCGTCACCGTTCAATCGGAAGAATCTGATGCAGCCGCCCCAGCGGTCTCGTCGGATGACGAGAGCAGAACGACCTTCCAAAGTCGTGTCCTTGATCTGTTCAACACTTGTTCTGCGGCAGATTTGGCAGATATTGCTTCCATCAACCGCGACCTCGCCGAACACTTCTTGTCTAAACGACCCTTCAAGAACCTCAACGCCATCAGGCAAATTGAGGATCCGAAATTGAAGCCGGTCAAGACTAAACGGAAGACGGCTCCAACTGGTGACAGGATCGTCGACAAGGTTGAGGATATGCTTGAGAGTTACGAAGCTGTTGACTACCTCGTCAAAAAATGTCAAAATCTTGCTAAGCCATTGTCTGATGAGATGAAGAGTTGGGGGGTCAAATTCACGGGTTCTCAAGACGGGGAGTTGGACATGGCCTCCCTACAAGCCCCGCTGTCGAGCCATGATTCTGGTATTGGAACACCTGTGAGTGACGACGAGGAGATAAGGCGTTCGGGGTCGAAGAAATTTATCGGCCAGCCCTCAATTATGAACGACAACATACAAATGAAGGACTACCAAGTGGTGGGCTTGAATTGGCTGAGTCTACTCTACAAGAAGGGGTTGAGCTGCATCCTAGCTGATGACATGGGATTGGGGAAGACTTGTCAGGTCATTGCTTTTTTGGCCCACCTATTCGAGCAAGGAAAGATGGGACCACACCTTGTCGTGGTGCCTGCAGCGACTTTAGAAAACTGGCTCAAAGAGTTTCAGCGATTTTGCCCAGCACTGAACGTCGAACCGTACTACGCGACAAGTCCCTCCGAGCGGCTGACGCTGAGAGATTTTCTCGAGGAAAACCGCAAAGAAGTCAACGTTATCGTCACTACTTATACCATCGCCAAAGGCAAAGACGATGCTCCCTGGCTGAAAAGCTTCGGATTCGACTGCACAATTTACGATGAGGGCCATGTGTTGAAAAATGCCGATTCCCAAGTTGCCAGTAAATTGGTAAAGATACAATGCAATTTCCGCCTTTTGCTCACCGGAACCCCGTTACAGAACAACTTAAAAGAGCTCATCTCCCTGCTCGCGTTCCTGATGCCGGCTCTCTTCCGAGAGAAGGCGGAAGCGCTGAAGAACATTTTCACCCACAATTTCAAGGCGCTGGACAACAATCACGAAATGGTCCTATCCGCACAAAGAATTCAACGTGCGAAAAGCATGCTCACCCCGTTCATTTTGAGACGGAAAAAGCACCAAGTTCTTAAGGATCTGCCTAAAAAAGAGCGAAGGGTAGAATATTGTGACTTGAGCCTTGAACAATCTGAGCTCTATCAGATGTGGCTCGACAAGGCCTACGATATTCGTGGAAGGCGGGAGAGGGGTGAAAACGTGAGCCAGGAATCTACAAATATCCTGATGAAATTGAGATTCGCCGCCATTCACCCATTCCTCTTCCGGCGTCTCTATCCTGATAAACAGCTGCCTGTCATTGCAAAACAATGCTTGAGGGTGGATCAATGGCGCGAATCAAATCCCGATCTCATTTTCACTGAACTTCTTGAATATAGCGACATGGAAATTCATACTTTGTGCGATAAGCATACGCAGCTTCGCCGCTTCGCACTGAACGGCGACGAGTGGCGAGCAAGCGGCAAAATCCAGAAGATGGTCGAACTTTTGCATAAGTTCATTTCTGAAGGCCACAGGACGTTGATATTTAGCCAGTTTGTCATGGTCCTCGACATTCTTGAGTTGGCCCTCGAGCGTGAGGGTATCAGCTCGTTCCGACTTGATGGTGCCACGAAAGTTTCAGAGCGACAAGACCTGATCGATGAGTTCTCTGCCGATGACAATGATACGCCTGTCTTCATGCTCAGCACTAAGGCAGGCGGAGCCGGTATCAATCTCGCCAAAGCGAACAAAGTCATCATTTTCGATAGTGGCTTTAACCCGCAAGATGATATTCAAGCCGAGAACCGGGCACACCGCATCGGGCAAAAGAAAGACGTCGAAGTCATTAGGTTGATTTCTCGTGGCACTGTGGAAGAGCAGATCTATGCCATGGGTCTTACGAAGCTGAAGCTTGATGAACAAGTCGCTGGTGATGGGGAAGAACAGCCTCCGAGGAAGGACAGTGAGGAGACCGAAAAGGAGGTAGAGGGCCGGATGATCGTCGAGGAGATGTTCTTCAAGAAGATCGATGTCGAACCCATGGAGAAGGTCAAGGCCGAGGTCGCTAGCCCTGTCAAGCAAAGATCAGACTGGCCTTCATCAGCACCAGAGCGAGTGGATGTGGATGTGGAAGAGGGCCGCAAAGTCCGCCGTGGCCGAAAGGGGAGCGTCGACTTGCCAACTCGTTCAAGAGTTCGTGGGGCAACAGTGAGAACCGAGAATTGAGCTGGAACATTGGCCATCGGAATTCGGGCCTGTTGGATAACTTGAAGACCCTGCAGACGTGACTGATCCTTGGTGAGCTTGTTTAAAAGTCTGCACTGTTGGACCATAACTATTGTATGTGCAGGTAGAAGAACGGTCACTGGCTAAAGCTGAGTTGCACAAAAGGTCCAGATCAGTTTCAGGCCTATTCACAGATGCATCCTTTCACCGGAATACCTCATCCAACCTGCAAGTGCAACACGTCTGCTCAATAACGGTGAGTCAAACGTCTCGCTCGCGGCTGGCTTCCTCCCGTCTATTGAAACCCCCTTTTCCCTCGCCAACTTCCTCTCTCCGTCGATCCCTGTTGACTACTTATCTGGATTGTCGGCTTGAGCTTGTGATATATACTGTATACTTTTCTCTATCTGCCTTTTCAGCTGCAGTCCTTTGCTCCGGACACTTCCGCCTGTTTATTCTTGAACCTTGGTAGCATCAGAGGCTCTGGTGGGTCAGCCCTCCAGAATTGGAGCACTCGTGCTGTCCTCAGCATGCTGCGCCGTCTCTCTGGTCCTGGGTCATTCCATCCTACAGAGTCCACCGGACACTTTCGTTAGGAGGACGTTTAGATACCTTCGAGGACAGCATTCATCGGATACCCGTTCTTAGGCCTCTTCGGCCAACGAGTCGACGGCCTCAGATCGACGACGGATGAAGAGGATTGCGACGATCCTCTGGGTCTACGCTACTGGGGCCCTGTGAGCGCAATCAAGGTGGGACGACGACGGAAAGGTTTCTTTGGCCGGAATCCAATCTCAGCCAAAAGACCTCCAGGGCAAGTTACCGGAAAGATTCCAGCCAGCCTTGGTGATCCCATGCCCGAACTAGGTCCACAGGAATTCCACGGGTTGGTGTCACTCTACCAACAGACATGCAGTGGGACCGAGTTGGATCGTGACTCGAAAATAAGATTCAGAGCCGAGCTCAAGAATCTCATGGACCATGTCATTCACAATGCGACCATCATCTGCACGACTGCTTCTCTCGCACTGTAGCACAAACACTCGGATGCCTGCGCTGATGTTATCAAACTGGTCATCCTCGAAGAAGCCCCTGGTCCTGGACAGTCCGAAGTGCTTGAACTCAATTCCGGGAGATCATGATACACGATTCTGGCTGGCGATGGCTGATTGAAAATATCAACATCCAGACCGACGGCTGCTTGTCTCGATGAAAACAGATATGCCCTGTTTCATCTCCAGGCTTGTACAAGCTGAAAAAGCGCAGTGCTGACTTTCTACACCCGCTGTTACGACGATGAGCATCTCGCAAAAGGGGCGAGCAATGGAGAACCCCCTGTCCAACTTCGTGACAGCTCTCTTTTTGTATCCCCTAATACAGTCGATAATGCTACACGATCGGTCAAACTTTCATCCCGAAAATCCTTTCAGCGACATAGTTTGATCAGAAGGCTCGAGTTCCACAATGATGGCATGAAGTCTTGGTGTAACAGATTGCTGGCTGACGAGTCCTGTTGGAACAGTCGACATGTTCAAAGCCTACAATAGGCCATGGCACAGAGATAACGGGCGTCACAGACCCGATCATATTCATATACTGTTTACTCAATTGCGACGGGACATGGAGGCGTCAATATATACTCCTATATATTTATATATCTCAGTGGGCCAAGCGAAGGTCCGATCATCGCCTTCACTCACTGAAAGCCCAATTCCAAGAGCGTGTCTCGCCCTGATCGAGATCACATCACCTCCACCACCTCCACCATTACAATAGCAGACGAAAATCTTCTCGGCCCACAGCCTAAGTGTTCGGCATACTTTGCAAGGGAATTGCAGTTGTCCCTTCTAACCCCGAGGAGAGTATGTCGAAGTCTTAATGACCGTCGGCCTGGAACACCCCGATAAAGTGGGTGATAGTCACGGCAGGTGTGATGCCGCGTAACAAGAGGGTTTATTCAACCGGAACAAAACCCCACTCATATTTGGTCTCTTCATCGCCTACACCGGAGCAGAGAAGTACAATATCAATCTCCATATCATCGATTCTGAACGACAAGCCAAGAATATCCCTTTCAATCTCTCCAACGAGGCCCCTCGAGAGTCCAACCAAGCGGATAGCAGCAGGCGCATCTCGGACGAAGAACCATTCGACCTGGACAGCATCGCCAGCTCTTCCGACGAGGAAGTCGAAGACGAACAACGCAGAATGGATGTTGACGGCGT